>NC_091963.1:110297488-110897488 GCF_031021105.1 Erythrolamprus reginae
AACTTTGTTGCCTAGGGTCATGATGGCCAAATACATTTACCAAATGAATAAATTAATACATTTATTCCTACTGTAATTGGAAGTTTCCAAAGCAAAGAGATAGCAGTCAACTTTATTTGTTGAAAGGTGGAAATTAAGAGGTTTTTTTTAAAAACCCATTTCATTGTAATGCATGCCCCAGAAGTAGATAATTATTTTATTGGCATCCTCAAGTGTGGTATGAAGTCAACTCTAACTGCGATATACAGGCAGTCGTTGTTTAGTAGTCACTGCCTCATTTAGTGACTGTATGCTGCTATAACAGTGATTAAAAATAACTTGACGACCAGTCCTAGCATTTACAACCTTTGCAGAACTATAAAGGAAAAGAAAGCTGAAGTCAGATCACAAGCCATATCAGTTTCACTTACTGATCATGTCATTTAATGACAAAGTTTCTGGTCTAACTGTGGTTGGTAAATTAGTATTATCTATACATTCCTGTTGGTTGCATCTAGCATAACTTTATTTTCCCATCAATTGATCTCTTTATTAATGTCCCCCCCCCCCTTTCTTAAAAAAATAAAGAAACAAAGACTTGAAATAATTGCACAACATGATTTGGTTTAATCTGAATGCATCCGCTATTGCCTGTTGCAAGTTTTGTGGGATTTTTCTCAGGCATGGGCTTTTTAGCAAATGTGGCCGAGAGATTGCCATAGCCTAAATACTGTTTAGTAGTTGTTGTTTTTTAACAAAAATGTCAAAGGCAGTTTTCTGAGGGGATATAAGCAATGGCAGAGTAGAAGGAAGATGAAAAACTAAGATTCATTTTATTCAACTCCAGATAAAACCTTGGCACTTCCATAAAACTAAAAAAAATATTTAATATGACCAGGTTTATTTACTCAGCTATGATTTACTCGCTTTGAGAAGGGCAGCACAGAAATCTAATAAATAAATAAATAAATGAATGAATGAATGAATAAATAAATAAAATCCCCATCTTTCTTTGGTTGGGCTCTGCTCAAAAGGTGCTTGAGAGTAGAATTCCAACCTGCTTTAGAGATGGGCCCCGGACCTTTGGAATCAATTCCTCCCCAGAGATTCGTATTGCCCCTACCCTCCCTGTCTTTCGTAAGAGTCTGAAGTCTCATTTATGCCTGGGGTCATTAGATGCTATCCCCTGGCCGACGAATATATTGTGAGCCTGTTGACTGAATATGTATGACAGCATTTTAATTGTTTCTTAAGCTTTTTGGATTTTCAATTTTAATTAATTGGATTTAGGATGTACAGTATATTGTTTCCTACATATTGTAAGCCGCCCCGAGCCTTCGGAGAAGGGCAGCATATAAATCTAATTAATAAAATAAATAAATAAACAAACAAATAAATAAATAAATAAATAAAATAGAATTTGGAATGGACTTTGGAAGTCGTGTACTCCAGCCACCTGTTCAAACAGGAGAACCTATACAATCTCAGACAAGTGACTGTCCAATCTCTTCTCCAGTCATCCAATGATGACTTTTAATTTTGGAACACTAGGGGAAAACTACTGAGTTTTTGCAGAACATACTCTCAAAGATAGTGTAATGCCTCCAAACTAAACAGGGTTGGGCCATGGTGGGCTAGGAAATTCTAGGATTTGAAGTCCGTGCATCTTAAAATTGCCAAGGCTGAAAAACACTGATGTGTAACATTGCACGTGCTTCCCAATGCATATGTACAGAGAGATATACAACAGGAGTGGGGAACCAGAGAAGACACAGAGGCAGAATGTCATTTCACTAACCATACAGAGATACTGATACAGTACTTCCTACAGTCACTACTGAATAAAGAGATTGCAAAGAATTGTAGAAGCCATGTTTTGCATTCTTTGTCTTTTAAAAAATTGAATGATACTTCCGCTCTTAATTTGCATCTGTAAAGCAGATGCCTCTCTGCTTCTATCCAAATCAAATTATGCTCATCTGAAGGTCCAGCCTGTTCAACACACCCATCGCCATGTGGGAATCTCTTCTTCTTGGTACAATTCCAGATGGCTGTGGTGTGTATGAATACTGTAGCATGTGTCTGATCACAAGAGTTTCCTGATCACAAAGAAGTCACTCACATATGATTCTATGTTTGTGGGTGTACAATATATATATTTAGGATGAAAGAAATTTAAGAAAAGGATGTTTAGTTGCTCTTGCACTTTGGGATAATATTCTGTGAGGGGGTGTAATGGGATGTTGCAACAATGGCATCCTTTGAAATCTCTGCTGCCAACAGAACCTGAGGCAACTACCTGTAGGTAATGAAGTTAGGATGATCAGATTTGGGTTGCAAAAAGATCCAAAAACTCCAGAAAACATCTTTTTGGCTGCTATCTCATGGCTATTGAAAAATTTTCAACTCACATTTGTTAGTACTTGCTATATCTTTTTCAAAGAGACATTTCTTTAATATTATTCTACAGGTATTAAATTGGGCATCTTGGATCTTCCAAATGGAATTTCCATGGCTATTCCCAAAAACTTTATCCACTTGCTGCCTTTTTTCTTCCATAATGACTAGCTTGTCATTATTAGATAGTCTAATGTTTGAAGATATGTTTGAAGATATGTGGAGTTTAATTCCCATAATTTCCCAGCTAGCCTTGTTGGCAGTGGAATTCTGGGAGTTGAAGTCTACACATCTTCAAGCAGCCAAGGTTGAGAAATGCTGGGGTAGTTCACTCTGCTTTCTATGGATAGACAGGCTGACTATTTTGCTGCACTTAGCTTACAATTGAAGAATCCTTTTTAAAAATTTCCATTCATAGCTGAGTTGGATGCAGATATGTACATATTGTAGTTGCCAACATATACCCAATATGTTTATTTAAATGAACAGTCATCTGTGGAACCCTCTCTCCTTAAGGATATCTGCCCATCCCTTTAGAGCCTCTAGAACAGTGCTTCCCAACCTTGGCAACTTGAAGATATTTGGACTTCAACTCCCAGAATTCCCCAGCCAGCGAATGCTGGCTGAGGAATTCTGGGAGTTGAAGTCCAGATATCTTCAAGTTGCCAAGGTTGGGAAACACTGCTCTAGAAAAAGATACTGCAGATACCTTCCCTTAAATACTAGTAACTTGTGGGTGCTTGGAGCATTCCTTTTTTAATTGCAACCCTTGCCCCATGGAACACCCTCCCCCTGAGATGCAAAGCCTACCCCACATTTTAATTTTCAGTAAAGAAATTAAGTATTCTTTCTCATACCTTAACCTAGTGCAAGATTATGTGTAAAAAGAAACATAAAAAACAGTGACTGTGATGTCCAGTTTTTCTATTTTATTGTTTTTCCCTTTTATTGTGTATTGCTAATTGTAAGCTGATGAAAAGTTTAGTTCTTGATGGGCAGCTATACAAATGTTTTCAACCAACCAACCAATCAACAATAAATGTGAAGACCAGGTGGGTGTGTTTACAGAACTAAGCTAGAAACTGGGAGGCTGAATTGTAGTCCCACCTTAAGCAGAAAACCAGCCAGTCTCCCTCCTTTCAGCTCTAGGAGAAAGGCAAAGACAAACCAGAAAAACTCTTCCTAAGAAAATTGCAGGGACGATTCCAGGCCCTTACCGAGGACCAACAATGACTTCAATACATTTTCAACTTGAGAGTTGATAATAGCCAGCATGGCAGTTAGATATTTTTACTTATGTTCTATCATTTCTAAAAACTTCTTATAATTGGAGCTAAATCAGGACCCAGTAAACTGAAAATACCTAGAATCAAAATGGAAATAGATTTTTAACAAATTCAAAAAAATGCTGATATTGTTTATGTATAACAAATGCATATAATATTAGGTAATATCCAATTAACACAGTAAAAAAAATAAGGACAACCACCCAGAGTGTGCTGCAATACATTATGGGCAGTACATAAGTCTAATAGCTATTTTGCTATTGCTATAAACAGAAATAAGCCCAACAATCTCACTACTAGCTTCATCTTCAAGTTTATTCTGGGAAAACAGTGGTATCTCTACTTAGGAACTTAATTCGTTCCATGACCAGGTTCTTAAGTAGAAGTTTGTAAGAAGCAGTGATTTTCCCCATAGGAATCAATGCAAAGGAAAATAATGCATGCAATTGGGAAACGTACAGGGAGGGTGGAGGCCCTGTTTCCTCCCAGGAGATTCTTAGAGAGGCCCCATGGAGGCTTCGCCCCAGCTTTTCCCGCCGTTTCCTCTCAGGAGATTCCAAGAGAGGCTCCAGAGGCTTCTCCCCTTTTCCAGCCCTATTTCCTCCCAGGAGATTCCTAGAGAGGCTCCACAGAGGCTTCTCCCTGCCTTTTACGGCCCTGTTTCCTCCCAGGAAATTCCTAGAGAGCCCCACGGAGACTTCTCCCTGCCTTTTCCAGTTACAGTTTTGGAGGTTCAGGGTTTGTAAGTGGAAAATGGTTCTTGAGAAGAGGCAAAAAAATCTTGAACACCCGGTTCTTATCTAGAAGAGTTCGTAAGTAGAGGCATTTGTAAGTAGAGGTACCACTGTAATTACTCTATGTGTAAAGGGTAATGGTGGATATGGATATAGGTCATTCGGATTCCCAAAACAGGCTAGATATAGCAAGAATTATTTGGTAGAGACCAAAATTTGCTATAGTTGATGTATTTATAGATTGTATCTAGAGTAAAAAATGAACTTGAGCAGGATTTTTAAGATAAACTTTCCCTTTTCAGCTACAAATTTTCAGTTTCACTCACAAATTCACTTCCACAGATCTATACTTAAGAGGTTTGTAGAGAGGGCGTGCATAAGTGCCTATCGTCTCTATTATTGTATTTTTATATTATTCCTGCTTTTGTTTCTGTTTGACAAATTATAATAAATAAATAAGATAAATGACAGAATTTGAAATGTTTATGTAGAAGACTAACTGTTAGGAAAAATGATACACAAACAGAGCAAGTAAAAGACTTGCTGGATGCAGAATTTTTTAAAATAATTACGTTACAACAATGGAAGGACATACAATAAAATTCACTCCAAGCTATAATGTAAAAGAAAAAATTAATATTTCCAACTCAATTGTCTTTTTTTCTATATTTGCCAAAAGAGAAGAAAAAAGACCATTCAACAGTCATAACTTGTTTATAATTAAAGGAAAACCCAGGATGGTTTTATTATTTTTCTGATTTTGATATTAATATTTATTACAATAGGAACAGTCAAGCAGCATGGAAAAAATATATCTTAGCTACATTAATTTGATTGCCAAAAATATACACATCTTTTCCTTTATTTAATTGAAAATTACAACAACGGAGAAGGGAAGTAAGTGTTAGACACAGGCAAAGTACTAAAATTGAAACATCAGCATCAAAAGATGGGTAAAGAAACATACCCCAGTGCAACCAAATGAGGAACTTAGTTACCTTTTAAAAATTATTTCTGATCTCTTCCTGCCAAAAAGAGATTCTGGTACTCTTCTCCAGTGCTCTTTCAAAGCACCTTCCTAGTCACTTTAAATATAACTTTTACCCATGAATCTTAAATCCACAATAGCTTTCTATCACTAAAAATTTAAATCATTTTCAACTTTCAGGCTGGGTTGAAGTCATATATTTTGACTGACTTGAATTCACATAATACATTAAAATCATAAAACATGACTGATAAACCACATGGCTGGGGGTTCACACAATGCACTAAGCAGCAAACAAGTAAGTCATAGTTTGGCTTAGCACGATAGATGAACCTCAGTCCCATTCCTGGGAGACTAATCCAGGCAACCCAGTTTGAAAGACAGGTTGTTCTTTTGGAAAATGGGTAGAGAAAACAATCAAATGGACCATAATATGCCGAGGACTTCTGAGAGAAGGGCTAAAGCAGTTTGCAGCTAAAAAAAAAAAAAGAAGAGACTTAAGGGTCAAGTGGTCAAACCCCATGCCCTTGCATTATATTAACTGTTCTTTGAGAAATAATCATCCAGTAGGATTGCATACTGAGAATAATTTAGAAATGCTTTTGATCTTGGAGAAGCACAGTCCCTCTCTGCTGCTCATTAAAACAGATTAGACTGGATCTCTATCACTGGGGATAGGAAATGAGGCTCAACCTCTATATTTATTTTCCAACCTATGGTTATAATTCTACGCAAATTGAAATTAAGTCATATTAAGTTCAGCAGAATTTATTACAGATGAAATTTACATAGGATTGCCATCCATATTATTTTCCATTTACTACCTGCTCATTTAGGAAAAATATATATGCATTACATATGTTATTTTTGTAACAAGATGAAGATAAGAAATAATAGAAATAGAAAATAGAGTGAATTATACCATTTTAATTGGACAGTTTAAGTTCTGTTTTCTGTTTTACAGAAGATCTCTAGTTTAATATGCACCATCTTTTAATAGTTGAGATAAATAGAAATTTGTAAATCAAGTGGTTGAATAAGATAATTTTTCTCATGGCATTATAATTCAACAGACTAGCTTCATTCACTAAACTATTCTTTCTGTTCCCAGGAACAGGAAACCAAACCAAGCATGGGTATCTTAATTTTACAGATGAACTCAGAATATGATATAATGCAAAGAAATCAAAAGCAGAGACTGATTTAAATCTGAATTTCCAATTCATGCTAACCTAATCATGCCTGGTCTGCCTTCCAGCTGGGAATCACAAACTGGTTACATGCAGTTCATTTAGATCACGGTTTGCTTTGTATGTTTATTTTGCACACTTTTTAAAAATAAATCCAATAACAAGACTCTGAGAAGCGCATATAAATTAGAATTTCTAAGCTTGCATGATCGCTGATTATTAATTACAAGATTAAAAATCAAGTAAAAAAGTGCTTCTTACCTCAACATATTAATCAACCTATAAAGCCAAAAACCACTTGCAAAAAGTTAACATTTGCTGTAACTTTGTTGCCATCTAGTGGTCATCTATTTGCAGAAGGAAAATATAGCCCTATACTCTAGGAACTTGTTGAATTTGGTGCCAGAAATTCTACTGAACACAAGAGGTTAGAAGGCTTCATTAATGCCCACAACAACAACAGAAACAGTTATCAAAGTATTAAGAAAATTATTTTCCACTTATGGGCTGCCGGATGTAATAGTGTCTGATAATCGGCCTCAGCTAATGTCCAAATCGTTCAAGGAATTTTTAGCAAGTCAAGGAATAAAACATACCTTAATAGCCTCTTTCAAGCCCAAACAATAATTACTCACTGCGGGACTTTCAAATATAATAGGCTTCAATTCGGGGTTACCATGGGCCCAGGATTTTTTCAAGAAATAACAAAATGAATCTTAAGCAAGCTACCTGGTGTAGTTCCATATTTTGACAATGTATTAATAACGGCAAGGAGTATTAGCCAGCTGAGGAACAGACTGAGGGAGGTGTTCATGTGTTTCTGAGCTGCGGGCCTGCGAGTTAAGGCAAATAAGTGCCAGATAGGGTTTCCGGAAGTAGAATTCTTGGGCTACCCCGTTAAAAATGAGCTTAAGGCTATTAGAGATGTTCCAGTGCCCACCAACAAGGCCGCACTACAAGCGTTCCTGGGGCTGCTAAATTTCTATAGTATTTTCCTGCAAAATAAAGCTACCATTGTGGAACCCCTCCACAAACTGCTATCTAAAATACACCATGGGTGTCAGGTCCCTTACAAAACAGAGTATTCGAGGCAGTAAAAAACCTCCTCTCTGAAAACAGTTTCTTAATGCAGTTCAATGAGACCTTGCCAGTGGTGCTGGTGTGCGATGCACCACAATTTGGGGGTGGGGGCAGTCCTGAGCGGACTTCATCCAGGAATCTTGGGCATTCCACCCAAAGTCTATTGTGTATGAATGGGAACAACCCAGGGCCCCTTGCTCATGCACACATTTAGATTTCGCGAGGCCATTCCACAGGCAAACATTTCTAATAGTCATCATATTCTAAATGGTTGGAAGTTGCACTAATGCACACAACAACATAAGTGGTTATCAAGGTATTAAGAAAATTATTTGCCACACATGGGCTGCCGTATGTAAGTGTCAGATAATGAGTCTCAGCTAACGTCCACATCATTTGAGGAATTTTTAGCAAGTCAAAGAATAAAGCACACCTTATAGCCCCTTTCAAGCCAAGTAGCAATGGGTTAGCGCAGAAGTAGGCAAAGTTGGCTCTTCTATGACTTGTGTACTTCAGCTCCCACAATTCCCAAGACAACCATACTGGCTCAGGAATTCTGGGAGTTGAAGTCCACAGGTCATAGAAGAGCCAACTTTGCCTACCCCTGGGTTAGCGGAACAAACAGTAAGAGCCATTAAAGAATCCCTGGAATCAATAGGCCCAGGGGACAGACAAGCCTGAATAGACAAACTCTTAGCAAGTCAACATATAACTCCCAGCACAACCACAGGCAAAAGCCCAGCCAAGCTCCTGATGGGTACGAAGCTCCGGTCTGTCCTGGATAGATTACACCCAAATTACTGCAACATAAGAGATGCTCCCAGCAGGGAGAAAATCTGAATATTCCAAATAAGTGATCCAGTTTAGGCAAGGAACTTTGCCAGGAGGCCCCTATAGCTACCTGAAGAGATTGTTGATATAACAGGCCCAAATCATATATAATAGGCCTGGGGGTTGGGAGAAAATGGCGGTGGCATGTGGACCAATGACAAGACTACTAATGGCTTAACAATGACTGGGAAAGAGGCCCAAATCCTAATCATGTCCTTCCTACTGCTATAGCTAACCCAAGAGCCAGTTCACTTATCTATGGATCCTGTGGACTGGACAACGATGAGTCCAGCTGAGGCCGATGCCTTGATGTTCCAGCAAGTTCCATAGAGGGAGCCCGAGAGAGAAAACATGTGCTCTCCAGCTCCAGCCAATGCCCCAAATGAACTGCGCAGGTCAGTTCTAGAGCAGTATCATGCCCACATAGCTAAATGATTATGTATGCAAAATTATGTGCTGAACTAATAATGGGGGAAGGATGTTATGTCCTGAGAAGCTGGGAAGTTTTCACTCCAATCCGACCAGGAACTCAAGCAGGTAAAATCTGGCTGGCTCCTGATTTAAAGGGCTCCCTATTTAAACCCATGCCTATGGGACCTTGCTGATGTTTGTTCGCTATGACCAATAAAAAGCTAAAGTCACTAAACTGTCTCTTGCCTCTTCATTAGAGGAATTAACATCTTCAATAAAGTTTGGACTCCCTATTTCCAGCAATGGCTCGATAGACAACCAATTGGCTGGAATTAACATTCCAGAAAGAAGAAACTGTTGCTGGTAAGACGGGAACCATGGATCAGGATGGTTTTAATATTTTAAAATAGGGAGAATGCTTTTGAGATGCCAAAATACTGTACAATGAATATGCTTTCTTTTCTCATTTTCTTGTTAAATTTATAGAGCAGGGAGTGCCAATGTGGAATTTTTCCTCCTACTGTTTTTTCCCCCTACAATACTTCTCAGGAATACATTAAATTGAGAGATAATGACTAGCCTCAAGTAAATCAGTGGGCTTTTTTCCACAAATTTAGCCAATACTGCATAACATGTTGGCTCTTTAACCTTCATATCTTCCCAGACTAGTTTTAAGAAAAGCTTAAAGACAAGTGATCAGCAAAGCTAGATTTCAGGGTCAAATGCCAATTTCAAGTTAATATTTGAAGTTACAAGTATGATACAAACAACCTAAGGACCTGAAAAGAAAGAAAACTAAGAAGGTACCTCCAATTCATATAGTTAAGAAGACAATTGGCTGTAAAAATAACTTAGTATGCTTTGTTCTCAATGAACAAACTTTATTGAATAAAAATAGACTCCGTTGAGCACAATTCCTGACAACACATATGATTTGTTATTATCGTCTTCTGACCATATTTCTATGTATTATTCTACAATTGCTGAGCACATTGATTTCTGTAATTGAAAACTAAGTGACTGGTGTTATATTTGATTCTGTTACAGGCAAGCACTGTTCCACATCCAACAATTCCATTTTAAAAACTTTCAGGTTTATCTGAACTAGTGCTTGCTTGGGACTTTTTCAGAATTGCACTTGATTTTTATGTGTTATATACAGTAATCCTGGAGAGGCAAGGAAGTAGTATTCCAGGCTGTTCCACAAGCCAGCCTAGCCTCCAGATGGCTTTTTCCTTGATGCACAGTATAACTTTTTTTTCTCAAATGTAAATACTGTATAATGTCTATACAGCCAAAATGTCTAATGCAGCTCTACAAGGTTTCTATGGCTGAAGAAAATTGCTGTACCGAGTTCTCTATTTGATATCCGTGGAAAGAGAAATGGAGCTTTTGTAAAAGCACTTATTCCTTACATTATCCAAGAGAGGTCTTTTCAGTCTTCCAAATTACTGCTAAGCACCAGCTATTTATTTTCTCTTCCATATAATACGCTAGGAACCTGCCTGGTCATGAAGTAGTAGGGCTGTCAGATTCAGGCTTGAAAAATCCAGACACCACTATATGATAGTAAAGGTATACACTTTTCTCCCATCTGGAATTTTGCATCTTAAATTTGGGGAAAAAAAAAAAACCTCTTCCCCAAATGGAATATTCTTAGGATACTTTCAAAAAGCATCTAATTGATCTTCTGGGTGCAGACATATCTTAAATATACCCTGTGCTTCTCAGCTGAATGTGTAGCCTTGAGTGCAAGAAGCAATAGTATTATTGAGTCATGTATATAATTCTATCCTGTAGATTCTGCCACTTAGAGTTCACTGGAGACTCAATATGGATGTCAACCAAATCCAAGGACAGAGCTACTTTTATTGTGACAACTATAATTACACAAACCTGCAAGTCTGCATATGCTTCTCCCTTCCTTTACTTTACCTTCAACATTAATTCAAACTAACTTGTTGGAAAGGGTTCAAGAAATGCCAGTCGATTATTGCCTTGGCTGTTATTCTTCCTCCTGCCCTTCTCTATTTCCTCTGGTCCATAGAGATCAGGTGGGATAAACTAAACTACATGAAATTGTATCTCTAGCCAGATGAATTGCCTACCAGGGATATCTGATAGATAGGCTCACGAATTGAATTCAGACTTAATATCACCTGCTGCCCAAAGACTGAATTATCTATTCCTTATTTTCAGTTCAGTTCATACAGCCATTGTAGATTAATAGTTCAGGTGTTGGACAGGACTAGGAAGACTCACGTTCAAGTTCTCCTTCAACCATAAACTTCAGTAGATGATTTCAGACCAATGGCAATAGTAGACCATGATCATTACTGCTCATTCCAATCCCATATTTTTGTTATGTGAAGGGGTGATTTTCATGTACTGTATTTCACTTTGTTTCTATAGGAAACAAGGTGTATATAAATATAAAGATGAACTATATTTGTGATGTTAAAACTTTTTTCAACTTTTGTATGGTAGCTCAATTAGGGCTTGATACCTCCTACTTTATGAACTCTTAAAGTCACAAAACACGGCCAATACAGTTTTGTGATCTTGTGCAATGAGAGTTTTGTAGAACTGAGTCATTCCTCAACATAAGTAAGGTTCTTCAGGTGATCCTGAACCACAGATCCCAGCACTGTCCAAAATCGATTATATTGACTTGGGTTCCTGAGAATTAAAGTTCACCAATATTTGGAGGAATAAAGATTATCCACAATACAAACAGAAAAAAGCTTAAAGGGGAAAAATATCCTTTTATGGTGTAGCAAAAAACCAGTAATATCGGATTTTAGAATGCAACCCTTGAATGGCAAAATGTGCAGTGTCACACAAACAGTTCTTTCCATCTTTCAATGCTCTTCCCCATATGCCTTTTTCCAATCCAATATTGTTATAAATGATGAAAATATGGGGTCGAACCTTCCTTTTTTTTTTGCAATGTCGAGTTTTGCCCTCACTGCAGAGAAAAGTATTTCCCCTCTCCCCCACACAATGTTTTAGATAGAATGGTCATTCTTTTCAGCTAGTGATTTACCTCTTTGTATATTTAAATTTAAATAACTCTTTTCCAGAATATTTTAATAATCAATATGCTCTACTACTCCTGATAGGGCAGCTGTATATCAAGCATTTATTGATGGCAATGTTTTTTAAAATCATTTTTGCAATTCTAGCAGTTGTAAAATTCTTTTCCCCCAGCGTCAAAATAAGAAGACCAAAGACATAGGGTTATGAATTTTGCTGGTGCTATAGAACAACAATTTTCTGCAATGTAGTTGCAGGTTGCAATAAGAATTCTGGAGATACTGCTCATTAGTTGCCTAAAAAGGGGAACAAAAGTTGGATTTAGCCTCCATTTCAAATTACTTTCATCACAACTCATAGCCATTCTGTATTACGGCAGCCAAATAAGGACCAAGCAATTATTACAAACATGCCAATGAAGGACAAAATAAAACCGGAATGCACTGGTATGGATATATTTTATTGATGAGTTGGCTATCTAAAGAGTATTGAGATGGCTTAGTTTTCTGATGAAAAAAGCCTATTTTTACGTTCAGCTGAAATGCCAGTCTTCAATCTGTTCTTTAACCTGTGCCAAAGCTGCCATGAGTAGAAAGAAAACTTCCCAGTTGTCATTTGGAAAATTTACTGGGTTTGACAGTTTCTAGGATCTATTAAACAACTTCATAAAAATAAGCAAACAACCCTTTAAATTATGGGTAAGTATGCACACACAAGCTCAAAGCTTGGAGCTAAATGTATCTCTCTGAATGAAACAAATCAAAGAAAAATTCAAGAAAAGTTGCTTCAGTCTTAATTTTTAAGAGTCCAACTCATCTATCTGGTAGCTACTGTTGCTTTGTTCAAACAATGGGGGGGGGGGGAGAACCTCAAACATTATTTTATACAACAGTGGTTATTATGGGATTGTAAGTACTTGCTCACCACCAGTGGTTGAAAATAGTGCAAATTGTAGCAGGTGGCAAGAATAAACCTAAAACGACTGTATATTCAGGGAAGCAAGAAAGCTTTGAAAGGCCCTGTGTGATTCCATTACCCAGAATCTTTCTTTTTAAAGAGATCTGGATTTATCCAACTAAGACAAAATTGAGCTGGTTTCCTTAGAATATCTGACCTTGATCTCCATTTCAATTTCCCCCTGCCTGGAAGGAGAAGGAAATTCATACTGTTTCTAAACCATCTGTTTACAAAATGGAGATGGAAATAGATCTTCCGGTGATGGGAAGACTTATATTCTCCTTAGATGGATACGAGTGAGAACTGTTTCAGAGGAAAGATGTTCTTACCAGCTGATTTTGGAGATGGTTGGAATAGCTCCTGCCATTAGACAAAACCTTTGTTCTGCCTCTTTGGTGTTGGGCTTTTGAGTGGTTGATGTGACAAAGAGCAAGAAACTCTTTGTGAGTGGCTGGAAATAGCTCAGCATCGACTCTGGATTATTTGTTAGCATTCTGCAAAGACTTCTGAAGGGTAGAAAGAGGAGTCCCTTGGTTAAAGATGAAAAAGTGAGGCCATTTCCTTCAGGTAGGTTTTTTTTTTTAAAGGACATTTGGGGAAACCAGGTAACTGTTCTCAGTTATGTAGGAATAGCTTTTCGTTCCCAGATAACCTGTACCTCAGTTGGAGTCAGTTAAGATGTAGACATCTAAAATGCCTATGGGAATGAAATCCCTTATATAGGATTCATATACATGGACCTCCAAATACGATTTTTTTAACCCTTCCTTCTTACTTATTGGGAACTTCAAAAACCTCTGATCCTGGTTTGCTTTAGCTGGATCTTCACACAGGGGAATATTGATGGATTTCTTAATCCTGATTTGGAAATAACATGCTCTGCAAAAATAACATTAATCACCAGGTGATTGTGGTTGTGTCCAGTTCATGGGCCCCATCTTTGAGGGGATATTCTCGGATGGCAAACGCTGCTTCATCCTTTCCATTTGAAGTGCAACTTTTTATGACTTAAGTGCAGCAGAATAGACCAAGCCAACAAGGGATAAGAAGTGTTCACACCACCAGTCTCTTTCAGAAAGACACTAAATGACAGGCTCAGAACCAAGGAACGTAGACTTCTGGCATGCCTCCGCTTGGTGTCACTGTGACTGTGGCAAGGAAGACTTTCTCGGAAGCCTTTCATATGGTTGCTCTACGTTTTGGGATCCAAGGTTCAAGGAGACTGTTTTCTTATGGCAGAGAAAGCAGCCCAGTATCACCAAAAGTTAGCCTTTGTCTTGCACTCCCTTTTCATTTATGTTCTAGAGGGGAAAAAATGGCAAAAACAGCACTGTCTAAATTGGTGATATGCCAAACAATACATTTTTTAAAAAAAATGGGAGGAAGGAAAACATATATGAAACAATCTTATGAGATTCTAATCCCAGACACCTTCTAAATATAACTTTTCTTTTTTCATTTCCAAAATCCTCCACTTAGCTTTTTCCAGCCTCTTTCCCATTGCATCTGTCTGCTCATTAACCCATTCTTTGATAGAATATGTTCCACTGCATTTTCAAAACTTTTTTTTTGTTTCCCAACATTTACTTTGTTATCTAGAATTCTGCCCAAATCATATATCCAAATCTGTTCCATAGCCATGTTAGATTCCCTACCGGGCTTCCCTGAAAAAAGAAATCACCTCCACCCAGTAGTAGAGCTAGATTTAGGGTCCTAATTCCAGAAAAAGTCTTTTTCAGAGTTAAAGTATTTATGAATATGCTATGTCACCAAAGTAGCTCAGCTGTTGGCAGGCAATACCTTGCTTCTGGCCTTCTTATAAGATGCTCACCATTCCTTTCTGGCTGCTGCTGTCGCCTTGCAAACTGAGGAAAGGGTTTGTTTGGGCTGTGAGGACAGGTGGAATAACAGCTCCTGCGGCTGACATCAGGCTGTTCCCAGGGGTGCTGAGCGGCGGTGAAGCCATTAGTGAGCTGGCAGGATTAAGCTGTTGAGGGGAGATGGAAGCCAGGAGAACACTGTTGGCAGCTGATGGCGCATTATTGCTAGAGTGGAGAAGGGATGTGGTGGTCACTGGGCCAAGGCCAGTCATGGAGGAACCGGTCATCTGGAGCCGCTGCAATTCTCTTTTGTGCTGAATTTGTTGAATCATCTGGAATATCAATGCCTGCTGCTCCTAAGAATCAAATGATCGTGATCAGTTGCAAAAATATTGTAGCAGCTCTCCCTCACATCTTATACCAGAAGAGTTAGAAGGGGGGGGGGGGGGGGAACCCATGCCAAATACTGTATTACTGTTTTTATGATATGTATGTTATAGAGGTTAATTAAGGAGAGCTGGAAAAAATATATAGAAAATAAAAATAAAAATTGACCCAATGCCTTTGAAGAGTACTTGCATGAAAACAACTGCTTTTGTTTGTTTTGCCCTGCTTGTGTACTGTATGTTTTTTTCCTCTTTTGTGATCATATGAGCCAGGGTGGCGCAGCAGGTAGAGTGCTGTACTTCAGGCCACTGAAGCTGACTGTAGATCTGAAGGTCAGCGGTTCAAATCTCATCACCGGCTCAAGGTTGACTCAGCCTTCCATCCTTCCGAGGTGGGTAAAATGAGGACCCTGATTGTGGGGTCAATAGGTTGGCTCTGTTAAGAAGTGCTATTGCTAACATGTTGTAAGCCGCCCTGAGTCTAAGGAGAAGGGTGGCATAAAAATTGAATGAATGAATGAATGAATAAATAAATAAATATCAAATATTGAAGGTGCTTTTGAAACAAAGCCGAAGAAATGAGTCTAAAATGAGACATTATTTGTAAGTATTAAATAGTTTATCAATAAAAATATATTCAAGCCTTAAAAAAAAAGTCTGGATGATGAGATAGGTAGTTGATTGATTAAATTTTGGTTTTTCATAGGCTGATGGATTTGGCCTGCAAACCTTTGAATTAGCAAAATGTCTATGGAGATTTCTCAGTCATCCAGATCATTGTTGTCCCAAAGATGCTTTTTTCAAGAGGCAACTGGACTTTCTGGTTTTTCTTTGAAGATGTTTCACTTCTCAGAGATGAAAAAGCTTCTTGGATGAGAAGTGAAATGTCTTCAAAGGAAAACAGAGAATTCAGTTGCCTCTTGAAAAAAGCTCCTTTGAAACTCTGAATTAGTACTTCAGCAACATTTATTTAGTTAATTGTTCCCCTTTACTGCTTATCTGGGTTTCAGATGTTCAAATCTGCTCCTGTAGACATTTATCAGAAAAAACATGGTTTCTTGTTACACATTCTCACAATATCTGCTCCCTATCTTCATCTGAGGAAGTGGACACTTCACCCGATGAAGTGGACAAGGCCATTGGAGCTGTGAGTTCCGCCACCTGCTTCCTGGATCCGTGTCCCTCCTGGCTGGTCTCGGCCAGCAGGGAGGTGACACGGAGCTGGGTCCAGGAGATTGCCAATGCTTCTTTGGGGGGGGGGGTCCTTTCTGGATCCCTACAAGGAGGCACTTGTGTACCCCCTCCTCAAGAAGTCTTCCCTGGACCCAGCCATTCTTAACAACTATCGTCCAGTCTCCAACCTTCCCTTTATGGGGAAGGTTGTTGAGAAGGTGATGGCGCTCCAGTGGTCGTTGGAAGAAACCGATTATCTAGGCCCTCATCAGTCAGGATTCAGGCCCAGCTACAGCATGGAAACTGCTTTGGTCGCGTTGATGGATAATCTCTGGCGGGCCCGGGACAGGGGTTTATTCTCTGTCCTGGTGCTTCTCGACCTCTCAGTGGCTTTCGATACCATCAGCCATGGTATCCTTCTGTGCCGGCTGGAGAGGTTGGGAGTGGGAGGCACTGTTCTCCAGTGGTTCTCCTCCTACCTTTCCGGTCGGTCGCAGTCGGTGTTAGTGGAGGGTCAGGGCAGCGGTCGACCTCTAGGCTTCTCTCCCTTGTGGGGTGCCTCAGGGGTCGGTCCTCTCCCCCTGCTATTTAACATCATAAAAAGTTGGGCGAGATCATCCAAGGACATGGGGTGAGGTATCATCAGTACGCGGATGATACCCAGTTGTACATCTCCACCCCATGTCCAGTCAACGAAGCAATGGATGTGATGTGCCAGTGCCTGGAGGCTGTTGGGGTCTGGATGGCTGTCAACAGACTCAAACTCAACCCTGATAAGACGGAGTGGCTGTGGGTTTTGCCTCCCAGGGACAATTCCAACTGTCCATCCATCACCCTGTGGGGGGAATCATTGACCCCCTGAGAGGGTCCGCAACTTGGGCGTCCTCCTCGATCCACAGCTCACATTAGAGAAACATCTTTCAGCTGTGGCGAGGGGGGCGTTTGCCCAGGTTCGCCTGGTGCAACAGTTGTGGCCCTATTTGGACCGTGAGTCGCTGCTCACAGTCACTCATGCCCTTATCACCTTGAGGTTCGACTACTGTAATGCTCTCTACATGGGGCTACCTTTGAAAAGTGTTTGGAGACTTCATATCGTGCAGAATGCAGCTGCGAGAGCAATCATGGGCTTCCCTAAGTATGCCCATTTTACACCAACACTCTGCAGTCTGCATTGGTTGCCGATCAGTTTCCGGTCACAATTCAAAGTGTTGGTTATGACCTATAAAGCCCTTCATGGCATTGGAGCAGAATATCTCCGGGACCGCCTTCTGCTGCATTTATCCCAGCGACCAGTTAGGTCCCACAGAGTTGGCCTTCTCCGGGTCCCGTCGACTAAACAATGTCGTTTGGCGGGACCCAGGGGAAGAGCCTTCTCTGTGGCGGCCCCGACCCTCCTGAACCAGCTCCCCCCAGAGATCAGAAATTCCCCCACCCTCCTCACCTTTCGTAAGCTCCTTAAAATTCACCTCTGTTGTCAGGCATGGGGGAATTGAGATATTCCTTTCCCCCCAGGCCTATACAGTTTATGCATGGTATGTTTGTGTGTATGTTTGGTTTTTTAATAAGGGTTTTTAGTTATTTTATTTATTTATTTATTCATTCATTCATTCATTTGTCCAATACACAAATACATAGGAAGAAAAATAGACATGTGGTAATATATATAAGGGTAAAGTGAACTTAGAGGAGAGGATATATGAAAGAAAGAAAACATATATGATAAATGAGAGAAAGGAAAGACAATTGGACAGGGGACGAAAGGCACACCAGGCCTCTTAGGAACCTGGAGAGGTCAATCGTGGAGAGTCTAAGGGAGAAATGTTGGGGGTTGAGGTTGACACAAATGAATCCGGCAATGAGTTCCACGCTTCGATAACTCGATTGTTGAAATCATATTTTTAACAGTCAAGTTTGGAGCAGTTCATATTAAGTTTGAATCTGTTGCATGCTCATGTGTTGTTGCAGTTGAAGCTGAAGTAGTCATTGACCGGTAGGACGTTGCAGCATATGATCTTGTGGGCTTAAATATTAGATTTGTCATATGCTGTTTTATTATTACTGTTAGCCGCCCTGAGTCTACGGAGAGGGGCGGCATACAAATCTCATAAATAAATAAATAAATAAATCTGGCAGCTGCAATGAGATGAGAAGCATGTGTTCTGACTTTCAAATAAAATTATTATTATACTGAACAGGGAAACTGGATTTTATCCAAGGGAAGTAAGAACAGCAGTCTGATTCTAGTTTGTTCTGTGATGTTGATAAAACACTGTTTTCTTTTGAAAACCCTATACCTCGAGTTGGCGCCCTGCTGTTTTAGCTAATGGTTCTTACCCAGCAGTTGTCTGATGAAATGTTACTTACCGGGTTGAGTGGCTGCGATGTTAAGAGCTGCTGCAATTGCTGCAGTTGAAGCTCAGGCTGGCTGAGCAGCTGCCGCTGCTGTTCTGACAAGTGAGTCACATTAGGTATACTGGAAGAAAGAAGACAAAAAAAGAACCGGGCAGTTTGTGCAATGCAGCACTACTGCAAAAGACCACTTGAATTCCAATATATCTATATCTATATCTATATCTATATCTATATCTATATCTATATCTATATCTATATCTATATCTATATCTATATCTATCTATCTATCTATCTATCTATCTATCTATCTATATATATATATATATATATATATATATGTATCAAATACATATATACATAGATTTTTACGGGTATATGTATGTAGATTGTTCTGAGTTCGGGTTTTGCCCCATGTAATATTTTGAGTGTCTATGCGACGTTTTGGTGAAATCACATTCACCATCATCAGGCTGAAGTTGTAAGCTTCGTGCTGCTATAAATATATATATATATATGTCACATGTTTTTTTGCTGAAAATTAAGGGAGACTAGGATAGATCTATTTCGGCCTTATTTTGGCCTCATCAGCTAGCCATACCCAATGGGACTTGAACCTGCAACCTTTGCCTTGTAAGGCAGAGAATTATCCTCTAGGCTACAGTATCCAATCCCTTCAGCTCTGCACCAGGGAAGGGTTACATATTTTTGTGTCGAATCACCCTGGTGTATTGAAGGAACATCACAGCTCCTTATCTGCCTCTCGGCCCAACCCAGGGTTTGTTTGTTTGTTTATTTATTTGATTTTTATGCCGCCCTCCTCCTTAGATTCAGGGCGGCTTACAACATGTTAGCAATAGCACTTTTTAACAGAGCCAGCATATTGCCCCCACAATCCGGGTCCTCATTTTACCCACCTCGGAAGGATGGAAGGCTGAGTCAACCTTGAGCCGGTGATGAGATTTGAACTGCTGACCTGCAGATCTACAGTCACCTTCAGTGGGCTGCAATACAGCACTCTACTTGCTGCACCACCCCCGCTCTGGTTTTACAATAGTTCTACTACCTTCTGGGTTGGATAATACAGTTCAAAGAATGGGCAGGACAGGGGTGGGTTCCAGTTTTCTCCACTGCTAGTTCGCTTAGTGATGCACCGCGCAGGTGCGCACATGCATAGTGCTGAAACAAAACTTTTCGGCAGAAGCAAAAAACAAGACGGCGCTGCCTATGGCATCACCAAGAGAACGGGTTCAGGGATGTGGCAAGCCTGGGTTGCTGCCAATTCCAGCGGCCCAGGCTGCCAAGTTACTACCGGTTCTATAGAACCAGTCCAAACCAGGAGGAACTCACCTCTGGAGCAGAGGAATCAACATTTGAGCTTATATCCTCTTTTATATAGTATGTTATAGGGCTTAACCCTTATCCCTTCATGAAGCTGAAAGAGATCACCTATGAACTAGGGTGAGGAATCATCCATATGCTACTGATAACAGTTCTACTTCTCATTCAGAGCCAAGTACAATCTGCTGTGGAATGGTCTGAATAGGCTATAAGAGTCTGGTTGGGACAAATCAAGTTGTGGATAAATCGCAACAAGATTGTTGGGTTATTTGTCCAGGAGCTATATGAGTGCTCTCTCTCTCTACACTTTTCCTAAAAAAATTAAGTCTGAAATTTGGAAATGCTACTGACTCTTGGCTATACCCAGATGAGCAGATGGAATTGCTGGGGTGCCCTTGCCCAATTGGCTGATTCTCCCAGCTGCAATGTTTTTTGGAACAAAAAGCTCTGGTATCATGTTCCTGCTCTCATTTTCTCCATATTGGTTTAATGGGTCTCTTATGAAGCCTGTCTGGTATTGAAGTTGAAAATAATGTAGCAGGCATGGTGCTGATGGGTACAAGCTAATTGCAAGCCTATCATCGCTGCTGTGAAGGTATTGATGCCTTTGACTTATAAAGCCCCAAAGGTAAAGCTTCAAGGTAACTACGTAACCATACCCTCCAATTTGAATTTGGCCAGCCTGACTGTTCAGTTTGGGTGGTAAAGGGAATGGAGGTCTGGAAGCAATGCCTCTCTCTGCTCCTTTGACCCTTTATATCATAAGGAACATAATTATCTTTTTGCTTATCTTTAGTGATGGGCGAACTGAACCCGCACAATTCGGGTTCGTACCGAATTTTGCGGTGTTCGGTATGCCGAACATGAACCCTAAATTTTTTCAAACTTCGGGCAAAGTTTGGGGTCATGTTCGGCGTTCGGAGCTTTGACGTCACCGGCAGGTTGCTAAGAACGCCAAAGTGATCACTTCCTGGATTCCATGGAATCCAGGAATTGATCACCTTGGCGTCCTCAGCAACCTGCCGGTGACATCAAAGCTCCGCCCCCGGAATCTCTTCGTGGGAGGGATTCCCCAGCTCCTTCAAAGGGAGGTCGTCACGTAAAAATAAACATTGTTATTTTTAAGTGAAAGGACACCGCAGCGGCACTGCAAGCAAAGGGTAAAAATAAACATGTTTATTTTTACGTGAAAGGACCGCCCTTTGCTTGCAGCGCCGCTGCACTGTCCTTTTTCGTAAAAATAACAATGTTTATTTTTACGTGAAGACCTCGCTTTGAATCCATGGAATCTAGGAAATGATCACCTTAGCAACCTGCCAGTGACGTCAAAGCTCCGCTCCCGGAATCTCTTCGTGGGAGGGATTCCCCGTTCGGGTTCGGCTGATTTTTGCGTAAAGTTCATCCGAACTTGCCGAACCCGAACACCGTTGGGTTCGCCCATCACTACTTATCTTCTCTTCAAATTGCTGTACTTAAAACACAACTTTTCCAACAGGTGTTTGAAGATGAAGCCCCCACTTTTCTTATTCTGCCAGCATTATTTTAAATATACTGCCTTTCTGATTGTCATTACAATATGTGTGGTTCTTATGGTTCTTATGTTTTGATCATAAACTATGTAGAAATATATCATTATGGTAATGAAAAAAAATATCAGGAGTAAATAAAAATAAAGTGGAACAGGTCCTCAAATTTAGAGCAAAAAAAAAAGTATTTAAAAATCTGCCTCCTAGAAGCTTGGCTTCTTTCTTTTAGTCTTCCCTTTATCTTACCTGCTTTGGCTCATGGAGAGCTGCAGACCAGGGTGACCACTGGTTTGTGCCAGTACTGGATTCTGGGTCTGGGTGGCCAAAGTGCCATTTAAACTTCCTAGGATGCCATTGATGGGAATTTGTTGCCCTCCTGCCAGATTGCCAAGGAGACTATCCACAAGGCTGTGAGTAGCTGTGGCACTTCCCCCATGAACAGTGCCCATGGCTCTGCTCAGGCCATTCACTGGTGGTGGCTGTGGCTGCTGTTGGACACCAGTAGTTAGAGGAAGTGAGACAGGGCTTTGCTGCAGCAAGGGCAGAGGTGGTGGTGTGCTGTGGAAGGACAGAGAAGAGCTGCTCCTGCTTGGACATCCTGAATGAAGATCCTGGAAGGAGAAGGGAGGGAGGGAGGAAGGAGAGAGAAGAAAAGAAAGATAATGGGAAGAAAGAAAGAAAGAAAGAAAGAAGGAAGGAAGGAAGGAAAGAGGGAGAAAGGAGAGAAGGAAGGAATTCAATTCAATTCAATTCAATTCAATTTATTAGATTTGTATGCCGCCCCTCTCCGAAGACTCGGGGCAGCTCACAACAACAATAAAAACAATATTCTAGCAAAAACAAATCTAATATTAAAAAGCATATAAAAACCCTATCATATTTAAAAAGCAAACAACACATGCATATCCAAACATAAATATAAAAAAGCCTGGGGGAAAGGTGTCTCAACTCCCCCATGCCTGGCGGTATAGATGGGTCTTGAGTAATTTATGAAAGACGAGGAGGGTGGGGGCAGTTCTAATTTCCGGGGGGAGTTGATTCCAGAGGGCCGGGGCCGCCACAGAGAAGGCTCTTCCCCTGGGGCCCGCCAAACGACATTGTTTAGTTGATGGGACCCGGAGAAGGCCAACTCTGTGGGATCTTATTGGTTGCTGGGATTCGTGCGGTAGCAGGCGGTTCCGGAGGTACTCTGGTCCAATGCCATGTAGGGCTTTAAAGGTCATAACCAACACTTTGAATTGTGACCGGAAACTGATCGGCAGCCAATGCAAGCCACGGAGTGTTGCAGAGACGTGGGCGAATCTAGGAAGCCCCACAATGGCTCTCACGGCCGCGTTCTGCACAATCTGAAATTTCCGAATACTTTTCAGAGGTAGCCCCATGTAGAGAGCATTGCAGTAATCGAACCTCGAGGTGATGAGGGCATGAGCGACTGTGAGCAATGACTCCCTGTCCAAATAGGGCAGAAACTTGTGCACCAGGCGAACCTGGGCAAACGCCCTCCTCACCACAGTCGAAAAATGATGTTCCAATGTCAGCTGTGGATTGAGGAGGGCGCACAAGTTGCAAAGGAAGGAATGAAGAAGGGGGAGAAGGATCAATATGAAACAATAGATATCATCTCCACCAATTCTACATCATTTAAAAAAGCACAGATATTTCAAGCACTGTGCCAAAAAATGAGATTCTGTATTTTTACAGGATGGAATATGTGTAGGAATGGCAAGTGCATAATTTTACACAATTTATCTTGAATTTTTTACTGTCACTACTACTTTTATTTTTTAACCAAGTTTGTTCCAATTTGAATAAACATTACCAGCATCACAGGAATTAAGAGCCTTGTTTTTTGTTATTTTCAAAAAAAGAAGGTAAAAACCTTGGACATTTGAAGAGTGCACTCAGTACTTCAGGTGACAGGTGGGACCAAGCTTCTAGCATCAGAATTGGCCCCAATATATTTTTGGGTTTGAGCTGGGAAAAGCCAATGGACCTTTACCCGGGAGAATAATGCACCGATATTTCAAGTGGATAATTTATGTGCAAGTACAGTACAGTGACACCTTTTCTTACAAACTGAATTGGTTCCGGGATGAGGTTCTTAAGGTGAAAAGTTTGTAAGACGAAACAATGTTTCCCATAGGAATCAATGGAAAAGCTATTAATGTGTGCAAGCTCAAAATTCACCCCTTTTGCCAGCTGAAAGCGCCTGTTTTTGCACTGCTGGGATTTCCCTGAGGCTCCCCTCCATGGGAACTCCCACCTCCAGGCTTCTGTGTTTTTGCGATGCTGCGATTTCACTGAGGTTCCCCTCGCTGGGAAACCCCACCTCCGGACTTCCGTTGCCAGCGAAGTGCCCATTTTTGCGCTGCTGGGATTCCCCTGCTGGGATTCCCCTGCAGCATCACAAGAACACGGAGGTCTGGACGTGGGGTTTCCCATGGAGGGCAGCCTCAGGGGAATCCCAGCAACACAAAAACGGGTCCTTCGGTGGCAATGGAAGTCTGGAGGCGGGGCATCCCAGCGGTGGCGGTGGGTTTGTAAGGTGAAAATAGTTTGTAAGAAGAAGCAAAAAAATCTTAAACCCCAGGTTTGTATCTCGAAAAGTTTGTATGACAAGGCGTTTGTAAGACGAGGTATCACTGTATTTCAGTAACAGGTTTCACACTCTTCTCAGTCTCACAGTCTCATTCAGTGGCCTTCAGAATGTGTGACTCATGATAGTCTGCTAAGTGAAAATGAAAACCAGAAAAAGAGATATTTCTTACCTCAGAGGAAATGGAGAGTGCATTCTCGATACCAAAACTATTCTTGCAAGGGGAGCTCTTGCTGATACTAAATGAGTCGCTGTTGTAGGCTAGAGGGGAAGAGAAAAAATCAAAACGACATTCCACTATGCTACTCCAAAGTCATAACTTTGGGGGGGGGGGGTCGTACTAGATGACCTACAAGCAGTGATGGGCTACCAAATTTTTTACTACCACACTGTGGGCGTAGATTATGCATTTTGTTTCAGCGTCTTTGGGTGTAAATTGGGTGCTCTGGGGTGGAGCTCCGTTTTCGCTGCCCCACTGCGTTCCACCACCCGGTCCGGGCAGTGGCCCACCCCTAATTATCTACAATATAAAGTGTATGTATATACACACACACGCACGCACAGCTCTTCCAAAATTATACACATTCAACCTCATTTACTGCAATAGGAAAAACATACCCAGAGGCCAGAAGGGAAAAAAAGAAGAAGAAAAAAATCTAAATTTTGCTGTCGGTCGTGTGTACCTGACCGTAGGACCTGGCACCCAGGGGAAGAGCCTTCTCTGTGGTGGCCCCTACCCTCTGGAACCAGCTCCCCCCAGAGATTAGGATTGCTCCCACCCTCCTTGCCTTTCGTAAACTCCTAAAAACCCATCTCTGCCATCAGACATGGGGGAACTGAGACATCTCCCCTTGCCTGTGTAACTTTATGTATGGTATGTTTGTGTGTATGATTTTTAAATAACGGGGCTTTTAGACTTTTAATGTTAGATTTGTTATTTTAGACTTTTAATATTAGATTTGTTACTGTATATTGTTTTATCACTGCTGTGAGCTGCCCCGAGTCTGCGGAGAGGGGCGGCATACAAATCTTAATAATAATAATAATAATAATAATAATAATAATAATAATAATAATAATAATACTGAGTATCTTTCCAGAGCATCTACGCAGTATACGGAGAGGGGCGGCATACAAATCAAATAAATAAATAAATAAGCAAGCAAGTAAGTAAGTAAGTAAATAAATAAATAAGTAAATAAGTAAACAAATAAATAAATAAATAAATAAATAAATCTTTTCATCAAGAAGTCAACACTGTACTAATTGGTCACACTATATTATTCCCTGGGGAGCAGGGTTCTGCCTGCTTTACTTTTCATTTTTAAAGTGTATTGGTTAATGATCTATTGTAGTTTCCTCTATTGTTCAGAACAGAGGATACAATTCACAAAACATTACAGTCATAATAACAACTCCTCCTCTAAACCCCAACCCATTAGAAAGAGTACATAGCAAAAGTACATTAAACAACCCCCCCCCCCCAAAATGGCACCAACCATCCCTAGTGCTAATGACTCAAAAAGACCGTTGAACTTACCTGAACGGTCTTCTCGATGCACTGCAAGGAGAGTCCAAGATGGGTTATACTCCAGTCTGATTGGCTGGGACTGAGTTTTAATTTAAATAATTATTAGGCAGGCACCGCCTCCCCCCCCCTTAGCCCTCCAGTCTAAAGTAAGGCGAAGGAGCAGTAAAGCAAAACCATTTATTAAACAATTTAACGTTCAAACACCAAACCATGAACCTCAAACCCCCACAGAACCCTGGTCCCAAAATCGGGAGGGTTTGGACTCTCCTTGCAGTGCATCGAGAAGACCGTTCAGGTAAGTTCAACGGTCTTTCTCCAATGCACTTGCAAGGAGAGTCCAAGATGGGATATGCCCAAGTTATGATCACAGGGAGGGACAGGACTGGACCAGGGGTTCCTCATACGAACAGACCCCTTGCAGCACCCTTCTCCCAAATGTAGCTTCCTCTGAGGCAAAGGAATCAATCCTATAGTGTTTTATAAAGATTGACGGCGCTGCCCACGTGGCCGCTCTACATATGTCCTCTAAGGATGCCTGGGTACGCCAGGCTGATGAAACAGCAGCACTTCGAGTCGAATGTCCTGTTATCCCCGGAGGAACTGGGGATCCTTTAGTTCGATATGCCTCTGCAATACATTCCCTCAACCATCTACTTATAGTTGTGGAAGACACCTTGGTACCTCTGCTTCTAGTGGAAAAGGACACAAACAGGGCCTCAGATGTTCTAACAGGCTGAGTCCTTCTAACATAAATTTTTAGGGCTCGCCTCACGTCCAGTTTGTGCCACCTCAAAATGGATGGATGAGTTCCTTGAGTACAGAAGTCCGGCAGTATGATATCCTGACTCCTGTGAAAAGAGGTGTTTACCTTTGGGATAAACGCCGGATCTAGTCTAAGCACAACCCTGTTAGGTTCAAACTTACAAAGGTCCGGTCTTGTAGACAAGGCGGCCATCTCAGAGACCCTCCTGGCTGAGGTGATTGCAACCAGGAAGGCAGTCTTAAGAGTCAGCAGCCTCATTGAAATCTGACGTATGGGCTCAAATGGAGGACCTGTCAATGCGTGCAATACTAAGGGAAGGTCCCACGAAGGAAACCGATGTATCACTGGTGGTTTGAGATTGGCCGCTCCCTTCAGAAAGTCTCTAATCCAGGGATGTCTGGTAAGTGACCTGAACCCGTCTGTTGGAAGGATTGTGGCCAGCGTGGCCACATGACGGCGTAAGGTGTTAGGGGCAAGGCCCTTGTCTAGTCCTGCCTGCAGGAAGGTTAGCACCACCTGTGGCGACGCCATCTGAGGGTCTGACTGTCATTGTTCACAGAAATCGTGGAAGGCCTTCCAAGTTGCCTGGTAAATGCGTCTCGTGGAAGGCCGCCGGGCAGCTTGTATGGTCTCAATGACCGTGTCAGGTAGAGCTTGTTGTTTTAGATACTCCCGCTCAAGCGCCACACGGTTAGCTGCCACCACTGTGGTTCCGGGTGTGAGAAGGATCCCTGCGTCAGAGAGATCCTTTGATCCGGTATTTTCCAGCTGGGCGACCTTGATAGTTGTACTAGGTCCGCGAACCATATGCGACGGGGCCAAAACGGAGCTATTAATATCACTTCCGCTCTCTCCTCCAGAATCTTCCTTATCACTCTGGGGAGGATGGAAACGGGTGGAAACGCGTATAGGAGACCCGGAGGCCATTGAAGAGTTAAGGCATCCACTCCCTCCGTGCCCGGGTTCGGGTAACGAGAGAAGAAGCGGGGAAGTTGGGTGTTTAAGTTGGTAGCGAACAGGTCTATCACCGGCTCCCCGAATCTCCTTACCACCTCTTGAAAGATCCCGGGGTCCAGTCGCCATTCGCTCGGGTCGAGTGTCTGACGGCTGAGCCAGTCCGCCCACACATTCTCCACGCCCGAGATGTGTTCCGCCGATAGTGAAGCCAGGTTCATCTCTGCCCATCTGAGAAGTAATGTTGACTCCTTCATAAGTCGACGTGACCGTGTTCCCCCTTGTCGGTTGATGTGGGAACGTGTGGAGACGTTGTCGGTAAGGATGCGTACATGGCAGCCCCGTACTAAGTGAGCTAGGCTGTGGAGGGCTAATGAAACAGCCTTCAGTTCCAGGAAATTTATGTTGATTTCTATTAGGTCCTGAGGATCCCAGAGTCCCTGAACCATATGTGAGGAGAGGTGAGCTCCCCACCCTGTCAAACTGGCGTCCGTTGTTATAGTAACCAATTCCCTGTCTAAGAATGTGGAGCCCTTGGTCAGTGAATGGGACCTCCACCATCGTAGAGAGTTGCGAACCCTGGGACTGAGGGAAACTCGCCTGTGAGAGTGACTGGTCTTGAGTCTCTGATATGGCAGCAGGAACCATTGGAGTGGACGCAGATGGTGTCTTGCCCATGGCACTATATCGATACACGATACTAGTGTCCCTAGGATCCTTGACAGCAGGGCAAGAGTGGGACAACGTTGAAGTCCCAGTTCCCCTATCAGAGTTCTGATTGTTCTTTGTCTTTCCTGGGACAGAAAAACCATCCCCCGGACAGAGTCTATAGTGGTGCCCAAGTGGGCGAGGCGATGAGTCGGTGTTAGATGGCTCTTGGACCAGTTGACTGTAAAGCCATGGTCTTGTAATGTCTGGATTGTCAAAAGAGAGTCCCTGTCTGCTTGCTCTCTGGTCCTTGACAGAATGACGATATCGTTGAGATACGCCATCACCCGTACCGACTGACGTCTGAGACTTGCTGTGAGGACGTCCAGTAATTTTGTGAACGTCCTGGGGGCGGAAGAGAGTCCAAAGGGCATCGCCTTGTATTGGAAGTGCGTGCCGTTGAGGTAGAACCTTAGAAATTGTCTGTGATGTGGAAATATGGGTACATGAAGGTAGGCCTCCTTCAGGTCTATGGATGTCATAAGGTCGTTTTGTCTTATGGAGGCCAGAATGGACTTTAGTGAGTGCATCTTGAATCTCCTGTATTTCACATAGAGATTCAACTGCCGGAGGTTGAGGATCATACGAACGCCTCCTGAGGCTTTTGGCACGAGGAAAATTGCTGAGTAAAATCCCCTGCCTTGGTGAGCCAAGGGTACCTCCTCTATGGCCCCTATCTCTAGGAGGTGAGACACCTCTTGAAGTAGGAGTCTCCGCTTTTGTGGATCTGACGGAATACGGCAAGGGAGGAAGCTTTGTGGGGGGGGGTCGAATGAACTCGATCCGCAGACCCTGGGAAACCGTAGATGTCGCCCACGCGTCCGATGAGGTGGTCTCCCAGATGTCCGGAAAAAGCCGCAACTTGCCGCCTAGGGGGATCTCGCATTGAGAGTCATTTGCTCTTCCTAAAGCCCCTGTTGCCCCCTCTGAAGGGGCGACGGCCGTGGAACGATCTGCCCCTGTCGGACTGGTAGGGCCTGTCCGATCTGAAAGATCCCTGGTTGAAGGAGCCCTGGAAGTACGGCCTCGACGCCTGGGTGTTGGTCGAGGAGGGCTCTGTTCAAAAGGGCTGCCGGCGCTGATAGGGGGTGGAGCGCCTATCCTGCCGTCTGTTAGCCCTGGGCATCACCTTCTTCTTGTCCTTGTCCTCGACCAGTACATCGTCGAGGACTTCCCCGAACAGCTTTTTACCCTTGAACGAGGATGAGGCAAGGCTCCATTTAGACTTGACGTCCACCTGCCAATTGCGGAGCCAGATGAGTCTGCGTGAGGCCACTGAGGAGGCCATTGCCCGCGATGCAAATTTAGCGGCATTGACCGTGGCATCTGCTGAAAACTCAGTGGCCGCCAACAACTTGTTGAGGTCCTGACGCAGTCTGCCGTCCTCTGGGTCCGCTCTGTCCTGGATCTCCTTGATCCATAGTATCATGGCCCTGTTGAAAAACGAGGCCGCCGAGGCGGCTCGCACTGCCCAGGCCGCCATCTGGTGGGTCCTGCGAGCCACGTTCTCCGCTCGCTTGTCCTCCGCCTTCAGGCCCTCCTGAGACTCAGAGGGCACTAGGGCATTGGACACCAGGCTCGTTACGGGCTTGTCCACCGGTGGAAATTCCAACAGCTCCTCCATCTGGTGGTCGAAGGTGTAGAATCTGCGGTCCAGATTGGAGGGACCCTGGGCCGCCGCCGGGTTTTCCCACGGGCGCTGAATGGTCTCCAGGAACAAATTTGAGGATGGGATGTTCACAGTCTCCTGCTTGGGAAACACGAACAGACCCCCTGTTGGCTGAGATGCTTCTGGCGGAGCCGCCTGACCACTCTCGCCGGCCTGATCGATGGTCAGCTTGGCCTTGTTTAGGATCACCTTGAAGAGGGAAGGCTTGAATAGACCCGTGTAGGCGGGCTGTTCCGGGGGTTGGTCATCCCCGGACAGGTCTTCCTCAGCCTCACTAAATTCCTCTCGGTAGGCCTCCTCCTCATCCATGGATTCTGTTACCGATTGCGTGCCAGGAGCCGTCCAGATGTCCCTAGGTCTCATTGGGGAAGGTCCCCCGGGGACCTGTTGGTGCTGTTGTGCCCCCGTGACTAGGCCCTGGTTGTAAGTGGATGTAATCAGTTCTTGCAGGGCCGGGGGCATGTTCTGCCACGCATCCTGGGTATTGCGAAAGCCTGCCGCCGTAGGGGTGAAGGTGGCAGTCTGTGCGTATTGCAAAGGTTGAGTGGGGGGGTAGTTGGAAGGCCACCCCACCGCTTGCCTCCCCGGGCCATAATGGTCAGGCCTGGATGGTAGCCAGGTTTGGCTCCCTCTCTCTGGGGACCAATCCTTCTCTGAGGCTAATGTTGTCATCCCCTGGTATAACGTGGGGGAGGCACTGGGGGGATTGGCAATAAATTGCTGGGTGGGGGGCAAAGCCGGGCCAGCTGCCTTTTGTGATGCCTCCAGCTGTTTTTCCAGCGCTCTGATGCGCTTCTCTGCATCCCTTAATGAGGAGCTCTGAGATGACTTGGTCTTGGAGGACTTTTCCTTGGGGGTGCTAGGCTTGGGAACAGTAGCCTCCTCCCCAACAGGTGCTGCCTGGTCCGCCATGTCCCTAGTATCAACTCACGGTCTCCGCTGAGCCACAGAAACTAGTTGGGTCAGCTACAGGGATCTTTGCAGCCGCTGGTCGCTACCGGGAAGGCGAAAGTGAAATTGGTTAAATTTTTTCCTCACTGCGCCTGTGCTAACAGCCTCTTTCCACGAGGCTTGTGTCCCGGTGCATTTCCAAGCCGGCGACCTCACCAAAATGGCCGCCGGCTGGTTGTCATGGCGACGGGGCCTGATTGGGTGAGAGTAGTCAGCCGGGCCTCCCTGGACCACCCCAAGATGGCCGCCGGATGACGTCACGGTGACCTCCCCAAGATGGCTGCCGGCTGTATCCCTGGCAACCGATGGATACATTGCCGGCGGGCGGGAAAGGCGGCGATTCCCGCGCTCCTGTACTTTCCGCCGGCGAAAATCTTTCATCAAAGAGCCGATCCGCTGTTTTCACTCGGGCTCGGATCGGCTCACGCCCGCCTTCTTCCTCGGGGGTGGTTGGAATAGGGAAACGTCCTCCCTCGCGGGCCGCCGTGAGAGGAGCCTCCTCCCGGCCCCGTGGTGTGTTCGCCGGGGGGGGACGGACCCCCCGAGGCGTCAACCACTTCCTCGACCTCCGGGTGCCACCTCGGGGGTAGGCAGCCCGGACGCTCACTCCTGCACCCACCGACGTGGCCCAGCAGAGTCTCCTCTGCCTGAGTGGGTGCCAGTATGGAGGAGCTGCAGGCACTGGGTAAACCCACTGGAGGTTAAGAACCCAGACCCGCCCGAGGCGAAAAAACCCCCATATACCTAAAGAAAAGAAAAGAGAGAAGTTAGTAACATACAGAAACCACAAGAATTAAACTAATTACAATTACTATGTAAGAGAAATAACTCAGTAGTCCCTTTACTGCGACTGAGTTTTTTAGACTGGAGGGCTAAGGGGGGGGAGGCGGTGCCTGCCTAATAATTATTTAAATTAAAACTCAGTCCCAGCCAATCAGACTGGAGTATAACCCATCTTGGACTCTCCTTGCAAGTGCATTGGAGAATGTTTTGTTTTCAATGTTGTTCAGATATTAGCAGTGATGCCTCTTTCAAGAATCAAAAACCACTACAGTTAGGTTTGCTTACTGTTGGGAGCTAGGATGTATTGGGCCTGGCTCGAGGGGCCATTGCTGGTGGTCACCATTTGAAAGGGAACAGAGAGCTGGACATTTAGAAGCTGCAGGCGCTCCTTTTTAGCTGCCAACGTCATGATCTGCTCCTGAAGGCGCTGATTTTCTTTCTGTAGTGAATGAAGTGCTTTGAGCATCTCTACAACTACAGGAAGTAGGAGCGGGAGAAGGGGGAGAGAGAAAGATGAGGATGGAAAAAAGAGGGGTAACCATGTTAATACACTGTTAAAATGCAGTACATATGAAATGGATTTACATTTGCAGTAATTGTCACTAGCTTCAACATGACCAGAATGACCTGCCAATCCAACTCTCAGTCCTTTTTAATAAAATAGAACAGAATTCTTTATTGGCCAAGTGTCACTGGACACACAAGGAATTTGTATTTGTGATGTAAAAAGGAACCTGGCTTCAATCACTACAATAGGCTAAGGCATGGCTTCTTTATAGAAACAAAATTTATATATAACATTGTTAATTATAACTACTATGTCATTATCTCAGAGTCCATTTCTAAAATTTAGAAGAAAAATCCAATAAAGTATAACATGTTCCAATAATGTTAAATCCAAGCAAATGTAACAACTGTAATATTAAATCTAAGCAAAAATATATTATAATGGAAGACTTACATATTTTACAGTCTAATTAACCTGACTACATGTACTTATCTGTACAGTGTTTATATTTAACGGTAAAATCAAATGAAAAGTCTGAAAAACTATAATCATACTAATTGAACAAGGTCCAAAGAACTGCACTTTAAGTGTATCTCAGTTGATACAGGTTATCCTAGCTTTCAACACCCTACAATGATTAAGAAGTTAGGGAGTAGCTTATTGCAATTAGCAATTTCTAAGCTGGTAAAAGCAGTATAAAATCCTTCTTATATTCCATTTATGAATTTAGTCAACATGTTATGGAGTCAGTGGAGCAGTAGGTGATAGCAACGTCTATCTTGGATGGAAAGAAAGATAAGAAAATTAGAGAGACAGGACTACAAGACTCAAACAGCCTCAAACTCAACCCTGATAAGATGGAGTGGCTGTGAGTTTTGCTTCCCAAGGACAATTCCATCTGTCCGTCCATCACCCGGGGGGGGGGAATTACTGACCCCTCAGAGAGGGTCTGCAACTTGGGCGTCCTCCTCGATCCACAGTTTACATTAGAGAACCATCTTTCAGCTGTGGCGAGCGGGGGGTTGCCCAGGTTCGCCTGGTGCACCAGTTGCGGCCCTACCTGGACCAGGAGTCACTGCTCACAGTCACTCATGCCCTCATCACCTCGAGGTTCGACTACTGTAACGCTCTGCATTGGTTGCCAATCAGTTTCCGGTCACAATTCAAACTGTTGGTTTTAACCTATAAAGGCCTTCATGGCATTGGACTAGAATATCTCCGAGACCGCCTTCTGCCGCACGAGTCCCAGCGACCAGTTAGGTCCCACAGAGTTGACCTTCTCCGGGTCCCGTTGATGAAACAATGTCGTCTGGCGGGACCCAGGGAAAGAGCCTTCTCTGTGGCGTCCTTGACCCTCTGGAATCAACTCCCCCCAGAGATTAGTATTGCCCCTACCCTCCTTGCCTTTCGCAAACTTCCTAAAATCCACCACTGCCGTCAGGCATGGGGAAATTGATTCCCCTGGGCCGTTTCCGCTTTACGTATGGTTTGTATGAGATATATGATTGTTTTTTATATTAAGGGTTTTAAATTGTTTTTAACCATTGGATTTGTACTGTTTTGTTGTTGTGAGCCGCTCCGAGTCTCTGGAGATGGGCGGCATACAAATCTAATAATAATAATAATAATAATAATAATAATAATAATAATAATAATAATAATAATACAGAGATGGAGCACATGGATAGGGGCCACACTTCTAGACCTCTTCCATATATTGACTTAAACACAGGATCAGAAGGTGTGTCTAGAAAAAAGTATGATGATGTTGATCAATTATTGGATTTTTTAATTCTGAAATCAAAAACTGTCTATTGGGAAAAATATATATAGCATAAGATTTTCTCCTCCCTTTAGAATTATTATTTCAAAAGAATTCAAATAAAAGCATCTACGATTTATCTCAGGAGAGGGGCGGCATACAAGTCTAATAAATCATAACCATAATCATAATCATGGGAAGATTTGAACTCATCTTCCCAGTCTCCCTCTCTGTTCTACTAGTTTCCAACCACAAACTTCCCATTGGGGTTAAACTATAAGTCCCAGATCTCCACCTAGTATCCATAATGATGAAACATGATGGAAATTGTAGAAAAACTAATTACTGAATCTCTTCCTCCCTATGATTGGTAGAAAGCATCCCAGATGGCAGAAAGGACTTAACCTATTAATGTTCACATTCCAATGGTGGGTTTCAATTTTTTTTTACTACTAGTTCTGTCGGCGTGGCTTGGTGGTATGGCATGGCGGGTCTGGCTTGGTGGATGTGGTCAGGAAAGGATACTGTAAAACCTCCATTCCCACCCCACTCCAGAGGAAGGTCACTTCAAAATCCCTATTTCCTCCTGATCAGCTGGTTCTTGGGAGGCAGAGAACAGATAGGGGAGGGGCCAATAAGAGATTGTATTTACCGGTTCTCCAAACTACTCAAAATTTCCCTTGTAGATTCTCTGAATTACTCAAAATTCCTGCTACCAGTTTTCCAGAACTGGAGAGAAGCCGCTGAAACCCACCCCCTGTCACATTCATATTTGGAAGAATGACCTTAAACTCTTTCCTTTAAGGACACATCTGCCTGTTCCTGGATGATATCAGGCTACCATTTTCCTTGTGATGGAACAGTGATGGGAAAGGCTGCCCCAACTGCAGTGATGAATGGAAGGTACTACAGAGGCTTACTTGACAAAGGCTTTGCCTCCCTTTGGTCGCCCCAGGTTTAATCACAAAGACCCAGTTAAAAGCAGCCTTCCAGTATCCCTTCTGCAAAACCATCTCTGAAATAAGCAGGATCAAACTTTTTAGGTTCAAGGGTTGCCTGCAGAGTTTTAGGATACCTAATTCATTCCCCAGTCCCTCTAAGACTCCTTAATATTAGGCCCATTTTTCTGTCTTGGTGGAATTTGCTGGGTGTACAAAGAGAAGCAGGTGGCAGCCTAGACATGACCCCCAATTTGCTATGAGTGAGATATTTTGCCTACCAGGGAAGGAACTCCTCCGAGAGTTCGGTGACATACAAGTTTAATAAATGAATGGATGGATGGATGGATGGATGGATGGGTGGGTGGATGAATGTATGGATGAATGAATGAATGAATTTGTGAAGGCTAAAAGTCCCTGCCAAAAGGGAAAAACAGTAACAACCATGTCTCTACTCAATCCAATGACACTCTTAGGTTGATGCACCACATCCTTTGCAGCCCTCAAAGACAACTTTAAAAAAATGTGGCCAAATACCAACAAAATGGCTTGACCCATTGACCTCTTCCACAACTCACTATTGACACCAGCTTCTCCATTGCCCTGTTTCTCCAAGAGCTGCTCAATGTTTGGTGTGGCCTGGGGGACATTTTCCAATTGTCCACTGCCAGCTGATACCGTCTGGTCAAAGAGAGTAGGGAGACTGCTGATGGGAGACCTGTTTGCAGGACAAAGCGTCATTAATGATCAACATATTTCTTGGTTTTTCAATAGCTAGTAATCCTAGATGCTTTATGGTTGGAAAAGTTGGAGCCCATTCTGAGAATAAAATATACAGGGCAGATTCTGCATGGGATTTGCAGGTATTGTGTTAGCCATAGGAAAAAAGCTACCTGTCTTCTCTTCTCTTGTCAAGAATATCTTTAATTATTGAGGCTACCTAGCTGCTTTATTGCAATTATCCCAGCTTTACAAATCTACATATTTTGTCTCTTCTTTTAATTGATATCTATGGCTCTCCAGATGCTGCAATATTGTCCAATAGCAATTTTTTTTAGTTAAAAGAAGTAATAAAATATAGGTAATTCCAATTACCAAAGTGAATTTAGCTGACACTCCTGTCTTCCACAAGAAAGTATGTATGTGTTTGCATGTGTGATACAGAAAATATCAAAGCAACCACACCCAAGAACAATAAAACTACAGATCTTTTAGGGAAAATACATATAGCCATTTTGGATTTAATCAAAACTTTCAGAGTCACCCCATCTAATAGTACTAAAGACAAACTTTTATATTGAAAGAACTGAAACCCAAGAGCATCATAATTGAACTAAAGATTTCAATGAAAACCCACCTCTTTTTTAGGAGGAGAGGAGAGATTGTGTGAAAACGAAAAGGAGGAATTGTTAACATTTCCTATATTTATCATTTTTAGTCATTTCCTTCCTGAAATAAGACTGGAGGCTATAGCAGCTCATCCATTTCACTTCTCCCACTTTACAGGCCTCCTAGTTACACAATCATGTTGGGTATGCACCAGTGGTGAAATCTACTTACCTTTCCTATCAGTTCAGAAGCGTGCACTTTGCTTCCCTGTCAAGCGTGCTTTTTCACCCTCTGCATATGTGCAGGCGGGTTAGTGCATGCGCAGAGGGTTAAAAAAATTGTGACATTTGTACGGGTGGGCAGAACCCTGCACTTCTGCCACTACTGGTATGCCCGAACCAGGCCAAACTAGTAGCCATATGTTTCTTTATTTCACATACGGTAGTACTAATTTGGGTGTGAGACAGGGATAGAAGACCAGATTAGAGATCAACAGAGCTAATCATAGTTCCCTCTAAGCTGAGCAGTGAGCAATCGCTCACTTAAAAATCATCATCAACTCAGAGTTTTCCAAACCTGCCCAGAAGCCGAGAGGGAAAGAGTGAGAGGGAAGGAGAGAGAGAGGAAGAGAGACAAACAGATAGAAAAAAGAGAGGAAGGAAAAGAGAAAGAAAAAGAATGGGAGTAAGGAAGAGAGAAAGAAAATCAAAATCTAGTTTGAAACTAGCTCAACTATTTAAGTGGCATTTTGATATTGACAGAGTTGCCCTATTATGAGCTCACTGTTATAGACACACAGTACAGTATTTTATTTTGAAATTCTCTGAGGCAAAACAGGGTGGGGTTTTTATTTGTTTGTTTGTTTGTTTGTTTATTTATTTATTATTTCTGTGCCACCCAGTCCCGAAGGGACTGCCGCTCAGACACTATACTTTTCCGCCCACCCAAAAAAAAAATTAGAGGGAACACTGGAGCTAATGTGATATTATCCATCCATATTACCACCAGCATAAAAATCCTATGTATGTATCCTCTACTGCAGACCTGGGCAAGGGGAGGCCTGCGGGCTGCATCCAGCCCGCCCGTTGTCTGTGACCGGCCCACCTGCTACCTGTAACCGGTCCGCGGAGGTCGGGGTCCGCTCCAATGCGAGGATGAAAGAACTTACTGCATCTGCCGGGACTCCTCCGGTTCCTGCTTTCCTCATGATTCATCAGGAAAGCAAGAACCAGAGGTGTCCCAGCAGACATGGTGAACTCTTTCATCCTCCCACTGCAGCGGTCCCCGACCTCCTACCAAACACAGAAACCATGCAAACACTCCAGCGCAGTGACTGTTAAAGCTAACAATTTTCTAAAGTGAACAATCACAAGCTGGTTGCAGTTCATCATCTCATCATTAAATAATGATGCAATTAGGTCCTCCATATTTTCATTGTATTGTAAATCTTTGCATTGTTTAACATACTGTTTGTTTATGGAAAGATAGCATATGTATACTATATACAGTATTGGGTAGGACTGAGTTAATTATATTAGTCCGGCCCTCTAAAACCATCCCCCATGCCAAAATTAATTGTCCACCCCTGATCTACAGCTCCTCTTCTAACTTGCCATCAGATATGGTGCTCTGATTTTGCTTGTGTCGTTAAGTTAAAGGCTATACAGTACAAAGCACTGCCTTCCTTTTCCTCTTTGAACTTCTGATTTTGCTTTTTCCTTAATCCCTCTTTTCCTAACCCTCCTTTGTTGTCTTTTTGCCTTTTATCTTTTGCAGAAATCTAATACTTTAAAAAAAAAAAGCTTCCTGCCAAGCTGATTGGTGAGATGGGGCGAGGTGAAATATTGTGCAGTAAGACTGGAGAGTTAAGTCACCCTGCTTATCTCTGGTCTAAGCAGGCTTGTTTTCAGAGCAGCTTCCTTATGGAGTTTTGAAAGAGCAATAAACTGGCAGTCAAAACAAGCGAACTATTTGATGGCACGGGAGGGCTGCCTGAAAAAATGGGAGAGAAGAGGATTTCCTGCTTTACTGTACTTCTCTCCCAGCTGCCAATTAGTAGTTGGGCTGCCAAAAGCTCCCGATGTGGAAGGGGAAAAAACAGTTTCAGAATTGCAGGGGAAAAAAGGGCATCTCTCTACTTTCTGCTGATTAAGCCCTTGTCAAAATAGTTGGTGAAACACATCAGCTTTAACTCACCTTGACATTGTTATGGGTTGCTGCTGGTATAAAGAGGGGAAGCACTACTTTGCAATAGCTAAAAATGTCTCTAGCCTCTCTCAGCCATAGGCTGAGGACAAGAGAAAGGCAATTTCATGGGGATGTGGAAGAATAAAGAGATTGTTATTTGTAACATGCTTAGGTACAAGTGAGAAAACTAGAAACTAACCTATTGGCTGGTGAACACGATAGCATGGGGCGGTAACATAAATCACCATGCTTCGCTTACTTAGCAAGTGATATATGCATAAATTGAGACACCACCAGTCATAAGTGCATAAATGCACCAGTGTGCCTTCCATCCCCTGTCCAATTGTCTCTCCTTATCTCATTTATCTTATCTTCCTTTCTAATATGTTCACCTATACTTTTATATCTTTTCTTCTATTCTTTTCTTTACTTATATTATTACATATCTTTCTCTTCAATGTGTATTATGTATTGGACAAAATAAATAAATAAACTAACTAAATAAATGACTTGGGACAAAAACAGTACAGGCAGGATAGGAGCTGGTAATAGGAACTGCTGATGCTTTGCATTGTGTATCCTTGTTGCTTTTTTTTACTAACTCTGAGTGAAGAGCATGTGACTTAGAAAGGTTCTAAGCTAATAAGAATCAGGCAAATTTCTGTAGCGCAGAAACAAGAACATTCAAGCGGCTGGGGACGATAGGAGTTGTAGTCCAACACATATGGACAGATGGCTAAATAACGGTTTGAAGACATGTGGAAAACCAGTTGTTGTTGTTTTTAAAAGTAAAACTGATACTGCTTTCACTGCTCTCTAGTCTGTCAGGTGAAACAGCCCTCTTTCTGACCTCATCCTATCTCAACATTCCATTATTGCCTTCCATGTGTATTTTTTTGGTAAAATATACTTACATGGAAGAAAGACTTTCTTGGGGTGATGACCCTCGACAGGCAAAATTGCAGTCTTCCAAATCTGGTTCTGGAAGTGTAAACACAAGGGTTTTTTTTTTAAAAAAAATTACAACTCAGACCATTGCACTCTCTCCCCCTTTTTCCAATTCTTCCAAAAGATTTACAGAACCTTTTAAATATCTGGTACCCTGTAGATGTATTGGACTGCATCCTCCATAATTTCCAATCAGCACGGTCAAGCTCTCCCTATCATTCATCTGCTCTTTTTCCCTGATCCCTTCAGTACATCTTGTCAGAGGAGAAATACAAGACTAATGACATCTTGTGCTACATGTGCTTAGAAAGGACAGCTGAACAGGCAATGGCACCGGACCACATTACCTCAGGGACCGCCTTCTGCTGCATGAATCCCAGCGACCAGTTAGGTCCCACAGAGTGGATCTTCTCCGGGTCCCGTCAACTAAGCAATGTCGCCTGGCGGGACCCAGGGGAAGAGCCTTCTCTGTGGCGGCCCCAGCCCTCTGGAACCAACTCCCCCCAGAGATTAGAACGGCCCCCACCCTCCTTGCCTTTCGTAAACAACTTAAAACCCACCTCTGCCACCAGGCATGGGGGAATTGAGATCCTCTTTCCCCCTAGGCCTTTACAATTCCATGCATGGTATGTATGTATGTATGTATGTATGTATGTATGTTTGGTTTTTATATTAATTGATTTTTAATCATCAATACCAAATTACTATTGTACACTGTTTTATTGTCGCTGTTAGCCGCCCCGAGTCTCTGGAGAGGGGCGGCATACAAATCCAATCAATCAATCAATCAATCAATCAATAATATGGCCATCACACTCTGTGTACTGTTGACAAATGTCAAGGAATAGGCCTTAGGAGCTTCCTGATTTATTTGTTAGTTATTTAGTTATTTAGTTATTTATTCTATTTTTATGCCGCCCTTCTCCTTAGACTCAGGGCGGCTTACAACATGTTAGCAATAGCACTTTTTAACAGAGCTAGACTATTGCCCCCACAATCCGGATTGTGTTTGCCTCTGCACCTCACAAAATCTAAAGTTGCATAACCCTAATCCAGTGGTTCTCAACCTGGGGGTTGGGATCCCTTTGGGGATCGAACGACCGTTTCACAGGGGTCGCCTAAGACCATGGGAAAAGACAAACTTTTCATGGTGTTAGGAACTAAAGCTTCTATTCTGGCACCTTGGAATATATGTTTACAATCTGACCAATCAGGTTTTTACAGTGTGACTATCCCTCTGACCTTCCTGCCAATTAGCTTAAAGATCTGTGGGGAGAACTGGCACTAGACTTATGGTTGGGGGTCGCCACAACATGAGGAACAGTATTAAGGGGTCATGGCATTAGAAAGGCTAAGAACCACTGCCCTAATCCATCAAATTATGGCTCCAGAAAATGTCTCCCTCCAAATCTTATTTCACCAAACCTCCCTCTTTCCAAATCTTATTTACATAGGAATGTATAATATTTATGTAATTAGCATTTTACACTATTGCTATGCCTATATTTCTTTAAAATGGAAATCTTGTCCCTATAAAGCTCAGTTTTGTTGTGTAACTCTTAAGATGCTCCCCGCAACCTGTTTCAAGGGATGCTGTTGGTTTCAAGTGCCAGCAGATGGCAGACTTGTGCAATCACAATCACCCTGCAACATGTTTCATTTTCCTGGCACTTGATCATGGCCTGCTAGATTAACTTTCTTAGGAGCCTCAGGTCATGTTTCTGATGCTTGGCTACTGTAGTAGTTTTAAGCTGTATTTTTTTTTAAAAAAAAAAAATCTAGGGGACATCAGGTGGTCTGCCGTGTACTGCACTGAATGGACAGATAACTTGTTCTCTGTAAAGAATGTGTTTCTGAATACAGAATAAATTTTGTCTTTCCCTCCCCAATTGCTTTTACTTTGACATATGGAAAGCTAACACGTTTCTACAACACTCTATGGCCTGCACTGGCTGCTGATCAGTTTCCGGTCACAATTCAAAGTGTTGGTAATGACCTTCAAAGCCCTACATGGCAGTGGACCAGAATACCTCCGGAACCGCCTTCTACCGCATGAATCCCAGCAGCCGATAAGGTCCCACAGAGTTGGCCTTCTCCGGGTCCCGTCGACCAAACAGTGTCGTTTGGCGGGCCCCAGGGGAAGAGCCTTCTCTGTGGTGGCCCCGGCCCTCTGGAACCAACTCCCCCCGGAGATTAGAACGGCTCCCACTCTCCTTGTCTTTCGTAAATTACTCAAGACCCACCTATATCGCCAGGCATGGAGGAATTGAGACATCTCCCCTAGGCTTTTATATTATTATTATTATTATTATTATTATTATTATTATTATTATTATTAATTGGATTTGTATGCCGCCCCTCTCCGCAGGGGTGGAGAGAGGTTTTTTGTATGTATGTGTTGCATGGGTTTTAAATTGTCGGGGTTTTATATATTGTTTTTTTTAAATATTAGATTTTTTGCAATGTTATATTGTTTTTGATTATTGTTGTGAGCCGCCCTGAGTCTTCGGAGAGGGGTGGCATACAAATCTAATAAATAATAATAATAATAATAACCAGCTTTAAAGATCTCAGGGCCTTCTAAAACAGGAACGAGAAGTAAATATGTAAATAGACCTGATTTTGGGAAGGCCATTTGCTTTCTTTTAAAAAAAAATAGTTTTTATTAATGTTCTTCTTTAAAAGGAACATATATCAAACTTAAAAAGACAACACAATACAAAAATACAAACATCACAAAACCACCAACAACAAACATTTAAGAACAATATATAAACTTATAATTATACTTTATGAGGAGGAAAAAATAAATAATTCTCTATTTCAGTTATCAATATTCTTTTTGGGGAAGGCCATTTTCTATAGAGATCCATGCTTGCATACAACTTAAAAAAAAAATTCTGTACCTGTTCTGTTGTTTTCAGATTGGTTGAGCAGTGGATTTAATGACAGTCCAGAGGTGAGGGGATTTCCAAAAATGTGTGAGGAAGGGAGGCTAAATGTGGATCCTGCCAGTGAGAAGACCTGAGAAAAAGGAAAAAAAGACAAAGGAAGGGGATAACGAAAAACGCAATCATTTTGTTTTAAGAACAGTGTCTTCTCTCCTGCTTTTCCAAAAGTCCTTCATAATGCTAGAAGGACTATCTCTTAGCAGAGAAGCAGCCAACTGATACATTGCCTGGAAAGGATTCAAAACATTTGTCTCATTTCACTTAAGGAACACAAGCTCACTTTGTTTTAAAACGAATGTTTATTTAAATGATTTTGGAGTTTTTTCAGCCAAAAAAATGTGAAATGAAATTTGGCTCTGTCCATTTTCCTTTGTCTGGAGTAAATATATATAAATAAATGTATGCTATTAAATAAAAAGCCAAAAGCAACAGTTCCAGCACACCCTGGATCATCTGGACTCTATCATTGGAGGAGGAAGAAGATAGTCATTTCAAAGAATAATCACATGCATATATCACATGCATATATACTGCTCAAAAAAAATAAAATGAACACTCAAATAACACATCCTAGATCTGAATGAATAAATATAATGTTCTCATTGAATACTTTGTTCTGTACAAAGTTGAATGTGCACAACAGCATGTAAAATTGATTGTCAACCAGTGTTGCTTCCTAAGGGAACAGTTTGATTTCACAGAAGTTTGATTTACTTGGAGTTATATTGTGTTGTTTAAGTGTTCCCTTTTTTTTTTGAGCAGTGCATATATATATATATTTATGTTTTATAAGAAGATAGTACAGTACTAGGAACCTACGCTTTCAGATAAAGATGGGAGACTAATTCAGGATAACATTTTGCAGGAATTGAAACTTGCCACTGGCCAAAGAGTTTATTCAATAGAATAACAAATACCTGGAACCTACCTGAATAGCCTCTTTTTGGAAACCTGCTAAGATAATACCTTTGTTTAGTGGCATAACTTAAACTAACATTGAATATAATGGGATAAGTGATGTTGGATGCTGGAGGACATATTTGATACATGAATCACGGGGTGTCTACTCCTTTGTTTACCCTACTGGTGTAATTTATTATTCAACTATTAGATTTATATCCTATGTTTGTTTTTTACAAAGCAGTGTACATAAGGGTTTCACTTCAATACTATGAACTGGGTTAGCCTTGAAGTCACCAGCTGGCTTCTATACCACTGGACGATTAGAACTCAACATCTTCTAGTTTCTAATCCTAACACCATAACCATTACATTGAACTAACTCATCTATGTACTGTATTTTTCAGAATATAAGATGCACCTCCCCCACCCCCAAAAAAGAGAGTGGAAATGTCGGTGTGTCTTATGCACAGAATACAGCCATTTTTGTCCTCCCAAAGCCCTGCCATTTTTGAGAAAAATGAGCTCAGTTTTTGCAAAAATGAGGTGCGCAGATTTTGGGAGGCCTGCAGAATAATCCTGGGGACTGGAGGAGGGCAAAAACACCCTCCTCCAAAAAAGGGTCATTTTTTTTACAAAAATGGGCATTTTTGTCTTCCCTAGCTCTTAGGAGCACTCTGCAGGCTTCCCATTTTTTGCAAAATGGGTGAAAAACGGGTCCATTTTTGTGAAAAACAGGATGCACAGAAGGTTTGGGAGGCAAGCAGAGTTCTCCTGGGGGCTGCGGAGGAAAAAAAAACCCCTTACTTTTTCTAACTTACCTCTTTGAAATCTTGGTATGTCTTATACACCAGTGCATAAACATACAGTATAACTACTGAGAAAGTAGGATGGTCTTTTTGACTATGAGGAATTTGAGATGAAGTTCTCTCGTCATGAGAGAAGTCATAAATGGTTAGTGACTGATGTTTAAAGACCTTACCTGGGTAGTAGAGACAGAGGAAGAGGAGGAGGATGGGATGGAGGCAGCAAAAGGTGAGCGGGTGAGCTGGGGGAGTGATGAAGTGCCTTGGTGAGCCAGAAGATTAGAGGAGAGGGGAGTGCTGCATACAGTTCTCAGCAACCCGCCTCCATGGGAAATGGGATCCTTGTTACTGGTATAGATTCCTGTATGAAAAATATCAATCAAAACAATCAAGACACCAAGAAACAAACAAACAAAAAGACACCCCTGTATCTGCTGTTAAGAATTGGCTTGGAACTGTTGTTTCATTTTCCTTCCTCTTTCTGTCAACATCTTTGCTTTACTCCTTCACCTTTATGAAACAACTCCGTCCAGGTCTGCCAAAGTTATACCCAGTTTCTAGAACATGAGCAGCTGAGATCAGACTCTTTCAAGGCATAATTATTTCCATATTTTCTTATTTATTGATAAAGTATATTGACCACCCATCTTACCATGGGATAATTGTGGGGGGCTTAAAATATTTAAAAATAATATAACTGTAAGAAACCTAGGTGATATAAATAAAATACTATAAGGATTCAATTACTGAGCCCTAACTAAAAAGATGGGGAGGGAGGAGAGAGTAGGATGAGAAGGAGGGGATCTGGGATCTGTTATTGATCTATCACCCACCCCCCAATATGTATTTGCGACTTCAAAACAACATTGTATTGCTCTGTGTAGCCTTACTCTAAAATATGCCACTATCTTTCTAAACTGTCAAGAACTTTGTGATTTGGTTTTTGATATAGAAATCTTTTTTTCTTTCTGTCCCTTCTCATTAAAAAAAATGTATTTCGCCTTTTAGCAAACAAGACTAAAGGGCATAACTGGCTATCTACAATGATAAAGTGTTTTAGAAGCTGTTTGAATAATAGGTAGAAACACAGCATTTAGAACAGTGATGGCAAACTTATGGCACGGGTGCCACAGGTGGCAGGCGGAGCCATATCTGCTGGCACACAAGCCGTTGCCCTAGCTCAGCTCCAATGTGCATGTGTGTGCTGGCCAGCTGATTTTTGGCTCGCACAGAGGCTCTGGGAGGCAATTTTTGGCTTCCAGAGAGACTCCAGGGGGTTGGGGGATGGCGTTTTTACCCTTCCCCAGCTCCAGGAAAGCCTTTGGAGCCTAGGGAGGGTAAAACACAAGCCTACTGGGCCCACCAAAAGTTGGGAAACAGGACATTTCCAGCCTCCAGAGGGCCTCCAGAGGGATAGGGGAAGCTGTTTTCGCCCTCCCCAGGCATTGAATTATGGGTATGGGCGCTTGTGCATGTGTGATAGCATGTGTGTATGCCCTTTTGGAACCCAAGGAAAAAAAGGTTCACCATCACTGGTTTAGGATTACACTACTTTTCAGATATTGCAGGAAAACATTTGGCATCTCTAATAATAACCATGCTGATGTGGACTGATGGTACTGAGCAGGAGCAATGGTAACGATATTCAATTTATTCCGTAAGTTAACAAACTAACATTTATGATAGTAGTCATGACGTCACTATCACAAATTAAAACTCTTAATAATATCAAACACCAAATAAGATTGAAAGTCTTGAGGCTGATTGGAAACACTTTTGCTTTCACCATTTGATTAAGATCAGAACAAAATTATTCTGCAAGTATGAGTCAGAAAATGAGTTGCATATAGTACTGACTGACCACTCCAGATAGCATTAATAATCATAACCATTTCCAGGTAGTTCCCTCACAGAAAGGAAAATAGTATAGAATATGATTATTATTTGCAAACACAATATGTATCACTAAAATCCTGCCTATTTTCTGCTTTGTTGCTGAACTTTATTTCCATGACCAAACAACATTCCATGGCAGTGGAATCTATATGAGCGGTCTTTTTTTTTTAGCAAAGGTGGGGAGAAATGTAATTAATATATTATTTTAATTTATATGTCAGCCACTCTTCAAGGACTCCGGGCGGCTTACAACAAATAAAAATAGAATTTAAAAGAAACAGTTTAAGAATAATTACAAAACCCTAATTAAAAAAAACATACGTATCTCTCAATATCTCTCATGGCTGGATATAAATGGTACCTCATTTGATCAACAGCCCCAGGCCTGCTGGAATAGCCAGGTCTGTACAGCTTTACAGAAGGCCAGTGGGTGGGAAGGATATGGATTTCTGGAGGCAGCTGGTTCCAGAGAGCTGGAGCTTCTCTGGAATATATATATATATATTTACTCCAGAGAGTCTCCGGCTCTCTGGAATATATCCAGAAAGAAATGGAAAGGCACATACTGCTTCCTTTATGCTTCTCAGCCTCTCCAGGTGCCATCCGGGCAGTTGCCTAGAGCTGACAAAATATTTTCTATATGTGTAACATATTTTTGCTGATCAGGAAGATAAAGAAAGACTAGTATAGATCTATTTCTTGAAATAGATCTATACTAGTCTCCTTTCATTCATATGTTATCTGTAACATATTTTTTCTGATAATGAAAAGGAAGGGAGACTAGTATACCGTAGATCTATTTTGAGCTCTTTTGCTCTTTTCAGCTAGCCATACCCTTACTGGGATTTGAACCTGTGGGGTCTGCCTTACAAGAGATATAAAAGGAAGCAGTATGCTCCCTTCCATATTTGAGTATACCAGGGTGATTCGACAGAAAAAAACATATAACTCTTCCCTGGTGCAAGCTGAGAGGAGGAGAACCTGTGGTCTAGAGATTAAAGCTACTGCCTTACAGGCAGACTCCCTAGGTTCACATTCCCGTAAAGATATGCCTCGCTGATGAGAGCAAAATAGCTTTAAATATATCTATACTAGTGTCCGTTCCGTTTCATTATCAGCAAAAATATGTGATACTCTCAAAACATTATTCACAAGCTGCTTTTAAAAAAATAATCAATAGATGTAATATCATTCTTACATTATTTGAGTTGTAAACTTCACAAATGTCCTGGAAATTTTATGTTCATCTTTGAAATTGCATTTTCTGTATTTGTTTGCACTTTAATTAAAATAGACTTATCATTTCAATAGTACTGGTTACTTAGCAGCTTGAACAGCAGGGTTAACCACACAGATATGTCCAACATTGAGAAATGATACCTTAGGTCTCTTGCTTCTTTTTCAATGCTAAGAAGTAAGAATATGTTAAAATCCAAGAAGGCTGTCTAGGTTGTAAAACAATCTGAAATAATTGATGAACCAATGGGGAGGGGAGGGGAGTTGATGGTGCTCTGAGATAGAGTTTTTCCTGGTCAAACAAATAACATATCAAGGAAAAGATGGAACTTCCATGCTTTTCTTCCACCGTGGAACGCAATTTAGAGTTCTTCCATCTCCTTAAGATGTTGTTGGGTTTCTCCAGATTTTGAGACGCTGCACTATTAGTTCTTGGCAGGAGCACTTATGGGGGTGGAAGAAATAATGGAATGGTGTGTTGCGATGGTGTGATCCAAATCACAAGCTGCATATAGAAAAGCTTGAGCTTTTGTATCTTGAGATACGCACCATCATTTTTTTTGGCTTATCCTAGATACATATGAATATTGGCTTGATTCCTGCACTTGGAAATGTGATCAAGACCATTTTGCAGCCTCTCTTATAGAGCTGAGGGAGAGCAATTACTCATTGGCAGAGATTCCTTCCTTAAAGCTCCTGTAATTCCTCCCCTCCATTTGCAGCAAAAATGCTTGGCGGTGGTGGTGGCTTGCAATATTATTCCCCTGCCTGCTCCTCCGTTGCTCTAAAGGCGTTTTTTCCCCCCACCTTAAGGTGGAAGATTGTTATCATTAAGGATAAAAGATCATTAAGATTTTTAAAAACTTTTTTCCCCATCATAAAAATAAATGAGGTAAAAAATTAACAGGAGGTTACTGTATGAGCCATTATTTGTGCAGATGGTTTTAGGTGGCTTAGTAAGAGGAAGAAACCCAGCAGGGAATTCCTGGGAAAAAGTTGCTTCGAGCACTTCATTTTTGTCAGATGAGAGAGACTAAACCTGAACAGGTGCCTTTTCCCATCATGATGAGTAAAGAAAGAAAATTGAGGAGCAAGATCAGAATTGACATGAAAATGCCCTTGAATGCATCTGACAGCTTATCACTAAGCTCTCCCCCACTTCTCTCTGTCCATCTTTCTCTCCCCTCCATCCACTATCTATCTATCTATCTATCTATCTATCTATCTATCTATCTATCTATCTATCTATCTATCTATCTCTATCTATCATCTATCTCTATCTATCATCTATCTGTCTGTCTGTCTGTTGTCTATCATCTATCTATCTATCTATCTATCTATCTATCTATCTATCTATCATCTATTTATTTATCTATCTGTCTGTCTGTCTGTCTATCATCTATCTATCTATCTATCATCTATCTATCTATCTATCTATCTATCTATCTATCTATCTATCTATCTATCATCTATCTATCTATCATCTATCTATCTATCTACCTACCGACCGACCTATCTACCTACCTACCGACCGACCGACCTTTCACACACCCTTCTAGCCCTTCATAAATCATTGTTACTGTAGTGCAGGAATGTCAAACTCAAGGCCCAGGGGCCTCATCCAGCCCACAGTGTGCTTAGATCTGGCCTGTGGGGCTGTTATGGAAACAGCAAAGGACTGGCCCACGGTGCCTCTGCCAGTGAAAACGGAGCTATAGGAGGCTGTCACAGCCAAAAACGGAGCTCGGGAGCCTGTTTTTGCTGGCAGAGTATTCAGGCCAGCACAGGTGGCCCCCCCCCCAAACACGAGTGACTTCGAGATGGCCACACCTCCTGCCTTCCCCAAAGTCCAGAGGTGGGTTACTCCTGGTTCGCCCGAACTGATAGTGACCTGCTGGTTATGTCACAATGACATCACGGAACCGATTCAATCAGTGCTTGTCCATGGGCGCTGCCATCTTTTTTTAAAAAAAAAATCAATGCACACGATACTTCTGTGCATGTGCACAATACTTCTGTGCATGTGCACAATACTTCTGTGCATGCACAGAAGCGTCCCAGGCAGGTGGGCAGAGCCTCCCACTGCTGGTGCTACCAGTTCGGAGAACCAGGTCAAACCGGGAGCAACCCGCCACTGTTTCATTGGTACTAATTATCTTTTTACTCCAACTTACAGTCATCCATACTAAGAATTTCCTATCTACAAAGCTAAAGGCTGAGGTATGCATGGCTCCCATTTTCATTGAAAACTGAGAAAAATGAGTTAGGCTGCAGCTGAAAAATTCAAATGTAATTTACCACTCTCTTTCTCCAATATACACTGCTCAAAAAAAAAAATAAAGGGAACACTTAAAAAACAGAATATAACTTCAAGTAAATCAAACTTCTGTGAAATCAAACTATCCACTTAGGAATCATAGAAACATAGAAACATAGAAGTCTGACGGCAGAAAAAGACCTCATGGTCCATCTAGTCTGCCCTTATACTATTTTCTGTATTTTATCTTAGGATGGATATATGTTTATCCCAGGCATGTTTAAATTCAGTTACTGTGGATTTATCTACCACGTCTGCTGGAAGTTTGTTCCAAGGATCTACTACTCTTTCAGTAAAATAATATTTTCTCATGTTGCTTTTGATCTTTCCCCCAACTAACTTCAGATTGTGTCCCCTTGTTCTTGTGTTCACTTTCCTGTTAAAAACACTTCCTTCCTGGACCTTATTTAACCCTTTAATATATTTAAATGTTTCGATCATGTCCCCCCTTTTCCTTCTGTCCTCCAGACTATACAGATTGAGTTCATTAAGTCTTTCCTGATACGCTTTATGCTTAAGACCTCCCACCATTCTTCTAGCCCGTCTTTGGACCCGTTCAATTTTGTCAATATCTTTTTGTAGGTGAGGTCTCCAGAACTGAACACAGTATTCCAAATGTAGTCTCACCAGCATTCTATATAGCGGGATCATAATCTCCCTCTTCCTGCTTGTTATACCTCTAGCTATGCAGCCAAGCATCCTACTTGCTTTCCAACATTGATTTACTGTCAATTTCACATGCTGTTGTTTAAATGGAATAGTTGTGCAAATGAAATATTCAATGAGAATGTTACATTCATTCAGATATAGGACATATTGTTTGAGTGTTCTCTTTATTTTTTTGAGCAGTATATATAGATGTCTTCCTGTTTTACCTGCTCAATGCTCAAAGACAACATTTGATACAGAATGTTTAAGGTAGGAAGAAGCTGTGATTAACTAGATTCAAATCATATACATGAAACTCCAAGTTGATTTCATACCTTCCAAAACAAGATTTTCTTTTTCCTAAAAGGTTGGGGAAGCAGCCACCATTCTTGTCCTTTTTAATATATTTTTTTGGTAAACCCTACATACAAAAACTCTTGAATGCAGAACCTCTATGCAGTGGTTGCAGGGATAAGCAATCGCTCTCTTGGACCCAGGAGTCAGGATAAAAAGAGAGTTTTCACCATGAGTGTATAGACTACCCACCCCAGTTTCCAGATCTGCAGCAATGCAAACGAAAATGTCAACTTGCCAAAGGTTTTGAATAAAACTGCATCAATCAGAAATCCCAAAATAGATAAGACTGAGAGATCTCATTGTGATGCAAAACACCGCTGTGAAAATCTTTTTGTCATTTTGTGTACAAGTCTTTGTTGTTTTTGATTAACAAGAAGTATGGCTCTAAAAAGGCTGAATTAATGTAACTACAACGTGTTGTTTTTGCTAACTTAAAATATTCATTCCAATTCATTCAAAGAACTGAAAGGATTATCCTGTTTTGCGCTCTTTCGAGCACTTTATTCATTTTTTCAAACATAGATATATGTTAATAAAAAAACCCTCAAAATGTAAAATTTATGTAGTTTCTTACTAAGCACATGTAAATTATGTAGTTAATTTATGTAGTGAAATTTATGTAGTTACTTACTAAGCACTAGTGTTGGGTGAACCCAACGAAGTTCGGGTTCGGCACCCAAATTTTTAAAAAAGTTCCGCCCCTGGAATCTCCTTGTGGGATTCCCCACCTCCATTTTCGCCTCCTGACTGGCCAACACCTCCCCGGCTGTTTCGGAAGGTGACAGCTGGGCGGCGGCGCTTCCTGGCACTCTCCCAAACCTGAACCCAAACCTGAACTTTTGCCGAACTGTTGCAAAAGTTTGGGTTCGGTGTACCAAGCCGTGCAAAATTCGGTACAAACACGAACTTTGCAGGTTCGGTTCGCCCAACACTACTAAGCACATCTAAATTATTTAAAATATTTATTTATTTAATTATATTTCTATGCCGCCCAACTCCCTAGGGACTCAGGGCAGCCCGCAACAAAAATAAACCTGGATCAATATAAAACATTTCAACTTAAAATAATTGCAGCCATTCATACATTCATGGACCGACCTCACTAGTCACCCCTCCAAGAAGACAGTCTCGAAGGTACTCTAGCCCTCAGCCATGTAGGGCTTTAAAGGTAATAACCAACACCTTGAATTGTGATTGGAAATGATAGGAAGCCAGTGCAGGTTGCAAAGAATTAGTGCAGTGTAGGTGTAATGTTGGTGTATCTGGGCGACCCGCCACAGCTTGCACAGCTGTATTCTGGACTAAGTATAGTCTCCAAACACTCTTCAAGGGTAGCCCCATACTGTATTGGTTCCTACCTGGATGGGGGAGAGGACGGTGTTCCAGCAGCGAAAATGGCACTGCGCGGGCAGCTCGGGGTGACCAGTGGGTGGGCGCGTCGGAGTAAGATCTTGCTTATGCACATGTGCAGGAAGCAAAATTTCCTGATGGGACGTGCCAGTGCACAGGATTTTGGTGTTTTTCGCTTCCACACATACGCGGAAGCCAAATCTCACTCTCACGCCCATGCATGTCCCACTGGACGCCCATGTGCCCGCACATCTGCACCGGTAGTGGAGGTAAGTTGCAACCCCCGCCTGGCCCCATGTAGAGCGCGTTGCAATAATCCAGCTAGGAGGTGATAAGGGCCTGAGTGACCGTGAGAAGAGCCTCTTGATCCAAGTAGGGTCGCAATTGGTGCACTAGTTATGTGTAAAAGTCACCCTAGCTACAGCTGTCAGGTGTTTGATCTAATCTTAGCTGTGAGTCTAGGAGGACACCCAAATTGCAAACCTGTTCTGAAGGGGTTAATGTCTCTCTCCCCCCAGAACCAAGGAAGGACAGTTGACATAGTCCTTCGGAGGCAGTATCCACAGCCACTCGGTCTTGTCAGGGTTAAGTTTGACCCTTTTGACTCCCATCCAGACCCTTACCTCATCCATGCGCCAGTACATCACACCCGCTGCTTCCCTGAACTGACATGTGATGGAGATATATAGCTGGGTGTCATCAATATATTGCTGAAATATCACCCCATGTCGTCAGATGATCTCACCCAGTGGTTTCATGTAGATGTTAAATAGTAGGGGAGAGAGGACTGAGCTCTGAAGCACCTCGCAAACAAGGGGACGACCTCTGCCCTCCCACCAACATCGACTGCAGTTGACCAGAGATAGGAGGAGAACCACTGTAATGCAGTGTCTCCCAGGAGTTTTCTGTTGCTTTTATAGAATCTCCACTCCTCTGCTCGTAACAGAATATCTTATGCCACCAAACTTGAAATTTTGGGCTTAGACAATTTAGAACTTTGCCTTCTTCAGTCCGACTTAAGTGTATCTACTATATATCTACTACAATGTCCTACCTGTCAATGAATACTTCAGTTGCAACCACAACAATACATGAGCCCATAATATAGACAAACATATGGTAAACCTTGCCAAACTTGATTGCAGAAAATACGACTTCAGTAACTGAGTCGTCAACGCCTGGAACGTCCTATCTGACTCTGTGGTTTCTTCTCCAAACCCCCAAAAGTTTACCCTTAGACTGTCTACCCCATTCCTAAGAGGTCTTTAAGGGGTGTGCATAAGCACTCCAGCATGCCTACCATCTCTGTCCTAAATGTTCCCTTTTATTCATATGCATTTATATAGAGTGCTGGTGAGACTACATTTGGAATGCTGTGTTCAGTTCTGGAGACCTCACCTACAAAAAGATATTGACAAAATTGAACGGGTCCAAAGACGGGCTACAAAAATGGTGGAAGGTCTTAAGCATAAAACGTATCAGGAAAGACTTAATGAACTCAATCCGTATAGTCTGGAGGACAGAAGGAAAAGCGGGGACATGATCGAAACATTTAAATATGTCAAAGGGTTAAATAAGGTTCAGGAGGAAAGTGTTTTTAATAGGAAAGTAAACACAAGAACAATGGGACACAATCTGAAGTTAGTTGGGGGAAAGATCAAAAGCAACGTGAGAAAATATTATTTTACTGAAAGAGTAGTAGATCCTTGGAACAAAGTTCCAGCAGACATGGTTGGTAAATCCACAGTAACTGAATTTAAACATGCCTGGGATAAACATATATCCATCCTAAGATAAAATACAGGAAATAGTATAAGGGCAGACTAGATGGACCATGAGGTCTTTTTCTGCCGTCAGTCTTCTATGTTTCTGTGTTTCTATTTCATGCATTCATATCTAATACATGCTTGATGAAATAAATAAAAATAAAACAACAAAATAAAATCACTATGCACAACTCATTGGAAAGAAGGCAGGCGGCAGAATCCAATGCATTCATTTCCTTCCTTTGTCTCAGTGGTTTGGCTGCCAGGTAGAGCTATGGAAAGACTGCAGCCCAGTTGATTTGATTGCTGTTAATAATTTTCAAGCAATGCCTGCTGTTTCTCCAACATCCCTACATAAGTTGAAATTGCATGTTTCCTTGACCCTTGAGAAGCTAAAGAAAGTCAGCAAGGGTGGGAGGAATCACTCAGATAACAAATTCACCTGTTCTTAGGATGATTATTTGTGAACTTTGCAAGAAAGGGTTAAGAGTAAGAAACCTCAAGGCTGAGGGTGTTATGACTCGCTTACTTGGCAACTGCTTTGCTGATATCTGGCTTGCTCTCAAGCACTTCTATTCAAGTCCCAGTAAGTAGAAAGAAGGAGAAAAGGGAGACGGGAAGAGTTGGACGTTAGCATCTCTCTGGTTTCCTAGTGACTGCAGCCTTTTACTTTCTCTACTTCAGGGCAGGGGAGGAGCCAAGAAAGAAAAGAAGAGAGAATTCAGGATGTAATTATTTTTCAGGGCGGAGCTGTTACAAACCACAAGGCTTCTATAATCTCAGCCTCTGGCAATAGATTTCCTCCCACCTACCCTCCCTCTATTGTGTTCAAAGAAAGGAAGGCTTCTTCTGTCTGGTGGGTCCGCCTGACAACCGCAGTCCTGATTTTTGACATAATTACACTGGCCTTTGAGTTCAAAAAGATCTTGACCACATAGCAGAATGGCCTAAAACCTGGCAACTTCAAATCTCCACCATTAAATGCTCTGTCTTACACATTGGTAAAAAGATTCAGAATACTAAATACTGTATACTGTAAACTTGGAGGAAATGAATTTATTGATAACCCTCAATCTGTCAAAGACCTTGGAGTACTCATATCCAATGACCTAAGTCCTAGAGCCAACTGCAACAACATTGCCAAAAAGGCTTTAAGAGTTGTTAACCTAATCCTTCGCAGCTTCTTCTTTGGTAATTTTGAACTGCTAACAAGAGCTTACAAAACATTTGTCAGACCAATCCTAGAATACAGCTCGCCTGTATGGGACCCACATTGCATATCTGACATCAACACAATTGAGAGAGTCCAGAAATATTTCACAAGAAGAGTCCTTCATTCCTCATCTCACAACAAAATACCTTACTCCACCAGACTTGAAATTTTTGGTTTAGACAACTTACAACTCCGTCGTCTCCGTTCCGACTTAATTATAGTTCATAAAATCATATACCAAAATGTCCTACCTGTTAACGACTACTTCACCTTCAACCGCAACAACACACGAGCACGAAATCGATTTAAACTAAATGTCAACCGCTCCAAACTTGACTGCAAAAAATACGACTTCAGCAACAGAGTAATCAACGCCTGGAATGCAACGCCTGACTCTGTGGTTTCTACTCCTAGCCCCAAAACCTTTAACCTTAGACTATCTACAATTGACCTCTCCTCCTTTCTAAGAGGTCTGTAAGGGGCGTGCATAAGCACACCACTGTGCCTACCGTCCCATTGTCTACTTTTTTATCATTACTTATCTAATGTTTTATATGTACAAATTATTGCCCTATAATTGTTTGACAAATAAATAAATAAATAATAATAATAATAAATAAAATAATAAATAAAAAAATAATCTTCAACGAAGACCAGTTCTTGGATAACTGAGACCATAGGCCCAAGACTTGTTTTTAAAAGGCTATTTGTTGCATTCAGGAGGTTGCAACTGAAGTAGTATCCAGACCTGTGCTCTGCTTAGACAAATGCCATGAGGATGCCAGGATCCATTTAAATGGAAGTGAGGATAGAGGTAGATGCTTTTCTCCTCGCCAAATTCTTGTCATCCTCTTTCTACTTTTTTTTCCCCCCTTAATGCCCTGGATGGTTTGCTGCGTGGGCAGCAGCCATCTGTATGGGCAGAGATATTTCAGATCTGTGCAGACAGAGTAAAGAAGGAAGTGTGGAAAGTGCATAAGAAGAAATATGTCTCAATCTCAGTTAAGATATCTGAACAAATGGGTTATAATAACTGGATGGCTGATTGAATCTAGAGGCATAAAGTGCAACAGAATGTAGTCATCTCCTTTCTGTAGTCGTGTAAGTAGTGTACTCAAAAAAATGGAGGAAATTGGATTTCTTTTTAGCCAGTAGCTTGGTTTCCCCCCCCTTCTCCATAAAAATTTATAAAATTACTCCCTGGGTGAGCTCACTCTATAAGGTTAAGGTTCTGTCTGTATTATGGTTAAGGCATCAGGTTAAAAATTGTGATTTCTGGTCCTGCGTTAGACAATGTTCCCTCTAATTCTTTTTCGGTGTGGGCGGAAAAGTATAGTGTCTAAGCGGCAGTCCCCTTGGGACTGGGTGGCATAGAAGTATAAATAAATAAATGAATAAATAAATAAATAAATAAATAAATGAATAAATAAATAAATAAATAAATGCATACATACATACATACATAAACAAACAAACAAACAAACAAACAAACAAAATCCCTTCTTTTTTATTAAAAATTAATAATTTAAATAAACCAAAATCCATTACTATTAAAACTAAAACCACCAGCAAAACCAAAAACATAACTATTAATAAAAAGAGTTGAGGGCTGGGTTTTTTTTCTCTCTTATTATTTAAGTGCTTTTACCATATGCTTTAAATCAAGAGTCACTTCTCTCTCTGTTTCTCTCTCTTTCCTGTCATTCTCTGCCTCAATCATTTTCTCATTTCTCTTTTTTTCTCCCCTTTTTTCTCTGCTTTCTCTGTCTCCCTCTCTCTTGCTTTCTTCCTCTCACTCTCTTCCTTCCTCTCATCTCTCTTTCTTTCTCTCTCTCTCTCTCTTGCTTTCTTGCTCTCATTCTCTCTCTCTCATTCTCTCTCCCCCTCTTGCTCTCTCTTTTTCTCACTTTCTCTCTCTTGTTTTCTTTCTCTCTCTCTCTCGCTTTCTCTCTCTCTCACTCTTTCTCTCTCACTCACTCTTTCTCTCTCTTGTTCTCTCTCTCTTGCTATCTCTTTTTCTCTTCTCCCCCCCTCTCTTTCTCATTTTCTCTCTACCTTGCTCTGTCTGTTGCTCTCACTCTCTCTTGTTCTCTCTCCGTTCTTCTCACAGCAGAGGCCAGCGAAGGTGATTTTCAATGTCAGGCGCACAGACTCCTAATCCCCCTGCCAGCCCGCCCGAAACATTCAAAATAAGAAAAACCTTTGCTGGCGTTACAAATTCGTTACAAATCAGACAATGTGATTTTCTGAATGTGTTTTCTCATGTTGCCTCTTATAGTTGATATCTACCTATGATGTCAATTACAGGCCTTTTTCGTCTTTTTAAGTGGGAGAACTTGCACAATTGGTGTCTGACTAAATACTTCCCTCCCCCACCATATATATTTTGGAGTTGGTATTTAGTATAAGTAGAAATATCAGTTTTGATGATTATATTAAATACATATAAGTAAAATCAATGAAATGTGAATGGGAAATAAGATGATATTATAAATATATGGAATTTAAGGATAATACAGTTTATATTCAATAATTCTCTTTTCTAAAACTTTCTAAAAGAAAAGAGAATTATTGAATATAAACTGTATTATCAAGAGGGAAATGGGAATGGTTTGATGATTTATAATTATTTCTAATGATGTTTGAAAGTAAGAAATGTTGACATGAACTAATAATTGTTAATTGGTTAATTGGTTTAAACTTTGGAATTAGTAAATATTTACAGAACCACCAAGAGGGAGATGGAAAAAGTTTGAAATTTGTTTGTTGTTATCTGTTTTTTAGGTTTTTAGTAATAGATAGGTTATATAAGGGTTTTAAAGATTTTTTTTAGAAAAATGTATAAAGAGAGGAAAGAGGCAGCATGGCTTAATGTTTAAGATGTTAGAGATATTGTTGGTATTAAATACTTGAAGGAATATCAATGGTGGAATTCAATTAGAAGATAATTGGTTTTATCAGGATGACAAAATTAAAAAGTTGGTAGCGAGGAAAAAAAAATTACCACCGCTACCCTCAATTTTTTTTAACCCCAAACCCAATTGGGTGTCCTTGGAGTTGTCATTTCTCGGAAGGAGGCAATGGCAATCTACGTTGTATGGAACCCCAATTCACATCAACCCTAGAGATTTGAGCCAAATAGTATGGATGCTGACAGCTACAATCCAGAACTCTATTCAGGCATCCATTTCCAACACATATGCATTTCAAAACAATGAGGAATGCTTCTAGTTACTGCTTTGAGCATGTCAATTTTTTAAACTTTCAATTTTCAAACATTAGAGGCACTCAAAAGTTGTGACATGTCTTAGGGATGGTAAAGATATTTTAGCAAGCCCAAGATGGGGGCCATTCCTCTATGTTGGTGTTATTTGACCTCTCAGCTGCTTTCGATACCATTGACCATGGTATTCTTCTACGCTTGGTTTGGAACGCACCGTATTATGGCTGGGATTGGAAGGCACCATATATCACTCACAGCTGGATTATTGCAATGCGCTCTACATGGGGCTACCCCTGAAGAGTTGATAATTGGTCCAGAATGCAGTTGCATGAGCTGTTGTGAGTGCTCCTAGATACACCCACACTATATCAATTCTTCGTCAGCTGCCCTGGATTCTTATCGGTCTCCAGTCACAATTCAAGGTGTTAGTTATTACTTTTAAAGCCCTAAATGGCTCAGGGCCAGAGTATCTTTGAGACCGCCTTCCACCACATACCTCCCAGCGACCACAAAAATCCCACAGGGTTGGTCTTTTTCAGGTCCCATCAACTAAACAGTGTTGTCTGACAGGTCCACCTGGGAGAATCTTCTCTGTGGTTGTTCTGACTCCTCAGCTACCTCCTGTGATCTGCACTACCTGTACCTTATTGGCCTTCCGGAAAGCCGTAAACACCTGGCGTTTCTGACAGGCCTGGGGCCATTGACCTTGGGGATGACTAGCGATATCTGCCCATGAATATATGGATGGCTGCAATTATTTTAAACGGAAATGTATTTATACTGATTCGTGCTTGTTTTTGTTGTGAGCCGACCTTAATCCCTAGGGAGTTGGGAGGCATAGAAATATAATATGATATGCTATGATACGATATGATATGATATACAGTAATCCCTCGCTACTTCGTGGTTCATGTTTTGCGGATTTGCTACTTCACGGGTTTTAAATCCATTAAAAATGAATAAAATTCTTCTACAGTACTACTGTACTCTATTAAAGAAACTGGCAGGATATCACATGCAGTTCTAGCTGAGAAACATTATAGAATGATTGTTTTTAAAAAATTATTATTATTATTATTATTACTACTACTACTATTATTATTATTATTATTATTATTATTTATTAGATTTGTATGCCGCCCCTCTCCAAAGACTCTTAATGCAAAGGGTGGGTTTTAAAAATCCAAATACTCGTTAAATACATAAAAAAATATCTTTCCTCTACTTCACAGAAATTCGTTTTTCACGGGTGGACTTGGAACACATCCCCCGCGAAAACGAGGGATTACTGTAATATAATAATAACAAACAAATTAAGAAAGAAACCAAGATGATTTTGTGCTGGCAGAAACAGAGCACTCCTGAGATTAAAACACTATTTACTACTAGATTCATACTGTAAATGAAGTTATGAATTGATGTTTAAAAAGCTGGATTAACATGGCACACTTGAGCCATGACCAAACAACCACATTATGGATTAACATAATATATTTTCTCAGTCATCTTTCAATTATATAAACTTTTAATAAGAGTTTTTTCAATCAGGGTCAACCTAGAGGGGGGAAATGTTCCTAGTAAATATATCATTGCATCATCTCTTACCTCATTTTCCCGGGATCACAAATCCTATACAGTGGTACCTCTACTTAAGAACGCCTCTACTTAAGAACTTTTCTAGATAAGAACCGGGGGTTCAAATTTTTTTTGCCTCTTCTTAAGAACCATTTTCTACTTAAGAACCTGAGCCCGGAAAAATTTCCCAGGACCACGAAGGCCAAGCCAGTTTCCTGCCATTCCCTCTTTAATCCTGGCCATCTCGGGATTTTCTGGGATGCCAGAGGAGCCTTTCGGTGGCCCTTAAGTAGGCTTTGGCAGTCCAGAGCGAATGAAGCATTTTCCTTTCTCTGGGTGCTTGGAGAGGGAATAAACCTCTGCCAGCACCCAGAGAAAAGAAACGCTCCCTTCGCTCTTGGCAGCCCAGAGCAAACGGAGCGTTTTCCTTTCTCTGGGCGCTTGGAGAAGGAATAAACCACTTTGCTGTGGTGACTCTCTTGCGCTGCCTCCCACTCACCTGCTGTGAGGTTGCCTCCCTCCGAGTCTTCGGAGAGGGGCGGCATATAAATCTAAATAATAAATAAATAATAAATAAATAAAATCTGGGCGTGGAAAGGCAAAAGGGGGCGCTTCGCCCCAGCCGAATCAACTCAGCTTCAGCCAAACCGAGGAGTCACCACAGTGTAAGGAAAGACACTGGAACAAAACGAGCAAGCGAGAGGAGAGGGGAGCCCTTCAGCATAGGAAGGAAGAAGCAGCAGGTAGCAGCAGCAGCTGCCTTTCGCTCAAAGGAGCAGAAAGTTCCACCCTCTCGCCCACCTGGGTTTTTCTCTCTGGTACAGTGTATGGGAGGCAGCCTTGGGCCAGGTTATGGGAGGCGCGTTCTCCTCCTCACCACCTCAGAGTCCCCCCCCCTTTTTTAAGCCTTAAAGCTTTGGATTTTTTTGATTCCTCTCACCTCACCTTCTTCCTTTAGCAGCGACTGTCCTCCTCTTCTTCCTCCTCCTCTTCCCACCCAAATTCCAAGCTTTTATTTATTTCCTAATGGGTTTGCACACATTATTCGCTTTTACATTGATTCCTATGGAAAAATTTGCTTCTACTTACAAACTTTTCTACTTAGGAACCTGGTCACGGAACAAATTAAGTTCTTAAGTAGAAGTACCACTGTACATGAATCAACCAAACCATGTAGCATCCTGGCCAGAGGCCACAGGAGGAGCATGCTGCTTACCTGATCCCATAAGTGGTGATTCTAGGCTGAGGCTTGGAAGGGTGGATCCATGGCTGAATGAACGTGAAGACGCAGTGATGCTGGAGCTGACCAGGGAAGCCCCAGAGAAAGGCAAAGAAGAGGCAGCTGGAGCCCCAACCAGTTGGGTACTTGACACTTCTTTATTCTTGCTACCCTTGGGCCTTCCTGGTCCATGCTTGCTTTTCTTATTGGTCTTGTGCTTTTTTTCTTTCGTGACTTCTACTTCTTCCCCGCTAAGAGATGGCATGCGCTTGTGGTTGCTGCCACTGCTTGCCCCACCGCTCCCGCTTGGGGCGCCACCAACAGAGTTGGAGGTCTTGTAGTCCACAGGGGAAGCATCCCGTCCCCTCTGCTGACTCACGGCCGAGGTGGAGAAACGCATGATGGAGCCGAAACCTGAAAAGATCACCTTCTGCTCAAAGACATCACTTTTCTGCCCTTCAGACAACGGAGAGCAGTGGGCGGAAGACGAGGACGAAGAGATGGGTTTGTGGTATTTCTCTTCCTCAGGCGGCTGCTGCTCAAGCTTTGGAAAGGTTACAAAATCCTGGGAGAAGGGCAAGGAGCTGCATGAGGTACCTGAAAGGAGACCAAGCAGAATCCTGAAATCCACTGCAAGCTGATAGGAGATGTTTTAGCTTCAGCTCTCACATGTTTCTCAGCTCCCTGTCTGCCCATCACAATTAAATCAATTCAAAGCTGCAATTAAAAGATTGGAATTACTTAATTCCTCATCCCATTGCTAAACTAAAAATTAGCTTTTGTGAAGTAATTGAATGCGTTTGTACTCATGGGCCCACCTTTGGCTCCATTATGTATATCAAATAAACTCTATCTTGAAGTGATCTAATAATATATTTGGGGCACATTTTGCGAGAGCAGTCATGGGCTTACCTAGGTATGCCCATGTTTCACCATCACTCCGCAGTCTGCATTGGCTGCCGATCAATTTCCGGTCACAATTCAAAGTGTTGGTTATGACCTTTAAAGCCCTTCATGGCATCGGACCAGAATATCTCCGAGACCGCCTCCTGCCGCACGAATCCCAGCGACCGATTAGGTCCCACAGAGTGGGCCTTCTCCGGGTCCCGTCAACTAAACAATGTCGGTTGGCGGGCCCCAGGGGAAGAGCCTTCTCTGTGGCGGCACCGGCTCTCTGGAACCAACTCCCCCCGGAGATTAGAACTGCCCCTACTCTTCCTGCCTTCCGTAAACTCCTTAAAACCCACCTTTGCCGTCAGGCATGGGGAAATTAAACATCTCCCCTTGGGCACATTTAATTTATACATGGTATGCTTGTGTGTGTGTCTGTTAGTATATGGGGTTTTTAAAATCTTTAAATATTTTAATTAATTGGATTATTATGATTTGTTTCACTTGTTGTGAGCCGCCCCGAGTCTTCGGAGAGGGGCGGCATACAAATCCAAATAATAAATAAATAAATAAATAAACAAATTTACATACAGGTAATCCTCATTTAGTGGCCTTTTTTAGTTACAAGAGTGATGACAAAGTAATGTTTGAATCTTTGTATTTACAGTGTTCCCTCGATTTTCGCAGGTTCGAACTTCGCAAAACGTCTATACCACGGTTTTTCAAAAATATTAATTAAAAAACAGTTCATGGTTTTTTCCCCTATACCACGGTTTTTCCCGCTCGATGACGTCATATGTCATTACCAAACTTTCATCTGCCTTTAAAAAACATTTTTAAAAATAAACTTTAATAAATAAACATGGTGAGTAATAATCTAAATGGTTGCTAAGGGAATGGGAAATTGTAATTTAGGGGTTTAAAGTGTTAAGGGAAGGCTTGGGATAGTGTTCATAGCCAAAAATAGTGTATTTACTTCCGCATCTCTACTTCGCGGAAATTCGACTTTTGCGGGCGGTCTTGGAATGCATCCCCCGCGAAAATCGAGGGAACACTGTATATGACTTTTGTGGGTCTGTAAAGCAAAGGAAAGATGAATTTAAAATTACAAGCACAGTCACAGTTTCACTTAGTGATTTTTATTTCAATTAATGACTGAGTTGCGAATCCTTAAGATATGGAAAGTGTTTGGAATTAGTGAGAAATGTTAGATGTGAGCCTCACTATATCATTTTATGATACGAAACTGAGTATATGTACTATGTCAAGAAATGTTATCCTATTCTTGGTTTGCCATGAGGAGGAACAATTGGACTTTTAAGTATACATTGCATTTTGGTTACATATATATGATATGATATGATATATTGTAATATGTACTGTATAAATTCTTAGCTGTAGGTATTTAATTAAATTACTATTATTGGTACTACTTATACAGTACTTATTATCTCCATTTCAGAGATACAGAGAGAGCAATAATCACTTATTAATTAGAGCAATGCATCTTGATCCACACTATCAATATACTGTCAATGGCAACCAGGACTACTGGGGGGGAACGTCAAACATAGCTAAATTACATAATTGATATATGTTGTATTTCCTTTTCTTGTACCATCCATCTCTATTCTGATAATTATCAGGGATAGGAAAGAATTTGCAAATCTGACTATCCATTAATCAACCCTCTCCCTCTCCCTCCCCCCCCCATATGTTTTCATAGATTTTCAAAGCAGCACGAAGCTAACAACTTCAGCCTTATGATGGTGAGTGTGATTTCACCGAAACGTCGCATAGACACTCAAAATATTACACGGGGTAAAACCCGAACTCAGCCTTTCCCTGGTAAAGAGCTGAAGGGATTGGATACTGTAGTCTAGAGGTTAATTCTCTGCCTTACAAGACCAAGGTTGCAAATTCAAGTCCCAGTGAGGGTATGGCTAACTGATGAGGCCAGAATAAGGCCAAAATAGATCTATCATAGTCTCCCTTAATTTTCAAATTCAGCAAAAACATGTGACACCTACAGAATATAGTTTGCCAGCTATGAATAAATTAACTGCCTTGGAAATGGCCCTGGGTTGAGCTGAAAGGCAAAAAAGGAGCTGTGATGTTCTTTCAATATACCAGGGTGATTCGACACAAAAAAAACCATGTAACCCTTCCCTGATACATAGCTGAAGGGATTGGATACTGTATCCTAGAGGTTAATTCTCTGCCTTACAAGGCAAAAGTTGCAAGTTCAAGTCCCAGTGAGGGTATGGTTAGCTGATGAGGCCAAAGTAAGGCCGAAATAGATCTATCCTAGTCTCCCTTAATTTTCAAATTATATATATATAAGAAAATTTACTGGGACTACTAACAGTTCCTGAAGCCTAACTTTGTATCTTAGTTTTAGATAATGCTTGACTTCTTTTTTTATCCCTTTGTATCTATTTATATTGTATTTTTTATTATTGTTGTAAGCTGCCCCGAGTCCTTTGGGATTGGGTGGCATCTATCTATCTATCTATCTATCTATCTATCTATCTATCTATCTATCTATCTATCTATCTATCTATCTATCTATCTATCTATCTACCTACCTACCTACCTACCTACCTGACTTCTATGCCACCCAACTACCTTGGACTTATGGAGGGGAATTAATAATAGGCCTCCTCCCTAAGAGGTGCCAAGAATATTGCAAAATAGTGAAGACTTATCTACCATTTAGAAGACTTGCCACCTGCCATTCAATAAAGCCTGGCTAACTCAATATGTTAATCGGATACCTTCCCTTTCCCATTCTTCCTATTTCTTTCTGTTCTTCACCTGCTGGTGGAAATGTGACACTGGTTGAGGATGAGCCAAAACCTATTGAACTTTTCCCACTTCCAGACTTCTTGGTTTTGTGGCTTGTGCCATGGCTTGAAGATCTTTTCCCTTTCACCTCCGACCTGATGATATCTGAGGATTCTTTACTGTTCTCGTGGTGGTTGGTGGAGCTCTGCTGAAATGAACAAATAAAGGAATTCAGAAGTCATGTGTTGAAGGTTTAATTTCACATATGGCATATTTTATATTTCAGAAATATTTGCTCAGAATGTCTAAAAAAAAAGGCAATGATCTGCACCAACCAAAATGACAGCTTCAGAAATCGTTGCGCATTCTGGATCCTGGCTGAAAAGTATTGTGTTTTCTTCCACGGACAAGTATTTTAAAATTCAAATGAGGGCCTGCCAGAAAAAGGCCTATTAGCCTTTGCTTAAAATGAGTCCATCACTATCTGAAGCATTTCATCCCACTGTCATATAGTTCTTACTTTTAGCAAAATATTCCTAGTGCCCAGTTCAATCCATTTTTGAATGTTACCAAGAATCATCTTGAAAGGGTTTGTGTATTATATACATCGTTTAAAAAATAAATCTTATCATTTGAACACATGGATTTTATTCCCATGAAAATAAAATTTGTTCCATAGAAGCATTTAAGAATTCTCAGGGTTATAATATCAAAAAATCTGAAGAGTGCCATTGTGAAGTTAGGAGATGGCTGGGACAGTTGAGCGATAACATTTGCTCCGGCCAATAGTATGAACGATTGATGGTAGTATGTTTGTTTAATGTTGGGTTTTAACTCTGTGTCATTTTATTGTTGCATGCTGTTCTAGGGTTTTTAATTTTTGTATTTATCTTATTGTTGTAAGCCGGCCTGAGTCCATCAGGAGAGGTGCGGATTATAAATTAAAAAAAATAAAAAATAAAACAAATAAATAAATTTTAATAGGATTAATAATACATAGCTTTATGATAACTATTTACAAGAGAACAAAACACTCATACAACAATATCTTTTTCTCTCTCTTAAATTTATATAGTTGTTGATTTCACAATAACTGACTCTGAGTGACTCTTGGGGGTGGGCTGCTGCCCGGATGGGGGGGAATGCAGTGGGGTGGTGAAAATAGAACTCCACCCCAGAGCACTGAAAGATGTTGAAAGAAAATGCAGGGCGTCCTGCATAAGCCACGCCCACAGTGTGGTAGTAAAAGTTTTGGTAGCCCTTCACTGGTAACTCTCCATAACAACTGCAGATAAAATAACATTAAAATTAACCCTACGACCATCCAGAATAAGCAAAGATCAAGCATATTTATAGGATTTGTCTACAAATATGTAAATGCATTCAATATCAACCAACAAATGCTCTACCCTCCACATTGGCAAAAAGAATACTAACCGCACATACGAACTGAATAAACAACCTCTCATGGCTAACCCACATTCTGTAAAAGACCTTGGAATACTAATATCGAATGACCTAAGTACTAAAGCCCACTGCAACAATATCGCCAAAAAAGCCTCTAGAGTTGTTAACCTGATCCTACGCAGCTTCTGCTCAGGCAATCTCACTCTACTCACAAGAGCCTACAAAACGTTTGCCAGACCCATCTTAGACTACTGCTCATCTATCTGGAACCCATACCACATCTCAGACATTAACACCCTTGAAAATGTCCAAAGATATTTCACCAGAAGAGCCCTTCACTCCTCCACTCGAAACAGAATATCCTACGAAAATAGACTTACAATCCTAGGCCGAGAAAGCCTAGAATTACGGCGTCTAAAACATGATCTGAGTATTGCCCACAAGATCATATGCTGCAATGTCCTACCAGTCAATGACTACTTCAGCTTCAACCGCAACAACACAAGAGCACGCAACAAATTCAAACTCAATACGAACCGCGCCAAACTTGGCTGTAAAAAATATGATTTCAACAATCTAGTTATCGAAGCGTGGAACTCATTACCGGACTCAATTGTGTCAACCCCTAACCCCCAACACTTCTCCCTCAGACTCTCCGTGATTGACCTCTCCAGATTCCTAAGAGGCCAGTAAGGGGCGTACATAAGTGCACTGGTGTGCCTTTCGTCCCCTGTCCAATCGTCTTTCCTTTCTTTCACCTATCTTATATATTCTCTTCCTGTCATATTTCCTCTCCTCTAAGCCCACTTTCACCCTTTTTATATTATCACATGTCTGTTTTCTTCCTATGTACTTGTGTATTGGACAAATGAATAAATAAAAGAAATAAATAAACTAGAAAGAGGAAGAATAAATTCTCCAATCTGCTTTCAACATGTTATGTACTTAATAGATTAATTGTGTCTCATGCTTTTTCTTCCTGTTTTCATCCTGAACTAGTCTCTGAAAGATTTCTCCCTACTATCCTACTTACTCAGGGTGTCCAGTGAAAAAGCATTTTGAAATTCCCTGACATTTCCTTGTAACTTGCGATCTAGTTAAGGCATGGTTGTAGATGATGTCATGCCAAACGGCTAAGCCATGGAAAAATATTGGTAGCTGAGGAATCAAGTTGTTGCCACAGTTATGCTCATTTTTGCTTGACTCTGCCAGGCAGCATGATCCAGGTTTTTTTAACATGATTTTTCCATGACTTTTAAACATTTTAATAGTTTGCTTTTTTCCCTGATTTATTCCATTTTTTCCACGAATTCCCTGATATTTCCCAAACCGCCAATTTCCCTGATAATTCCCTGATTTCCCTGTTTTCCAGGTTTGCTGGACACCCTGTTACTAATACTTACCTACTATCCTTCCTACTATCTCAGATAGTATCTTCAAGCAAAATGTCTAAATTGTCTTATTCCTGTGCAGTTAATGTAATTAATATTTTATATTTAATATTTTCTGTCTATGTTCCCATGTCCATTTTTTAATTTCTTTTAAGCAAACATTCAAATAGTCAAGCTTTTCTTTCCCTATTTTATCTTTGAACTGCTGCTCAATCACCCATATCAGCATTATAAATGTAAAAGTATATGATACAGTATATGATTGCCTGGGAAAGCCATAACTTGCATTTTACTGCTCCAGAGCTTATAAATAATAAAAACCATATAAATATTGTTTTACTATTCTTTCAGGATTATTTAAGTAGTTCATATTAACATTTCATAATTGAATAAGGGATCATACTTAATAATCTTTTTCTTAGTCATTTTAATCCCACACATTTTGTGACGTACAACTGGGAATAATTTATCTATCGGCTAATTTACAGGTGGTTTTGAAACTCTCCAACTACACAAAAATGTTTCGAACAACACAGAGAAGCTTTAAAAGAAGTAGATGTCAATCAGTTCTATATAAAATGCATTCCAGATGAGTACATGGAAACCAGGGTTTCAAAACCCTGAAGTTCTATAGTTTCTCCAAAAATATAACCCCTTGAATGAATACAGGTAGTCCTTAACTTACAACATTGGTTTAATGGCTGTTCACAACTACAACGACACTGAAAAAAGTAACCTATGATCAGTTCTAACACTTATGACAGTTGTAGCATTTCACAGGTCACAAGATCACATTTCAGGTACATGGCTACTAGCATGTATTTACAACAGTTGCAGGAGTCTTAGGATTGTCATTTGCAGGGGTCCCCAACCTTTCAGACCTCAAGGACCACTAAATTCACAATTTTAAATTCTGCGGACCACTAATATGATCTGTTTAATGATCAGCTAGGTCAGGGATAGACAAAGTCAGCTCTCCTATGACTTGTGGACTTCAACTCCCAGAACTCCCGAGCCAATCATGCTAGCTCAGGAATTCTGGGAGTTGAAGTCCACATGTCATAGAAGAGCCAACTTTGCCTATCCCTGGGCTAGGTAAAAACATGGCTGGGTGGTTATGTAACTGGGTATGCATGGCCAATTCAATGTCATTCACACTGATGGGCACCTCGCCGGCCTCTACTCACCCCTCCCTTGCCAGCCACTCCTTGCCTGCCCATGCGGACTCTTTAGGGCCCCAACAGGAAACAGTTTGTTGGAGCTAAGCAGTCACCAGGAGAAAGAGTTGGCAAAACAGCTGGCTCAGTTCAAATTGGATCTGATTAAGTGCAATATTTAAAATGCAAATAATTTTTCTGTGGATCACCAAAATTTTCTTGGGCACCACCAGAAGTCCACGGGCTACCGGTTGGTGGTCACTGGTCATTTGAAATCTTCCTAGGGAGCATCTGACAAACAAAGTCAGATTGCTTAATAACCATGATTCATTTAACAACTGTACTAATTTGTTTAATAATCATGGCAAAAAAAATTGATGGTATATTGGGGCATGACTCACTTAAAAACTCTCTTGCTTAGCAATGGAAATTTTGACTTCAATTGTGGTCATAAATCGAGGACTACCTATAATCAACTGAACTGATAATTCAGTGATTTATAAAATTCAGTTGGATTTGTAATAATCTCTTTAAGTCTTCACATCTGCCAAACATTCTAGAGGCCAATAGAATGGAAGGCAATGCAAGGATAGTGTAATTATGTAATTATTCCTCAAAGAAGTGCAACCTCTGCCCCAAATATCATCACCCATCATCCATATATCAAGCTAATTCAGAAAACCAACCTCATTAACTATTCCCTTTCAGAGAGAAACACAAAGGAGGGTTTCCTCCTTATCAGTACCTCTCTGCTAATGTACATTGGAAGCTATTCACAATACATGCAAAGTTATAGGAATGCAGAGAGGCACATGTTGGGGGTGGAAATAACTCAGAAACCACATCAAAGGCCTTTTAAAAGCCATAATGCCAAAAGATGACTGAAATAATAGTAATGTATTAATGCTGGGCCAAAATGTGACTCCAAAATGAACCTTAAATGGAAAATTCATTACATTTTAAAACAGCCAGAAAGGCCCAGATGTTTTCAGACATTACTGGTGAAAAGCTCAGACTTTTCCATTAAAGTTCCACCATAGCAACCAATTTAGGAAGCAAACTGTTTGCCATTCTTCCCAGGGGTGTCACTTTTGCATGGCTTGATTGACAATTGCAATTGCCTGTAAATTTCACCATTTAAACTAAATGAGAAGCCTTAGTTTTCCAACTTGCTTTGCTGTTACAAAGGGTTTTTTTCCTGCCACGAATTTTGCTGCCAAACTCACAATCTCATTGGCTCGGAGTGGACACTCTATATTGGGGTGGGGGGTGTATGAGGTGGGGGGGGGGGAGAGTGGAGAGTCTGTGGCTCTTCAGATGCCACTAACTACTATTACGAGCAATACAACAATCACAATCAATAGTGAGGATCGTAGTAAATTCTGGAGGACCAGAGGTTTCTCCTTCTCTTCTATTTAAATCTTTTTCAGTTCAATTAAGTATTTTGTGTTTACGGCAAACACTCTTCATTTAGGCACTATTAATACCTTCTGATTGCTTCTTTCTTTTGCTGTAAGATCCCCTTCCTAACCTAATAGCTGTTGCATTTGCCTACATTTTATATGTCACTGTCTCTATCTTAAAATATTGTGGCATAGATTTAATTCCACCAGCCTGTTACAGCTGCCAGGTCCAGCCAGACAGGCTCACAGCCATTTGGATTTTGGCCAATCTACTAGATATATGATAGCAACTGGAATAACTTCAGTGGGGCATAAGACAGACAGCCACTATTAGGGCTTTGTTTTTTGCTTTAACCTTTCGGAAACATAACTGTTCTCCCTCTGAACTTTTTTGAGCTCTTCACCATCAACTCTCTGAGTGGCAAGATCAGCAATATGGTATGCTTGTATGTATGAGTGGTTCTTTAAATTGGGGTTTTTTAGATTATTTTTAATATTAGATTTGTTTTCATTGTATTTTCATTGTTGTTAGCCACCCCGAGTCTTCGGAGAGGGGCGGCATAGAAATGTAATTAATAAATAAATAAATAAATAAATAAATAAATAAATAAATAGATAGATAGATAGATAGATAGATAGATAGATAGATAGATAGATAGATAAATAGATAAATAAATAAATAAACAAACAAATAAAACAATTAAAACAATTAAAATAAATAAATAAATAAATAAATATTTGGAGAGTAAATAAATACATCCTTAGAGTATGAATACAGATGTAGAAACATCAACCACACACAGTCAATAAATACTAACCAGCAAAAGCTATCACTGGAGGGAAAATTATACACTGAATTAATCTCTTCTCAATATTCCTGCATATCTGTCATGTCAGCCAAGAGGATCTTCTCTTGTGAAATGAGTTGTGTTTAAGGACTGACTTAACTAGAAAACATAAGAGTAGGGAGGGGAGCGTGCACAAAAGCCACAGAAGGCAGAACTGTGCACTATGGTTTAGATTAGGTCTGCTGAGAACAAGCGGAGGAAGAGAGAACAATGAACATTTTAAACAAGACAAGAGCACCCCTCATTCAAACAGAGATGCTATGGAACAATTAATGAAGGCAAGGAATAGCAGAGAAGAAAGAAAAGCCTAGAGAGGAGCTTCAGAAGGTTTATCCATATTTTATTTTATTTACTTTATTTTTATTTTATTTATTTGTTTTGTCTAGTACATAATGTAGGTTTGTGAGCAAATAATTATGGTAATATATATCAATAAAAGATTAGAAAAACATTAGGAATGATATAGAAGAAATAATAATTGGGAATAATAGAGTTCATATTCATGAAGCTAGTAAAACATAAAGAGACATTAGGACAGGGGACGGAAAGTCCAGAAAAAAATTATCCTGCAACCTGCAACTCCTTCACTGCAAAAACATATGGACTACTCATCTTGATCAAGGAAAATCTACATATGCAATTAATATTGACTTCTGCAAAGCCTTTGACTCAGTTCATGACAAACTTCTCCTAAAATTCAAATCCTATGGCATCTCAGGATCCCTCCACAGAATAAAACTTAATCCTCTTCTTCACAGCCAATGTGGAGATTATATACTAGGCAAAATATAGCATAGACATATTTGAAAAGGAAATTTCCCACCAAAACGCAGATGATGATAAAGTACAGTATCCAGTTAAAGGAATTAATCTGTTGTTTATCTGCTGTTTCAAGACATGCATGTACTGTACAATATGTATCCGGAGATGACTAAATATGCCTCCAAGTAGCCGAGCCACAATGACTCTCATGCATCCATAATTTCAAAACATAATGTAGGTATGATACTGGAAACTGTAGCCAGCGCAAAGCTTTGCAATTCACCTCCTAAAGAAAGTAATTTATCAGGAACAAATTGCGCCTATTTACTACCAAGCTAAGTACCACTTTAGCTTAGGGATGATCAAATCTTTGATAGCTGCCAGAACTGAAAGTAATTTTTTTTCCAGGAACAAATCTCCCGAAATTCTCTTTAACAAATTTTATTAAGGTGAAAATAACCACAAAATAGACATTATAGAAGTGAACTACAGTGGTACCTCTACTTAAGAATTTAATTCGTTCTGTGACCAGATTCTTAAGTAGAAACATTCTTAAGTAGAAGCAATTTTTCACATAGGAATCAATGTAAAAGCAAATAATGCATGCAAACCCATTAGGAAAGAAATAAAAGCTCGGAATTTGGGTGGGAGGAGGAGGAGGAAGAAGAAGAGGAGGAGGAGGAGGAGAGTCGCTGCGGAAGGAAGAAGAGGTGAGGGGAATAAAAAAAATCCAAAACTTTAAGGCTTAAAAAAAAAAGGACTCTGAGGCAGCCAATACACCCGGCGCGAGGTTGCCTCCCATACACTGGCTGCTACTGCTGCTACCTGCTGCCTCTTCCTTCCCATGCTGAAGGGTTCCCCCCTCCTCTCACTTGCTTGCTTTGTAGCCGGCGCCTTTCCTTCGCTGTAGTAACTCCTTGGCTTCCCAGAGTGAAGGGAGCATTTCTTTTCTCTGGGTGCTGGCAGAAGTTTATTCTCTGTCCAAGCGCCTAGAGAAAGGAAAATGCTTTATTCGCTCTGGAATGCCAAAGCCTCCTTAAGCGCTAACAAAAGGCTCCTCTGGCAGCCCAGATAGCCGGGATTAAAGGGGGATTGGAAGGAAACTGGCCGGGCCTTCGTGCCGCTCTCAAATTTCCTGGGAGATTTTTCCTGGCTCGAGTTCTTAAGTAGAAAATGGTTCTCAAGTAGAGGCAAAAAAATCTTGAACACCTGGTTCTTATCTAGAAAAATTCTTAAATAGAAGTGTTCTTAAGTAGAGGTACCACTGTATTTCCAATTTAACATTGTCATGTATTGTATTGTATTTTGTTTGTTTGTCAAACATATACAAGATAGAAGGTATAGGTATAAATATAAACACAAACATAAACAAAATAAGAAGAGATAATGAAGACAATAGGACAGTAAGACAGGAATGGTAGGCATAGTTGGGAATATTTGTTTTTCATCTTTAAGGGCAATTATTATGAAAGTAATGGTAATAAATATCATGAAACTATTGTTAAGAATAAATGGAGAAGATTTAAGCACTATGGCCTAAATGATTAGATTTGATTAGAAAAGAAGCAATTTAAAAATTGTGTTGGTTAATAGCACTTAAAATACTGTACACATAAGAAATTTGAGTAATTATTCTTGTCCAGATGTCAATTGTATTGGAGGTAGCATTGGATGGATCATGAATACCAAAGTTAAAAGAAATTATTATTGTAATGTATTTTCAGATTGATGGTAGGTTATTTTGTATATGTAATTGGAGTGAAAAATAAAAAAAATTCTTGCCTGAAAAGGAATGGTAGGCATGATGGTGCGATTATGCACCCATATAACTATGGACAGACACTTTCTGAGTTTCCTCTTTAAGTGTACTAGAGTGGACATGTAAATGGTATCCATTCTTTGATAAAAGCGGAATTTTAATATTGATTGAATTGTTTACATCGAGGTTGCTTGAATCCTTATTAGCTCAACAATTGATTCCTAAATCAAGCCCTACGAATTTAATATTCAAGTAGTTTTTCCCGCCCTTACAATACAAACCAACTTGTCTATTAAAAAACAAACTTCTTCAGAATGCCTCATTTACTAGAGATTCATTATAATCCCATTTTTGATACAGTGCCCAGTTGTAAAATTGTCTCATTTTTTTAGTTATAGTTGGTGCCACATCTTACAAGCTTTTATCACTATAGGTATTTTCTCAGGCTTCCAGATAAATTTGTAGTGCTGTGTTTAGTAGCCTTCTATTGATACTTTAGTTACTCTGTGTTATATTATGAGTTTTTAAGTTGCTTTAAGATATTAATTTCAAATATTTATATATTTCTCTGCTGAGTTCTAGGTGGCTTAAAGCATCTACATATCACAGAAAAATAATAATAAATCAAAATACAGTAGCCATAAAAATGTTAAAATATAACATTTTAAATTTTAACTTGATAAAAAGAGGCACAAGACTAAACACTGAATATCCTCTTAAAAACTAAAGTCTTCACTTTAACAACAGAGTCTGTGTGCTTGATGAAATGGCTTATTATACTGTACACTGGTTTTTTTTCCTTTCCCTAATTTGAAGTTGTATTATAAATGATAGAGTTATATATTTTATAAATAAAATGAATGAGGCAATTTTTAAAGATTGGGCCGACTTTTGCTAAGAGAAACAAATATGAAATGGAATCTCTATGTTTAAGGCATGCGAGAAGATGGGGTAGAAATATATTTCATTTGCATTTTAATGTGAACTTAATTAAGTTATACTTTTTAGAACAAATTTAATGATATATTTAAAGCAAAGTGTTATACTATGCATGTTTGGAGGGAAAATGTGCAAATGTGTAAACTTATGGAAATAAGATGGAAAAATCTAAATAATATATCCTGCAAAATATATGTGCGAGGCAACGTTCCATTTAAAACAAGCCAAATGCATACAAATACATAAAACATGTACTTTAAAAAAAATCACAGACTGGTTTGGAAATGGGTTGTGACACACATTTAAAATGGAAAACTAAATGAACCAAAATTTTATTTTTCATTTCTTTAAGTGTACGAATTAAAGAGTCAAGCTGGCATTTGATTTAGGAGAAGGCATGAATCCAATAGGGTGACAGAACAATTGGGGAAAGATTTCTAATCATTTGAGATGCAGGAAATTGCTTTAATTACCTATATTACAATTTTACACACACACACACACACACACACACGTACGTCTGCCAATGCCTATTTTATTATTTTGGAGCTCCACTGTGTGGCCAGATATAGTGATGTGGTAATGGTGCCAAAATAGATGACATTAAAAAAAAAGCTTTTGGCACTTGCTTGGTTGAATTTTGCTTATTTATTACATTTCAAGTTGCCAATATTTACTAGAAAGAGCCTCTGCTTTAAACCAGGATTTATTTCAGAGATTAATAGATCTGTGCACAAATCAGTGACCTCTATGATTCAAGATGATGCCTCAACTTTTGTTTGTGTCTGATGAATGCAAAGAAGTAACCAATCAGAAAATCAAGAATATGTGTCAACCAACCAGAAATAATATGTTTTAAATCAGAAGGAAAAAAAAATCAGAAATTCAACCAGAAATAATATGTCTCACCCAAACAGCTTGTATAATTACTCAAATTTTGCAAATTACTCAAGACCCACCTTTATCGCCAAGCATGGGGGAGTTAAGATATTATTTTCCCCTAGGCCATTACAAGTTATGCGTGGTATGTTTGTGTGTATGTATGGTTTTACTATAAGGGTTTTTAGTTGTTTTATTAATTGGATTGTTACATGCTGTTTTTTAATCATTGTTGTTAGCCGCCCCAAGTCTGCGGAGAGGGGTAGCATACAAATCCAATAAATAATAATAAAAAATAATAATAAGAGAATAAAGGCATTTTGGAGCATTACAGAGGTTAGAACATTTCAGGGGTGGTAGGAGGAGGAGGACCTGAAGAAAAAAAAAAGAGTATAAAATGCCAATGACTAGCTGGCAGTTGCAGTTTTTAGGGACATTAAAATGTGTAAAGATATTAATATAATATCCATATAGGGCTTTTGTTGGAAGGTTTTCCTCTTCTTCCTTATGCTGCTGTTCCACCTGTTCTACTTTTCTCCATGGTGAATCATGGCTTCAGTTAGACTAGTGTTTAGACCTTTCTTTGCTGAATTCCCGTAGAGAAAAAGTGATCATTTGAAAAGGGCAGCTAAAAGTGGGCTGCAGGACCTGAGCCTATCTGATTTCACAATTAAGAAACAGGGAAAAAGAAAAAAAATGATCATGGAGGCATTTGTTAAAAAATAAATAAGTAAACTCCAGAGAAGCTTGTCACAGCAGGAATAGATGCAGCCCAAAACAGAAAAAAGGAACCAAAACAGACCATATTTGATTTTAAGTGGTTTAATTTCTGGAACCTTAGATTCAATCTTTGAAAAAGTAAAAAGCCTTTGTACAATCCAGTCATTATAATCATGTCATTATAGAGAAACCATGGACCACAGAAGATATTATGGATTCATATTTTTTTGTCTGTCTTTATTTTTTATTTTTTGGGGGGGCTTTTTTTTGTCGAGGGGGTATTTTTTGTTTTCTCTTTGTTTTTTCCCCCTCTCTTTTTGGTTTGTCTAACTACAAATTGCTGATATTGCTTTCAAATGTACGGATACCACTATTTTAGTTATATTTCTACAAGTGAAACAATTTGGGGGGAGGAAGGTGTCAAATTTTCAACTATGCTAAGCCAGCCAGCCGACCAGCCACCCATGACTTAAACCAAGATGTGTATCCAGATGTCCCCTCCTCTCTCTGTAGTTTTGTTTCTGCCATGCAGCATTCTGTGCACTGGTCATGTTTATGTCTCATTAGGTTACTCTCGGAAGCTTTTCCTCTTTTGGGTTTCCCCTTCCCCATCCCCAAAGTATATTTAATCCTTAGCAATCCTTGAAGTCCCCTCTTGTATACAGATTATTCAGCTCATAATGGCTGCATTAGCAATAGCTGAATTTATTTAAATTTTATTATCCCTGGAAGGAAGCTGACAATAATGTCCTGCCAGAACCATAGCCCCACATGCAAACTTGGCAAGGAAGGGCTTATTGTCACTTAACCTTTTTTTTTCTTGGATTGAAATTCCTACCTCCTCTTGAAAGTTATAATGAAATTGACTGTTATTTCTTGTTGATTAAAAAACAAGAAGGTTCTGTTCAGACTCTTCATAGGAGCACTCAAAGGATATTAGATATACCCTTCTCTGTTCTTTCCCTATGGGGAAGGGGTGGGTTCGGGTTTTCTTCACTGCTGGTTTACTCCTTGATGTGCTGCAGGGGCATGTGCATGTTATGCGCCTACACAATGCTTAAAAAAACAGAGAGAGCTGATTTGGGAGAGTGGTAGGCCTGGGTTGCTGCCAGTTCTAGCGACCCAGGCCGCCAAGTTACCTGAAGCACAGAGAAGGAACACTTTTCAGCTTTCATGGAAGACAATTTGTAGCTTATGACCTATAAAGCCCTTCATGGCATCGGACCAGAATATCTCCGAGACCGCCTTCTGCTGCACGAATCCCAGCGACCGATTAGGTCCCACAGAGTGGGCCTTCTCCGTGTCCCGTCAACTAAACAATGTCGGTTGGCGGGTCCCAGGGGAAGAGCCTTCTCTGTGGCAGCCCCGACTCCCTGGAACCAGCTCCCCCCAGAGATTAGAACTGCCCCTACCCTCCTTGCCTTTCGTAAACTTCTCAAAACCCACCTTTGTTGTCAGGCATGGGGGAATTGAGATATTTCCCCCGGGCCTATATAATTTATGTATGGTATGTTTGTATGTATGTCTTTTTAATAATGGGTTTTTAAAAATATTTTAAATTGTAAATTATTAGATTTGTCATGAACTGATTTATTGTGTTGTGAGCTGCCCCGAGACTACGGAGAGGGGTAGCATACAAATCGAATAAGTAAGTAAGTAAGTAAGTAAGTAAGTAAGTAAGTAAGTAAGTAAGTAAATAAATTTACTCACTAGCCTTGATGTACAGGCTTAAGGTAGAAAATTGAAAATGATCTACATTTATCATGACTTAACATTAACTACCATCCACCAGTAAGTTTGGATGTAAGTAAATAAACATCTGACACAACGCCTACATATAATATATCATTAAGGCTTACACAGGATTGCAGGAAGATTGTGAATGCATAACTATATTAGCAGCTACTAATACATGCCAACTCTTAGAAGGACTTTCCCTTTCTTTATAGCAACTGATATCTCATGGGCTATAGCGTTTCATTATTACCATTGCATCATCATTACAGCTTTAGAACAGCTAATCAGCTATTAAATCATCATTGCCTTGACAATGAACATTATTACTGTGTAATATGTAATACTTTAACAGTTCTGAGGTATATAGACCATTTCATTTGAGTTTTGCTTCCAAGAATCTTTCTACCTCCTTTTCTAGTTTACCTGAGGACAACTTGTAAATGATCTTGATTCACTGAAGAAGCTGAAGGTGGCACAATTGGTAACTGTTTTTGATTTTTTTTGGTACCGTATTTCTTTATCATACAATCCCTCAAAAGAATGTGGGGAAACTCACTATACAATATTGCTCTGCTACCTTAACTTAATATCATCTTATTGCTTTGTATACAGTGGTAATAAAACTCTTGTCTCCCAATCATAACAGAGTTGTTTTGCAATATGTTTAAAACTTTATATTATCCAATGGTATGCCCAATATTACTGTTGATATTGATATTTCTGTTTAAACACGGAGCAGAAGAAAAATTCTCTCCTAAGATGAACTATCATTTAATCAAACTAAACAATATTGGGTTTAATAGTTTGCACTCTATTCTCCGATAGGCTAGAGATACACTCGATATGTAGCAAAAAGTCTGTGTTCAGAAAATAATTCTCTGAATAGTTAAACTGAAATCCATTTTCTGCCGCAACAGCTATGGAATAGAGACGTGTCACCTGGCCCACATGGTGTCCTCCATTCCTCTTCCGGGTTTCCGGTGCACGCAGACGCACTGGCAACAATCAACTATCCACACATGTAGCAGTGCTATAAACCAGAAGATCGGCCGTCCAGTTGATCGTTGTGCACGCCTATATGCCAGTAACCAGAAGACTAGCTGGCATGCATGACCTAGGACAGTGATGGCAAACTTTTTTGGCACCAAGTGGCCAAACCAGAACATACGTGCATGGGTGCACGCCACAGTGTCAGAAAGCCAAAGATCAGCTGGTGGCGCATACATGCCTGTTTTTTGGCTGTTTTGGGCCATTTTTCAGCCGTTTCCAAGTTTCTTGTGTAATTTTCAGGCTATTTTTGGACTGTTTTCAGACCATTTTGGGGCTTAGAAATGGCCCCATACGACTGAAAAATAGCCCACAAAAACAGACCCAAAATGGCCCATTTGAAGGGTTGTTTTAGGTGTTTTTGGCCTTAAAAATGGCCTGAAAACAGCTAAAAATGGCCCCTAAACAGCCTGAATATGGCCCCAAAATGCCCCACAGCCTGTTTTGGCGCAGTTTTTAGGCTGTTTTCAGATCATTTTTCACTGCAGTGAAGACCGGCTGGCAATAGCCTGGGTGCCCAGAGTGGGCTCTGCATGCCACTTCTGGCACACCTGCCATAGGTTCACCATCATGGCCCTAGGACATGAAAATGGGAAACAATTAGGAGGGCAGCCCACTGAATAGCAACAGAAGAAGAATCCCCCCCCCTTCTCCATGGGGATGCTAGTCCAGCCACCTGCTGTGGGAAGTGGTTTGCTATTTTCCCCACACATCAATGGAGAGGAAGATTGGGAGCTGCACCAGGGGCAGAGGGAGAACCCAAATCTCTCCCCAAACCAGAGGGCAGCTCCGGTAGTGAGTGGGCTGCGAAAGAGGCGTGGGCAGGAAGCAGAAGTGCAGAAGAAGCAACCTCATGGAGATGGGTGGAATTATTCTCTTGTTGCTCGGTGGGCCGCCCTCAGGGGTGGGCTACTGTACGGATGGGGGGAAACGCAGTGGGGTAGCAAAAATGGAGCTCCACCCCAGAGCACCCAATTTGCACTGAAAGACGTTGAAAGAAAATGCAGGGTGTCCTGCATAAGCCACACCCACAGTGTGGTAGTAATAATTTTGGTAGCCCTACACTGGCCGCCCTCCTCCCCCTCTCGCGGCCAGAGCAAAGCACTTGGACCCTAGTGCAAACACACAACATACACAGAGTGGGGGAATGGAAAGGAAGGAATGAAGGGAAGCAAAACAAAATTAAATTCGGGGGCTCCTGTGGGACAGGAGGGTTAGGAATGGGGTTCCTCCGGTGGATAGCAGTTTGAACCTCGGAGGAATCTGAGTTAGAATCTGTGCTGCAGTAAGGGCAGCCAGACAGGCAGTTCCCCACTTGCCCCATATGCCCCCCTCCACTCTCCAAAATCCCACATGCTTCCCCCCCTCTTGGCCCCACTGACTGTTCCTGCCACTGTCAGGGAAGCGCTGCTGCCAGGAACAAGGAAGTGGCAGCTACAAGGACAGGCGGGCCGGTCCCTGTCTCCCCACTGGGCAAGCCTCTGCTATGGCCCCAAGTCTTTGCGCCACCACCTGCACCGCTTGCTAGGAGCAGGTCTGGAAAGGAAAAAAAACACAGCTGAATTAGGCAGGATTTGCCCCACCCAGGTCCCTCCTAACGGCTCTCCCTATGTAGCTTCCCTGCTGAACCTCCCGAGTTTTTGGCCAACCAAAAGGAGCCTGCCCTCTGATCTCTTCTGAGTGCCCGCTCTTTCCTGCACAAACAAGCTGGGGATGTAAAAAGTGCCTCCCTTGTCACTGGCTCTGCACCACCATCCTCAAGACCAACAAGATGCCTCTACCCAGGTGCAGATGGGGATGAAGAGTCAGTAATAAACTGCATGCAGGTAGAGGGGAAGAGCTTTTTGCGCTCCCAGCTCGTTCGCTGCAGAAAGCGGACACTTGGAAGAGCTCGGAGGGCAGACTCCTTTTGGGTTGGCACTCAACGTCAGGTCACATAATTCAGCATGGAGGCTACATAGGGAGACCCGTATGGAAGGACTTGGGTGAGGCGAGTCCTGCCTAATTTGGCTTGCTCCAAGCAAGTGATGGCACAAGAGTTGCTGAAGTTTGTGCACAGCTTGCTTGGAGCTGGTCTGGAAAGGGAAAAAAACCTCAGGCAGGGAGGGAGGGAAACCCCAGCCTGCTGTTCCTGTTGCCGCCATCCTTTCCTGCCTGGCGGCAGCAGTGCCCACACTGCCACTTTCCTGGTAATTGATAAGAGGCATGTTGACCAGGAATGCTCTTTTAGAAGAAGTCTAAGGCACCAACATTTGCTGACGTGAATGGTCTTGCTGGACACTGAGCTGAGTGTGAGGCTGGCAGGAGAATAAGGAGCAGCCATGCCAGAACGTCCGTGCTGGCAAAGTTTGGTACAGGAGGCTTTCCAGGCCCCAGGTGGTGCATGTGTGAGAAAGCATGCATGCATGGGAGGCAGTCATGCATGCATATGAAGGTGGGGCATACACTGCATTGTGGGTGCCAGCACGCATGTGCAATATCGTGGGCACACAGATACATTTTTGGCAAGCAACCAGACAATGGTTTGCCAGCACTGGAATAGAGCACGTGGTAAAAAGTGCTTTATTTATTCATCTTAAGCAAATTTTAGAGAAATGAAAAATGTTAAAACAATGAAGAAAACCTACAATCAACTTAAGAAAAGTAAAAGTAGGGGGAGGGATATATGCACAGTATACACATATACACACAAATGTATATGCATACATGGGAAAGAGAGAAGAAGGGGGGGGCAAGTTCTAAATATGCATTAAAAAGATGCTTCTCTAATATCACAAAATGTCATAAAAGAACACATTGAGTCAATTTTTTTTATTAGTATAATTCACTGACTTTTCAAAACCAGGTAATCTATTGGGAGGAATTATTTTTAGCATCCTTCCATACATACTTTTTTCAGTTGTGAAATGTTTGGGGGTTGGGTTTTTTTTTTTGCAAGCTCAATCTCTTCCAAATTACCCCACAGCATCTCTGTGGGATTGAAAACCAAGTTTTGACTTGGCTATTCAAGACCCCTCCATTTTTTTTCTTTTTAAACCACTGCTTGGTGGATTTACTGAATTTTTAGGGTCATTGTGTTGCAAAGTCCATTTCTGGTTTAATTTTCTGACAGATGGTCTCACATTATGTTTGAGGCCTCTCTGGTGCAATGAAGAATTCAGAATAGATCCTATCATCGTGCTTCCTTATAGAGCAAAGCAATCCCAAAACATAACAACATAGAATGCCGTCCTCAGAGAGGGGTGGTATACAAATCCAGTAGATAGATAGATAGATAGATAGATAGGTAGGTAGGTAGGTAGGTAGGTAGATAGAATAAGATAGATAGATAGAATAAGATAGATAGATAGATAGATAGATAAGATAGATAGATGGATAAGATAGATAAATAGATAGATCGATAGATAGATGATAGATAGATAAGATAGATAGATAGATAAGATAGATGATAGATAGATAGATAATATAGATAATATAGATGGATAGATAGATAGATAGATGGATAAGATAGATAGATAGATAAATAGATAGATAGATAGATAGATAAGGTAGATAGATAGATAGATAGATAGATAAGGTAGATAGATAGATAAACTGACTATTTGATTTTATGCACTTCTGTTTGCCGTGAGACCCAAGAGGACAGTATGGCTGCATTTGGTCATGGTCACCCATTTAGCACCGCCTAGAGAGCCCAAGAAGCTTAAGGAATGCTAGAGATTATTACTCATGATGTGCGTTCTCTGCTTCCCTAGAAGATCTGCAAGGAGCAATGCCAAAGGCAATCACCCGGATAGCTGATTGGACATCCAGTTACAAGGCTACTGCTGTACCAATAGAGCAGTGATGGTGAACCTATGGCACGGGTGCCACAGGTGGCACGCGGAGCCATATCTGCTGGCACCCGAGCCGTTGCCCTAGCTCAGCTCCAACGTGCATGTGTATGCCAGCCAGCTGATTTTTGTCTCACACAGAGGCTCTGGGAGGGCATTTTTGGCTTCTATGGAGCCTCCGGGAGGGATGGAGGAGGGCATATTTACCTACATCCCCCCCCCCCCCGGGTCCAGAAAAGCCTTTGGAGCCTAGGGAGGGTGAAACATATGCCTACTGGACTCACCAAAAGTTGGGAAACAGGCCATTTCCAGCCTCCAGAGGGTCTCCAGGGGCTGGGAAAAGCGGTTTTCGCCCTCTCCGGCACTAAATTATGGGTGTGGGCACTTGCGTATGCACGATAGTGCCCGCCCATGCTCTTTCAGCACCTGAGGAAAAAAAGTTTCGGACTGTTATAGATGTAGGGATGTTTTCTTTTTAGATTTTTTTTTTTTTTGGTTACAAAAAGACAAATTAAAGCTTCCTTATACATTTGTATCTTTTGACCAACTGTACATTTCATTTCTGGGCAGAGATGTGGGAATTTGGACTTCAGAAATAAAATTGATTGTATAGTCATTAAGCCAAAGGGTGACAAACATCTGTACATTCCAAAGGTACGTAGAATCTCCATGAGAATCTCCATAGACATCTCCCTTTCCAAACGTAGAAGTACAGAGTTCCCTCGATTTTTGCGGGGGATGCATTCCGAGAAGGCCCGCGAAAGTCGAATTTCCACGAAGTAGAGATGCGGAAGTAAATAAACTATTTTTGGCTATCAACAGTATCCCAAGCCATCCCTTAACATTTTAAACCCCTAAATTACAATTTCCCATTCCCTTAGCAACCATTTAGATTATTACTCACCATGTTTATTTATTAAAGTTTATTAAAAAAAATGTTTTTTAAAGGCAGACGAAAGTTTGGCAATGACATATGACGTCATCGGGCAGGAAAAACCGTGGTATAGGGGAAAAAACTGTGAAGTATTTTTTAATTAATATTTTTGAAAAACCGTGGTATAGACGTTCCGCGAAGTTTGAACACGCAAAAATCGAGGGAACACTGTTTATTGTTTGAAAATTTTTGCAGGCAAAGTAGAAGACTCATTTGCTGAACAATAAATAGTGTGGGATCTGAGGCCCTGTAATTATGAACCTTATATTCTAGAACATCGGCGGTGAACATATGGCATGTGTGTCACAAGTGGCATGCAAAGCTATATCGGTGGGCATGTGAGCTCAGGTCCAGCGCGCATGCGCTGGCTAGCTGATTTTCGGGCCTTCTGGACCCACTGTTTCCAGCCTCTGCAGCAAGTGAGGAAGGTCCATTTTTTGCTCTCCCCAAGCTCCACAGCCTTTTTAGGAGCCTGGGGAGGGCAAAAATGGCCTTGCCCATCCCCCTGGAGGCACTCCGGAGGCCGGAAATGGCCTATTTGCCAACTTCCGGAATAGCCAATCAGAATAAGCTGTTCTGAATCAGAAGGATTCCTAGGGACTGCTCATTTTACCTCAGTCATTGCATTAATGATATGGTATGCCCTAAGTAGGAAGACCAGTTGTTAGTAACTTTCTTATAGCTCATAACCATTAAACAAATGGTTGGAAATATGTGTTGTACCTCATTATTCTTGACAAATGTGTCTTTTTCTTCTTTATTTTTAATAGGAAAGTGAACACAAGAACAAGGGGGCACAATCTGAGGTTAGTTGGGGAAAAGATTAGAAGCAACGTGAGAAAATATTATTTTACTGAAAGAGTAGTAGATGCTTGGAACAAACTTCCAGCAGACGTGGTTGGTAAATCCACAATAACTGAATTTAAACATGCCTGGGATAAACATATATCCATCCTAAGATAAAATACAGGAAATAGTATAAGGTCTTTTTCTGCTGTCAATCTTCTATGTTTCTATGTACACTGAGAACATATGCACCAAAGACAAATTCCTTGTGTGTTCAATCACACTTGACCAATAAATTCTATTTTAATCCACTTAAGTATTTATTTGAAATCATAGTTGCCTTCCAGAATCTTAGGACTAAAGATATATTGTTTTACATGCTTAGAAAAAACTTGAATGCATTTAATTGGAAAATGTGATTGATTCCAGAAGAAATTGCACTAATATAATGTAATCCTGACTTGTTTCAAGCCCCCTGCCTCTGTTGTTGTTGCAGTAGGCCTCTTTGTGGCCTCACCTTTGTCCTGACCTAGAGAGATATCCTGCTGTTTGCAGTTTTAACTCTGGGCCCCTGAACAGGTTGTCTTATGGTAAGGCATAATTTTCTTAATGGCAAATTTTAACCCCTGATGAGATTCCTAAAGCTAGAGTCATGGTGGAACTTAAGGAATCTTACTCTACTCCATAAGATTAAATAATGGATACTATAGTAAAAAATAACCGAATTATGGAGAATGGAGGAAGAGAAACATCACTAATAGTGCTTAATTCCCTTTCTAAGAGAAACCATTTCTAGAAAAGCTAAAAAGTACAAATTAACGTACAGGGCTAATAAACAATGAATGTTATTATGTAAGTACCCAAAATATAACTGATCATAGCATAGAAATACTCCTGCTTTGTTTCTACTTTGCAAAGACTAACACTTTCTGTCCTTCAATGCAGTGTTTCCCAACCTTGGCAACTTGAAGATATCTGGACTTCAACTCCCAGAATTCCCCAGCCAGCATTCACTGGCTGGGCAATTCTGGGAGTTGAAGTCCAAATATCTTCAAGTTGCCAAGGTTGGGAAACACTGCTTTAATGTATTCAATTATTTTATGCTTTTGGGCCCTTAGGGACGTTCTTTTTATTCATTATATTTTGATATTCTCGCACAAGGGTGTCAAAGTGCATTTGATTGAGGGCCATCTCAGGGTTGCGTTTTATCACAGGGGCTAGGGTGGGATTGTCCAGCTCGATGTCAGTCAAATACCATTGAGATGGCCACTCCCAGGGCGGCCACGCAAACCAGATCTAAGCAAGTTGCAGGCCAGATCTGGGCCCCAGGCTTTGAATTTGACACCCCTGTTCTAGCACATTTCACTTTTTTGGTTGCTTCCCGAATTTGTAAGATTTGATCTTTTTTTTTTCCTGAACAGTACTATAGTCAGATCTGTGTACCATTCTGATTCTTAAAGTCCTATATTTTCAAACGTCATTTTATAATTTAAAATGATTTGGCTTCAAGCCAAAATTTTATTTCTCTTATTTCTTTGCTCCCTATTCCGAAGATAGGCAGTACTTCTTAGAAGAGGTTGATCTGAGCAAGTAATGCTAAGCCTGTATATTGCTAAGTTGTAGTTCATTTAAATATCTGAGGCATATTTCTTCTTTCCTTGTTTTTTCTGAAAAGTACAATAGAACATTTTGTAAAACTTATTTTCACCTATTCTAGGAAATCAAATTATCTTCAGCTCTGGAAGGGGAGGACCTACTGTTTTTCAGTGCCCAGAACTAATATTTTCAGGTAGCTCAGACAAAATCTCATCTTACTCAGTGGTAAAGCACATAGGAAAGTGAAAAATATAAGTATTGTCAGAGTCTGTTTTGATTGTAGAAGGATATAAATTAAATAAACAATATATAGTTATATTTTTCTCTCTCTTATTACCTTCCTTTCCATTCCCACTCACTTGCAAAAGATTAGGGCACGGGATGGATGAAGTAGCTCCCATCAGCATCTGTCCCTCTGGCAGAAGCAGGGATACAAATCTCACAAGCATATGAGCAATCACAAAGATTATTTTGGTCTACCCCCTACATTTAATCATCAACTAATTATTGTAGTTCTTATTACTTATTTGCTTAGAGATTGGCTACCTTAATTAGCCAGATGCCAGGAAAGTAGCATGAAAGGGTAGATGTTCCCATCCGTTCATTTTCTGTGCCTCCACTTATTCTTAAAAGTTCAAACAACACAGACATGAAGCATCATCAAAGAACATACCACTGACTGATTTATGGTTTTGATGGTTAGACAAAATATATCATAGAAAGAAGAGTTATGCTGTAACCACAGAATAAGAGCTAAATTTATAATTGTAGTTATGACTGCTGTAAAAAATATCAGAAGCTACCTAAGTGTATTTTTATTTCCATTTTCCTAAAATAACTTTTAGCTTTCTCTTTAATTTTTTTCTTTTTCTTGCTTTACACCTATTAGTTTGTATTAGTTTTAATCTTCTCTTTAAAAAAATCTTTATTTTACCTACCTACCTACTTACCTATCTATCTATGTATAAACAAATCACTGATGTGTCTTTATGATCGAATTTTATAAAATGACCAGTGAATTTATACTAGGCTTGGAGATTTTGCATCTCAGGAGGAAATTCCAAAGGGAAACACTATCTTGAATTTAGCTATTGAGATGGAACTTACTTTCAGATTGGTTAATAGGGAAAGGGAGTGTCTCACAGTGCAGTACAGGAAGTATTGTTCCTCTTCAGGAGGTGCTGGGTACTTATGTCTCATTGTGCCAATTCTTGTAGTTTACTCCACTCTACTCTTTTGACTGGATGACATTGGTACTCTACACAATAATTCCTGATACAGTAGAACCTCTGGTCACAAACGCTTCTAGCCATGATCAAATCAGGTTTCAACCAAAATTTTTATAAAGTTTTTAAATCTGGTCATGAACACATACTCGGGCAGCGATCAAACACGAATGTGGCCAATTTCCACTGCTGTGTGCTATTTTTTTAAAAGCACCAAACAACAGCAGCCTCGTCTGGTCTCTGCATCCAGCCCCTGGGCCTTGAGTTTGACAACTTTGTTGTAGCAACTTCAGAAATAATTATAAATCACTACAAAACTGTAACCAGTAACATTATATTGATATCACCACCCTCACGATCTAAAATAAAAATACACAACTCATGAAAAGGGGAAAAAATAACTAAAAACAACATTAAGTTATAAATTCCCAACCATTTATACAAGTGGTGATTCCTTCAAATTATAATTGTTTCTGGTCACTATCTTCACATCAAATATATCCTTTTAAAATTCATACTCTGAGCATCTAGGTTTGATTCGTATGTGTGTTTGTTTGTGTGTGTGTGTGTGTGTGTATGAGAGAGAGAGAGAGAGAGAGGAGATTTTTTGCTCAAATTTAATTAGATTTCTGTTCAAGATGCATCATTTCAAGTCATCATTTCAAGTAAGTATACAGTAGTAGGTTAGCATTTATAGTTGTTGCATGACTGCATAATATTTTTTTTTAATAAGAATACTTTGCAATTTGGCAGTATATGCAACAAATACCGATCTGTAAAAATATTGAATCTTACCCCAAGCTTTAAAAAAAATCATTTTCAGAATAAAATGCGTCAAAAAAATATGCATATGCAGAAATACACATATACCCAAGTTGTTATGCAGTTTGTAATTTGGTCGTATGTAATTATAGTTCCTTGTGCAAATCTGAGCAAGAAATATTTTACCGTGCTTCAGATCACAGGCGCTTGGCCATACTAATACAGATCCAGACCAAACAATTAATCAACTCTCGCATTTTCAGTACGAGGAAAGTTGATGTTTTGCCTTTTTATCACAAACTTGGCAACTGAAAGTTGAAGATTTGCAGTAGGAATGTCAGGACAGTGATTGTATTGGAGAACAGCTGTCTTAAGCTGTTGAACTCAGGAAGTCTAATTGGAAGAGTATAAGATCAGGAGCGGAGGGCAGCTCTTTGTGCTCATTTGCCAGCACTTTGACTTAGCAATGTTTTCCTTGCTACTTATTAGTGCTGGTGATGGGAGGAGAGACTAAAGCATCTTGGTAAAATGCAGCTGTGGTTCACAATGAGTAGTAATTTAAATTAATTGTGTTGTGAACCAGCTGAGAAATCTCTGGGGATCAAATAGAAACCCAGTTGCCCAAATTTAAAGCTGTCATGGGCAACCAAATATTCTCCAGATGTTCTTAAAATGATATTTCTTAAAAACTCTGCCCACTGTCTCTGAAGACTGTTAATAATATACATTGGGTACTAGACAGTCACCCTCTATTTTAATATCCACTGTATGATGTTTGATCAATTGTGAAGGCCTTGGGCTCTGCAAGCAAACAGTTCAGTTGTTTGCCTGCAGACCCATTCAAGATATATATATATATATAAAAATTAAAATTAAAAAAAAAATTAACTGCCTTGGAAATGGCCGTGGGTTGGGCCGAGAGGCAAATAAGGAGCTTGTGATGTTCCTTCAATACACCAGGGTGATTCGACACAAAAATATGTAACCCTTCCCTCGTGCAGAGCTGAAGGGATTGGATACTGTAGCCTAGAGGATAATTCTCTGCCTTACAAGGCAAAGGTTGCAGGTTCAAGTCCCAGTGGGTATGGCTAGCTGATGAGGCCAAAATAAGGCTAATTTTCAAATTCAGCAAAAAAACATGTGACATATATATATATATATATCACATTTTTTATGTCACATGTTTTTTATATATGTCACATATATATATGTTTTGTTAGATCTAATCATTTGTCTACAATAGTCTTTGTGCCAGCTATCATGGTAAATAAAATCTGTGAAAATTTTATTTCCAGATTATTTACAATTTGTATTACCTTAAACTCGGAAATGTCACTAAAATTAATCCATAAAAAATGTAGTGGAGTTACTATAGATTTTCATCTATTGCCCATTGGAGTAGCAAGCAACTTAAACTTTATAAAAATACAGTTTTTATTCATGCCCACCAATGTATTTTCAAGCTGGAAAAGAAAAATAAAATAAGTGACTGGCTTCTTTTGAGCAAATACTCTGGCAACAGAATTAAATTAAACCAACCAGCAAAAATCAGATTGGGTTAAATCCAATTAATTTAAGCTGGTTTAACTAAGGCAGATGGCAGTTTCTCAGGAATTATTCAAACAAGAGTAGCAGCAGGATTCCTGAGGTAAAATAGTTTATGTATATATTAAATAAGAGTGAGTAGATACTACTGATGACATTTCAGTTTGTGTGTGTGGAGATTCTGAAAGTTATATGAACAGAGATGAGATTTCAAGAACAAATTCTGCAGAAAATATTAACATATAACTTCCAACAGAAACTTTGCTGCTGTCCCTGATAAGTGAGCTTATAAACTACAAGTAATCACAGGGCCTTTATTACAAAGGACAGTGCTTCATTTTACAACACTGTACTTTAGATTTATTTTTCCAAAACTCACCTTTGTTCTTTGATCATTTAACTTTAACCAAAGAAACAATACCATTTATTGCAGTATTTCATATTCCTTTGAAAAATATGGAAACTGCTTGCCTTTTTACTCTCTCTATATTATTTAATTTTAGATATTTCTATTATATATTTATTATATTTTTATAGTTTTTCTTAGTTTTTCACTTGCAGGTTCTTTTGTAAAGCAAAGTCATAAATATGAACAGTTAAAATGTTTAGCTTTATAAACTACTTGCAGACTTTTGCAGACTTTTATTCAAGTTTGTTCATATTCTCAGCCTCACTGCAAGATGTCTAATAAATCAATAGGCTGAGGGAACAAAATGGTTGTTGATTAAGTCCAACCTATATGTAAGCATTGGCCTATTAATTGCTCTTTTTATGACAACAAAGAAGGTTATGCTAACTTTTCAAATAGCTGCTAGTTCACTGGCTGGAAAAAAGTTCACAGAAAGGCAGCAGAAAGGGTAGAGAGATAGGACAAGAAATTATGGGCTACATGAAATAACTTCCTTGTTAGGATGGGCCAAAAGGAAGAAACGCCACAGAACTAGTCTTAAATTAAAACTACCACCTAAATCATCCATACTCTCAAAAACTGAGGAATTCTTGCTGTAAGTTAATCAGTCCTTATCGTCTAGGGCAAGGGTATCAAAGTCAAGACCAGGGGGCTGGATCTGGCCCACAGGGTGCTTAGAAGTGGCCTGTGGAACCATCCTGGACCGGCGTGCAGTGCCTCTGTCAGTTAAAATAGGGTTCGTGAGGGCTTTGAGTAGCATTCCCAAGCTTTCTTTTCACTGGCAGAGGGTTGCAGGAGACTATTGCAGCCAAAACAGAGCTTGGGAGCCTGTTTTTGCTAGAACAGCCCTTGGTCCACCATAGGTGCCCATGACACGAGCTGGCCACACCCATCCTAGCCATGCCTACCCCAGCCCCCTAAGGTCAAATACAACCTTGATATGGGCTTCAATGATATCAAGTTTGACACCAACAATGGGCTAGCCGGATTTATCTGGCTTGGGAAGTAACAGAAAATCTAGGAAGAAAAATCTAATATGCATTCATGAATCAAATGGGTAGAAGAAGAATTTTGTCTATCCTATGCACAGAGAGCCAGAAAAAGACCGTTGGAGAAGCGATGTGGAGACAGTTATGGCAACAGGTAAACAAATATGCTTTATAAACAAACAAGCACACGATATTCAGAAGAAACTGCCGTAATTCATGGGGTATAAGAGGGAGGGCAAAGAAAACAATGGCAGGCTTTCAAGGTACTGTTAGTGTAACCTACAGATATAGCTCCAATCAAACCTGTAGTGTCAGTTTCCTAGTCTGCCCTATCTCAAACATGCTAGCTAGGGATAAGAAATATAATACAATGCATCTGGAGGTTACCACAATTGGGAAATGCTGGCTTAATAGTTTTTCTCAACAATGGGCTGCTTCAACTGATGGACAGCAACAAAATCTGGAGGCTTAGACCAGGGGTCCCCAAACTTTCAGACCTCAGGGAACAATTTTAAATCCCGCGAACCACCAAATTCATAATTTTAAATTCCATGGAGTCTGATTTCATAATTTTAAGCCCTGCAGACCACTAATATGATTTTTTAAAAAAAAAAAGATAAATACATTTGTAAAATAATGATCAGGGAACTTTAATTTTATTAATATGAAATTGAACATAACAAAATTATAAATGCTTATTTAATTATAACAAATTTGTTAAATGTTTATTTAATCATAACAAAATCTTTAAAGGTTGTTTAATTGTAACAATATAATTTATCGGTAAGCTTATTTGACAATGGCTTGCTGATGTTGTTGAGAAAGTCAGTCCCATATTCCAGAGATGTATCTGTAATCCATTCCCTCCCCTTCCCTCTCCTCCCATCCTTTCTTTCCTTTCCTTCTTTCCTTCTTCTTTTCTTTCCTTCTTTTTCCTTCTCTTCTCCTGCTTTCCTCTTCTTTCCTTTCCTCTTCTTTCTTTCCTCTCCACTCCTTTCTTCTTCTACCTTTCTTTTCCTTTCCTTCTTTCCTTGAGGTGAGGTTTGCGCTCGGCCTTAAGAGTGGGGGCTGATGTGTGAGCGGGTGAAGTTGGGCAGTGCCGCCTTGTGTTCCTGCACGCAGGCTGGGTTAATTGCTATCGGCCATATTCACCCCACGGGCCAAGATTTCTCCAGGGACCACCAATATTTTCTCACGGACCACCAGTGGTCCATGGACCACTGGTTGGTTACCTGTGGTTTAGACCAAGCAACATGGGATTGACATTATTAATTCAGCTAAATCTTTCCTTGTATGTTTTACAGATTCCATGCCCCATCCCATGTTTTATTTTATGACTGGGTATGCATAGCAGCCATTTTATAAATCCAACTCCCCAATTCCAAGAATGTCCACCATCAATTTTAAAAAGAAAGCAAACAGCTATTAGCAGATCTATTTGGAACTAAAACCAAGGAAAAAGCATAAGTCTGCAGGAGGGTTTGTCTTGTGCAGTCATCTAGTAAGATGTTATTCAAATGAGAGGAGAGAACAGTTTGCCAGTTTTATAGATTATGTTACCTTGTTTCTGAATGATTTTATTGTCTTATTTGGCAAATATCCTAACTTTTCATTTGGAAGCCTTAGCGCTCCTTTTTAAAGATCCATTATAAACTTGTATTGCAAGGAATTAAAAAATAACCCTTTGCTGCAAGGCAAAAAAAAATCTTGCTTTTTATCTGATTGAAAAATCAAGTTAATACCTCAGGGCACCAGTGAATGTTATTCAGATTCCTTGTAGCAGAATTTGGGAATAAAATATCAGAAGCCCTGGATGTAGGAAGGACTGCTCATTATATTTTTAAGTAAGCAATATAATATATACACTGCTCAAAAAAATAAAGGGAACACTTAAACAACACAACACTTAAGCAACACTGATTGACAATCAATTTCACATGCTGTTGTGCACATTTAATTTTCTACAAAACAAAGTATTCAATGAGAATATTTCATTCATTCAGATCTAGGATGTGTTATTTGAGTGTACCCTTTATTTTTCTTGAGCAGTATATTATCATCTAAAATGGCTTAAATATATCAGTATGGTACCAGTGTATTAGATTTGCTATTAATCTTTAAAGGTATACTTTGATTAGGGCATATTTGCTCTGGAGCAATGATTCTCAACCTTTTCTTTACATTATTATTATTATTATTATTATTATTATTATTATTATTATTATTATTATTATTTATTCATTTGTCCAATACACAAATACATGGACCCACTTTAAATACCTTTTGTGACCATGGGCCCCCAAAACCTAACTCAAGATTTAAATCATAACATTTCTTCAAGTCTTTGTGGACAGCCTATGTCTACATCGCATATTCGCAGTAGTCTGCAAACCAAGGTTGAGAACCACTGATCTACTGCACTTTCTCTTCTCAAACTGTATGCATTCTGCATATTATAAACATTATAATATTATAATTCTGCATATTATAAACATTATGTTCCAAATCATCAGACATAGTCATCCCTTCCAACCCAAATCAAGCTGTCAAATTAACTCTTTGAAACAAACCATCTCCTATAATTTAAATTAACAGGAGAAACCTTTTGTAAAGGTGTGCATCGAAACAACCAACTGCTTGGAACTTCTAAAAGTGTTCTGCTTATAATATTGCCCAACCCAGAACCAAGTAAGTACTGTATTTCCAAGCAAGAGTGTCTTTTGAAGAGAGCAAACAAGAGAATCTTATAGGTAGCCCTTAACTTACAATCATTTGTTTAGTGACCATTCAAAATTACAACGGCACTGAAAACGAGGCTTACGACAGTTTTTCAGTTACAATCATACCGTGTTTCCCCGAAAGTAAGACAGTGTCTTACTTTCTTTTTACCCCCAAAAGCCCCACTACGTCTTACTTTCGGGGTATGTCTTACATTGGAAAAAAATTGAAAGGGTCGCGTTCCCGAAGGCATCTCCCCAGAGTCCAGAAGGGCAGCCGCGGGACAGGAGCCTCGTGAACCCTTTTCCAAGTTCAACCTCAGGGCTCCAAGCGGCGTGCACGCATGGAGCCGCAGACGCGTGTCGGGGAAGCGTGTGTCTGGAGGGGAGGAGCTGCTCTGTGCAGTTGGGCAGCCCCACCTGCCTGCCGGAAAGGAGGCGGGCGAAGGAGGGCGCAGCTCCGGCCGCTCGCCTCGGAGCCGGTCGGCCTCGCTGGCCGCTTGCAGCCGAGCCTCGGCAGGACTCGGTTGCTGGGACGAGAGCCTTCGCTGCAAGCCGCCGCCCGCTCGGCTCGCTTCGGACCAGCGCCGTCCTTTGCTTTGCCAAGCCGGGGAAGAGGCGGTGGCGCCGCAGCGAGGCGAAGGCGAGGGGCGCGCGGGGAGCTTGGAAGCGACGTCATCGGGCTCCCCCCCGGCAATAACCCCGTGTTTCCCCGAAAGTAAGACATATGTCTTACTTTTGGGGTACGGCTTATATTAGCCGACCCCCCTGAAACCCCCGATACGTCTTACAATCGGGGGTGTCTTACTATCGGGCAAACAGGGTAGTAGCATCCTTAATCATGTGATCAAAATTCAGACGCTTGGCATGTAGTTATGATGGCTGCAGTGTCCTAACGTCATGTGAGCCCCTTTTGTGACCTTCTGACAAGCAAAGACAATGGGGAAACCAGATTCACTTAACAACCCTATTACTAACTTAACAACTGAAGTGATTCACTAAACAACTGTGGCAAGAAAGGTCATAAAGATCTTTTGTAAAGATCCCTTAACAACTATCATACTTAGGCAAGGAAATTTTTTTGGCCCAATTACTGTATGATTGTAAGATGAGGACTATCTGTAATTTAATTAGTATCAGATGATGGATGCAGGTACAGAATTATGGCATTCTGGGTGATATTTTTACATACCGTATTTTTCAGAATATAAGAGGCATCTTTCCCTCCCTTAAAGAAGGTGGAAATATTGGTGCGTCTTATACACAGAATACAGCCATTTTTGGCCTCCCGAAGCCCCGCCACTGCATCCCATCTTTGCGAAAAAATTGGGCGTTCCCAAAAATGGAGTGTGCAGAGGATTTGGGAGGCCTGCAGAGTGCTCCTGGAGGCAGGGGGAAGGCAAAAACACAATTTTTACCAAAAAAAAAAAGGAAAGAAAAAAAGAAAAGGCAAAAAACAGGCAGTTTTTTTGAAAAACAGGGGCATTTTTGCCTTCCTCCAGCACCTAGGAGCACTCTGCAGATCTCCCAAATCCTCTGTGCACTACATTTTTTCAAAGAACGGGTGAAAAACATGGTGGGATTTTTTTGCAACAACAGAGGCGGTTTTGCCTTTGGCCAACCCCCATGTGCACTCTGCAGGTTTCCCAAACCCTCTGCTTGCCTGTTTTTTGCAAAACAGGTCCATTTTTTCAAAAAACAGGGTGCACAGAGGGTTTGGGAGGCCTGCAGAGTGCTTTTGAGGACTGGGAGGGAGGCAAAAACGCCTCTATTTATGAGAAAACAGTCCCATTTTTTAAAAAACAAAACAAAACAGGGTGCACAGAGAGTTTGGGCGGCTTGCAGAGTGTTCTTGGGGCCGGGGAGGACAAAAAGTTTTTCTTCTTACTTACCTCTTTGAAACTTTGGTGCGTCTTATACACCGGTGCTTCTTATACTCTGAAAAATACGGTACATCTTGTCATTTCAAAGTCTATTATGGCAATCTGCTATGGCTGCTGCTGATTTCAAGTCAAAATGAGTTTGCAAACATGTAGGTAGTTTGAGAAGGATTGTTGCCTGTAGCATATACGACTCTTGTAAATAGATCGTTCAGGGTTTGTATAACTTCCAAACGTTGCCATTTGGCGTTAGGTGACAATAGGACAAAAGAGACTCCACTGATAATGAAAAGCAGCACTTCTCAGAACCACCTTCTACTGTATTCTTTTCAAACCTATTATCTATTTCCAGCCTAAATACCCCCCAAAATGCATTACTTCACATTATGCTTTAGGGCAAAAATGTCTGTGTGCAAGTATCTAGCTGTCTTGGAATCAGATTAAATACCAGAGTGGCAGGACAAAGAAGCAGACTGAAAGATGAGTTTTTACACATAAACATTTCTTGCCAATCCTTTCTTGAAAAAAAGAAAGGTGTAGAAATGAAATTTCTCCTAAAGGTTTTGTATGTCCTTGTTTTGCCACGGCTGATATAGAGACGTAATCTGGGTTCAATCCTAGCAAACAGAGACTACATTTCCCTTCTGGTTTACAAGTAGACAGAAAAAAAACAAAGAGAAAGTAAATCTCTGCCATTAAGTTATTAATGCTACAGGAGGCTTGAACTGGCACATGTGCTTCAAGAACAAGTTAGGACATGCTTCTAAAACCACTGGAGGGCTCAACTTAGTGATTGTATCATTAACAGCCAACAGCTGCAAAATGGAATTCTTGTGACTTGGAGTTCGCCAGGCAGCAAGGAAGTAGAGGGTAGGGGAAATGTATGCAATTAGAAGTGGAAACAAATTAATGTGGAGTATGGTTTTCTTTTCTTATTTTTCCACCTCTCCTCTCTCTTACTTTTCTTCTATTCTTAAAAGAATTCCCAAAAAGGCTGTATATAAAATTCTCATTCTACACTGAAATTTAAACAAAAGTGAATTCTCCAATGGGGAAAATAAGAATTTTAACAAATCAACAAGTGTTTGCTTGCTGCACTATATTTTTAATAGCTATGGGGAAACCTACAGTATAATGACATGAGTGATTAGATTAGAACTTATTTTCAAATTTCATTACTTATAAATTCATCCTTGGAGCTATGAAAAACAGTCCATTTTAGACAAATGAAAAACCCTGTGTTTAGGGGAAAACTGAACGCACGCCCAATCTTAACTACCGCATGAAGAGGATTGCACATGCGTCACATTCCCATATCGAGCTCCGATGGGATATATTAAATAAAGGGGAAATTCTCCCTCAAAATACCATAAATCCTTCTTGAAAAAAAGCAGAGGCATAGAGCATTCACAGAAGTTCAAAGAGAATCTAAGATTTGCGGTTTTAAGGGAAGATGGAACTTCTTTCGCTATCACGAAGTGAGTACAATAAATCTCAATAAAATGGCTGAAGGGGTTGAACCTAGTCTCGGAAAAAATGGATCAGCTGCTACAAATTGTTACTGGCTTTGAACAAAGATTTTTGAGAGTGGAATCTGCATTGAGAAATCTTTCTTTAGATATTAAAACAGTTAAGAAAAGAGCAGATGTGGCAGCTGAAAAAATTCAGAAATTAGAACATCAAGCTAAAAGTCAGGATGAGATTTCTAAACAACTGAATTACAGAATTGCTAATTTGGAGGACCGCCAAAGGAGAAGAAATTTACGTCTGCGTGGTTTTAGACCAGATTTTGCTTCAGGCTCGAAATTAACTGAAGCAATCCTTGGTTGGATGAAAGCGCAGGGCACCCAGGTTGTTTTTGATGACATTTTACGTGTCCATTGGGGCGTTCCACGTAGAAACCGGGAGAGGCAAAGAGACATTGTTATGGCCTTGGCCAGTGAGAAAAAAGCTGAAATTATCTACAAGTATTTGAAAAGCTGTGCCGGCCTTAAGCAAGATGGAAATGAGATAAGAGTTCTTAGAGATCTCTCCTGGGAAACTTTGAGAGCGAGAGCTGCTTTACGCCCAATTTCAAGCCGTCTATATCAAAGTGGAAAAAAAGTTTATCTGGGGTTTTCCAGCTGCCATCTTGGTGTTCCAATAAAATAAGATGTTTAGAGCACGATCACTGGAGGATGGAAAGGCACTATTGAATCAATTGGGTATTGAGTTTGAAGAAAGGGAGCCAAAAGGAGGAGAAGTAGGAGATTATTTCAGTGGCCACAGTACCTCAGATGAAGAGGAAAGGCAAAGGGAGGAGCAGCTGAAGGAGTTAACGGGGAAGGTGGAGGCCATCACAAGGGAGCAGAGAAAAACAAGAGTCCAGCGTGAGAAGAAAACAGAGAAGTGAAGAGTTGAAACTGATTTTGTGCCCCCCCCAAGATGTTTCTGGAATTTAGTGTTAATTTTTATTCTTGTTGGGGGGAGAAGGGAAAAAGGTAAAAGAAGTTTAAAAAGTAAAAGAAGGTATTATTCAAATGGATTCAAATGGATAAGGGAGGGTGGGAGGGGAATTTTTCTCTGTAATTATATTTAAAAGTGGTTGAAAGTGGAGCTCAGCAGTGTGGGAATGCAATCAGGAGAAGTGTCTCATGACTGGACAAGGTTTTTTCTTGTACTCCCCCTTCCTCGTGGGGGGGTGATTGGGGTAAGGAAGGGGAAAATAAGTAAACCAAGAGCAAAACAAGAGGGGGGAAGGATTATTCTTGTATATTATGAGTGAGTGTATTATAATGGTTTTAAATGTGAATGGTTTGGGATCAGACTTGAAACGTTACAGGATATTGAGGATGGCTAAGCAAAATAAGGTGGATATTATGATTTTGACGGAAACATATAAAAGGTGGGGAGGAAGGGATAAATTGATTAATGATAGAAATTGGAAATGGGTATATGAATCTTGAGGAATGCAAAATAGTAGAGGTACGGTGATTCTTATTCAACAGAGAGCTTTATTTGAAGAGGTTAGAGAAGGGAGGTGGTTGTTTGTTAAAGGGAAAATTAATCAAAAGAAGTTGACACTGGCAACAATTTATGCCCCGAATGCGAAAACAAAACAATTTATAATAAATACAAAGAGGAAGTTGGATAACTTTATGGAAGGCACAACGTTTTTGGCAGGAAATTTCAATATGCAATTAACAAATGGGATCAGAAATACTAGGATGTTATATCTAAATAGACTTAATATGGTGGATCTCCATGCAGATATACCAAATAGAGGGACTTGCTATTCAGCAAGATATCATATATTTAGTTGCATTGACTATATATTAATGAACAGGGTGGGCAATATACAAGTTTAAAAAGTAGATATTAAAAGTATTTGGTTGTCAGATCATGCCCCACTATTGGCAAAATGGGAAATAGGTCAGGAATGTAATCAAAGAATTTGGAGATATAATGCAGTTGTAACTGCTACTGAACAAGATAAAGATAAATTGCAGATGAAGTTATGTGAATATTTTAGAATTAATGATGTGGGTGATATTAAACAATCAATTATGTGGGATGCATGTAAGGCCTATATGAGGGGACAATGTATATGTATGGAAGCAGATATTAGAAAGAGGTGGGGTAGAGAAAGGGAAACGAAGATAAAGGAAATAGATTTGATACAAGAGCAGCTGAGATTAACTAAGAGTAGGGATTGGAATAGTTTATTGAAATTGAAAAGGAAACAATTGATGGTGTACGATGAGATCCAATGGAACAAGATGAGAATGACAATGCGACAAAAAATATCGAGCTAGGGGACAAAATCAATGCAACAAATGGCAACATATTTAAAGAAGAGGAAAGAAAAATAATGTATATTAGCAATGAGAGACCCTAGTGGAGAGGTTAGATATGGTAAAAGCAGCTAGAGAAATAATGAGAAAATATTATGAGGATTTATATAAAGAGGAGCAGGTAAATATAGGAGTCCTCAACGTTGGGAAAAAAGTAAGGGAAGAAGATAAAGAAATATTGAATGCAGAAATTATACAAGATGAAATTGCTAGAGTAATTAAAGGGTTAAAACAAGCCAAAACACCGGGCCCAGTTGGGTTTACAGGAGAATTTTATAAAACTTATATGAATGAATTGTTGCCGCATTTGGGGAAATTGCTTAATAATAATAATAATAATAATAATAATAATAATAATAATAATAATATTTACTTACTTACTTAATTAATTAATTAATTAATATGCAGCCCTTCTCCTTAGACTCAGGGCAGCTTACAACATGTTAGCAATAGCACCTTTGTAACAGAGCCAGCATATTGCCCCCACAATCTGTGTCCTCATTTTACCTACCTTGGAAGGATGGAAGGCTGAGTCAACCTTGAGCCGGTGATGAGATTTGAACCCCTGACCTACAGATCTACAGTCAGCTTCAGTGGCCTGCAGTACAGCACTCTACCTGCTGCGCCACCCCGGCTCTATATTAACTCATGATATCTCGCAGACATGGAAGCTTTCAGAGATTGTTACCATCCCGAAGACTGATCGAGATTTAAAAGAGCCTGGGTCCTACTGTCCTATCAGCTTGGCAAATCAAGATTATAAAATATTTATAAAGATATTGGCAAACAGACTCGAAAATATTTTACCAAAAATAATTGAAGAGTATCAATATGGATTTGTGAAGGGAAGGAAGATAAGTGAACCAATTAGAAATGTAATAAATGTGATGCATCATGCTACCATTACTAAAAGGAAATTGGGAATTTTGAAATTAGACGTTTATAAAGCTTTTGATAAAGTTAACCATAGCTATTTATATAAACTATGTAAGGAATTAAATATGGGGGACAAATTTTGTGAAATTATAAAAGAGATTAATAAAGGGAATGAAGCATAGGGTGGATGGACAAATAACGCAGAGAATTAAAATACAAAATGGCACCAAGCAGAGATGTCCTTTATCTCCAATGTTATTTGTAATAGCAATAGAGATATCAGCTAATAAGATAAAACAAGATAATACTTGGGTAGGATATAAAATAGGGGAATTAGAAATGGAACTAAACCTATTTGCAGACAATGCAATTATATTGACCCAGACCCTGACGGTGATGATCAAAGGTATAAGAAATATTTTACAAGAGTTTAAACAGGAATTGGATTTTCGGTCAATATAGAAAAATCAGAGATTATGTGTTTAAATACAGGTCTGAGAGAGCAGATGGAAATTAGGAAAGAATCAGGGTTGAAGTTAGGATTAAAGAAAATTAAATATCTGGGAATTTGGTTATTGAGAAACCCAGCGAAAACCGAGGAGGTGAATTATAGATTAATATGGAGGAAAATGCTGAAACAGATGAGGAGCTGGAAAGAGAAAAAGCTAAGGAGAATCTCTAAAATAAGAGCCTTGAAAATGATGATATTACCCAAAATTATGTACCTGTTTCAGGTAGTGTCAGGGGGGCTATCAGCATCCAGGTTTAGAGTGGGATAAAAAACTTAATTATTGGGTTGAAGAAGATAAGAGATCAAGAATAAGGAAAAAGTGGTTAATAGCAAATGAAAAAGAGGGTGGATGGGAAATTCCTTGTTTGGAGTTGTATAGGGAAGCAATTCAAATTGAAAGGTTAATGGAGCTGCAATTATTCGAAAATAAATGGATGAAACTGGAAAAATAGATAAACGGGATGAAGAATAGATAATTAATTTTTATAAAGTGGAATAGGAGTGACTTAGATAAATTAATAGGTCCCATGAAAGGGACTATGGAAATTTGGAAAAAAATGGCAGGGGAAAATAGGACTATATAAATGAAAACTGTCATCATTTTATGTAATAGAGATAACGAAACAAATTTAAATAGGGTTATAGGAGAGTTGAAGGGAAGAGGGATAACTAAGATAGAACAGTTATATGAGAAGGATGGGAGGCCAAGTATAAATCGTATAGAATAGTAGTTGGGTAAGGGAAGATGGCTACAAATAAATGCAATATTAAATATCTGAATGAAAGGGAGAATAAAGAAGCACTATTTAGGGAGGAGATAGAGTTAGAGAAAATAATAAGAGAAAAAAGTGAGGGTACAAAGGCGCAAGCAAGTAATATATCTAAGATGTTAGTGCAGTCAGATGGGGACGTGATCCAAGGATTGACTTAATGGTGGCAAAATGAGATACAAGTAGAGGCGCAAGAGATGAAAAATATAGTAGAGAATGTAAGGAAATCTAAGAATACAAGAGTTAGGGAAATGAGAAGGAAAATATTACATGTGGTATTACACACCCATTCAACTCGCATACTTTCAGCAGAATGTTAAAGGTATTTGTTGGCATGGGCGCCAAGATAAAGGAGTGTTTATGCATATGTTTTGGAAAAGCCCAGTAGTGCAGAATTTTGGGCAAAAAGTGCAAGAAGATATTAATAGGATATTAGATATAAGATGGATAATTACTAAGGAAATGGCAGTATTGGTTAAAAGCAATGAGATGGGAGAATTCAGAAAAATAAAACAAGCAGAGATAGAAAGCGCTCAGGCGGTAATAGTCTTGGGTTGGAAGGACGCGACAAAATGGACAATGCAAAATTGGTACCGGTACATGGTGGACCACATTCAATTTGAGATTATGGATAAAAGGATGAATTTGATTAATGAAACTGATTTGTGACAACTGATGGGACGATGGGACAAGGTAAGACAATATATGGTGAGTAGAATCCGAGACCAAGCTATAAGAAACAAGTTGGAATCACTGTATAATATGTAAATAAATATTTCGCTCTTGGGTTAAAATGGTTTTATACAAGAAACACCCCCGATTGGTGGTGGAGTACGAATGTTTGTCTGGTGGTGGGCACAATCACTGAGCACTTGTTATATGTTGTGTGTGTGTTTTTATATTATAAAATCAATAAAAATATTTCTTTAAAAAACAAAAAACTACCGCATGAAGATATTTGGGCAACGTCTGGAGTAGACACAGACTGCCTGTCACTGTAAAACAAAAAAACCCTCAGACCTCTCTTATAAATATCTTAAACGTATTTCTTGTTACCTTCTCAGTGACTATGGGTGTGGAAGACAGTGTGAGATTTGTGGGTTCAATTTCTGAATGCTTCTTGTGCTTCTGTTTAGGCCTTTCTTTGTCTTTTCGACTCTGTAAAAGAAGATCAAAAACATAGCTAAAGCTTTTGCCTTTTCTAGCAACAGGTGAAAAAGTACAAATAAAGGAAAACTGATAGAGGCAGAAGGATATAATTTTTCTCCTTTGCCATCCATTTCAGCCTTGTCTTTGCTCATCTAGAGCATTTGCCAAAATAAAAGAAAAACATGTTCCCCACTTCAGTCTGTCTTACTGTTAGAAAACACAAACCCATGTTAGGTTAAAAAAAGATGAACAAGAGACCACTGTTCACATCCATTCTCCATGCAAGGGATTACAGATATGACTTTTTTTAAAGCCTTAATTAAATTATACCAAAAATTTCCTTTGGGCAATGCAATTTGCAAAAATCAGACAATACTCTCAAACCTGCTGAGGATCCAGCAAATTAATTGGTTAAACTACTTGGTAAAGATGCTTGTCCATGCCAATCTGTGTGAAAGGGCTAATTCTTTTTTGTAAGACTTTAGGATACTTCCAAATAAAATTTGGACAAATTACATTTGTAAGGCAGCCAATTTGCCTTTGGGGATCAGCAATTATTTTTTCTTTTTCTATTCCCTTGTGCAAGACTTTCCGTTTTCCTTCTAACTGTGCCCTGATTAAAATAAGGATTTGCTGCTGTGAATTTCAATTTCTAAAATATGTCAATTCCTGAATGATTCATTGCTAATTTTTATTTTTGGAAAATGCTCAGTAGTAGAGCTTAAGAAAGAACAGATATCAGATTATGTTGAAACCCTGTGCCTATGAGTTTTTTTATTTAGTCACTGTTCGGTTATGTAACCACATTTTTACACTAGTAGATGACCTGAAAGTGATCTGGTTAGACAAAAAGCATCCTTCTTGATCCTCTTGGATTTCCCAGCATTCAACAAGACCATCAGTCATGTTATTCTTGACTGCCTGCAGGGTAGTGTTACCGCTCTTTTCTTAGTGGATGATGGAGAAGGATGAGTGTTTGGCTGGTCTAAAGGCTTCTCCACTGGGAAGTGCTACAAGGTTCTTCTCTATCTTCTCTTCTATTTAACATTTAAATGAAATTGTGGAAGCAGTCATTTGTTAGTTTGAGATGATTTTCTTGATCTTCAAGAAAATACCAGACTGCTATTGGACTAGTGTGATGTAGGGTCTCCTGCACCAGCAGGGGGTTGGACTAGATCAGTGTTTTTCAACCAGTGTGCCGTGGCACACTAGTGTGCCGCGAGACATGGTCAGGTGTGCCGCGAAGAAGGAAGCTCAGGTTCCGGCCTCACAACTTTTTGCTGAGAGAGAGAGTGAGAGTGAGAAAGAGAGAAAGAAAAAGAGAGAGAAAGAGAGAGAAAGAAAGCAAGAGAGAGAGAAAGAGAGAAAGCAAGAGAGAGAAAGAAAAGAAAGAGAGAGAAAGCAAGAGTGAGAGAGAAAGAAAGAGAGAAAGAGAGAGAAGGAAAGAGAGAGAGAGAAAAGGAGAGGAAGGGAGAGAGAGAGCAATGAGCAAAAAGGGGAGGAAAAAAAAGAGAAACGAGAAAATGATTGAGACAGAGAATGAGAGGAAAGAGAGAGAAACAAAAGAGAGAGAGAAGTGACTCTTGATTTAAAGCATATGATAAAAAGCACCCAAAGAATAAGAGACAGAAAAACCCAGCCCTCACCTGTTTTTGGAAATGGTTCAAGAATGTGTATACACACACACACACAAGGGTGGGGAGGAGACAGGGATGGAAAAAGAGAGGAGAGTGTCTTAGAGTGTCATTTTGGTGGGTGGTGTGCCTCAGGATTTTGTAAATGTAAAAAATGTGCCGCGGATCAAAAAAGGTTGAAAATCACTGGACTAGATGACCTGCAAGATCCCTTCCAACTCAAATAAATGAATGAATGAATGAATGAATGAATGAATGAATGAATGAATGAATGAATAAATAAATAAATAAATAAATAAATAAATAAACAAATAAATGATATTTTATCTCCACATTGGGACAGAATAATATTGTGGGTGAAAAGTGCTGATCCAATACAGAGAGGCTGTAAAAACTTGGATGGGGTAAAATGGTTATGTTCAATCTCAACAAAGCTGAGTTACTTCAGAAATTTAGCTTTCTTTTTTGCTCCTCTAGGGATTTTTGAAGGAATCACTTTGCCACTGAAGAAGCAAGTCCATGCCTTGGAGACTGCATTAGACTTAGAGTTACTGGACAGTTTGATGGAAGTTTTTGTGCCATTTGGACTCTTTTGTGGAGGAAGAGGCTTTGACGATAGTGACCTATGTCACCTTTTAGTCTGTTCCACCTGGATCTACTTCTAAAAACTTACCCCTGAGGTAAGGACGTTTGTAATAGAGATTAGATCTGATATTTTGAGAACAAGTTGTGGTTCCCGCACAAAATGGTTGCCTGTTGAGTGCCTTCCTTTAACCTTTAACAGGATGGTTCCTGTTATCCTAGAACATTGATGGTGAACCCTTTTTTCCCTCAGGTGCCAAAAGCACATGCACACACACTATCGCACCCACGTGAATGCCCACACCCATAATTCAATGCCTGGGGGAGGGGGGGAATTGCCTCCCCTGCCCCTCCCAGGCCCTCTGTAGGCCAGAAACAGCCCATTTCCCAAACAGGTAGGCCCGTTTTCCACTCTCCCCAGTCTCCAGGCATTTCCCTGGAGCCTGAGTAGGACAAAGACGCCCTCCCACATCACCCCAGAGGCTCTCTGGAAGCTGAAAATTCCCTCCCAGAGCCTCTATGTGAGCGGAAAATCAGCTGGCCGGTGCACATATACATAGGTTCGCCATTACTGTCCTAGAACCTTATTTTGACTTCTACTTTCACTTTAGGCACACAGACAGATTTCAAAATAAAGCATAGATTGTAGCTCTTACTGTTTCCATTTTTAATGATGCCTATGTACATATGTGATGAGTAAATATATGCAGGAAATAAACATATGTTGGAGGCTGGCATTTACTTTGCAGAATCAAAAAGGAAATAAAAGGAACAAACGATCAACAGCAAGCAAGGCAAAAGCCAGGCAGGTACCAAGGAGATGCTGTAATCCCACAGATTTTTAATAAAAAAAAAATTAAAAGGGGAAAAAATAGAGTTATTTTTATAAACAATATAGTCACATATCTGGTTCCCAATATTTCCAGAAAACCATACCCAGTTCAAATCTATGCACTGGATGGTTACCACATGCAGTAGACATTGGCCCCAGTAAATATTCATAAACCTGCAATATCAAATTAGATTTGTTTATATCAATAAAAGACACACCAGCCAAATGAAGAATGTTCTTCATTTATAATTCATATTAACATAAAATATTCTGGCTTCACTGTTGTTGCTTTTTGCTACTTTGGGTTTTTCTGCTTAGTTTTAAAAGGTACACATTAATATTATTGCTAATGTCCTTTTAAACAGATACAGTTTTAATCTCCTAGTTTAACACAGATTAATTATCCCAAATTCCTCAAATTGTTGAGGGCAATATGCTGACTCTGTAAACCACTTCGAGAGGTCTGTAAAGCACTATACAGTGCTATATAAGTCTAAATGCTATTGCTATCATAGATATGCAAAAAAAGAAGACATATGAACTAGCTTTTTAGGGGGTGTGGCCTATTAGAGGCAGAGGAAATGGGGGCGGGGTAACATCATTCTTGTATATAATTATTATATACATGGCCCACATCTATAAACCTCTTGCCAATATTAAATTCTCCTTAAATGCCAAACAGAGCATGAAAGGTGAAATCATGTACACTAAAAATCATGTACAGACATGCTTAAAGTATGGATTTCTTCTCTGTAGGAATAAAAATACTCATGGACTTGTCACTTTGAATGTTAGTGGCAGTATCTTAGAATATAAAATGAAACATTAACTCAGCCATTCTGATATACCCAGCAGAATTCCCCACCTCATGTTTTCCCTTTTGGCTCTAAGTACCTGTTTACCTTTCCTTGAGAACTTTCATTTCCCTTCAGTATACACTGTAGACACCCAGGTACCCACACAAACTACAAACCTGTTTCCGTCTTTGTCTGCCTTATGCTAAACTTCTCTCCCTCCCCCCAACAACACGTATTGTCATTAATTAGAAAATCTGAGTGGAGGAAGGGGTGCTGCCATGCTTCATGTGTTTAAATAAAAGGCCACCCCTACCTTCCCGACGCTTCACACTCCTTTGCAGCAGAAATTGCCCTGGGAATGCCCGGATTTGCAAATCGCATTGGGGCTGCCAAGTTCATCTCACTGCCCAAAGTTCACCAACAAGAAGTCTCTCTCTCTTTCTGTCTCAGTCTCTCTTTTTTTAAAAAAATCCTTCAGTGCTGGGAGTTTCAAGCAGCTGAGGATTGGGTGGCATTGGAGGAAGCACAGAAAAAGGCGATAGTTAAATGAGAAGAAGGGGGGGGAGCAAAGCAACAACGGGGAGGAGGAAAGGAGCTCATCGGAGCACAGGAAGGCGGTGCCCATGTTGCACATACTAACTTGTAGATCTCCAACGTCAGGGTGAGTGAAATAGGAGCTCTTCAGATGCCAGCGAGGGCTTACCCCCACCTTCCGTCCCCAACTCTTCCTGTAAGTCTGGGCACTGAAGGAAAAGCAGACAGCACTGGGCAATCAGATACGTTGGTGTGCCCTGCCTGATGGGCTGCCCTTCCTTTTCTGCAAACAAGGACAAGCCTTTATCTGAACGCAGGCTCCCTCACCCTCAGTTTTGGTGAAATATGATAGCCTAGCAAGGAAAAAAATGTGTGTGGAGGGTGGGCGAAGGTTGCGCAAGGAAGGGGGGGAGGCAGCTGAGCACCTCTGAATCATTTGCAGGGCACAATTTTAATTAAGATTCAATGCTAGAATATTGTTTTGGAACACAATGGTTTTAATTAAGGTTCAATGCTAAATATTATTTCAGAACACCGTGATAATGTTACTAAGTGCAAAAAATATCCCTCCTTTTTCTTTAAACCTCCAGCGCACTATCTGAAATTAAACTTTCAATTCTGCTCAGTCACAAAACATAGGTCGGTTTTCTTGGTACAGATAAGGGACCCTAGAAAAAAATGCCTCTGACTTTTTGTAAACCCCACAGCAACATTATATAGTAGGTATTTTAGGTATAGAAAAGTGAAGGTTGCTTTAGACCGATCAGGAATTCACAGAGTAGATGATACCTGGACAAAGATGCAACGTCCTTCCGGTCAACGACTACTTCACCTTCAACCGCAACAACACAAGAGCATGCAACAGATTCAAACTTAATATTAACCGCTCCAAACTTGACTGTAAAAAATATGACTTTAACAATCGAGTCGTCGACGCGTGTAACTCATTACCGGACTCTATAGTGTCTACTCCCAACCCCCAACATTTCTCCCTTAGACTCTCCACGATTGACCTCTCCAGGTTCCTAAGAGGCCAGTAAGGGGTGTACATAAGTGCACTGATGTGCCTAACGTCCCCTGTCCAATTACCTTTCCTTTTCTCATATATCCTATATATTCTCTCCCTCTAATCCACTCCTCTTCTTTTTTACTTACTATCCCTATATATACTACTTAATGTCTATTTCATTCCATATGTATTGTATACAGTATTGGACAAAGAATAAATAAATAAATAAAATAAAAAGAACTTCCAAACTTAGAGGTTTTTTTCTTGTTCAAGATGCTACATCAATAATCAAAACTGGTGGGCTGTCATACCCTATGCATTGAGCCCACTGGTTATTTAACTTAGTTATCCTAAGGTCTGTGCAAAATAAAGTTATTCACAGCATGAATTTCATTGATGCCAATGTGTAGCTTGTTTAGCTACTGGATCAAGCTGTTTAATGCAATACAAAAAATAGGCAATCTGCTTTAAATTGCCATTTTAAATTTGAGGCACTTCCAATGGATTCTGTCTGATATTTAAGATCCATAGGAGTGAGATGCTTTACTAACCACATTGGGTGTGAATATTTTTCTGTGCCTGCTCCCAGGTCATAGACTAGGCTAACTCCTTTCCTTTACTGGCAGATAAAAGTATTTTTTTATTAAGGCAAGGTTTTGATGGACAGACTGGTCTCGTTGCTCAGCTGTGGGGGTGCAATTTTGCCACTTATTCCTTCTTAGGGTTGAGAGAAGGTGACTGGCTCAGAATCAGCAAGCTGGTTTTGTGCCTATGGCAAGATAAGAACTGGTTCTAGACTGGTGCCTAACCATTACATAGAAACATAGAAGATTGTCGGCAGACCCTAAAGTCTGCCCTTATAATATTTCCTGTATTTTATCTTAGGATGGATATATGTTTATCCCAGGCATGTTTAAATTCAGTTACTGTGGATTTACCAACAACGTCTGCTGGAAGTTTGTTCCAAGCATCTACTACTCTTTCAGTAAAATAATATTTTCTCATGTTACTTCTAATCTTTCCCCCAACTAACCTCAGATTGTGACCTCTTGTTCTTGTGTTCACTTTCCTATTAAAAACACCTCTCCCCTGAACCTTATTTAACCTTTTAACATATTTAAATGTTTCGATCATGTCCCCCATTCCCTTCTGTCCCCCAAACAGATTGAGCTCATTAAGTATTTCCTGATAAGTTTAAGTTTTATGCTTAAGACCTTCCACCATTTTTGTAGCCCGTCTTTGGACCCGTTCAATTTTATCAATATCTTTTTGTAGGTGAGGTCTCCAGAACTGAACACAGTATTCCAAATGTGGTCTCACCAGCGCTCTATACAGCGGGATTACAATCTCCCTCTTCCTGCTTGTTATACCTCTAGCTACGCAGCCAAGCATTCTACTTGCTTTCCCTACCGCCTGACTGCACTGTTCACCCATTTTGAGATTGTCAGATATCAATAGTCCTAAATCATTCTCTTCTGAAGTTTTGCTAGCACACAACTGCCAATACAATACTCAGATTGAAGATTATTTTTGCCCAAGTGCATTATTTTACATTTGGGAACATTAAACTACAATTTCCATTGCTTTGACCACTTATCTAGTAAAGCTAAATCATTTGCCATATTACGGACATCTCTAGGAATATCAACCCTATTGCACACTTTAGAGTCATCGGTAAATAGGCAAACCTTCCCTACCCTATGTCACTCACAAATATATTAAAAAGAATAGGACCCAGAACAGACCCTTGTGGCACACCGCTTGTAACCAGGCTTTGCTCAGAATACTTGCCATTAAAAACAAACCTCTGATGCCTATGCTTCAGCCAGCTGCAAATCCACTGAACTATCCAGGGATTAAGTCCAATCTTCACTAGCTTATCTATCAGCTCTTTATGTGGAACCGTATCAAAGGCTTTGCTGAAGTCCAGATAGGCAATATCCACGGCACCACCTTCATCCAACACCTTTGTGACATAGTCAAAGAAATCAATGAGATTAGTCTGACATGATTTGCTCTCAGTTAAGCCATGCTGGTTTGGGTTCAATAAGTTATTTATTGGAGAGGGGCGGCATACAAATCTAATAAATAATAATAATTATTATTTATTGGTTTTTAGGTCCTTATTTATCCTCTTTTTGAGTAGAGTCTCCACCATTTTAACTATAACTGATGTCAAGCTAACTGGCCTGTAGTTATTAACTTCTTCTCTACTGCCCTTCTTGTAGATAGGCACAACACTGGCCATTCTCCAATCGTCAGGAACATCTCCTGTTAAAAGGGATTGGTTAAACAAATCAGTCAGGGGGGTAGCAATCACATACCTGAGTTCTTTAAGAACTCTGGGGTGGATGCCATCTGGATCCATTGCCTTATTTGTCTTTAATCATTCAAGTTCTTTTAAGACATGGGCCTCTTGAAATCACTGGAGTTGAATCCCTACAGCTGGAAGCAATGCTATATCCACCCATAGTATTATATTGTAAGTTGCCTTCTGAGAATATCTGAACAGAAGTAGCTATTCAAATGGTCAGCGACCTCCTTATTCCCACCAATGTATGTATTATCTCCAGTACTAAGCTTTGTGATGCTGCAGTTTTTCTTCTTCCTATCACTAATTTATCTGAAAAAGGTTTTATCCCCCTTCTTCACAGATTTGGCAATTTCTTCCTCTTTTGAGGCTTTAGCAGCATATATTATCTGTTTCGTCTCCTTCTGTCTCATTTTATACACCTCTCTGTCAGCTATACTTCCAGACTCTTTATACCTCCTATAGGCAGACTTTTTTTCATTGACTATAGACCTTACATCAGGGGTCCCCAAACTTTTTACACAGGAGGCCAGTTCACTGTCCCTCAGACTGTTGGAGGGTCGTACTATAAAAAAAATCCTGCAATTTTCTTAACGCCGCCCTGGGGGAGGAGGAGGAGGCGAAGTGGAGCAAGTCCCCAACTCCTGCTGCCCTGCCTGAGGAACCCGCGGAGCCAGCCGCTGGCGGTAGACATAGAAGGAAAGGGAACCGTACCCCCTCCTGGCCGCCACGGATGTGCCGGTGCCGAGCTATCGATGCTACGGATTGGAGCTAGAGAAGAAAAGCCCGAACTGGCTGCCAAGAATAAGAATTCTATTCTCCAACGCTGGCAAGTGTAAGCGGTGGGTGTTGGTCAGTGGTTTGGCTGCAGACGTTCACGTTTGAGACAGGAGCCCCAGGCTACAAGCAGGCTACAACTGAGCTGGCCAGTGAGAGTGGATGGCGAGAAAGGTAGTGCCAAAGATGCGGACTGGAATGGATTTGAATGGATTGGAGCAGGAGAAGAAAATGGGAACATTCAAAATAAAAAAAAATGCCGGCCTCCACACTTTCGTCACTCCCTGCCCCCAACTCCAACGCCCGACTCCATTGCGCAGCCTTGGAAAAGGCTGCGTGTGTGCGTATGTAATATCTCGTGCACTGCTGCGGGCTGGATAAATGGCCTCAGCAGGCCACATGCGTCCCGCGGGCCGTAGTTTGGGGACCGCTGCCTTACATCATTACTAAACCATAGCAGTTTCTTCTTCCTTTTACCTTTAGTTATTTGCCTTACATACAGTCCAGGGGCTTTTAAGGTGGCCTTTTTTAATACAGTCCACTGGGCCCTTGCTCCTGCCGTTTTATCCCTGCTCTTTGTAATTCATTATTTAAATATTTCCCCATTTTATTGAAATTTGTTTTTCTGAAATCCAATTCTTTGGTTGTAGTACAGGATTGCTCACAATCAGGTTTTACATCTAACCACAAACATAGGTGATCACTGCAACCAAGTTTTATTCCACCTTAACCTCTGAAACCCGTTTACACCAAACTGGCTTTCAAAGAGATATATAGTTTTTGATACGAGACACACACACACACATGCACAATGTGATCTCAGTGAAACAGGAAGTGTATGAATAGAGGATCCAATGAAGATGGAAGAAAATTGGAAATTCCGAAAGAGAGCTAGAATGAAACTCTCTTCCTTCATATGCTAATTTGGTGTCTTTGATCCTTCAATCTCTCATTGCAGATTGTGAACTTCATATTATCTACTTTGTTGAAGTTTGCTGATTTTGGAAAATAAGGATGAAATGGAAAAATATATTTCGGGTGTATTTTCAAGATATAGCAAGAAAAACACAATACTGAACATTTTAATCCCTTTAATTCTGTCTGATATTGCAGAAATAAAAAGAAGATAACATCTAAAAACATTTTTAAAAGATGAGCCTACTTATGTTCTCTGTTTTAGATTTCAGAAATAGCTTTTTGTACTTTTTATAGTTTTAGGGTTTTAAAAAATCTGAGTAACTTCAAAACTTCTGTATTTTCAAAGTGACGAAAGTTGGCCCAGCTACTTGATAATATTGCCTTGGCCAATTCTGTCAATTAATGTATAAGCAATGCAGTAGGAAATGTAAAATGAATTATTAGTTAAGCCAAATGAAAGCTTTGATGCTGCCAGTCAGGAGAATTAAAACATATTTTATTTCCTATATCAGAGAAGTTTGGATATGGACTATCAGTTACTCATAAACATAGTGAAAGAGGAATGCTGCACTACATTCAGTGTTCTTTCTTACAATTGCTTGACTTGCCAAAAATGTGAGGGGAGGGTGAATTTAATTGATACATACATTGTTTTGCAGAAAGGGCTGCTATCTATACTTGTAGAGAAGGCAGCTTATGGGCTCATCAATTGTTCAGATGAGACACCATTGGAAAGGGAAACAAAAACATGATAAACCCACCAAAGTTGCCTCAAATTGTGACATGGGAAGCAAATAAATTTAATATAAGTAATACTAATAGTAGTAGTAGTAGTACTAATACTAATAGTAGTAGTAATACTAATAACAACAATAACAACAACAATAATAATAATTTATTGCAAATGTAATAGCCTGTTCAGTACAGGTAATTGTTGCTTAATGATAGCCTTGTTTAGCAACCATTTGAAGTTATGATAGTCCTGGCAAAGTAACTTTTATGACTGGTCCTTGCATGATTGCCATTTGACGTGCATCACAACTGGCTCCTGGTAAATAGAATCAATGTAAAATCACAAGCTGCAATCACATGATATCTAACTTAACAATTGCAGCAGAAATGAGATCTTAAGTCTGTTGCAGTGACTGATGTCTCACTCAATGAACACATCAGTTAGAAACTGAGTTGCCAGTCCTGATTATATTCATTAAATGAGAATTATCTGTACCTGAAAATAGGATGCATTGTTGCTGAACATAGGACATAAAGCTTAGATCTACCTGGTCATGTTCTGTAGAATCCCCAGTCTATAGGACATGCTGAGAATTATGAGAAACGATATCCACATTTCAATTTCCAGCACCAAGGGAATGGTTTAGCTTTACAGTGTTGTATGAACACAGCCATTGTATAGCTTCTAAATAAACCAAGTATATTTTGCAAATCCAATCAGTACAGATAGTCATCAAGTCATGACCATAACTGAGTTATGACCACAACTGAGCCTCAAATTTATGTTATTAACTGAAACTTTTGTTAAGTGAGGCTTTCTCTATTTTACAGATTCCTTACCACAGTTGTTAAGTGAATCGTTGTATTTGTTGGGTTTATTTTTTTCCCTCCACCTTAAGATAAAACAAATGCAAATAACAAAACACAATACCAATATCAAACCAGATACATATGCCAAATTTCCATATCATTAATGTGCTTTAAGGAGTTTCTTTACTTTCTACCTTCTCCCTCCCCTCCCATAACTCCATCTCTCCAGCATTATAAGTAGTACTAAACTTTAAAAACAAAAATAAAGAAAAAGAAACAAAACTCCCAAATATATCTTTAATATCTAACATTCCATAAATTCCACATTCATCATTATTTATGTAGAAAGGGAAAGAGAAAAGAAAAAAAATCTTCCTCACTCCGACATTTAGCTAATTCCCTAATAGAAATAGTTTTTCCATGTAAAATCATATAAAAATGTGAACTATGTTAGATTTGTGTTACATTAGCAACTAGTGCTGCCACTATTTCCTTTTTTTTCATCAGGGGGTCTACCCGCTATTTTCCAATCTGTTACCGTTTTTGAAAAAAGGAAAAAAAATATTCATAATACTTAAGTATTTTTAACTTCCATCCATTCATAAAATTTCCCCCAAATTCTATAATATTCTGAATCTTCTTTATCTTTAAGTCTTAAAGTAAGTCAGCACAGTTCATAATCTTCCTTATTATTTCTCTTTCTGTTGGTATCCTATTCAATTTCTAATTTTGTGCGTAAACAGGTGCTGTTACTATATGCACAATTAAGTAAATTTCATCTCTATTGAAATTATCTGGTAAAATTCCCAACAAAAATATCTGGTTTTAATTCAATAGTCCTTTTCAATATCTTCTCAATGTAGTGCTGAATTTCTTTCCAAAATCTTTTGTGAATCATTGCATTTGTTAAGTTAGGAACATGGTTGTTAAGTGAATCCACCTTCCCCATTTACTTGTCTAAAAGTCGCAAAAGCTGATCACATGACTCCAGGACATTGCAACCATCATAAATATGAACCAGTTGCCAAGCAACTGAATTTTGATCATGTGACCATAGGTATGCTCTAATGGTCATAAGTGTCAAAAATTGTCCTAAGTCACTTTTTCAGTGCTGCTGTAACTTTGAACAATCCCTAAATGAACTGTTATAAGTCAAGGACTACCTGTAGTAGTTTTTAGTAAATCATGTTTAAACATAATATTGTTTATGTGGTGAATTCAGTCAAGGACAGTAGTACAGTGATACCTTGTCTTACAAACTTAATTGGTTCCGGGACGAGGTTCTTAAGGTGAAAGGTTTGTAAGACAAAACAATGTTTCCCATAGGAATCAATGGAAAAGTGATTAATGCGTGCAAGCCCAAAACTCACCCCTTTTGCCAGCCGAAGCGCCCATTTTTGCACTGCTGGGATTCCCCTGAGGCTCCCCTCCATGGGAAACCCCACCTCCGGACTTCTGAGTTATTGCGATGTTGCAGGGCCCAGTAAGGGAATCCCAGCATCGCAAAAACGAGCGCTTCACTGGCAACGGAAGTCTGGAGGTAAGGTTTCCAGCGAGGGGAGCCTCAACGAAATTGCAGCATTGCAAAAATACTGAAGTCCTCAAAACCCCACTTCCGGACCTCTGTGTTTTTGCGATGCTGCGATTTCACTGAGGCTCCCCTCGCTAGGAAACCCCACCTCCGGACTTCCGTAGCCAGCGAAGTGCCCGTTTTTGCGTTGCTGGTATTTTCTTGCTGGGATTCCCCTGTAGCATCACAAAAACACGGAAATGCGGAGGTGGGATTTCCCATGGAGGGGAGCCTCAGGGAAATCCCAGCAGCGCAAAAACAAGTGCTTCGCTGGCAATTGAAGTCCGGAGGCGGGGAATCCCAGCGGCGGCGGTGGGTTTGTAAGGTGAAAATAGTTTGTAAGAAGAGGCAAAAAAATCTTAAACCCCGGGTTTGTATCTCGAAAAGTTTGTATGACGAGGCGTTTGTAAGATGAGGTATCTCGGTATATGCAAGGGTATGTACCAACGGCAGATCCTTTCAGGACCCTAAAGACATCATCAGAGATATACAAGATATTGCTTGATATGATCCCATTTGATTGGGTTTTTTCTATGGGAATATAATCAGGACAATGGACATATATTTTTATATTTTCTGTTGAAACAGAACAGGGCTGTCAAACTCACGGCCCGCGGGCCAGATTCATCATGCATTGGCCATGCCCATGCCCAGTTTGGCAAAGGGGGGGAAGTCGCGATATGTCATGTGACGACGTGAGTTTGACAACTCTGAAACAGAAGATAAAATATTAGTGATTCCTTCTACAATCCAACGGTCTACCGTACCCTTTTTGTCTTTCTTGTTGTGCATTATCAAATTGTACTCTACATTTTTGCAATAGAGGAATGAAAGAACAAGGGATAGTTCAAGAAGAATAAAATACAAATATCTAGACCCTGATTTTACTATCCATGTTTTTCCTTCTAATTTGAATATAGCCCTTCTGTAGCTTATCAGCGTTGTCTATTCCCCCACCCCACCCCAAGTTGCCTACCATCCTGCTCATCCTTCTGCTTTGTTTTTGTCTGGTGTCATATTAAGTACTTTGTTCCATTACTACATTTACCAAGCCAAGTTTCCTCTTGTCTCTCGTTTTCCTTTCCAGTTTCCATTGCTTTCCCTGGCAGCAGATGAATTTAGGAGAGCGCCAGAGCCTGCATTGCAAGGAAATTGGACAGGCTATCTACAAACAGCACTTTCTAATGACAAAAAAACTTTCCACATTTCGCAGAAGTAGCATTCAAGTGTAGTCTGTTTTTATACATATGAGTTTGACTTCTAAAATGGATTAAGCATATTGACAAGATAAAACATGAATCCTCAGTCTGTGTTGCAAAGGCCTGGAAACTGGTCATAATATTGTTCCAGATAAATATTAATTTTACAAAAAGGAACAAGCATAAATCATATCCACTTACTTGGAAATTTTAATTCCAACTTTTTTTGAAGGAAGGAGGGAGGGTGGCAGTGGTAAAAGCAAATGAAGAGCTATTATAAAAGCATTTTGCATATACAGTACTGTAGTTGTCTTTAATATTTCTTCTTGAATTTTAACTCCTAGGATTAAAAATAGCTTGCTCCAATTCTGAGTACAATCTGCCCATACCATAGTTGATGCACAACAAATCAGGTTATTATAATTGGATTTTTTTTACTGTGCAGTTTGAATTGTTGTACAGCAACATTTGACTCTTACTCATTAAAAATATAACAGGAAAAAATATATGGGAATGCTTTCCTTTCCTAAACCCAAGACACTGAAGATATAAAGTTCAAAATTAAGTCAAATTCTAGAATTCTTTCTCCATCCAATTTTTTTTCACTTCTTCCATCCAGAAATAAACCTCAATCAATTCAACAGAGTTTACGTTGCAGTAGATGTGTTCAGTTAAATTCTTTTTTACAGCTGATTTCATTAAAAAAAGGAAAAGATAATTCTATTCATTCATTCATTCATTCATTCATTCATTCATTCATTCATTCATTCATTCATTCATCCAAAATGTCTCTGTTCCCATGTTGTTCCATTTTTTTCAAGTCCTTATAAAAAGCAATTTCCGTTGTCTATTGCAGCAAAATAGTTTCAGATGTAATCTGCCAGTTGCAGTACTCCAGTTTCCCTTAACTGGCGCCTTCCAGATGTGGGTTACATCTCTTAACATTCCTAACAACATGGCAGATAGCCATGCTGACTGAGAATTCCTAGGTTTCAATTACATTATTTCTGAAGGGTGACTGGTGGGAAAAAGCTGTGCCAATGGAAAATCAGTGAGACTGATAACAGTGCCATCTCTAGTAGGAATATCTTTCTTCCTAGTACCATCATTTTTTGAAAACTGTATCACTGACAACTTATACACACATTTATAATATTATAATATACCGGTAATTTATAAAAATTATAAAGGTATTATAATATAGTTCATAAAAAGCGATTAAAGTGACAAAACCTATTTCTTATTATTATTTATTAGATTTGTATGCCGCCCCTCTCTGCAGACTTGGGGCGGCTCACAACAGTGACAAAAACAATATACTGTATATTGACAAATCTAATAATTAAAATCTAAGATAACAATTATACATTTAAAAATCTAAAAGCAAGGAACCCCAATATAAAAAACATACATACAGTCATATAATGCATTTATTTCACTAGGCTCCTCAAAGTGGCTCAGAGGTACTAAGAGAGGGACATAAAAATTAAGGTGGATTCTATTCCCCTGTACTTATAAGAGCAGATTTAAGCATGGATTGAAACCTTGAAGGCAAAACTTATATGAAGATAGAGATGGATTTCTGCAGTTTGTAATTAACTGGATCTTCTGCATATTTACGACTTCTCTCTTGGCCACAATAGACCAATGAAGAGCCCTTGGTACTCTCTGAACCTGCTTATTTTCCTGTAGAGATTTCATTATCCTAACTAGGTAATATGATCAGTGCTAGTCACTAGCACTGATATTACCTAGTTAGGCTAATGAAACATCTGAAAGAAAAAAGCAAGGTCAGAGAGCACCAAAGACCTCTCCTGACAACCCCAAGCCACAAATGTTCTCCTTTATTGGTACAATAGAACACGTCATAAATCTTCCTGAGTTGGTAAAGCTTTTGCCCTTAGCTAGTTACTGAATGTGTAACTGAGTTTCTGAGAAGTGGTACAAATTAACCAAATGTTGTCTTCATTGTTACCTGGAAGAATCTAATTATTTCAGCAAATAATGTTTTTGCTTCATCGTTACCTGGAAGTATCTAATTATTTCAGGAAATAATATTTTCCAGATGTTGAATTATTCAACCAATACTAACTCGGACAGATAAAGTAGAAAAGCAAGAATACAGTATACCATAATTAGGTAAAGTTTATCTATTTGATTTAATCTGCTTTGGTATTAGAAAGGCAAAATACATATTCCATGGAATAATATATGCATTTGCTCTCAACCTTTGATGTGTGCCTCTTTGTATTTTAATTTTTTATTTGAATTCTTCTCTCTTACCTTCTTTGGTTTCTCATGATGAGACACATGCTTCTCTTGTGTAGGGGACGCTGACCGACTCTTCCTTCCTCCAATAAAAGAACCACCTCCAAAATGCCGTGATGTCGTCGTCTGGAGGCAAGTGGGAATTAGCGATAAGATTTTGGATCAGATGGAAATAAAAGAGAAAAGTAAAAGCAAACAGGAAAAACTAATAGGCTTCTTCTACCAATAGCAGTTGGGTTTTTATAATTTATAATACCCTCTTCCTCCTAGATGTTTCCACTATCATTTTATGTCAAGCAAGCTTCAAGCTGGAGATGGAGCCAGAGATAATTTTTGAATCCATGGCTTAATCTTTAAAGTAAAAGATCCAATCTGGCCTAAACACTGGTCAGCCCTAAAGCTTAATAGAAATGACTCATACCAATCTTTTTGATTGCCTCAAAAACAAATAATGTGCGAAAACACAGATCTTTGAAGCAGTTGCTGTTTAATAGTAATCTGTTACAGCATAAAATTCAACCCCCCCCCCCCAATATCCTCTTGTCCAATATTAACTATATTTTATCAGCAATGAAACTACTGCTACTACTGTTGTCTTTTCATCATGTAAGAGAAAATCATAACTTGGTCAGGAACAGTTGTGTATTCCTCCAGGACTGTTATATCTTAATCCTAAACTTCAATTGTTTATTGAAAGAACATTCTAATGAGAAACATAGGTCACTCCTCAACACTGGCACGTTTAATTATACTGTACTACCCTGTTTCCCCGATAGTAAGACACCCCCGATTGTAAGACGTATCGGGGGTTTCAGGGGGGTTGGCTAATATAAGCCGTACCCCGAAAGTAAGACATATGTCTTACTTTCGGGGAAACACGGGGGTATTGCCGGGGGGGGGGAGCCCGATGACGTCGCTTCCAAGCTCCCCGCGCACCCCTCGCCTTCGTCTCGCCGCGGCGCCACCGCCTCTTCCCCGGCTTGGCAAAGCGAAGGACGGCGCTGGTCCGAAGCGAGCCGAGCGGGCGGCGGCTTGCAGCGAAGGCGCTCGTCCCAGCAACCGAGTCCTGCCGAGGCTCGGCTGCAAGCGGCCAGCGAGGCCGACCGGCTCCGAGGCGAGCGGCCGGAGCTGCGCCCTCCTTCGCCCGCCTCCTTTCCGGCAGGCAGGTGGGGCTGCCCAACTGCGCAGAGCGGCTCCTCCCCTCCAGACACACGCTTCCCCAACACGCGTCTGCGGCTCCACACGTGCACGCCGCTTGGAGCCCTGAGGTTGAACTTGGAAAAGGGCTCACGAGGCTCCTGTCCCGCGGCTGCCCTTCTGGACTCTGGGGAGATGCCTTCGGGAACGCGACCCTTTCCATTTTTTTCCAATGTAAGACATACCCCGAAAGTAAGACGTAGTGGGGCTTTTGGGGGTAAAAAGAAAGTAAGACACTGTCTTACTTTCGGAGAAACACGGTATCCAATACTTAATACTATGCTGACTTATTGTGCTAGTGTATCATTGACAGTAATTGGGAACAGCACTCTTGAATTTCAGGTATAAAACGGCTTAGAGATGCCACTAATGAACATGGGAACTTCTACTTTATTATACAGCTAACTAGTTTTCATAGTAAAAAAAATCTAGGAAGTTAAATTTAGGAAGTTATTAATTAGGATAATGTAATGGTTACCCTCAGAGACAGATTCTGAGAAGCAGAACAAGAGAGAGGTTTGTCTTTAAGGACATGATCCAGTGGTGGGTTGCAACCAGTTTGTACTCATTTGTGCGAGCCAGTCAGACCCTGGGGTGCCGGTTAATGGCAGTTGCCAACACTGAGAAGTCCACTCTTTTATTGCACTTTAAGATTAAGACATTGGCTTTAAGACACTTTAAGACACTTTGAGACCAAGACATCAGTTAGCCTGGAGTTTGGTTCCCTCTTGCTGCTGTTCTTTGCCTTCATTTCTATTTAATAATTAATTTATAGTTCCTAATTGAGGTTTATATTAATGTTTTTATACTTACTGTTTTTAATCAATTGATTTTAAGGGTAGTGTTTTTTTAATAATTTATTTTTTAAATTAAATTAATTATTAGGGTTTTAGAAATGGATTTTTATGGGAATGAATTTAATGGGGGTGGGTGGGAGGGGGATAGTAAATGGAATGGGTTTGGGGGGTGGGATTATAGTATGTATGAATTGAATGGTTATGTTTTAAATAATACCCTTGGCACACCTGACGCTGGAGAGGCAGGAGGGGAGGGGGCACCTATCTCTGGGGTGGCGGAGGGTCAAAATATCCCGGTCTTGCTGGGGAGAGGCAGATATGGTGGGAGCCTTGGAGCTAGCCGTTCCAGGGGAAGGAGAGATCGCTGCTTAGTAGCGATCCCTCCTTCCGGCTCCTTGAGCTCAACCCAAGATACTGGTGACGAGTGTAATCCTGGCCCTGGGCTCAAGCTGCTGCTGCTCAATGCCAGGTCGGTGGTAAATAAAGCTCTCCTCATCCGGGATTTGATCCTGGATGAGGAGGCCGACCTGGCTTGTGTGACCGAAACCTGGCTGGGCCCAGAGGGAGGAGTTCCTCTCTCGGAAATCTGTCCAGCTGGGTTTCGGGTGTGGCATCAACCTCGACCCCAGGGAAGGGGGGGAGGAGTGGCTATTATAGCCAGGGAGAGTCTTTGCCTGCGTAGGCTCATTGCTCCAGAGGTTGCGGGTTGCGAGTCCCTTCTGGTGAAGTTGGACTTAGGGGTTCAGGTGGGCTTGTTACTCACGTACCTGCCTCCCAGCTGCGTGTCAACAGCCCTGCCTGTGCTGCTCGAGGAGGTGGCCGGGTTGGCGGTGGAGTTCCCCGGACTTATTGTCCTGGGGGACTTCAATCTGCCGTCACTCGGCGGTTCCTCTGGACTGGCACAGGAGTTCATGGCCACCATGACAGCCATGGACCTGACTCAAGTAGTTCAGGGTCCAACCCACGAGGGTGGGCACGCACCCGATATGATATTCCTCTCTGAGCAATTGAGTAATGGTCTGAGACTAAGGGGCTTAGAAGTGTTGCCTTTGTCATGGTCAGACCATTTCCTACTGCGGCTTAACTTCCTGGCTCCAATCCTTCCCCGCAGGGAGGCGGAACCAATTAAGTTGTTCCGCCCCAGACGCCTGATGGATCCAGAAGGTTTCCAGAGGGCGCTTGGGGTCATTCCAGATACACTCGTTCACAGTTCGGCAGAGACCCTTGCTGAGGCCTGGAACAAGGCTGCAGTAGGGGCTCTTGACCGGATTGCGCCGTTGCGACCTCTCCGCGGCACTAGACCCCGTAGAGCCCCATGGTACAACGAGGAGCTCCGGGAGTTGAAGCGCCAGAAGAGACGTCTGGAGAAGCGATGGAGGAAGAGTAAGTCTGAATCCGATCGAACACTTGTAAGAGCTCATATTAAGACTTACAAAGTGGCGCTCAAGGCGGCAAGATGCGCGTACCATGCCGCCTTGATTGCATCAGCGGAATCCCGCCCAGCCGCTCTGTTCAGGGTGACCCGCTCCCTTCTTAATCAGGGGGGAGTTGGGGAGCCCTTGCAGAGCAGTGCTGAGGACTTTAACACGTTTTTCGCTGATAAAATCGCTCGGATCCGGGCGGACCTCGACTCCAATTGTAAAACAGAGTCGACTGACAACGAGTCAGTTGAGGCGACTGGGGCTAAACGTCTTTGTCCACCTGTCTGGGCGGAGTTTGACTTGGTGTCACCTGATGAAGTGGACAAGGCCATTGGAGCTGTGAGTTCCGCCACCTGTTTACTGGATCCGTGTCCCTCTTGGCTGGTTTCGGCCAGTCGGGAGGTGACACGGAGCTGGGTCCAGGAGATTGTCAACGCCTCCTTGGGGAGGGGGTCCTTCCCGGCCCTTTATAAGGAGGCACTTGTGCGCCCCCTCCTCAAGAAGCCTTCCCTGGACCCAGCCGTGCTTAATAACTACCGTCCAGTCTCCAACCTTCCCTTTATGGGGAAGGTTGTCGAGAAGGTGGTGGCACTTCAACTCCAGCGGTCCTTGGAAGAAGCCGATTATCTAGGTCCTCGGCAGTCTGGATTCAGGCCCGGCTACAGCACGGAAACTGCTTTGGTCGCGTTGATGGATGATCTCTGGCGGGCCCGGGACAGGGGCTTGTCCTCTGTCCTGGTGCTCCTTGACCTCTCAGCGGCTTTCGATACCATCGACCATGGTATCCTTCTGCGCCGGCTGGAGGGGTTGGGAGTGGGAGGCACTGTTCTCCAGTGGTTCTCCTCCTACCTCTCTGGTCGGTCGCAGTCGGTGTTAGTGGGGGGTCAGAGGTCGACCTCGAGGTCTCTCCCTTGTGGGGTGCCTCAGGGGTCGGTCCTCTCCCCCCTGCTATTTAATATCTACATGAAACCGCTGGGCGAGATCATCCAAGGACATGGGGTGAGGTATCATCAATATGCCGATGATACCCAGCTGTACATCTCCACCCCATGCCCAGTCAACGAAGCAGTGGAAGTGATGTGCCGGTGCCTGGAGGCTGTTGGGGCCTGGATGGGTGTCAACAAACTCAAACTCAATCCAGACAAGACGGAGTGGCTGTGGGTCTTGCCTCCCAAGGACAACTCGATCTGTCCATCCATTACCCTGGGGGGGGAATTATTGACCCCTTCAGAGAGGGTCCGCAACTTGGGCGTCCTCCTCGATCCACAGCTCACACTAGAGAAACATCTTTCAGCTGTGGCGAGGGGGGCGTTTGCCCAGGTTCGCCTGGTGCGCCAGTTGCGGCCCTACTTGGACCGGGAGTCATTGCTCACAGTCACTCATGCCCTAATCACCTCGAGGTTCGACTACTGTAACGCTCTCTACATGGGGCTACCTTTGAAAAGTGTTCGGAAACTTCAGATCGTGCAGAATGCAGCTGCGAGAGCAATTATGGGCTTCTCTAAGTATGCCCATATCACTCCAACACTCCGCAGCCTGCATTGGTTGCCGATCAGTTTCCGGTCACAATTCAAAGTGTTGGTTATGACCTATAAAGCCCTCCATGGCACTGGACCAGAATACCTTCGGGACCGCCTTCTGCCGCACGAATCCCAGCGACCGGTTCGGTCCCACAGAGTTGGCCTTCTCCGGGTCCCGTCGACTAAACAATGTCGTCTGGCGGGACCCAGGGGAAGAGCCTTCTCTGTGGCGGCTCCAACCCTCTGGAACCAACTCCCCCCTGAGATTAGGATTGCCCCCACCCTCCTTGCCTTTCGCAAACTTCTTAAAACCCACCTCTGCCGTCAGGCATGGGGGAACTGAAACATCTCCCCCTTGCCCATGTTGTTTTGGTATTAGATTGATTGTATGTGTGTTTTGTTTATTTGTTTTAATACTTGGGGTTGTTTTTGTGAATTTTTAGCTTAAAACTGAAATTGGATTGGTGGGTATTGGATTGTCATTATATATTGTTTTTTTGTCTTGCTGTGAGCCGCCCCGAGTTTTCGGAGAGGGGCGGCATATAAATCCAATAAATCTAATCTAATCTAATCTAATCAGTGGCAGAAATTTGGCCTGGTTCACCAAACTGGTAATGATGACCAGCTTGCCACACCCCCAAACCAGTTCCCCAGTCGCTGCTGCTTAAAAGTGGCTGGCAATGAACCTTCTGCGCCTGCGCAAAGGCTTTTGCCCATGCGCAGAGGGTCAGAACCAGGATGTAACATGCGTGTGTGTGCATGCTCACTACGCTTGCTCACGTGTACAAAGCACACACTTCCAACACAACACTTCTGAACTGGTAGGAAAAGTAAGAGAAACCTAGACATGATCTACTAGTTTTAGCTTTCTAAGCATGGTATTTTTCAGATATGATGGATTATAATTCACCTAATCTTAACTGGTATTGACTGGAAATGATGGGGTCAAAGTCTAACGCATATTGAAAAAGCTAGCTAGCCATTCAACTGCTGAAAACTCAATGAAAATTAGAAGCTACATAAGAATACAGGAGTGAGTGCTTACATCTATCTATCTATCTATCTATCTATCTATCTATCTATCTATCTATCTTATCTATCTTATCTATCTTATCTATCCATCCATCCATCCATCCATCTATCTATCTATCTATCTATCTATCTCCATCTATCCATCTTTCTTTCTTTCTTTCTTTCTTTCTTTCTTTCTGTCTGTCTGTCTGTCTGTCTGTCTGTCTGTCTGTCTTTCTTCTGTTTGTTTCATGGTAGAAGTCCCCACGGATAGGGCCTAATCAGAAGGCTGGAGGGGGAAGGGAAGGTGCCATGTGGATTTCCTCTCTCAGAAATCAAACTGTCTGGAAGAAGCCCTAATAGGAATATACACCAGTGAAGCTTTTGGCCAGGCCTATAAAGACAGTAATTTAATATGATGATATGGAGGCTTTTCTTTTAAGCCCTGTAATAAGAGAGGCAACCTACTCAGAATCAGCACTATCTGTTAATAAGTTCCTTCGGTTCTGTCATCCTGGCTTGGAAAATTAATCCGCAGTTGAGGCTCCAGTTATGCCCTGGAGGCTATGTCTTACCTCCCTCCCTCCTTACCTTCCTCCCTCCCTCTTTCAGGATGTCTGGAAAACAAGTTTAAAAAAATCTATAAAGGCAAATTTGCTTGGAGAATCAGATTAATATGTAAACATTAATATTAATAATGAAAGAAATAATGGCAAATGAAAAAAAATCAAGGTAAAATCTGAAACATTACTTTGGAGGACATCAACAATACTGTATTTGATCATGATGAGTAATAAAGGGCAGAATATTTCATTTAAAAGAAGATGTTTGGGCTATTCAGCATTTATATCTGGAAGTAATACTTGATTTTCATATATTGACTGCATCTTCCCCAACTTGGGGTATCCTTCTGCGCCAGCTGGAGGGGCTGGGAGTTCACTGGGAGGCACTTCCTACCTCTCCGGTCGGTCGCAGTCATGTTAGCAAGAGGTCAGAGTTCAACTCCTAGGTTTCTCCCTTGTGGGGTTCCTCAGGGGTCGGTCCTCTCCACCCTGCTGTTTAATATCTACATGAGATGAGAGTGGGTAAGATCATCCGAGGGCATGGAATGAGTTATCATCAGTATGCTGATGATACTCAACTATACATCTCTACCCCGTGTCCACTCAGTGAAGCAGTGGAAGTAATGTGCCGGTGTCTGGAGGCTGTAGGATCTGGATGGGTGTTAACAGGCTCAGACTCAATCCCGACAAGACGGAGTGGCTATGGGTTCTGCCTCCCAAGGACACTTCCATCTGCCTGTCCATTACTCGGGGGGGGGGGGACTTTTGATCCCCTCAGAGAGGATCTGCAACTTGGACGTCCTTCTCAATCCACAGCTCACACTGGACCATCATCTTTCGACTGTGGCTTGGGGGGCGTTGGCCAGGTTCACCTGGTGCACAAATATGCCCTAATCAAACTATACCTTTAAAGATTAATAGCAAATCTAATACACTGGTACCATACTAAGCCATGTTAGATGATAATATACTGCTCAAAAAAAAATAAAGGGGGCACTCAAATAACACATCCTAGATCTGAATGAATGAATGAAATATTCTCATTGAATACTTTGTTCTGTACAAATTTTAATGTGCATGACAGCATGTGAAATTGATTGTCAATCAGTGTTGTTTCCTAAGTGGACAGTTTGATTTTGCAGAAGTTTGATTTACTTGGAGTTATATTGTGTTGTTTAAGTGTTCCCTTTATTTTTTTGAGCAGCGTATATTAGAGAAAGGGAGGTTGGGCTTTCTTTGTTTTCCTCTGCCTTTTTAGTAGTGTTTTAGTCTATTTTTTAAAAAGAAACTTTGAAATCTTGGTTTGATAGGATTCAACTAATGCCCCAGTTGACAGAAATTGCTGCTGCTGAGCAGGATTTAATTTTTTATTAATATGCTATTTTACCTGCTGTTTTAAAATGCTATTCTTAAGTGATTTAGTGATCTAATCCCTACTTTATTCATGAATGTGGCATTCAAGTAAACTAATGTGGCTGCACCGTTAGATTTTATTTTGGCCCCTATTTTCTGAGAAATCTTCAGTTAAGCTATGCCATTGAAAATGTTAAAAATAATAGGCAAAGAAAAAACAACTACGTATATATTTGGCAAAAACAGATTTGGAGTAAGGAACACATTTAAAGCTTTGTAGACCAGATATTACAATTTAATGGCTGGGGAAGCAGATTGATGCTGCAGAAAAAAAATGATTTAATGTTACTCCAAACTGGCTGTTAACCTTGTCCACCCAAGAAATAGTTTTAACATTTAGAAGAACAATAATAGAGGGAAGAGCTACAAATAATTTGCAAAACACACACACACACACACACATACCCCAGCCTTAAGATATATCATTCTGTTTCTGTTTTTAAATTAGGTCATATTATTACCTAGGTTAAGATGACATACTCAATCTAAATAGGTGGGGCTCAATGGAAGAAGCAGACATTAATACTGCAGAACGATAAAATTCCTTCATGTAGATGAAGGTGTTCGGGTTTTTTTAATTTATCTGATACTTCCAGTACTGCAGGTTTTCAAAACCAAAAATGTATCAGCAAAAGGAATGTATAATTGCAATCACTATCAGGAAACCCTTTCTTAAACCACTATTGTCTTACTAAAACCAACTATTTACCTTCAGTAGACAATATTTTTTAGGATTTTATCTCGGTTAAGATGTTCTGATACAGATGTACAAACAGTAGTGGGTTCTAAATCCCATTCCTACTGGTTTGCTCATGCGTGTGTGCTCATGTACACGCAACGCTTTTGCACATGTGAAGAAATGTCCTGGGTGAGCAGAGATTCCTACCACCGCTGTTACCTGTTTGTTGAACCAGGCCGAACTGGGAGCAATCCACCACTGTATACAACCCAAGATCCATTTGCATGTTGGAACTATTGGAAAACAGTTTCCAACAGTTTTAGATTTATCCTATGGCAAAACTTGCCATAGAATTGTTGCTTTTAATGTAGCAGAACAGGAATATGATTCCGTATATGTGCTGTAATCATATCAATTGTATTTCATGTACTTATAAATTTAAACTATTAAATAATGTTTGTTCTCTCTGCACACTTCTTTAACCTGCACTATTTGTTAGCAGTGCAGCCTCTCAAAAACCAAGGAGAGTGTTTGACTTGCATACCTGTTTTAATCATTTTAATGTCTGTATCATATCTACATGCAATGTCTCCTCCTACATATGCAGCCACATTGGTTTCCTTTCTTGAAACTGACTTTTGAACTTTCTGTGATTTAAGTTTCTGATCTTAGAAATTAATAGTTGGGAAAAGATCATAAACCAGGAATAATGCACATGCAAAAATACCTGGGCGATTATTAGCTTCTGTTCAAGCTTGAAAAACTACCTAGATTTTATTTACGATAATAACAAGAAGTAATAACTCACCATTTTATTGAAATGGTACTTGCAATAGCCACAGTATTTCACATTATCAACTTCCAAGACTTCTTCTTCACACAAAAGCCCAGCCATTTGAGCACTGAAATATGAAAATGAACAGATGTAAACTGAGGCCTAGGGCATCCCAAGTCAAACCAGATTTTGATTTCCCTAACTCACTAATTCAACTTTTTTGATCTTTTAAAGAACGTATACAAATAAAATGAAGAATTTACTCCACAAATCTTTTCATCTCTGTTCTAATAACAGAACCATCAGCCCTGACATGGTTATAGGACAAACTACTAAAAAACAATACAGTACAATTTTCTTGCTCCTCTTGGTGGCTGCCAACTTACATTTTGATTTGTAAATGAAGATCTGAGACTCACAGTTCTGCCTTAGTTTCTTTTTTACATACATACATTCAAAATTTTATGCACCGCCTGATAACATCAGAGGGGAGATACAATCTACTCATACTGCCATCATATAGTACATGTTGCTGAAATATATCCTAATGTTTTAACAGAAATAAATTAATTAGCAATAAGAAAATTTATTTTGCTTGTTAGCAGGTAAACAAAGGATGTTTTTCCTTGTTATTGTTGATGCAAAAAAAGGAAATGGCAAACAAAAGAAGATTTAATTTTTTTAATTGCCCAAAATGACCTCTCTTCTGGGAAGTGGAGCTAATCCACTTTTTAAAAAAAGAGTAAAAAAAATCTAGAAGGGTTATAAATATTTCTGTTGGGCTCTGTCCTTTATCAGAATATTATTAATTTATGTGTTTTCTGGCCTGCAGTCCATTTCTTTGCCGAACAAGAAATCTGTCAATGAACAGGCTAGGAATTTGGGCCTCTCTGAGTCATATAAAAAGGAAGCTGCGAGAGCAATCATGGGCTTCCCAAGGCATGCCCATGTTACACCAACACTCCGCAGTCTGCATTAGTTGCTGATCAATTTCCGGTCACAATTCAAAGTGTTGGTTATGATCTATAAAGCCCTTCATGGCATCGGACCAGAATATCTCCGAGACCGCCTTCTGCCGCATGAATCCCAGCGACCGGTTAGGTCCCACAGAGTTGGCCTTCTCCGGGTCCCGTCGACTAAACAATGTCATTTGGTGGGACCCAGGAGAAGAGCCTTCTCTGTGGTGGCCCCGACCCTCTGGAACCAGGTCCCCCCAGATATCAGAGTTGCCCCCACCCTCCTTGCCTTTCGCAAGCTCCTTAAAACCCACCTGTCGTCAGGCATGGGGGAATTGAAATTTTTTCCCTTCCCCCTAGGCTCATAGAATTTATACATGGTATGCTTGTTTGTATGATTGGTCTTTTAAATTGGGGTTTTTTTAGTTTATTTTTTAATATTAGTTTTGTTACATTGTTTACTTTGTTGTTGTTAGCCGCCCCGAGTCTTCGGAGAGTGGCGGCATACAAATCTAATAAATAAATAAAAAATAAATAAATAAAAGGACTGGATAAGATTTAGAGTAGGGAAATGGAAAGCAAGGGCAGGATGCATATTTCCCCTTTTGTCTTCTACTGGTTTCCCAGAAATCTCCTTCTTGGTCACTTTGCTAACTCATGTTTATGCCAACTAGATGAGAAAAGGGATGCAATAGTGAAATAGTCAAGCAACATTAAATATTCTCCTGCTTTATTCTCTCCCTTTGGAAGGTCTTACCCGCCCCTTTCCCCACTCCTCCCTACATTAGGCAATGTTAAAAAAAACATTACTTATTTTTTAAAAAATATATATTTGGTGCAAAGGCAAAGGACACCTCGTTTAAATTGAAAATATCCAAAATGATGGCCATCCCAATCTCAGATTTGAAAGGAAAGTGGAGACTTGTGATTTTTATTGGGTGAATAACAAGTAGGTTGGTGGAAAATGTACACAACCTTTCCCTCCTTTAGAAGCAGTGTTTTTTAAAATGACTGAAGAGGAAAATATAAGCCAAAATGAAAACATCCATAAAACTTTCAGGTTCCAGGAAGAAGCTACAATCAACCAGAGGAATCCTTCATTCTTACTAGCTAACAGAATTTCATTGATTCATAAAAGTGATAGAAGGGACTGAAAGCTTGGAACAAAAACTGGGGAGGAAGAAATAGATTTTGAAATATAGACTTATGGACTCACCAGGTAACATGGAAGGCTTGCCGACAACCATGGCGATTGCAAGTCATGCAGGCTCCAGAAGCTGCTTTGCTCTCTCTGCCCTGTTCTTCACAGATGTAACAAGTCTGCAACAAAAACAACAGAACTTTATCTGCTTTTCTAATATGACTCTTGGTGGAGATCCCAAAACGCAAATTTAAGAACGACATTGTTTGGCAATATACAGTATTATAACTTGTGACAGCATAGGATAGTCTGGTATCCATCAAATGTAGGGGCTACAGAATTCATTGCCAATCAATATGAACTCTGAAAAGAGTCTGAGAACAAAGCCACATAATATGATCATCAGATAGTAAGACATGTATTATGATAGAACAGTCTACAGAGGCTTGGTTCTGCATCTCTGGAGATTTTTAAGAGGCAGAATAGCCACTTCTCAAGGATGATTTAACTGGATTTCTTCTCTCTCTCTGGAGGATGGGAACCTTGTGGTCTCTTCCAATTCCATAATTCTGTAAGCAAGATCCAGTTTTGTGTGTGCTTGTGTTTGTGCGTGCTTGTGTATGAAAGAGAGAGAAAGAAAGAATAATATTATTCTAAGCACATGGGAATACAATCCTGATTGATATATCCATGTTTGTAAGGGGAAGACTTAAAACTTCCACTCCTACTTTTCAAATTTGTTATTTCTTATATTTTCTTCATGAAATTATAAAAGAGAAAGAAACATTATTTAAAAAAGTTTTTAAAAAGCTTGCAATGAGGTGGGAAGGCATAACATTTTGTTAAGTTACTTGGTCAGTCTTGTTTGGATTTGGAAGCTAAGCAGAAGTGAGCCTATGAAGTCCTAAAATGGTAGACTATTAGAACTACCAGATTTTGGGAAACTGAGAAGTTGGTAAAAACAACCCAGAAGAAAACAGTGAGAAACCAAGTTTCTTCTATGACCCAGAAAATTCATGGACGTTTCCATATGGTCACAATTAGTTGACACCATAAAGGGAAATCTCGATTCATTTTTATTGAAAAAAGATAGGGCACCCACGCTTTTTAAAAAAACCCACAGTAATGCAAACAAAATACAGGGAAACTGCATGCTCTAGTATTTAATTTAATGTGTGATGTAATGTAATATCTGACCTGGCCCCAAGACTTCAAAATAGAAGTGGGTTAGCTAAGTTGTGATAGATCTCTCCTTTACCTTGTTGAAGCGGTCATGGGGCACATACTGGAGGACAATAGGCTCCATAGTGAGAACATTCGCAAACTGCACCTCAGGGATATACAGAGCACAGACAACATGGGCCCAGCCTGGATGCCAGAAGGACAAAAATGATATGGAGAAAATAAGGAACATATCAGAAAAAGGCATAAATCAGACCGTAATTGGTTTCTGTGGGGGATCAAACTTTTATGGTCTGATTTTCGCTGAGGTAATAAAACTACATTTTTCAGACCACAAGTGAGGCCATTAATGAACCATTGTTCCTTCAAACAGAGTCAATTATGTAGAGACAGAGAGAACACAATATTAGGAAAAACACTTCTAGGTGTTCTCTCATATGCTAATTATTGGTGCACAGGGTATTTGCTTTCTAAGAGAAAAAGATATAGCCCAAATCTAGTTCAAATATATAATCCTATCAAGGGACAAGATTGGGGCTTTGAATTTGACCATCACCAGTCGGAACCTGGAGACTCAACAAACATACAGATCCCCTGGTTATAGCATTTTCTTCAACTTTGTGAGAAGTACTATATTTCTATTCAAATATGCATTCACATCTACAGTGGTACCTCGAGATACGAGTTTAATTCGTTCCGGACCTGGGCTCTTAAGTCGAGCAGCTCTTATCTCGAACAACTTTTCCCCATAGGAATTAATGTAAATAATTTTAATTGGTTCCAGCCCTCAAAAAACTCACAAAGTTAGTCTAAATTATGCAGAAAGACATGTTTTTAATGAAGAAATGTACATGTACATATAAATGAATAATGAAGTTTCTTTCACTTAACTTGTAAACTTTCTTAAACTTTTAAATTTACATATGTTCAACTTCTCTGCCACCCAATCCTGTAGGACAGAGGTCCCCAACCCTTTTTGCACCAGGGACCGGCTTTAAGCGATCAAGAGAGGAATGGGTGAATGAATGGACGGAGGGTGGGAAGGAAGGAAGGAAAGAGGGAAGGGACAGGAACAGAGGAAGGAAGCAAGGAAACTTATGAAAGGGGAGAGTAAGAGAGGAATGAGTGAAGGGAGGGAGGGAGGGAAGAAGGTGGGAAGGAGAAAGAAAATAAGAAATAGAGGAAGGGAAGGTAAAAGAGAGAAAGAAAAAGAGCAAGAAAGAAAGAAAGAAAGAAAGAAAGAAAGAAAGAAAGAAAGAAAGGGGGAAGGGACAGGAACAGAGGAAGGAAGCAAGGAAACTTATGAAAGGGGAGAGTAAGAGAGGAATGAGTGAAGGGAGGGAGGGAGGGAAGAAGGTGGGAAGGAGAAAGAAAAGAAGAAATAGAGGAAGGGAAGGTAAAAGAGAGAAAGAAAAAGAGCAAGAAAGAAAGCTGCAAGCACCCCCCCGAGCCCCCCAGGCCGGCTGCAACCTTTTAAAACACGTGCGCCGCTTCGCAGCTGTCTCCTGAAGCCGAACGCGGAAGTTAGCGTTTGGCTTCAGGAGACAGCTCCTTGGCGCTTGTATCTCGAATTTGGGCTTGTAAGTAGAACAAAAATATCTCTCCCCTCCCAGCTCTTATCTCGAGTTGCTCTTAAGTAGAGCAGCTCTTATGTCGGGGTTCCACTGTATAACATTGTAATTCTATGCTATTGTGGATGCCTGAATGTTCCAGCACTTAACAAGTAATTGATCAGGTGATACAAAAATCTGAATGAAAGATTGACATCCTTTTTTGGTAATACACAAGATTTATTGTCACAGTAAAAATGACAACTTTGATTCTATTTTTTATTTTTTTTATTTTTTCGTCAAACATATATAAGATAACAGATATAAGCATAAACGTGATTATGAATACAGGATAAGGATACGAATAAATGGGGACAATAGGACAGGGACGGTAGACACATTGGTGCACTTATGCACGTCCCTTACAGACCTCTTAGGAATGGGGTGAGGTCACAGTATACAGTCTAAGGTTAAAGTTATGGGGCTTTGTGGAAGTAACCACAGAATCAGGTAGTGCATTCCAGGCATTGACCACTCTGTTGCTGAAGTTGTATTTTCTGCAATCGGGTTTGGAGCGGTTTACCTTAAATTTGTATATATTGTGTACTCCTGTATTATCTGAGTTGAAACTGAAATAATCGTTGACAGGCAGGACGTTGCAGCAGATAATTTTGTGTATTACACTTAAGTCCGACCAAAGGCGGCGTAATTCTAAATTTTCTAATCCCAAAATTTCAAACCTGGTGGCATAAGGTATTCTGTTGTAAGCAGAGAAGTGGAGTACTCTTCTTGTGAAATACCTCTGGATTTCTTCAATTGTATTAATGTCCCATATACAGTAAGGGTTCCAGGCAGATGAGCTGTATTCGAGAATTGGTTTAGCAAAGGTTTTGTATTCCTTAGTTTGCAGTACAATATTACCGGAGAAGACGCTTCTCAAGATTAGGTTAAGAACTCTGAATGCCTTTTTGACAATGCTGTTACAGTGAGTTCTGGCACTTAGATCATTTGAGATGAGTACTCCAAGATCATTGATAGTGAGAGTCATCTACGTGGTTGTATCCACCCAGCTTGTATTTGATATTCTGATTTTTTATTTTTTTTTTGCCAATGTGTAAGACAGAGCGTTTGTTGGTTGATATTTGGAGTTGCCCATTGTTTGGCCATTGTGACACAAAAGGCAAGGTCTCTTTGTAGGGCAGCAGCATTGTCGGTGGTGTTGAATAGTTTTACATCATCAGCAAAGAGAACGCAGTTGCTTCTAATACTGTATGATCGCAAAGGTCATTTATGTAAAGTATAAAGAGTGTGGGTCCTAAAATGCTGCCTTGGCGGAAAAACCTCTCTCAAAGATTCCATAATTTCTTTCTCATGCTTCCAAGTTTGATTTGTTCACAGTTCTAAGAGCCTTGATTAATCTAAAAACTTCCTGAAAAAAATGGCATTGAGTGAACCAAAAGTATACTCATTATTTTTAATGGTGATCAAGTGAGACATAACTCCTTATGTTCTGGGGATGGAGCAAGGAATTTTCAGTATTGTCACTTAATATTAATAGAGTTGGCAAGCATTTGGAATAATTGCTGCACCAAACATAAAACCTTTGTTACAGGTACTGCACTGGCTGCCAAAAGGCCTCCAGGTACAAATTCAAATTTTTGACCAAAAATAATTTGATTTTCAGGTACCTGCAGGATAGTCAACTTCAAGACTGTATCTGTGTTAATGTTGTGTCCTATGTGGATATGCTGAGGGCTTGGGAAATTGGGGATAGAGTGAGAAATGTTTTTCAGGAACTACATTTGCCCTTTGGAAAATCTTTGCCTTTCAGAACTGGAGATTAACTTTGCCTATGAGTTTCAGAAATCTAAAAAGCAGAACTATTCTGAAGGACATCAGTTGATTGAAATCCAATCATGATATGTCTCTTAATAATGACATTGTTATGCTAAATTTTAATTATTTTGCTTTTTTTTTTGTTTGCCTTTACTTATAGTAATCTAATTTATTCAACCATCCATTTCACAGACAAATAGCTCTTATCACTGTGCTACCGTTTTGATCTTGATTTTAAATTCATATGCCCTGGTCCTTCTGATATGTGGCAGAAGGAAAAGACGTAAAAACCAAATATTCTTTGTTAGATTGAGAAATGGTATCTGAAGAAATGGTATCTTCAAAAGTAAGCTCACCTCCACTATCAGTCCGCTTCAGTGCTCCATCTTTATGAGGACATAGCTCACATCTCTGTACATTAAAACAAAACAAAAAAACACACAAAAAGATCCAAGGTTAGGAGTGATAACGTACTTTCAGGGTTCCAGAAAGTTACAGTATAATTCTCATTATTCTTGATCCGATAGAAGAACACCCAAAGTTCTTCGAGGCAGCACTTAGTTCTATAAACATGAGAAAACTGGATGAAAATATATTTTAAATCATACATTTTAGAGAAAATTTGCTGGAAATTTACATTTAAATGTATTATAAAAACTAGAAATCAAATAGATTTTAAAATAAAGAAATATGAATAACATCTTGCTTGGAAAAAAAATATTGTTTTCAGCACTGTTATAGGTCGATCTTCAACTAGGAAGGTTATGGATACTTTTTTGCTTTTAACCATACTCTATTCCTTAATTGCATCACAATGTGCCCCTAAAAAAACTCATGCAAATTATCTAAACCCAAACATGATCTTATTTTGCTAATTCTGCAGTGTTTTAATTTGATTCAGTTTTAACACAATGGACCAGCATTAATTGAGCAATGATCAATGTAAGGCAAATAAATTTACTCCTCAAATTGTTGTTCCACAATTTCTATTCCCTATTCCCTTGTTAACTTGGCAACTTTAAAGACTTGAGGATTTCAACTCCCAGAATTCCCCAGCCACCTATGAGGACCTCTGCCTTATCCTTGATCTTAGCCACATTGGATAGTCCTTCGCATATACTGATTCCTTATCCCAAAAGAAAAAAGAATTTAAGAGGAAAAGTATCAGGTTTAGATAAGCCCTAACCAGCCTGGAAGAAGGGCCAACCAATAAATGAGAGGAATAAATTGAGGAATTGGATTTGGGAAGTTAGGTCTATTTCACACAAGGATAGAAGAGAGTAGAGTAGAATAGAGTAGAGAAGAAGATAGAGTAGAATAGAGTAGAGAAGATAGAGTAGAATAGAGTAGAATTAGGATAGGATACGATAGGAGAGGAGAGGAGAGAATAACAGAGTTGGAAGGGATCTTCTAATCCAACCCGCTGCTTAGGCAGGAAACCTTACACCAGTGATGGCGAACCTTTTTTTCCTTGGGTGCCGAAAGTGCCTATGGATGTGCTTTCATGCGTGTGAGAATGCCCACACCCATAATTCAATGCCTGGAACAGGGAAAATGGTCCCCCCCCCCGAGGCCATCTGGAGACCTGCCCATTTCCCTTCTCTGGAGCCTGGCAAGGGCAAAGATTCCCTCCCCCATTCCCCCAGAGACTCTTTGGAAGCTGAAAATGTCTTCCCATAGCCTCTGGGCAAGCCAAAAATCAGCTGGCCGGCATGCACATGCCCATTTGAGCTGAGCTAGGGTAACGGCTCAAATGCCAGCAGATATGGCTCTATGTACCACCTGTGGCACCTGTGCCATCACTGCCCTACACCATTTCAGACAAATGGTTATCCAACATCTTCTTAAAAACTTTCAGTGTTGCAGCATTCACAACTTCTGGAGGCAAGCTGTTACATATTAAGTGTATGTACATTAGTCTCGAGAGACAACTGAATAAAAATAAATGAGAGGAACTAAAGTAAGAGGTCAGTGTATATCAGGTTGCAATTTGCAATTGAAAAGACCCTTCCACTGTCTTTGGTTCAAAACATTTCTGCTCCAGATTTATTTATTTATTTACTTACTTACTTACTTTTCTTACTTACAAATAGATAGGGAAATTGTATCTCTTTGAGGCAAGGAGAGGCCAGGTACCCAAACCCTAACCCAAACCAGCGGGAGCAGTGGGGGATTGAGGTAAGTACTTGCATTTTTTTTGTCTATATCTGCCTTGGGGGGACATATACCTGTTTACCCTCTTTTAAACTTAAGAGAGCTAGTTTACCGGTTGTCTTTGAAATAAATATTCTAAAACATTTAATCTACTGATGCCTCAATTGATATAATTTTATTGCCTTCCATTTTTATAAGTTACCAGTAGCCACTGCATTTTCCACCCTCGACTTATATTGAAGTCAATAAATTTTCCCAGTTTTTTGGCAAAAGTAGGTTCCTCGGTTTATAATCGGGTCGACTTATACTCGAGTATATATGGTAAAAATGGAAGGCAATAAAATTATATCAATTGAGGCATCAGTAGATTAAATGTTTTAGAATATTTATTTCAAAGAGAACCAGTAAACTAGCTCTCTTAAGTTTAAAAGAGGGTAAACAGGTATATATCCCCCCAAGGCAGATATAGACAAAAAAAAATATGCAAGTACTTACCTTATTTAAACAAGTATAGGATTGTAGTTTATATAAGCATAACATAAGTAGTAAGTAATGATAAAAGAAGAAAATAGGACAGTAGGATAGGGACAGAAGGCACAATGGCACGCTTATGCATGCTCCTTTTATTAGATTATTAGGGGGGAAAGTAAATGTGAAGCATTTTGCCTGCCAGCCTGCTCACCTACTCCTTACTTAAACAAAACTTAAAAACTATCCATGAATCTACCCACTTTTCGCAGAAGTTGCCCTGCAGTCTACCCAACTACCAAGGACAGGAGACAATTCTTAAAGTAAACTGAGTTTACTTTATTTAATGGAGACAAATTCTTTTGGAAGACAGTGAGGAATTAGAGTTCCTACAATTCTTAAAAGCATCATCATCTTGTTAGTACTATTTAATAATGTCTTGGTATAAGACTATACTTGAAACATTGCATCCAGGTTTGGTTGCCACAATATAAAAAGAACTTTGAGGCTCTAGAAAGAACGCAGAGAAAGCAACAAAGGTGATTAAGGGACTTGAGCTTGGGTGGGCTCCTCCCGGTTCACACCCGTTTGCCTGAACCAGTAGCGACCTGCTGGTAATGTCACAATGACCTCACCAACCTGGTTTGGTCAGGGCCGGTTCGTGGGTACCACCACGAATTGTTTTGGTGAGCATGCACAGAAACTGAGTTTCCGGCACTGTGTATGCGGTCACCATCTTGTTTTCAGCTTTAAAAAAAATAATAATAATTTTTTTGGCATTGCACAAGTGCACGCTCATGATGCGTGCCCGCATAGGATAGGAAGAAGCGAACTGACAATGAGGTAAGTTAGAACCCAGCCCTACTGCGGGGGGAGGGCTGCCCGGCCCATAGTCCCATCCCATTGCCAGCCAGCATCTCCCAAAGGCTGCGGGGGAGAGGGTGGGAGAAGGAAGTCCAGCTAGAAACATTCCAGGTGGCCCTGTCCTGCCACTAGCCAGTGTCTCCCAAAAGCTGTGGAGAAGAATGGGGAGAGTGCATCCCAGCTAGAAGCTTTCTGGGCTTGTGTACCCCTCTCAGTGCCAGCCACTGTCTCCTGAAGGCTGCGGGGATAGGGTGGGGGAAGAGGGCAGCCCGGTTAGAAACTCCCAGGCTGGCAGCCCCATCCCACCACTGTCCAGTGTCTCCGGAAGGCTGCGGGGGCACGTGGAAGAAGACAGCCTAGCTAGCAGCTTTCTGGGCCGGGAGCCCCCTCACGTCGCTAGCCAACATCTCCTGAAGGCTGCGGAGACAATTAAATGTGGTTGCCTTAACATTCCTACTTGTTCTCTGGCTTCCCACCACAGTTGAGCCCACATGGGCATTCTTACTTGGATGGCTCTCCACCTGTGCTCCTCTCCTGCCATTTGATTCGCCCATACTCCTCTCCTTTCACCTGGGGCATTTTCCATATAGTTATGTGGGACATTTAAACATACATCCAGGCAGGCAATTTGCACGCTGGGGAGGGGCTTGGGGAAGTCTCAGAATTTTGCTTTGATGTGCATGCAATGATCCTATGGGGTGTGTTCAAAGGACAGTGTTGGGGACCCCTGCTCCGTAAAAAGAAGAGTTGATTATTGATTTCAAATCATCTGGGAGTGGAAGAAGGATGACACCATCTTGTTGTGTATTCAGAATTTGTAGGTAGATAATACATAAGTAATTGATTGATGGTGGAAGGGAATTGAGGAACTATTGTCTATTTTTCTGTTCATTCAAAATCTGCAACACAACTATTCAAGTTCTAAGCATGAATTGAAAAAAGGTTAAATTTATTCAATAAATGAGAAAAATGACAGCTAATGATATTTATGGATATATTGCTCTTTCTTTCTCAGTAAGTTGCCAGTAATATTGCATTAGTGTTGAGTACATGCAACTAGTTCATTATTGTCCATTAATTGCTTCTAGCAGAAAATAAATCCTAAACATATAGTTCCATAATGATAATAAATTATATTTTTAGCATTCCTTTCCTACAAATCTTCAGACTTAATAAGGATCTAAACCCCAAGTATCTTGTTTAGAACTACCAGATGTTTTTCCCCCCTAGAAAAACAATTTCCACTAATCAAATTAATATTTAAAACATAATTGTCATTATTTCCTATGATGGGATTAATATAATTTCTGACTCTGCATTAGTGCTTTAAAGAAACTAGCACAAAATATTTCATCTTTAAATGTGCTGGCAATATAACAGGGTGTTCAAGCTTGGGTAGAACAACAGGGTCAGAAACTTAGGCGAGAAGGTGATTTGAACGGAACCCCTTTATTTAGAACAGCTGTCAACAGGACAAAGCAGTAACCTGCCCAAGCAAGCCTCTGTCAGGCTGCTATTTATATGGTGGCTGTCAAAACTGGTAGCCAATAATGGGGTTGTTATTTTCCCATTGGCTGAGCTGTCCACAGCCAGCCAGTAGGAAAATAGCTCTTAGCTGCTAGGTAGATTTTGAGCATGGAGACGCAACACTGGACATCCCTTATTTATTAAAATAATTTATATTCCGCTTTTTCACAATCAGAATGACTTGCAATAAAATATGAAACTTCCACTTAGAAAAGGGTAGAACATACAAGTTCAATTTGGCAGTTCATATCTCACCAAGCTCAAGGTTGACATGGTCTTCCATCCTTTCAAGGTGGGTAAAATTAGAACCAAAAATTGTGGGGCCTAATTGCTATTGCCTAATTGCTATAAGCCTAATTGCTATTGCTATGCAATATCTTCTGCTGAGTCATTGGATTACTTTCCATAAGACTAAATGAGAAAAAAGGTGTCCCTTTCAATAAATGTCAGTGGAATTTACATAGCAACATACTTTGTCAACTCTGTCCATTATTGCAATTTCAAACTGACAATTTTTCATCTGCAGAAATTTATTATATCACTGTTATCGCCTCATCTACTATTTTAAAAAACAGGATTAGCTTGAAGCTCATTAAATGCTTAAATTTTACTGGTAAGTATAAATTTGTCAAAATAAATGAAGATACTGACCAGGTTAGTATAAAGTTAGTATTAGGCTGTGGGTTTTGCCTCCCAAGGACAATTCTATCTGTCCGTCCATTACCCTGGGGGGGGGATTATTGCCCCCCTCGGAGAGGGTCCGCAACTTGGGCGTCCACAGCTAACATTGGAACATCATCTTTCGGCTATGGCGATGAGGGCGTTCGCACAGGTTCGCCTGGTGCACCAGATGTGGCCCTATTTGGACAGGGAGTCATTGCTCACAGTCGCTCATGCCCTCATCACATCGAGGTTCGACTACTGCAACACTCTCTACATGGGGCTACCTTTAAAAAGTGTTCGGAAACTTCAGATCGTGCAGAATGCGGCTGCGAGAGCTATTGTGGGGTTACCTAGGTTCACCCATGTCTCTCCAACACTCCGTGGCCTGCATTGGCTGCTGATCAGTTTCTGGTCGCAATTCAAAGTGTTGGTAATGACCTATAAAGCCCTACATGGCATCGGACCAGAATACCTCCGGATCCGTCTTCTGCCGCAAGAATCCTAGTGGCCGATAAGGTCCCACAAAGTAGGCCTTCTCCGGGTCCCGTCGACTAAACAATGTCGTCTGGCGGGCCCCAGGGGAAGAGCCTTCTTTGTGGTGGCCCCAGCCCTCTGGAATCAACTCCCCCCAGAGATCAGAACTGCCCCCATCCTCCTTGTCTTTTGTAAATTGCTTAAGACCCATCTATATCACCAGCCATGGGGGAATTGAGACATCTCCCCCAGGCTTATATAGTTTTATTTATGGTATGCTTGTGTTGTATGTTTTTTAAATAATGGGTTTTAGATATTTTCTTTTAAATATTAGATTTATTCATTGTGCACTGTTTTATTATTGTTGTGAGCCACCACGAGTCGTGGAGAGGGGCGGCATACAAATCTAATAAATAATAATAATAATAATTATTATTATTATTATTGTTGTTGTTGTTATTATTATTGTGTTTTTTAAAAGGTGTTTTAAAATCTGAAGCCATCCATTTGTTTTGGGTGGAGTCTAGGGATTATATAGAGTATTAAGAAAGAGAAAGAGAGAGAGAGAGAAGAAAGAAAGAGAAAGAGACAAAGAAAGAGAGAAAGAAAGAGAAAGAGGAAGGAAAAAAGAGGAAGGGAGAGACAAGAGAAAGATAAAGAAAGAAAAAGAAAGAAAGAGGAAGGGAGGGAAGGAAGGAAGGAACGGAGAAAGAGAGAGACAAAAAAGAAAGAACGTAGGATTAAATTGTATATTTTGGATGTTCAGTAGTAGTAAATGAATAGACAGGGAAATTGTATTTCGTTGATGTCTTTGAGGCAAGGAGAGGCCAGGCACTCTAATCCTAACCCTAACCTTTAACGCGAGTGATGTCAAGTTGGCCACGCCCACCCAGTCACATGATTGCCCAGCTATGCCCACCCAGTCTCCTGACCATCAAGCCACTCCCACCCAGTCACATGACTGCCAAACCAATCCCAGCAGGGAATCCCAGCAGCGCAAAATGGGTGCTTCGCTGGCAACAGAAGTCTGGAGGTGGGGTTTCCCAGTGAGGGGAACCTCAGTGAAATTGCAGCATCGCAAAAACACGGAAGTCCTTGAAACCCCACCTCCGGACTTCTGTGTTTTTGCGATGCTGCAATTTCACTGAGGCTCCCCTTGCTGGGAAACCCCACCTCCGGACTTCCATTGCCAGCGAAGCGCCCGTTTTTGCGCTGCTGGGATTCCCCTGCAGCATCACAAAAACACGGAAGTCCAGAGGTGGGGTTTCCCATGGAGGGGAGCCTCAGGGGAATCCCAGCAGCACAAAAACGGGGGCTTCGGCTGGCAAAAGGGGTGAGTTTTGGGCTTGCACACATTAATCGCTTTTCCATTGATTCCTATGGGAAACATTGTTTCGTCTTACAAACTTTTCACCTTACAAACCTCCTCCCGGAACCAATTAAGTTCGTAAGATGAGGTATCACTGTATTTGAGAGGTTGCTAAAAAAGAAGAGGAGGTCAACTTATTCTCCAAAGCACCTGAAGGCAGAACAAAAAGTGATGGTTGAAAATTTAGCAAGGGGAGAACCAACCTAGAACAAAGGAGAAATTTCCTGACAGTTAGAACAATTAATTAGTGCAATGACTGGGCTCAAAAGGCTATGATTACTCAAACACTAGAGGTTTTTATGAAGAGACTGGGCAACCATTTATCCGAAATGGTATAGGCTTTCCTGTTTGAGTATGGGGTTGGTCTAGAAGATTTCCAAGGTCCTTCCCGATTGTTATTCTGTTAATCTCTAATCTTGAACTTATCTTGAACATCTGAAAACTATCGATCTCTGACATTTGGAATCCAGCTGCAGACATTCAAAAGTAAAAGTAATCTCCCTAAGCATTCAGACCCATATTATTACTTATACATGTTACTTTGTTTTAGCCAGCAAAACAGAAGCTGTGGGGTGATCGTTCCAGGAAAACTGTATTTGAATTTAATTCAAGATTCTCTGTGACTAATAAAGAGTTGGTATTGCCTTAACTACAGTGGTTCTCAACTGGGGGTCGGGGGTCGGGACCCCTTTGGGGGTCGAATGACTCTTTTAGAGAGGCCACCTAAGACCATGGGAAAAGACAAATTTCCCACGGTATTAGGAAATAAAGCTTCTATTCTGGCACCTTGGAACATATTTTTACAATCCAACTAATCAGGCATTTACAGTGGGGGTGTCCCTCTGACCTTCCTGCCAATCAACTTAAAGCTCTGTTGGTGCTAGAGTTATGGTTGCGGGTCACCACAACATGAAGAACTGTATTAAGGGGTTGCAGAATTAGAAAGGTTGAGAACCACTGCGTAGGATACACCTTGATTGTGCTGATTTGGAAAATGGAGGTGGCTGTTGCTTCAATGGGCGTTATCAAAAATGGATTAAAGTTACTCTATGGCCTGCACTGTCCGAGCTAATGCACTCTGCCCTCTTTTTCTGCTCTTTCTCTGAAAACCCCTCCAGCCAAAAACATTTCTGAAAACAGAGACAAAAAACCATTTCAAAGCGTATTTCTAAGTAAAGTTTGTTTAGTGCGGAAAGCACAAGATGAAGGAAGCAGAAAATGAATTAAAGCATGAATAATGAATTAGACATATGTTGCTTTTTACAAAATAGTAGGAATAGGAATACAAACACACACACACACACACACACATACATGCACACACACCAAGCTATAGTGATTTATAGTACAGGTAATCCTTAATTGGTGGCTCCCACATTTAGCAACAGTTTGCCCTTACGATGGTGATAAACACATAATGTTGTAACCACATTTGCAACCTTTACAGATTGGTAAAGCAGAGAAAAGGTGAGATAAAATAATAAGTATAATCAGTTTCACTTAGTGACTCTGACGTTGGTCCAATTATGGCCAGTAAACAAGGACTACCTGTGCTTGTTTTATATTTAATCTGATAACCAGAAGTCACTGCTGCAACCCTATGTTATAATGCATGGCTTTTCAATAGTAGAAAACTTGGATTCTGCAAGAACTTGATGAAATTTCATTTATTATTATTATTATTATTATTATTATTATTATTATTATTATTATTATTATTTAGATTTGCATGCTGCCCAACTCCAAAGGCACTCTCGGCGGCTCAAAACCAAAGAATAAAACATATGATACAACATTAAAGCCCCTTAAAATTTAAAATAATTTAAAACCAACAATTAATTAATTGACGGATGATCTCTGGCGGGCCCGGGATTGGGGTTTATCCTCTATCCTGGTACTTCTTGACCTCTCGGTGGCTTTTGATACCATCAACCATGGTATCCTTCTGTGCCGGCTGGAGGGATTGGGAGTGGGAGACACCGTTTTATGGTAGTTCTCTTCCTACCTCTGTGGTCAGTCGCGGTTGGTGTTAGCAGGGGGTCAGAGGTCGATTCCGAGTTTCCTCCCTTGTGGGGACCGACGCCTCTTGCCCCTGCTGTTTAATATCCACATGAAACCGCTGGGTAAGATCATTTGAGGGCATGGGGTAAGTTACCATCAGTATGCTGATGACACTCAGCTATACATCTCCATCCTGTGTCACTTAGTGAAGCAATGAAGGTAATGTGCCGGTGTCTGGAAGCGGTCAGGGTCTGGATGGGCATTAATGGGCTCAGACTCAACCCCAACAAGATGGAATGGCTATGGGTTTTGCCTCCCAGGGACAATTCTAACTGTCCATCCATCACCCTGGGGGGGAGTCTTTACCCCCCCCCCCAGAGAGGGCCTGCAACTTGGCCGTCCTCCTCGATCCACAGCTGAGTTTAGAAGACCATTTCTCGGCTGTGGCGAGAGGGACGTTCACACAGGTACACCTTATGTGCCAGTTGGATAGGGAGTCACTTCTCACAGTCACTCACGCCCTGATCACCTCTAGATTCTATTACTGCAATGCTCTCTACATGGAGCTGGCTTTGAAGAGTGTTCAGAGACTACAAATTGTGCAAAATGCAGCCGTGCAAGCTATGGTGAGGGTACCAAAGTAGTTTCTGTGATGTAGCTAGGTCTAAAGCCGGATTGAAAAGGGTCTAGATAATCCATTTCATCCAATGACCATAGGAGCTGGAGTGCCACCACTTTCTCTAAAACCTTTCCCACAAAGGAGTTCTCCAAGTTCCCTCTCGAACCCTTCAAGGTCCATTAGACATCTGGGGCAGAACCACTTAATTGGCTCCACCTCGCTGCAATGGAGGAGTGGTGCCTTAGTCTCAGCAGGAAATGTTCTGACTACGACAAGGGTGAAGCATCTATACCCCTTAATTCCAGATCCTATCTCCACTGCCCCGAGAGAAACACAAGATCCAGTGTGTTCCCACTCCCCATGAGTCGGACCCTGAACTACTTGAAATGGGTCCATGGTTGTAATAGAAGCCATGAACTCCTAAGCTGCCTCTGAGGATTTGCCAAATGAAGGCAAGTTGAAGTCCCCAAGCACCATAAGCCTGGGAACTCACCCTCCTTGTCTTTCGCAAATTACTTAAGACCCATCTTTGTCGCCAGGCATGGGGGAGTTAAGTTATTCTTTCCCCCTAAGCTATTACAAGTTATGCATGGTATGTTTGTGTGTATGTTTGGTTTTTTATAATAAGGGTTTTTTAGTTGTTTTTATTAATTGGATTGTTCATGTTGTTTTACCACTGTTGTTAGCCGCCCCGAGTCTGCGGAGAGGGGCGGCATACAAATCCAATAAATAATAATAATAATAATAATAATAATAATAATAATAACAACAACTCCACTGCCAACCCGGCTACCGGTTCTAGCAGCACAGGCAAGGTTGTTGCAATGCAGCTGGGAGGCAAGTAGATCAACAACAAACCCAACTGAACCCCTGAGTCCAACCTCAAGAGGAAAGATTCCCATTCAACATACTCTTAGGTAGCGATCCTGCGAGGACTAAGACTATTCTGGACAATAATTGCCACTCCTCCACTCCTTCCCTGGAGGCTGGTACAGAACTTGAAACTGGTCTGGGCACATTTCCAAGAGGGGAACATCCCCCTCATGGCCCAGCCAGATCTTGGTTAGAAGAGAGGTTAAGGGCAAATAAATAAATAAAACCTCTCAAACATAGCTAATTTTCTATCAGTGAAGCTGGATCAGGGGTTCCTGCATTTATTTTTAATTAATGTTTCATTGCTGAAGAAGTTTAAAAACCTCTGCCCTAATTGCACTAAATTTGTTTGGAAATTATGTTCCTGTTATCAACAAACAGGAAAGTGCCTTGTTTATTTGGTTAGCTGATTATTTTTCTAAATTAAAATTTATAAGTTGTTCCCATGAGTTTGTTTCCTAATGCTTTTGATAAAGGTTTTTTTAAAAAATCTGAAGCAACATTTATACACATTTTCACTAGCACCTGGAGTATTTTCTTTTCCTTTTTTTGAAGCTAGCATTGTGCAAACATTCAGCTTATTTCATGGGGTTTTATTTGTGTGCATAATTGGGGGAAGGGGCAAAATCCAAATAATGGGAGTTTCCATTTGTAATCTTGCAGCGGTTCTCTTTTTTTCTTTTTTCTTTTTATTTGTACTAAATAAGCTCTGTTAAGCGAGAAAAAATAAAATAACTGCATAATACATGTTATCTCCCTTAGTTAGGTACTTTCTGAAAGAGCTTGCTTTTAACATTTGAATTCGGTAAAAGGCAGAAAAGCTGCATTTAAAATAATTTATAAATGGTTTGCATAATTTTGATACCAAATATTATAAATAAACAAAAACAGCAAAATCCACATTCTGGACAGAGAGCACCACTGGTTTAAAAAAGGGATAAAAGATGCATGAAAAAGGCAGAAAAGCTGCATTTAAAATAATTTATAAATGGTTTGCATAATTTTGATACCAATTATTATAAATAAACAAAAACAGCAAAGTCCACATTCTGGACAGAGAGCACCACTGGTTTAAAAGAGGGATAAAAGATGTTAACATAAAATTTATCTTAACATCAAGCAGCTTTCCCTTAACAGAAGGAAAGAGATAAGACATCACCTATCTCCTATCTAAAACTCAGTCCTTTCAGCATTTCCAAGAAAATTTCACCCCTATTTGCACAAGTGACAATATAGGTGACCCTTAGGGCGCCAGATAAAACCCCACTGTCCCCAAAAATTCGTAGGGAAAGTGCTAACGGCCAGATGACTGCAAAGAAATGTGATTCTTCCAAACCCCTCCTCCCATTCTGGCAGAACTAATCCTTCCATTCTGCCAGAATCAATTAAGTATCTTGGATGAGAAATAAAACTTCCTCAAGGGAAAAAAAACCCAGTCTAGTTGCCTTTTGAAAAAGTACCTTTGAGACAACTATGACCTGGAAGATCGAGAAGCTCCACAAACTAAATAAATTAATAAATGCCCCAATGGGCATTTAGAAGTAACAAATTCCTTATAATTTAAATCCATGTGAACAATCCAGAAATAGTAAAAGGCATATTTTTAAACAAGAATCCAAAAACTTGCAATATGAACCCAGCTTGGAACAATGCAACTCAATTGTCTTGCAATAATCAATAATATTATACTACCGGGGTAGGGCTGCCCGTCGCCGGCACTACTAGTGCAGTCCTGATGGCGGGCGCAGGTGGCGGCATGAGATTCAGCTTCCTGCGCATGCGTAGAAGCTGAATCTCATGCGAGGACAGTTGCGTGCACTAGATTATGCCAATTTTCAGCGATTGCTTTCCTTCTGTGCATGCGTGGAAGCAAAAAATAAAAATAAAAAATCGACTAAAATCTCGCATGTGCGGGCATCCGCGCAGAAGCTGAATCTCACACCGACGTGTGTGCCTGCCTGCTGGTCAGCTGGAGCTCCATTTTTCCAACTGCAACTGCGCATCTGACTGTACCGGCTGCAGCTCAATACTGTATACTGCCTACTACTGTGCTTCCCTGAAAATAAGACATGTCCCTATAATAAGGCCAATTAGCCTTTTCACAGCGCATGAGCAGAAATAAGGCCCCCCTGAAAAGAAGGCTCCCCAACTACTTTCTGGGGAAAGGGAGGGACATGCCAGGATCCGTTCTTTTTGCACAGGCACTCTTTTAGCTGGGTGAGCAAAAGTGAGAGTAAGCGAGAAGCAGGTGTGTGCACACCATGCGGGACTAGCTCGGCTCCTCTGGGCTCTGCCTATGGTAATTTGAAATGCTCCTGCCTGCAAGGAGGCAGCGTGGCAGGTCGGGTACAGGAAGCCCACAAGTGCAGGGCTTGAGCAGCAGACGGGTACATCCAGTCTGTCCCTGTTTCCACCCTTCAGGTTTGCCTCCTGCTGCTGGCTCCCTCCCTTGCTCGCGGGCTCAGGCCACTAATCCTCCACTTACCCTCCCCATGTCCTTCAGACAGGGGGTGCAGGCAAGGGCGGTATGTAGGAATCTCCTGCAGGAACAGCCACCCAGTCCTCAGTGTTGTGCCCACAGTCCTCAGTGTTATGCCCACAGTCCTCGGTGTTGAGCCCCACTGCCTCCAGCTCTTCAGCAAAACAGGAGGGGGAAGAAACTCTCACGGGCTGCCTGAGGCAAAGCACCAGTCTTTCCTCCTTCCTTCCCTTCCCACTCTCTCTCAGCAGGAACCTTTTGGCTACACACAAGAAATATTTCTCTTCCAAACTTCGCCAGAAATGAGTCTTCGTAAGACTCATTGCACCTACGTAGCCTCTTGGAGCGAAAGGGCATGCAGCCAAAAGGTTCTTTCTTCTGATGCGGCGCATTTGGAAGAGACAAGGAAGCATGAGCTCGGCTGCTCTGATGCTGACCCCGGCTAGAAGTTTGGCTGTCAGCTCAGCTTTCTCAGGCAGCTTCTTCTCCCACCCACTTTTCTCAAGAGCTGAATGTAGGAGAGGGCCAGTGGACACAAGACTGAGGAACGCAACAGAGCTACAAGTCTCAGGTAGGACGCATGTCTCACAGCCTATCCCGTCCCACCCAACCTGCCACCCCCAAATTGTGCCCCATCATAAGACACACATCCAACCTGATATTTGTAGCTCCATCACATTCCTTGGGTGCAGAGAATCCAATTGTAAAAGAAAATTTCTCACAAGTTCGAGAAGTTTGATTGAACTTGCTTACAATGGGCTTCTCTGGACACAATGCTGAGGAGTGTGATGAAACTACAAGACGCACATCTCGTGGCCCAACACATCCCACCTGCCAGAAATGAGTCTCTGGGAGACTCGCCATGCCACCGCCACTGCCTTGTGGAGCAGGACTCTGCAAGCCTTATGCCATTTCATCCATGAAAGGCGCAGCGCCCCAACTGAGCTGTTCCATTATCAGTTCTGCAGTTCACGCATGCAACAACACAAGAAGCCATGAAGAGTCCTGCTCCCCGAGGCGGTTGCAGCGGGCCAGCCGCTTGGCTGGCACCAAAAACAAGGAGTGGAGGCGGTGGCAATGGGACATCCAGTCCCACGTTCTCTGCCTACTGTATCTCCAAAATAATAACCCCCCCCCCCCCCGATAATAAGGCCAAGGCCATATTTTGGGGTTCAAAAATATAAGGCTCTGTCTTATTTTGGGGAAAACACTGTAACATTATAGTAATCTGCTATATTTAGATTAATCAACTACTGATTTATCACATATCCATTTCTTAAAGTCACTTCAGATCAGCATTCAATTCTGACAACTTCCTCCTTCTAGATGCCTTTTAATATATAAAGGATGACTATAATCTGTGCACTTTCACTACCAATACATGAGAAATTTGCAAACATGATTTTTATCCCTTAACTTTCATTGAGGTGTATGAAAATGTGTATGATTGCATGTGTATGTGTTTGATTTTAAAGGAAATGAAAATATTTCAGCGTAATTAAAAATTCTACATTTAGATCAGGACATAATCTGATTAATTTATATCCTGTTAGTTCACAAAGGCTGAGAGGCCATATCAAAAGTATTAATTTTTGCACAAGAAAGTATACAGGATTTTTACCTTTCATGTTTTGTGATAGCTTACATAAAGTAGTAGATTTAATGTTTATTGCTTGAGCCAAAATTATGAATTATTTTGCCAAAGGTGTTTATGTATTCTTCACATTTAAATATTTATTTACTTATTCATTGGATTTGTATGCCGCCCCTCTCCGAGGACTCGGGGCGGCTCACAACATATCAAAAAAAGCCATAACAACACATCTGGATCCAATTAAAGTAATAAAAAAACCTAAAAGTTCTAATATAATTAAAAACATTCATTACCATTCATTCCGTGAAACACACTAAAACACTCATTGGTCAGGGGGGAAGAACTAATGACCCCAGGCCTGGCGACATAGATAAGTCTTTAAACTATAGTTTAAGTTCAGTTAAAATAGTTCAGTTCCCAAAGAAATCTGACAGATGTTTTCATGTCTGATTGCCTTTTATTATGCATTATTGTTGGCTTACTTGAGTTCTGCATAGAAACCTTATTGCCACAATTTAGCAAGTGGATTTAATAGAAGCAGCTGAACTAGTTAATGGTTCTTTGCTTTCTTTACTGGAGCAGCAAAACTGGTTTTATTATTGGCACTTAGAATATTACCAGTAGTGGTGTCTACCTTGTTGCCATCTGGTTTCTACTGTTATTTGAGCTTTAAGAAGTATCTCATTGTACCTAGGAGATTGCAATTTGAGAATTCAAGTAGAAAATTCTGTATAAACATTACCTCCCCCCTCCCCAATATTATTTCTACAGGACCATAAATATACATTGCCTTTTGTGGTTTTCTATTTTTGCCTTTGAGAAAAAACTTAAATTTTTAATTGACAAGTTAAAATTTTGTTTTAATTCTAAGTAATTTTAAAACAGGCTGGGTACTGCTATACATGTTACCTTCAGGGGTGGATTGCACTTACTACTGCTATCAATGCGCTGTGCGTGCAGCTTTTACTACCGGTGCAGCATCCTTTTTCGTTACTCTAGGCACCCACTACTGATTAACTTGAATCTAAATATACCAGATGATGAGAAATTGACTCATTTTTCCTTTTTATTTAGTAATACATACAGATCATTTCCTGATTGTAAAGGAGCAACTTATATCTTATACTGTACAGGCAAAACTCCGAAAAATTAGAATACGTGCAAAAGTTCATTAATTTCAGTAATGCAACTTAATAAGTAAAACGTAATATATGAAAGAGACACATTACATGCAAGGCAAGATTGTTCAAGCTGTCATTTGTGATAATTGTGATGATTATGGGGTACAGCTCATGAAAACACCAAATACACCATCTCAGAAAATTAGAATATTACATGCGATCAATAAAACAAGGATTGTACATAAAACAGTATCAGACCTCTGAAAAGTATAAGCATTCATTTGCACTCAGAACTTGATTTGGGCCCTTTCTGCAGCAATTACTGCCTCAATGTGGTATGGCATGGAAGCTATCAGCCTGTTGCACTGCTAAGGTATTATGAAAGACTGAGATGCTTCAATAGCGGCCTTCAGCACTTCTGCATTGTTCAAGTCTCATGTCTGTCATCTTTCTTTTGGCAATGCCCCCTAGATTCTCTCTGAGATTGAGGTCAGGCAAGTTTGATCCAATCAAGCACAGTAATCCCAAGGTCACTGAACCAGGTTTTGGTGCTTTTGGCAGTACGGGCAGGTGCCAAGTCTAGTTGGAAAATTGAAATCACCATCCCCATAAAACTTGACTGTGGAAGGAAGCATGAAGTGCTCCAAAATCGCCTGGTAGACAACTACGTTGACTCTGGACTTAATGAAGCACAGTGGACCAACACCAGTAGATGACATGGCTCCCCAAATCAACACAGATTGTGGAAACTTCATACTAGACTTCAAGCATTTTGCTGTGTGTGCCTCTCCATTCTTCCTCCATATTCTGGGTCCTTGGTTTCCAAATGAAAAATTTTGTGTTTATTTTAGGGGCCATGTTACGTACTGTTCTGTCGGGCTCTCTGGTAGACTCCTCCCAAAAATTCACAGGTACAAATTTCAGACACACACACGTTTGAAAATTCAAAACAATGTTCTTTATAATGAAAATTCACTTAAACTAAGCCCTCTTTTGGCATAGCAAAGAGCACTGTCTCCAAACAAACTGGTAATTTGTACAAGTCCCTTATCAGTTCTGTGATACTTAACTTGCAGCTGTGAGGCAATTCACAGTCCTTCTTCTTTCACAAAGTGAAACACACTTTGTTCTGGTTTAGTTTCAAAGCGGGGAAAAATCAGCACACAAAAAGTCAAAGTCAGTAAAGCAGTCACGAAACACAACGACCAGATAATCCACCATGGCCAAACCCACAGGCTGCTCTTTATAGCAGCCTCACTAATTACCACAACCCCACCCAACTACAGGTGGCCTCATTTTCTTTGATAATAATCTCTCAGTTGTTGTTGCCTATGCATCGCTCTCCGCATGCGTGGCTGTATCATTAACTCTTGTTCTGAATCCAAGGAGGAGCTAGATAATTGATCTCCTTCTGAGCTGTCTGCCACACTCTCCTCCTCCCTGTCACTCATGTCTTCTTGGTCAGAGGAGCCTTCATCAGCAGATTCCACCGGAGGCAAAACAGGCCTGCAGCATGTGGATGTCTCCCCCACGTCCACAGTCCTTGGGGCAGGAGCTGGGCCAGAGCTAACCACAACACGTACTGGTATTGGTCCACTGTGCTTCATTAAGTCCAAGATCAACAGACAGTAGAAACGGTAGCAAACCGCTGGTGTCATCACAGTGACGTCATGGAACAGATTCTGTCCGTGCCTGTCCCTGGACGCCACCATCTTTTTTTGGGTGCATTTCCCCCCGCTTTTTCCCCCTTCTGCATATGTACAGAAACCGAGCTTCCAGCACTGTGCATGCATGGCCATCTTGTTTCTGACTTTTGAGGCGGATTTATTTTTCATTTTTCTGGCACTGTGCATAAGGAAGCAAATCAGCAGCAAGGTAAGTTAGAACCCGCCTATAGCATCTCCATTTCCCAAAAGGAATCCAAGACAACTTCTCATTTTTATAAACATCTTCCATTCTGAACGTGCTCATTAGTTAGCTGAAATACTAGCTACAAGAAGCAAGAACCCAGGCGACAGGATTTCCCCCCATCTGTTTCTACTGTAGTAACCGGGGATATTCAGTATTTAACTTATGAATCCACATTGCAAGTCTTCCTCCACTGGGGGGAAAAATGTGGATATAATGCTTAGAACATTTCATTTCAACCTTTTCAAATGTAAGCAGCAATTACACTCATGGAGCTAATATTAAAGGCAATCTTCCTAAGGTTCAGTTAGTTCCATCTTGAGTGCTTGTGGAGAGGCACTGCATTTTTTTCTACTTAAGACATATTTACCGGTATTTCTATTATCTCTCTTAGCTAGAATTACCAGGTACTTCATTCCTTTCTCTGTTTAGTGCTTCTTGCAATTATTTAATTTTCCCAGGCAGAAAGCCAGTGAATCAAAATAGTTGCACAACAACAATCCAGAGCAACTAAGTTCCTCTTCTATTTAATTCACACAACAAAAAGCAGAAGACCATCTTTTCTTTCTTTACATCCTCCTTGCTCCAGGGCTCCCTATATATTTCTTTGTATCCTGAAGTTCTTGGCTCAACTACTAATAGCCTCTTATTCCTTTTCTTTTTTCCCCTCCATTTTTTTTATTTTTCTCCTCTACATCACATACAGGTTAATATGTATATACAGTGATCTCCCGGTTATTGCGTCCCCGACCATTGCGAACAGGGTAATTTGCGATTTTTCAGTCAGCGGAGAACGGCGCAACTGTTTTAAAACGATCGGAGCTTTCCAATGAGTCCCGAAGACAAACGGCAAACTTCTGCGTTTGTCTTCGGGACTCATTGGAAAGCCGCGCGGGTGTTTTAAAACATCCCCGCCGACATGGGGGGCTTGCTAGCACCCCCCCAAACCCGGGTTGGGGGTTCGGGGGGGTGCTAGCGAGCCCCCCATGTCGGCGGCGACGTTTTAAAACAGCCGCCCCGCCCCCAATCTTCGGCTCCTCGCTAGCGCTGCGGAAGTTAAAAACACCATCTGCACATGCGCAGATGGTGTTTTTACTTCCGCAGCGCTACTTCGCGAAAACCCGCTCGTTGCGGGGGGTCCTGGAACGGAACCCTCGCAACGAGCGGGGGATCACTGTACCTTAAAATATTAAAAATAACATACATAGTTACACATTTTTATCAATTGTTCAAAAATCCATAGCTTATTCTGCCCTTACATCAATAATCATCAGTCTGCCCCTCTTTTTTGGGGGGGACATATACCTAGAATAAAGCAGAAGGGGGAGGAAGAGAAGGAGAGAGAGGTAGAGGAGGAGTGAAGGAGTAAGAAGGGGGGAGGAGGAGACAGAGAGAGAGGGAAGGGAGTGTTCTTAATCCTTTTTATTATAAATCCCATTTCCTCAGTTACATATCAGGACCTCATCAATTTTGGATAATTATGAAATCATAAAAATTTGGATTGGTTACTACTTGGAAGGGAGACCATCAGATTTATTAAACTGGGAAGCTCAGAAATTATTCTGTAGGAAGTCAAAGGCCAATTAATTTTGTGCTATTTCTCCCCCCTCCCCACCATACTAAATTATGGATCTCAAGTTTGATTCAAAGGAGGTTTTGGTTAACAAATGTAGCCACCCCACAAAACAATCTGTCTCATGTCTCAGCTACACTCCCTCACGATGATCCTGGCTTGCTTGCTTCTCTTCCTCCTTCCGTTCCTCCTATTTTCTGGGTCATCTTGGTTTAGGCAGAACTATCTGACCCAGTGCTTCTCAACCATGGCGACTTTAAAATGCCTGATTTATGTTCAGTCTAAAAGTATGGAACCAGGAAGAGTGAGGTGAGCAGCTTTGAAGTCACACCTGGGCCAGAAGCATATACACACACAGGTCCTGTGATTAATTTATATTTCTGTTATAGCAGTTCTGCATAAATTTGCCTTTAACATACAAATTGGAATAGGGCAGTGTTATGGAAATCTAAACCCTCTTTTGTTTTCTTTTTCTAAAGGTTCACATCTTTTTTGCAAATGTTTAATAAGCATAGCTGATCTCTCTTTTTTGCTTCTTTACAGGGCTAGGTCTAAAAGCTGTCAAAACTGGCATTTTTCAAAATTCAAGGAATAGAAAATGACCCACTGCTTTCATAATCTTGCATTTCTCTCTGCGCTGAGTGGCCAAGAAGATTTAAGGTTTGGTGTTTTAGTTAATAAAGGGATTGCATGTAATATAACTACACCTTCCCCCACAGAACTTTTGGCCATTCTTGTCAATTATATGATGACAATTTCATTATCTACACAAAATCCATTCATGTTTTAAATCTGGGGGAAAGGGGGATGACATACCAGACATCAGAAGACTTCTGGCTAGGTATGAGATTTGCCCCCTCCTCCAAGCAAAATTGGAGTAGCCAACAAAAGACTAAAAAGAACCAGGTTGCTAATTCAGAAGAAACAAGTTGTAGAAGAATACTTTCTTAGTTTAGCCAGTAGATGGCAATGGATTTATTTGCATCTCGAGTACTATATACTGTAATCCAGAGTTTCCTGGGCATTTTGCTTCTTATTTAACAGAGTAAACCAGTTTCTGTTTACCTTAATGACTGGGTCTTTAAACCTCTTATGGGAAATGTTGCTAATGTACCAATATAACATAAGTAAAAGTGAATCATCATGTCCTTTATGACTTTAAAATTAAATTCATCTGGGGGGAAAAAATCAAAATTTCTTTCTCCCAATCTTGCCTGTCATAGCTACCGGAACAAGGGCTGCCTGAAAAACTGGCAAATCTAGAATTGAAAAGAGTCTTCAACATATGAAAATTTCAATTATTTCCTAAGAAAAAGTAACTGTTTCTCCCTTTAAACAAATCAAATTATATATGCACATTTCATTAATATCTTTTTTATATTAGCAAGTAAGTGAATATGACAGAAATGTAGTAGCAGCTAAAATAAAGAAGCTTTTCAGTGGTGTAGAACATGGATAGTAGATAGATATCTCTATGCTCTCTAAGTGGTGCATTCAGAATTAGGTCTACATGAATGCAGGTGAATAATCTAATAATACAGACATCCGCTATTAAAAATGTTACATTATGTTTAGAAGCTGCCAATGCTCCAGATGCAGGGTGGAACAATTGTTGTAGGCCTCTGTTTCCATATTCCATTTGTGTACCTTTCACATTTAAGCAGTTAACCATTATTTTGAACCACATAATAATTAGCATAAGCTAAGCAAATTTTATTCTGTCATTCTGACAAGTTTTCAATGTGTACTCACCACCCTGGCGGCTCTTTCTTGCGATTCACATTTTCGACAGAACCAGGGTCCGGTGGGAACCTGAACAATTCCATAGCATGCTAAGAGAAGAAACAAGAATGAAGAAAATTAAAAGAATGAAATTTGGGTTGCTATGTATTTTTCTTGGTATGCTTGATAGTTTCCAATTTTAGCCATAAACCTAAGATGGAATCCAATTCTATATTTTTTCAGGCTCTTAGCAATTTGACTGGATTCTCAAAACATGGTTCTGCACAATCTGTGATTCACCAAACCAAATAGAATCAACCAGTTGTGTATGCACAGTATTGTACTCAGTAAGTTTCCTATTTTTGCAGGCTCCTTTATAGCACAAAACAAAAGATCCTCAAGGAACTGGCAGGCCACAATTAATGCTTGTGGCTGCATTAGCTTGCAGCATCATTAATGACATAAATATGTCATATTGTAACATCCTTTGAAAAAAAGAACAACTCTCTCTCTTTTTTTCTGTTTAAAGTGTTGCTATTGTATCAAGGATCAGGACTTCTTACAACATCCTCAATGCTGTGTCATTAAAAATAAATTTTATTCACCAGTAAACTACTATCAAGTTTATCGAAATCTGTAAGTTGTTACTAAAATTTAGCAAAACAGCTGAAGTATTAAGTATTAATCTATTAAAATTTTCAACACCAAATCCTATAAATTCATGAGTTCTGAAAATTGTAATCAAACATATTTATAAGGTGCTAGATTTATTGAATGAAAAGTATTAACTCTGGCAATGGGACCATTGGCCTTCAGGAAATCAATGAAGACCTGATTTTCCCGCAGGTAGTCTTAAAGTTAATGGGACAGGAATGGTGTATTTGATCTATGGATATGAATTTTATTGGGGGTTCAATATTGTCTTCTTTTACTTGAGTGGTTTTTAATCATTGTGTTTTTGTTCTTGTTTGCCGCCTAGAGCTCCATTTGGTACATGGGCAGTTATATACATTTGTTTAATAAAAAGCAATATTAATCATAATAACTACATATAACTTCTAGTTTATAGAGGCAAAATAATAATTGCTGTAAGTGAAAGCAGAGGAAAGCTTTTTCACTAAAAGTCTTGTCAGTGAGCTTCCCAAAAACATTTAGTTGGTTACACTTATATACAGAATCCTGGCAGGGATGATTATGGGGTCAAATCCACAAGCATTTTCTATGTGCGGAATAGAAAATCTATAATCTAATAATCTATACAGATGCAAATGTAACAGATGTGATTTTTCTTTCTTTCTGTAGTCATCAAAAATTTAACATTAGTGTATAGGTTATGTATCTCAAGGAAATTATTCAAGGGGTTCCAGAGAAGGCCGGGCAAACAACTATAGGAAACAGAAAATGAATAAAGGCATTAAAGCCTTGGCAAACAAGAGAGTCCTGCAAGGAGAGGGGAAAAAAGATCCCAATCTCATTGAACATGTTATTAATATTCCTTCCTGTTGAAAGAAACAGATTAAAATGAGGAAAATCATGAACAGAGGAGAGGAAACAGAACAAAAGGTACTACATTTTAAAAAAAGTATTGATTGATTGATGAAACTATGGTGCTGTTTTTCCCATGCAAAGAAAGAAACCAAAGCAACTTACATGATATACAAGGCATAAAAATAATTTAATATTTATTTATTTATTTTGTCAGGGATGTATTAAATAACAGATATAAAAATTTAATTATGGATGTATGAAATGGATACGAATAAAAGGGAACATTAGGAAAGGGATGGTAGGCAGGCTGCTGCGCTTATGCACACCTCTTACAGATCTCTTAGGAATGGGGTGAGATTGATAGTATTTTATTTATTTATTTATTATTTGGATTTGTATGCCGCCCCTCTCCGAAAACTCGGGGCGGCTATACAATCTAAGGTTAAAGTTTTGGGGGTTTGGGGAAGAAACCATAGAGTCAGGTAGAGTATTCTAGGCATTGACAACTTTGTTACTGAATTTGTATTTTTTCTGCAATCAGTATTAATAATAAATAATAATCATTTAAAATGTCCTAAGGAAGATATAGACATAAAAATCCAACTACTATATCAATTAATACACAGAATAAATCAAGATAAGTGTAAATGTTTGTTTAAAGAGGTATGTCATCACTTATTGACAGAGAATAAAAGTGATTTTTAAGAGTAGCTCCTGGACTCCCAGCTTTCCCTGAAAGCACTCTGCCAAAATTAGAGATAAAGTATGAACACAGAGTTGATTTTTCACTGATTTTCTAGAGTACAGGGTTCTAACCAAATCAAAGTTTAAATCATTGAACTTAATAAACCTGAATCCCCTTTAGAAAGCCTTTTAAAGTGCTGAAATCCCAACTGCATTTATTCAGTAAGAAGTTTTTATCACTACAATGTTATTGTCTATTACAGTGATGGTGAATTTTTTTTTATTTGTATGCCAAAGGGGGAGGATGTGGGGAGGCACAGGCATACCCACACCCATAATTCCATGCAACCCCCGCACATGGCTCCTGGCACGCGATGGCATACCTGTTTTTCACTCTCCCCAGTTTTTACTTTCTAGGAGCCTGGGGAGGGCGAAAACAGACTACAGAGCCTTTGTAAGAGCTTGGGGTAGGGCAAAAATGGCTTTCTGCACCCTTCGGAGACCTTCTGGAGGCCAGAAATTACCCATTTCAAGTTGGGACCTGAGATTGCGTGCCCACTGATATGCCATAGGTTTGCCATCACAGGTCTATAACAATTCAAAATAGGAATTGTTCCAACTAATTTAAAGGTTTCATTTCTAGATCTAAGTTATTAGGATAGATGCTCAATCTACAAGGTTCTACCATTCAGAAATAATTAGTATATTTCTACAATCACCTTCTGAAGAAAAAGTACATCATAGAAGTCTACTGCTAAAAATGATACATGCATTAATTATGTTGGATCCAGATGCAGCTGCCATTGAAGGCCCATTCAAATCAGTGCAATTTAAACCAATCTGCTCGAATCTTACTATTTTTAACAGATTATTTTAATTTGAATTTTATGATAAGGAAAACATGCAATCAATAAAATATAAAATATCAACACCGCAATTTTCAAATTAGAGAAGAGGAATCAAAATAATTTTAATGCTTCCTTATCTTACTTCTGATTACTATTTTAAACTATGCTTATCCAAACAATTGAATTCTCTGTTGGATGTGCAACTCTATAATAGGAAATGTATGTATTTATTATATTTAGTGTACTGTACAATATATCAGTAGCAGTAAGCTGCATTTACTAGTAGTCAGCTTATTTTAAGAACATCTGATTTAGTTATTTTTTTGTTCTAAATACCATAACAATTCTTCTACTGAAAATTATTTTTGGAATCTGTGCTTTGACAACTGTACTACATAACTTGTACTACATTTATTTATTTTATTGTATATAGGAATAGCTTTGATGTACCTAAAATGTAGCCTGAATTAAATGAGCAAACCTTGATTTATTTATTTATTTATTTATTGGATTTGTATGCCGCACCTCTCTGGAGACTCGGGGCGGCTAACAGCAATAATAAGACAGCGTACAATAATAATCCAATAATAAAAAACGATTAAAATCCCATTAATATAAAAACCAAACAAACATACAGACATACCATGCATAAAATGTAAAGGCCTAGGGGGAAAGAGTATCTCAATTCCCCCATGCCTGGCAGCAGAGGTGGGTTTTAAGTAGCTTACGAAAGGCAAGGAGGGTGGGGGCAATTCTAATCTCTGGGGGGAGTTGGTTCCAGAGGGCCGGGGCCGCCACAGAGAAGGCTCTTTCCCTGGGTCCCGCCAAGCGGCATTGTTTAGTTGACGGGACCCGGAAAAGACCCACTCTGTGGGATCTAACTGGTCGCTGGAATTCGTGCAGCAGAAGGCGGTCCCTGAGATCCCTTTGATACAAATCAAAGACCTTTCTTATTTTTTCCCTGCCTTTCTGAAGCAAAAATAGTACTCAGATTAAGCTAGAATATGTACATTTGCTTGGTTTGCTCTATTGCTAAAAGTAAGTCAGCAGCATGCTGTACGTGCAAACATAGCTAATGCAATTTCAGGCTGCCTTAATGGAGTACAAGTTTTGAGAGCACCATAATGTGTTCTGAAAACTTGACATTATTTGCCATATATTGCATCCACTAGGTCCACTTTGAGGCCTTACACATTATAAAGGACATTATAAAGGAACTGGGTTCACCTACGTCCTTTATAACTTAAAGGAAGGGTAATCACAGAAGCGGACAACATAGTAGAGAACAAAAATTAAAATAACTGGTCTTTTTAAATTTGGAGAAGAGATCCGGAAGACTGAAGAGAGAAATATCATGGCACTCTTCAAATGGGCAGCAAAACCAGTTCTCTATTATATCTGAAGATATAAAGTCAGTGGACATACATTACAAGGAATATGAATTTTAATTGATGGTAGAACAGTTTGATAAAGTAAGTTTAGAATAGTTGATGGATTCTCCTTTGTTAGATGTCTTTGAAAAATCATATCCTGAGAATATTCTAGCTCTAAATTCCCTGTACTGATCCTGGAGATTGACTCACAAAAATATTTTTGTTGCTGTTGTGTTACACAACAAAATCTCTTATTTTAAGTTAATGCATCATATCAAAACAGAGACAAAGGAGGGAAAAAGAATACTCTGTCTTCCCAGTTATCCATTCAGACTTCTGATGTGCACAGATATAATTCCCTTGTGACTATATGTTTTGGTTGCTATGAAGGGAATTGGGATCTAATTATTCACACACAGTGCAAATAGTGTGTACTGGAGCTACAGAAGAGCTTTTTAAATCTATGTTGAACTTCCTTTAGATATATACAATATTGGACCTTAACTCTTTTGATGTGATACAGAATGGTTTCAAAGATAAGATATTCTTATGAAATACTGAATGAATTAGAAATAAATATATCTCTACTCCTACTCCGTGTTTGCAAACCAGAAAGGTTAATATTTGGTCAGGCAACATTTGAAGCTTCACTGAGTTCTTTTCAACAGTTGTGTGAGAAATACTACGCAGCTTCTTATCGAAAGTCCTGCAGTGGATCTATTTCTGTCATATTTAAGAGATGCCACACTAGTAACATCCAGAGGCCAGCTGAAAATACTAGCAATTCTAAAAGATAGAGAAATTTGGTCAATTGCCAGGGTTTTAAATCCAGCAGGGTCCACCATTTTAACAATGCAATCATCTCCATTTTGTACAGAAAAAAATATTCAGAAGAATGAAATAATTATTGGAATATCTCACATTTTCACATTAGGGGAGGACACTAGGATCTATGATTGCGACCAGAAAATCCTGGTGGCAAAGCTATAATTAATACAGTACAGAGGCATTCACAAAATTCACCTGCCTTCCATTGAGGACCTGTATACTGCACGAGTCAAAAAGAGGGCAGGGAAAATATTTACTGACCCTTCACATCCTGGACACAAATTGTTTCAACTCCTACCCTCAAAACGTCGCTACAGAGCACTGCACACCAAGACAACTAGACACAAGAACAGTTTTTTTCTGAACACCATCACTCTATCAAACAAATAATTCCCTCAACGCTGTCAGACTTTCTACTAAATCTGCACTTCTATTCTACTAGTTTTTCTCATCATTCCTATCACCCATTTCCTCCCATGTTGACTGTATGACTGTAACTTGTTGCTTATATCCTAAGATTTTTATTACTATTGCTTCTTTATTGCTTATTTGACCCCTATGACAATCATTAAGTGTTGTACTACATGATTCTTGACAAATGTATATTTTATTTTATGTACACTGAGAGCATATGCACCAAGACAAATTCCTTGTGTGTCCAATCACACTTGGCCAATAAAATTCTATTCTATTCTAAAAGATGTGCTGCTTATTAGATCAAATGGATCTGCAAGAACCGGTTATACATGGCAGACATTTAAGGCAATGAAATTGGTATCAGTGGGGCATTTGGCTATGCCCATCATATTCTAGCCACAATGAATCAACTGAGTCAGATTCATGGTTTTGCTTATTGACATCTAATGCTCTGTCTGCCATACCCTACAGTCTTGCCTTTGTTAATACAGATTGAATTAGAGCATCCAGAGGCAGCTGCTTTTTATTTTATTCTAGTTTTGTTTTTGTTTTGCATTATATTATGTTTTTAACTGTTTGCTGCTCAAAGTTGCTTTTGCAAGATGAACAGTCCTCAAAATGGAATGATGTAAATAAATATATAATCCAAGAAGGTGGCTGTAACCATGCAAACCCCTGCCTGTTTTTATATATACTGGGGTGGATTTTGGTCATGTGATCACATCTTCATTTTTTTAATGCACACACCTCTCCTCTCCATCATAAAAGGCCCTAGTAGATGAAACCAAGTACTAAGGGGTCACAGTAAACTCTTCTTGTGAGTTTTGAGAATCTTGGGCAGTGCTTTTAAGGTACACTCTCATATAGGAACCTTCTTCCCTATATGAATATTATCTATAACAGGGGTGTCAAATTCAAGTCCTGTGGCCCAGATTCATCTTGCAAGGTGCTTAGATCTGGTCCATGAAACCGCCCTGGAAACAACGAAGGACCAGCCCGCAGTGCATCTGCCAGTGAAAACGGAGCCCAGGAGGGCTGTTCTGTTTTCCCTAGCAGAGGGTTGCACAAGGCTGTTGTGGCCAAAAATGGAGCCCGGGGGTTTGTGTGTGTGCAAGCGTCCTCCCAGGTTCCATTGTTGCTGGCAGAGAGCAAAAAAAACAAACTAAAAACAAAACAAAAAGAGAAATGTTTCCTCTTTTGTATTTGAGCATGCAAGAACGCATAGGTAAGGAGAAAGCAAAAGAGAAAAGAAAAAGATGGGAAGAGAGCAAGAAAGAAAAAATAAGGGAAGATGGGAAGAAAGAAGAAAGAGGAAGGAAAGAAAAAGAGAAGGAAGGAAAGGAAGGAAGGAAGGAAGGAAGGAAGGAAGGAAGGAAGGAAGGAGGGAGATTATAATGAGAGTGGGGGGAGGGTCTGTAGCACTTGGCCACAACCGGTGCCCCTGATACGAGTAATATCGGGCTGGCCACTCCGGCCCCTGGCCTCCACCACCCCGGCCATGCCCATCCCGTGGTCAAACACAACTGTGATGAGACCCTCAATAAAATTGAATTTGATACTCCTGGTCTATATAGTCTGGATTTCATCTCTGTTTTTCTCTTGTTCCATCTGTCTACCTATCTACCTGTCATGTATTTATATTTATATCTATAACAGGAGTATGAAAGAGGAGGAGAATTTACATCACATCATTGACTTTTGGACATTAAGAAGAATAGACAAGCCCTGGTTGGGTCTGGGTAGTTGTTTTATACTTTTGTATGTTTTATGCCAATAGGCTATGATTTTTAGTTTTGTTTTATATTGGTTAAATGAATGGATGTAGGAGTGGATGAATTATAACAAATGAATGGATGGACTATTTGGACAAGTAGAATGAGAGTGCCAGGGATGAAGGCCGCTGCCCCCCCTGCTGAGTGTGCATACAATAGCAGGTGGGGAGCCCCAGATTGATATTATTATTTATTATTATTATTTATTGGATTTGTATGCCGCCCCTCTCCGCAGACTCGGGGCGGAGGCTTGCCAGGCTTACTAGGGAATTAGGAGGTCTGGGGGAGGGACCTCAGAGGGGGGAGAGAAACAGGGCATCATGGTCTTGACTGGGAGAGGCAGGTATGGTGGGAGCTGTGGGGTAGGCCACTCACAGGGAACTAGGACTTGCTGCTTGAAAGCAATTAATTATTCCAGCCCTCAGACTCACCTCGTTTAGCTGGACTTTGAGAGGCCTTATCCTCCACTGCAGGAAGGCTGAGTCGATTAGATGGTTCTGCCCCAGACGCCTAATGGATCTCAAAGAGTTCCAGAGGGAGCCTGGGGAAACACCTGACTCGCTTGTCCGCAATCCAGTTGAGTCCCTAGTGGCTACCTGGAATAAGTCCGCATGGGGGACTTAGACCAGATTGTGCCTTTGCGGCCTCTCTGCGGTTGTGGATCCCAGAGGGCTCCTTGGTTTACTGAGGAACTCTGGGAAATGAAACACCAACAGATGTCTGGAGCCAGTAACTCTGAATCTGACTGAACACAGTTAAGAGCCTTTATTAGGACTCGCCTAATGGCAATATGGGCAGCAAAATGTGCATATTTTTCCGCCCTTCTTGCGTCTGTGGATTCTCGCCCAGTCGCCCTCTTTAGGATAACCTGTTCCCTTCTTAGTGTGGAGGAAGCAGAGGAAACCTTGCAGGGCAGAGCTGGCTCAGTTTCATGCGGATAAAGTCGCTCAGATTCGGACGGACCTAGACTCTGATTGGGCAATTCAGGCTGAGAAGACAGGGGCAGGCCTTAGTCCTGTTGTGTGGGATGAGTTTGACCCTGTGATTCCTGATGAAGTGGACAAGGCTGTAGGAGCTGTGAGTTCCTCCACTTGTTTACTGGATCTTTGTCCCTCCTGGCTGGTTTCTTGACAACTGGGGGGTTGGAGGGGAGGCACCGTTTTACAGTAGTTCTTCTCCTACCTCTCCAGTTGGTTGCAATTTGTGTTGGTAGGAGAACAGAGGTTGACCCCTAGGCCCTTGCTGTGTGGGGTACCACAGGGGCCGGTTGTCTGCCCCCTCCTGTTTAACATTTTCACACTGGGTGAGATCATCTGACGACACGAGTGAAGTATTAGCAATACGCTGATGATACCCTGTTGTACAATCTCCACCCCATGCCAGTTCAGTGAAACAGTCAATATGATGTGCCAGTGCCTGCAGCCTGTAAAGACCTGTATGGGAGTTAACAGGCTCAAGTTTAACCCTGACAAGACTGAGTATCTCTGGGCATTTTCTGTGAAGGACCATACCATCTATCCATCTGTGATTCTGGGGTGGAAATTTTAACCCCCTCCGAGCGGGTCCGCAATCTGGGGACCCTCCTGGATGCTTAGTGAGACTTGACCATCATCTTTCAGCTGTGGTCAGGGGGACCTTTAACAACCACAGTGATTCACTTAACCATGATAAAAAGGTTGTAAAATTAGGCATTACTCACTTAACAGCCATCTTACTTACTAATAGATATTCTGGTCTCAATTCTGGTTATAAGCTGAGGACTACCTCTGTAAGATTGTATTCAAGTGGTTTCCATGGGAAACCATCATAGAATTATACATAAACTGTTCTAAACCTGGACAAAAAAAATCCACAAAGAAATATGACAGATTGAATGTGCACACATACTGTTGGTAAAAGCATATAATATAAACAGTTAAGAGTGTGGATAGTATTTGTGTATTTTGGTGGTATGAAAGCAGAGATGAAAACGTCAAAAATTAGAGCCATTTTGTTCAGGTAATTACAGGTAAAGATGAATCTCCCATGGTGGAAGTGAAGAGATTTTCCTTTTCCAACAGCAGAAAAACAGCTGATAGATGTATGAGTCATCTTGGTCGATCCATTCTAACTTGCTGTAGTTAAGTGACAAATAGTATTTTTTAAAATCATAGTGATCGTTCAGAAATAATACTGAGAAAAATATTCCAAACCTATAATTGTAACTTTTCTATTTTCATATTAATGGTTATTGTTCAAGGTTACCATCCATCATTATTATACTTTGCACAGGCTGCATTCTGTTGTAGCCGAAGTTGTCCTTGTAGATTTTTCTTGTGTTAATTTAAGAAGGGGGGAGGGGTCAAAAAATAAATATACTGGAAAAATACAAGGATCATATAATCTATTACCAAATAGCTACAATATACAAAATGGCATTGGGCTATGTTACAGTAAGAATTCCAAATTTGGGCTGCAAAAATCTGGATAAACATTAATAATAATAATAATAATAATAATAATAATAATAATAACAACAACAACAACAATAATTTATTAGATTTGTATGCCGCCCCCATCCAAAGACTCCGAAGATTAAATGGTAACAAAAATCTAGAACTGTCCATAGGCAGTTATCTAAATTTATGGAAAAATGTGGATAACCATTAGGTGATAGCAAAGTTTGGAGCTGTCCATCTGGATTTATGGGTACCAGTAGAGCCCGCTCCAACTAGTAATTTGCAAGATTGTTTTTTAAAAAATATTTTATTTCTTTTACATTTGGAAACATTAAATTAGTAAAAAAGTAAATTAGACAACTGAAACAACCTAAGATTATATAAAAATTAAGAGTAGATTATTCCATCAAACAAATGTGAGATTGGTTCTTATGCTCAATACTATTTCATGGGCTGAATATGTGCACCAAGTACCGTATTTTTCAGAGTATAAGATGCACCAGAATATAAAACGCACCTTAGTTTTAGGGGAGGAAAATAGGGAAAAGAATCTAGGTATTTATCTGACTAGTATCTTTAGTCTGGTCAGCTTCAGCACATTATTTTATCCCCCAGTTAAGGGCTTAAAAAATTTTATTCTGAGAGAGTAACAATAAAAGAGCTTGCAAGCCAGTAAGAGCTGGGAACATCATTAGCACCTGGAAAGAAACAGTCGGAGCAAGTAGAACAATGGAAAAAACCCTACAAAAACTTAGGGCTTGGAAAATATTCTTCTTTGCAGAGAGTAACAATGAAAGAGCTTGCAATCGGGGAAGAGCTGGAAACATGATTAGCACCTGGTTAGGGCTGGAAAGAAACTTACTCAGGGCAATGAGCAATGAAAGCTAGAGCAATGGAAAAAACCCTGCAAAGACTCATGGCTTGGAAAACATTCTTCACAGAGAGAAACAATGAAAGAACCTGCAAGGTAAGACCTGGAAAGATTGTTAGCAGCTAGTTAGGGCTGGGGAAAAAAAACCTACATTCAGAGTATAAGACGCACCCAAATTATCAGCTTCTTTACTCCAAAATACAGTAATCTTTTTTAATGCTCATTTGTATGTGCTACAGTATTTTGCATCCAAATAAAAAAACATAAGAAATATGAAAGTTTCTCCTCTAACTTTATGCACAAATGGTGACATACCTAAACACTAAGTTGGTTGTCTGTAAATTAATATCCTCTCCAGCTATATTTATTTGTTTGTTTGTTTGTTTGAATTTATAAGCCGCCCTTCTCTAGCAGACTCAGAATGGCGTACAACCAACGCTAAAACACCATTAACCCATAATTCATTAAGTACCACTAACATACTAGCAGATGGAGTGGAGTGTTAATGTTCAAAGGCCCCAGGTTTGCTGGCAAAGGCGTATTTTTAAAGCCTCTCGAAGGGTGGGGGCAGTGCAAATCTTTGGGGGGAGTTGATTCCAAAGGACTGGAGCCACCATAAAGAAGATCCTTCCCCTCAGCCCCGTCAGCCAGTACTGCTTGGCTGAGAAGACCTGGAAAAGGCCAACTCTGTGGTACTGACCAGCCGCTAGGATACATGAGGCAGGAGACAGTCCAGTACATAATCTGGTCCTAAGCCATGTCGGGCTTTATAGGTAATAACCAGTGATGAGCTACTATGGGTATGGGCAGGTACGCAGAACCGGTAGAACTTTTGAACTTTTTTTTCCTATCACAGTAAATGAGGTTGAATGTGTATAATTTTAGAATAGCTGTGTGTGTGTGTAACATATACACACAGTTTATATAGTAGGTAATGTATATTTTTTGGGTGCCTGTCTGTAATATGTATGTACATATATGGCATATATACACAGAATTAAATAGCATATTTTGGATGTTCAGTAAGAGTAAATAGGAAAATTGTATCTCTTTGAGGCGAGGAGAGGCCAGGCACCCTAATCCTAACCCTAGAGGTGAATGACGTCAAGTTGGCCACCTTTAAACCAGTCACATGACCTTTAAGCTACCCCTAGTCACATGATCGTCAAACCACTCCCACCTGTTCACCTGGTCATCAAGCTGCACCCACAAAATAAACCACGCCCACAGTGTGGTAGTAACATTTTTTGCAGCCCTTCACTGGTAATAACTAACACTTTAAATTGCGTCTGGAGGCCAATCGGTAGCCAATGAAGCTCACATAGTGATGGTGATATATGGGTATATCTTGGTAAACCATAATGGCTCGTGCAGTAAGAGATCTACATCTATTTTTTTATTTTACCCAGGTCGAGCATGCAGAGAAGCTGAGCGTAAGTATAATTGCAAAGGAAAAAGAATATTGAAAAGACTAATCAACACAAAATACAAATACCGATGATATGCATTATTTAATTAATTTTTAAAAACCATACTAATAGTACAGAATGAAAAATACTGTGATCCTGATCATTATAATGTGACACTTCCTGTGATGCCTTATTTCTAGACTGATATTCTCATCTTCTCAACTTGTTTCAAAGAAAGTTTAGAGTTTACAGATTCACTATTAATCAATTCTATATCTGAGTTCTGAGATCTATCTGATAGTGAAGACAAGTGGCTCATGGGAATATTCTTGGTTGCCAGGCTCATTACTACAGTACTGTATTGGAAGACAGAACTAATCAGGAGACTGAAGTTCTCATGCTCCTTTCCATGTTTAAAAATCCCGATTATTTTATTAGTTTGGGTAAGTGCCCAAGTCTGGGTTCCCAACTTGGCTTAACTTTATTTTAAAACGTGCCACTTGAACTGACATACAGTAAGATCTGTTACTAATATTCTCTTCAAATTTTTCATGTTCCATTTTTACTTCCTTTCTCCACCCCTCCCTATGCTACTATTTGCATTTACTGTTGCTTTACCATAAAAGGAAAAAACCCTTATAAATATGCCCATAAAGATATGAACATATAAATAATTCCAGTATCCTACATGAAAAAAAAAAGGATCCCATAGGAGGATAACAGTTTTAATTTACAAGGAACAACTACCAAAAAAATGGGATCCTAAAAAGTTACTCTGCAATCACATGCATCAATTTTCTATAAAGAAGCGCCTCTCTATATTTGGATTATAACTTCCAGAAACTTGAGCATTGAGTTTTAACATATCTGAGTCCATCGTTTAACTGTAAATATGTTCACTGAAAAGAGTAATGCTTAATTAATTAATAATAATAATAATAATAATAATAATAATAATTTATTAGATTTGTATGCCGCCCCTCTCCGAAGACTGGGCATGTATGGGACTAATTCATTGGTATGTTTTTAATCTCAATCTTTCTTCTTTTGGAAGAAAGTTCATAGGGGATATTCATGTTTCTAGATTTACATCTATTCTAAGTTCTTCTAACTTCTGTTCACAATATCACATGGAGGCTAAGAAGAAGAATTTCTCTCAATGAAATTTGATGGACAAATCCTTTTCTTAGACTATGTTGGCTCATTACACGAGAGCATAGAAGCAATAGAAGAGTCAATGTGGGAGCTGAGCATGGTGTTTGCTTCCTTGTGAGGGGTTGCAGGGGTCAGTTCTCTCCCAGTTATTTAATATTTACATAAAGCCACAGCTAGTGCTTTGGGCATAATATCCAGCTTTATATGGCAGCCTCATGCTACCCTGAAGACACTGTCATAGGTTTGTCCAGGTCCCTGGAGACTGTGAGGGCCCAAATGGGAAAGAATGGGCTAAAATGTAAATCTAGCAAGACTGCATTTTCAGATTCTCCCTATGGCCTTAATGGTAATTCTAGACAGAGCTGCTCTATCCCTATAGGAGCAGGTCCTCCTGGACTTGAGCCTTTTGCTAGATCAGCAAATGAAAGGCTTTTGCCCAGTAAGAGCGATGCCCTAGTTGTGATCTTATCTGGGATATATGAACCTTGCCTCAGTAGCTCAGGTCCCCATCACCATTTTTTTAGATTTTAGATTACTGTAACACGTGGTCTACAGACTCGGGGCAGCTTATATGAAGTCCTTCAAGGCTCAAGGCTCAAATTACTTGCAGGACCACAATGCCTCCACAGAAGTTGCTTGACTGATTTGATTTATGCTAGGAGAAGTAGTTGATTATTCTCCACTTTGGGAAGGTCAAGGTAGTTGAAATCCCAAGGTATTGTTTTTCTACTCTTCCACCGGAGGTTTGTTTAATTGTGTTGCTGTTTATCTTTCAGAAGGTATTGAAGATGAAACTTTTCTGGAGGGTATTTAAGTTATTATTATTATTATTATTATTATTATTATTATTATTATTATTATTAATAATTAGATTTGTATGCCGCCCCTCTCCGTAGACTCGGGGTGGCTCACAACAATAACAAAGACAATATAAGAACAAATCTAATAATTTAAAAAAACACTAAAAACCCCATTATTAAAAGTAAACATACACACAAACATACCATGTATATACTGTATAGGCCCGGGGGAGATGTCTCAGTTCCCCCTGCCTGACGGCAGAGATGGGTCTTAAGAACTTTACGAAAGGCAAGTTATATTGCCACTTCATTGTTGCTAGCAAGCTTAGATATTTGAAGTATTTGAAGGGTTTTATTTCACCATTACAGATCTTTTATTTAATTGTAACCTGATGAAAGGTGGTTTTTTTTAGGTTGTAAAAGGGTAGAAATGTGATAAACAAATTAACGAACCAGAAGTACCGTTGACTTATCTGAACGGACTTCCCTGTGCGCTGCGTGGAGAGTCCAATCCTGCGTCAACTCTAGTCAGTTGCTAGGGACTGAGTTTCAATTTATTGAAATTGAAGAGTGCCCTCTAGCTGCCTAGCAGATCAGTTTAAAACAAAAGCATAGAAAGTAAGGTAGTAAAGTCCATATTTGTCTGAAAAACAAGGCTGCAACCCTGGGCCAAGGCCAGGCAGGTTTGGATTCTCCATGCAGTGCACAGAGAAGACCGTTCAGGTAAGTCAGCTTTACTTCTCCAGTCCAATTATGAGATATACCCAAGCGTAACTGTCTGGTGCAGGTTCAGGCTACACCAGCCGAGCAGGAGTAGCGCAAATCCTCTGGACAACTTGTCTGCTGAATGCAGCCTCTGCCAATGCAAAAGAGTCCAGTCTATACAAGGTGAGGACCAGGTAGCGGCTCTACAGACATCCTCAACCACGGCCTTGTGTGGCCCATGCTGCTGAAGTGACCGCTTGCATGTGGAATGTGAGGTTTGCGCTGTATATGCCATGGCTATACAAGACTTGATCCATCAGCTGATTGTCTGTAATGAGATTTTCCGCCCTAGGGAAGAGGGCGGGAAGGAAGGAAACAAGGCCTCCATCAGTCTGAAGGGGGCAGTTCGTCAAATATAAATTTTCAGCACCCTGAGGACGTCTAATTTGTGCCAGCGATGTTCTAGTAGTTGATGTGTAGTGTTGGCACAGAAATCTGGCAGGACAACATCTTGTACTCTGTGAAACCAGGTATTTACCTTCGGGAGGAAGACAGGGTCCAGACGCAAAATGCCCTGGTCCTGATGGAAATGACAGCGGTCCTGCCGAACAGATAGCGCCGTTAGCTCAGATAACCTCCTGGCAGAAGTAATGGCCACCAGAAAAGCTGTCTTGAAGGATACACTCCGTAGCGGGATAGTTTGCAGTGTTCAAAAGGAGGCTGAGTAAGCACTTGCAAAACCAGTAGAAGGTCCCATTTGGGGTAACGATAGATCACTTGGAGACAGACGTTGGCTGCACCTGTTAGGAAACCTCTGATGCTAGGATGATGGTAGAGGGACTGGAGATTGTCAAGCAAATAACAGTTGATAAGGCTGCTAGATGTCTGTGCAAGATGTTGGATGCCAGACTTTTGTCAAATCCTGCCTGAAGAAAGATAAGAATTTGTCGGAATGAAGCAGATCAAGCTGATTCTGGATGCAGAACTGGCAATAGACACCCCAAGTGGTGTTATATATGTGAGCGGTAGAACCATGATGAGATACCTGAATGGTGGCTATCACATTGTATGGGAGCCTGTCTTGCCTCAAGCGGTCCCCCTCAAGTGCCAGATGGTGAGATACCACCATTGTGGATCGGGATGGAGAAGGGTTCCTTGGCTGAGGGAGACCAGGTGGTCCGGGATCCTCCAAGGTCAGGACACCAAGAGATCTGGTAGGTTGGCAAACCACTGACGTTGTTATCAGTGTGGGGCGACAAATAGGATCTCTGCCTCTTACAATAGTATTTTTCACACCACCTTCAGAAGGAGAGGAATGGAAGGGAAGGCGTACAAGAGACCCCTCAGCCAGGGGCTGCGCAACGCATTGTCACTCTCTGCTCTGCTCTAGGGGATGGAAATCAGGAGAAGTGGAAAAGGTGAGTATTGAGGTGGGTGGCAAAGAGATCCACCACTGGTTTGCCAAACCAGCAAAATAACTCCTTGAAGATGTGCAGGTGTAGATGCCACTCTGCTGGGTCCAAGGTAGAACGACTCAGCCAGCCCGCCTGCTTGTTTGACGTCCCTGAAATATGTTTCGCTCGAAGGGATTAGAGATGGAGCGCCACCCAATTGCCCAGAGACTCTGCCACTGCCATGAGGCACTTGGATCTCGTGTCTCTTTGGTTATTGATGTGAGAGCAAGTGGCCACGTTGTCCATCAGGATGAGCACGTGGTGCCCTCACACTACAGGTTGGCAATGTTGTAGGGCCAGGTAAACCGCACGTAGCTCGAGGCAATTGATGTTGGTACTGGAAAGCTCTGAAGGTGCCCAGTGGTCCTGGACCATCTGAGAAGAGGTGTGAGCCCCCACCCTGACAGACTGGCGTCTGTTGTGATAGTCCCTCATGTTGGTTCTCTGAAAAGGTAGCCTCGTCACAGGGGCATAGGCAGCCACCATGTTAGGGAGCATCAAACCTTGAAGGATAGAAGAACCAGTGTGTTGGAACGACTGGTTCATGTTCATTGAAACGGAAGGAGGTACCAGTGCAGGCACTGGGAGTGTAACCTCATCCAAGGCACAACGTCAATGTAGGAGTCAAACCTCCCTAGCACTCATGAGAAGAGGGATAATGGCCCTTGTTGCATTTGTTGTATTTGCAGCAGGTGATTGACCTCCTGCTCTAACAATGTATGTTTGACAGGGTGGGATGATATAGGGCATTGGACAACTCTATTGAGGGGACTGTACATAAATTCTATGAATAGACCTGATTTGATGGTGGTCAAAGCTCAAGCATCTGATGATGTGCATTCCCATTGAGTGGCAAAGTGTTGGAGCCTTCCTCCAATGGGAATGTCTCCTGCTGAATCACTTTGTTCTGCAAAAATCCCTGGGAGGCTAAAACTTGGATAGGGTGTCTTGATTGTTGGTATGGTCTACTTCTGTCTTGAAAGGGAAATCTATGCTGCCTATTGACCCCTGAGGCATCCAACCTCTGGGTATGGAGCCCCCCCCCCCCGCCAGAGGAAGATTCAGACCACAAAGGCTATCTTCTAAAATATGGTGTAGACCGTCTGTCTCCCCTTCTCTGAGCACTTAGCAATACCTTGTGTTTATCACAGTCCTCCACCAACTTCATTTCATGGCTTTCAGAATACTAAAAGGTAGAGTAAAAGTTAAAAGGCTGGATCAGTGACTGAAAATCGGTGCCTTCTGAATGTGGTTGCCTATTTTTGTTAAAAAGAGATATTTTTATCCCTTTTAAAAATTTATGTGTTTTTGGTAAACTGGTGGCAATAATGACTCAAAACCTCTCTCTCTGTGTGTATTCTAGGAAGAGCACACTGGATAACTAATACAGACAGAAGAAGTTGATTCTGTCAGTATATAGGTGCCCAACCATAGGGCTTTCGAGGTGAAAAGTGATAGTTTGAGCAATAAAACTGGAAATCTATTGGTACCTAAGGGAACTTGACAGATGAATAACACCTGCTAACAACAGGTTATTGCTTTCAGAATACTAAAATATTCACGGGTCTTAATTTTCTTTGAACTTGGTTTTCTTTCTGGCAAACATTTCATCACCCATACCATGTAATATCATCAGTCCTAGTAGGGAGTGAAGTTTGAGCTACAAATATTCTTCTCTATTGGTATTAAAATGTTCATTCACCTACCAGTAGCAAATAAAACTTTTAAACACAATCGGTTGACTTTTTCCTACCAACAAATTAAAGCAAATGATGTTAATAGTGTTATTTAAAGGAGTCTGAACTTGAAAGAAGAATATGGAGTTGGACTCATTTTTCTCAAGAAGCTGTCTCATGTGCCCAGAGATGCTAGCTGTTGTACATAAGAAAGGAAAGGAGAAATTTGTAGAATTCCATAATTACAACAGGAGATATACAAAGCACAGTCATTTGCCTGCACCTAATTTTCTGAACTGGAACATTTCAGCCAGATCATTGTTTTAAAATATGGCACATATAAAAGAACAAGGTGGAGACGGCGGCAGCAAAAAATAAAAATAAAAGAAAAATACTATTTGTGAAAAGTAAGTACAGGAATTCTGACTGGATGGTCACGTGTGTTACTTTATGAAGAGCAATTTTCTGTCCGATGCCAGTTTAATAAGCCAGAATCTAAAAAGGTAAAGAGAGGAGCAAAAAACTGAAAATTTACCCATCCACAAGTAGTTTGCCTAGAAACAAAGATACTCAGAGCTCTGACTCTTCCTCGTTATCACTAGGGTTAATTTTGCAGTGAGGAAGGAAAGAAGGAAGGAAGGAAGGAAGGAAGGAAGGAAGGAAGGAAGGAAGGAAGGAAGGAAGGGTTTCAGTTTTATTAAAAGTTATATAGTCTGGCTGCAAATACCTGTTTTCTGTCCTCTCAATCAACAGATTGCCATGAAAATACCAGTTAGTCACCATCAATACTAGTACATATAAGGTAACTATAACTTTACACCTTCATATAAGTGTTAAGGTAACTGTCTTATCTAACCAAATCAAATTGGGTTTTGTACATCTGACAGAAAAGTAAACTTTTCCTGCAAAACAAGAACCGTGTTGCACTTTGCCACCCGGTCATATATTAAAGTGGGCAGCTATACAAGTGTAATAAATAAATATGGTGCTTGGAGGAACAAAATGTGCATTCCCATCCCAATAAGTCTCATTGATATAAGTCAAATAAAAATCCTCAGGTTTTGAATTGCATTGCCAATATTTCAAAGTTCTATGGCCAAAGGGGAAATCTGAAATACTACCTAGTCAACATTTTTACAAACTGTTAATTACTATGAATGTGTTTAGAGCTTAACTTTACATCTAGCTGTAACAGCTTTCCCTAACTCAACTAGCAGCATAGGGAAAGGTGTTATCAAAAGGTCAAGGTAGTGGTTTTGGCAGTGTGACTGATATCCTATTCTTTTTGTAAGTGCATTTTTATTGAAGAACATACTGTATTAAAAAAAAGACTGTTGCAACCACCAACTTTTTAAAAACTTTCTCTGTAGATGCTGTTCTACCTGACATGTTTCCTTTTTGCAAATGTTCTCTCCTTTGCTTACTTGACTAATCGTTATTATGTGTTGGGTATTCAAGAGCCAGCATCAAAGCTACTAAATTAGACTTGATTTTTAAGGATTCATTTCAAACTTTACTGTGGAAACTACTAGATAAAATGATCAACTGTAATTTAAGTCTTATGCTATGAAATATATAATATGTAACATGAATAAAGTGTGATTCATCATACATCTAGATCAGTATATCCGAAACTTTCTGCTGTTCAGAACTACTAGATAAATATTTGGAAAATGCAGGAAACGCCAAATTAAACACACACCCCTACATTTTTGTCTTTAAAAGCTCAGGAGTTCACATTTTTTTAGCAAGTAATATAGAGATTATAGTTGCATTTGTATATTCCATCCCCTGCATTTTAAGAGTATTTTTAAACTAAATGTTTTATTAAACATTAATTCAAAATTAAACATTAAAAATCCCATGCCATTGTAGCAACTCATGCTTACTGGTCAACAATGTTCAACAGAAATTTACTGAGTGCATTAGAGGACTAAGATGATCCTTAGTAAAATCCTATGTTTTGATATTAATTATTGTGTTTCTAATTCATTATTTTTGTTACTTCCATGGTGAGATTTGAGTCAGTAACTACATTCAATTCCTATTCACTATTGTCAGTTTTCTGAATCGAAGTACTCACTATATAGGTATTATTCACATATGTACTTCCATAAATAAGTTTTTGGCCAGGGATTCATTTTTGGAAAATCAGCTGATGGTCAAAATACAGAGAAGCAGAATTGAGCTTCTTAGCAAGTACTGAATATTTCAATGGTAACAAATATAATAAGGTTGTGGGGCACCACTTAAACTTGATAACATCTGACATGCCCACTGAAGTCAAGCTTGACTTCAGGTAATTACATGCATATGTAAATAATGTGATCTTCGCACAATACATGTTGCCATCATGTTCTTTTGGGATTCTGGGCCCCTCCCCCCAAATCTTCCTGTTGCCCTGGGATATTCTGGTGGTCTCCCCTCTAGATTCATTCCAATCCAGCAACACTTAAATTTATGCAGGTCAGGAAAAGTTGAATAGATACTGTCCTCTCTTGTAACAGCTATTTCCCTTTTTAAAAATAAGATGTCAGTTATAAAACCAGGTTATATAAATTTATTATATTGTAAAATTTATAAGAGAGGGGGGGAAAGAAATGAATTCTGTTTGAGCACCTCCTCCAACTTGTATCAAACTTCAAAAGTTTGATTAAACCAGTAAGTTCTGCCAAGTGAAGACAGCATCTATGGGCAAGGAGAATATCCCCAGAAGTTCAAATTTCAGCTATCCTAGAGGAAGTTTGAAGATTAGGGAAGAAGGAAGCCCCAGACACCAAAGACAAATTCCTTGTGTCTCCAATCACACTTGGCCAATAAAGAATTCTATTTTATTCTATTTAGTTATTGTCCTATGTAAATGAATGTTCCAGAACAGTGTACTTGCCATAAACTAAAGTCCAGTACATAACCAAGTGAAGATTTCTCCTTTAAAATGATTATTCAGCGCAACAAAGAATTCTAAATTCTGCTCATTGAGTTTAGCTCAGATGTGAAGCTCTAGCAATAAACTTAGACCTGAGGCAGGGTGTAACTGAGGTATTTCCACCTCAGTCTTATATGTCCAGGATTAATGATCTACTACAGGTAACTAGAAAGCAGTAATAAGAGAGTGTTCTTCTTTCGCTCTCCCTCTTTCTCTCATACACATTTCAGCTTTCTGTACACCAGGTGGCTTTGCAAAGAAGTATATTCCCAGATTGGTCCTTGGGACCTTCTGTTTTGCTTCACTTACCTTGCTGTTGCAAGCCAAAAAGTCCCCCCTCCCCCACCCCACCCCCAACATTAAAATAAACAATAAAAAATCCCCAATGTTACAGGGCAGCTAATAATAGAAGCTCAGCTAATCCGGAAGGAAGCTGAGGGAGACAGTCAGAGGTCACTGCCATTCTGAATCTACGTCAAATAATATATTTTTTACAACATCCATTACAACTGACACTTCCCTGTCCCCTCTATGCTTCTGGAGTCTGTTGGCATTCAGATATATCTCATCTTCACCCTCTTTATATGGTGGTGCAATTAAAAATTAATGGATAGGAAAGCAAAACAAAGCAATAACTAGGAGCATGTACACATAGACACACTTATAGACAGTGGAGAAGGAAAGGCTATAATCATGCTTTTCATAGACAACATACACGTTTAACCTTTTTCCTCAAATCTTTTCTCTCCCCCCCCCCATTTTCTTTTTTCTTTCTTTCTCTTTCTTTCTTTCTTTTTTTTTGCCCAGCATTGCACCCGCCTCCTTCTCCCCTGTCAAGTGCACCCCAACGGAACAAAAGGCGCTAGAATTCCTTCAATGCACGGTTAAAACAACAATAACAACAATGATGAAGATGATGGTGGAGGTGGCGGCGATGATGATGATGTATGTTTTAGCCCGCCTCCAACTCTTCTTCCTCCATGTCGAAAACCAATCCCGCCGCTTTTTTATTTCACTGAAAGCTTGCGAACGTTTTAGGGAGGCAATCAGTGCGGGAGGAGGTGGTCCCGGTTAACCCCCACGGTCTTTTTCCAGATCTGCCAAGCCACTTCTGGCAAGCGCCGGGAGTTAGAAGGCGAGTCCGGGTTTGGCGGGGAACGAGAGACTGGGCGGGGGGGTGGGGGTGTTTGGCCAAGGTATTCGCGGGGAGGAAAGCCTAGGTGGGGGGTCTTACCTTGATGCACCGCCACGTTACAGCCATGCCCATCACAGTAGACCAGGGGGTTTTCTGCCCAGCCGCGTTCATCAGAACAGACGCAGCAGCCGCCCACCATCTCCTTCATTCTTCCATAAGTTTCTTTTTTGCTGATTTCCCACCCCACCACCCTCTTGTTGTGTTACTGCTGGCACGGCTGTTTCCAAGCACGCATTTACTCCTCGTCCTTTTCTTCCTCTTCTTGATCTCGGGCCTTCTCTCCTCCCCCCGACCCGCCTTGATATGTAAAAGATATGCCCCCACACAATCCGCTATGACGGGGAAGAAGGCAGAAGGCTCGGACGCCTCCCCCCCGGACGAAAATGCCACATTGTTATTTGCAAAGGAGAGCTTGGCGGCATCTCTGGCGCTGAGCTCGGGCAGACGCGGTGGCTGGTCCCCAGGCACACCGACACACTCACCGACACCCGACGCTCGCGCGCGCACACACGCACACAACGTCGCCCGGGCTGCTTGCAGCCGACCGCGCAGCAATTATATCTCTGAGGTCTTGGGTTCGAGGGGGCAGCCGGGGCGCGCTGGAGCGTATGTGTGCGGGGCCTTTAAGTCGGCTTTATTTGCTGCCTTTCTCCTCTTCCCCATTTGCGACCCGCTTTTCTGTGACCATGCTGAAGGAAGGGGGGGGGGGGTGCTATTTGTTTCTTTTTCCGGCTTCCTCAAGTGGGAGACGGAGTTAGCATCTAAAGTACCGGAACACTTTTCTCCCCATTCCTCTTTCTTTCTCTCTTTTCCGTTTTCCCTCTCTTGTTTATTGTCCAATATGGGGCAATGGAGCGAGGGGAAAAAAGGAGAAAAGAGTGGGGGGGGGGGGAAGGAGGAGGAATATTACACTCGCTTAAAAATCTATTATCTAACGATTGACAGATAAACACGTCATCAGCGCCACCTTTTGGCCAAAGCAGCGAATAAACCTTTACGGGGGAGGGGGGGAAAGGAAGAGCGCGTGTGGGCTTCAAAATCTGCCTAGTTTATATCAATCAGTTATAATTTATTGCTGCAACCCGTAAGGTACAGAAACCACATTTATTCAGTGTGCAATAAAACAGCAATTTAAAATTATATAACACCTGGCTGATAGCCATTCCCCCCCCAAAAAATGAAACATGTATAAATGTGTAAATATCCCAAACCAGACAAAATCTGAGGTAGCTGTGTTGAATCACAAGGAAGAATCAAGGAAGTTAGAGATACGCTTCACTAGTACTAATCAAAATGTCAAAGAAGCTTTATTATATACTTGGCTGAATTCTCACTTTCATTTTGGCTTATACATACTGACTAAAAATTTAGCAAAGCATATTAGGCCAATATATTGGGGCAGACATTGGACAGCGTCTGGTCAGTTGTTTCAGTGTTAATTCAATCTTGCCTAGGGTGTGGATTCTTCTTAGGCATCTGTAGTAGAATCTAAGTGATGAGATTTTTGCAAAGAAAGGTAAAAGGTGACATGACAACAGTTTGTAAATCTTACATAGTGAAAAGAGACAGGTTCTTTTTCCATTTCTTACAACACTAAAATTCAGGTTGCCTGTTAAAACTAAGGAAAGATTAAGAATTGGTGAAAGGAAGTACTTATTGATGCAACATAAAGTTAAATGAATTTACCAACATCAGATTTCATTGTGTCACCCATTTAAGAAATTGTTTTAAGAAAGGACTAAGTTTGTGAGGGATATTGGTCACTTTTATTACCTTTCCCTTCTGATGAATGAAAATATTATCCATTAAGTTTGAAAGAAACTGTACTATACTGCTATGAAATTCACTGCCTCCATGCAATTCTTAAGCTTGCCTGTTCTGGCTAACTGTGAAATAGTGCTGTTCTGATTATGCATGTGTAGTACATGATAAGCAAAATGATTGGTTGATTACTCCTTTTACTGTTACTCTAAGCTTGTCACCAATCACTGTTCTACAAATTTTCTATTTTTTGGGGTTGCAGAAATGAAATGTGCCATTTTTTTAATGAATTTCACATGCTGAATTCAAATATAATAATGAAATTTGTTAGTTGGCTCTAGTTTTCATGCAATGGACATTTTACATTTTCCAGGTAATAGGCAAATAGTGTGCCAAAACTTAATATGTGTATATAAACCCATATATTTTTATTAAAATTAAGTGAATTATATTTGCAATTGTGAATACATGAAATAATCTATTGTATATGTTTATCAAAAAAACCTAAAGTTTAAATATTCAAAAGTTTAAATTTCTCATTGCGTTCAGTTGGTGTCTGTTTTGCTTCTTTTGACATTTTTTTTTGTTTGTATTCAAGGAAAGGATTGTCTCTTACAATTGTCCTACAGTAGTCTGCAAGCATTGATGGGCTCCATTTACCTTGATATATTTTTTCCATAGCTGCAGCATCTTTATGGAAGCACTCCCCATGCTCATCACTCAGAAATTCAAATGAAAGTGTAGAAAATGATTTTTTAAGGATATGTTACAACCAAGATTTTTTTAGGTCTGGATGAGTTTTTCAACCACTTCCTTGTAGTTTGCTGCTTTATTGTTTCTAGGAAAATTTGATGTCTCTTAAATGAATGCTATCCACCCAGTCTTTTCTTTGCCATGCAACAGAGAAAGAAACTCATCATCGCTAATAAGTTCACGGATCTGTAGGCCAAGAAAAATTTACTTATCAGGTACATGAAAGCTGCTTTATTTCACAAAGTTTTTCATTAATCTTCACTTGATATGTAAAGAAGGTAGTAAAATCTTGTTGCTGTCTGCAAATGTTGGATACTTTACATTATGATTCCCAGGTTGCAGTGCTGCCGTAGCGGCCAGTTTCTTTGGATAGAGTGCAATTCTTTTGCACGAATGTCCCATTTACACAGGAAGCAGCAATACTTAGTATATCCACCTTGAAGACCAAGTAAGATAGCACACATTGACCATTGATGTTGACCGTAGTTAATGCGTCTTAAGAGCTCTTTCAAGTTTTTGTATGTTTCTTTCCTTGCAACTGCATAAGCAACTGGAACGGATGGTAGCTGATTGCCATTATGCAGTGATACAGCTGCATTTTGCTAGCTGATGAGGCCAAAATAAGGCCAAAATAGATCTATCCTAGTCTCCCTTAATTTTCAAATTCAGCAAAAAAACAAGTGACATATAGTATATGTATGTATATATATATATATATTTGTTTTCGTATATTTTCACGTGTACAGGTATGACGGTCTTGGTATAATCGGGTTTCTTCCCGTGTAGGATTTGGAAATTTCTGGCGACGTTTCGACGAGGTCTCACTCATCATCTTCAGGCTGGTGTTTCTGTCCTTGTTCTAAGGCGAACACTGCGAGACCTGAGCTGCCTTCCTTCTATAAATACTGGTGGCTGGTGTGGTTTGATGGCTCAGCAATTGCCTGCTGTGTAGAAACTTCCTGGTGAGTCAGTGGGGTAACATCTGGGGTCGTTGATGTAGCTGAGGTATGCTGATTAGTTAATGGTTGTAGATTAGGCGTGATATCCTGAGTAGTTGGAACTTGCAGGCTACTTGATTGTTTTACAATGTGTGTTCTGAGTCTGGTTTCTATGGCTAGGATACGTTTGAGGGCTGGTTTCCAGATGTCTGGTAAGCGGGAGGTATCATCCCTCTTGTTCATATTTTGGGGATGTTTTCTATCTCGATGGCTTCCATGATTATTCTTTTGCTGTAGTGTTCTGTTTTGGAAATTAATTTGGTACTGTCAAAATCAATTTCATATGCCGTAGTTTTGAAGTGTTGGAAAAGGGAGGAGGTTTTTTCTTTTTTCTTTAATGCATTCTTATGTTCTGCAACACGTACAGGAGAGTAAATGCACATATATAAAATATATTACAGTATATATATATATATGTATGTATGTATGTATGTATGTATGTATGTATGTATGTATATATGTATATATGTATATATGTATATATGTATACATATGTATATATGTATATATGTATATATATATATATTATAGATACATGTAGATAGATATAGATATTATATATAATCTGATATATATATCAGATGATATATTGGAAACTAGAGCCAATATACCTTTTTAAAAGTTATTTTCATTTTTAGCATCCCAAAATTATTTAAGAATAGTATAATCACAGCCCTGCATTAGGAACAGAGCAAGTTTGACTGTAAATTGTGTGCATCATCGTTATGCTTCTTCTCATGCCGCTCCTCTTACACTTTGTTCTGAATTAAATTAAAAAAAAATATTGGCATCACAATGACAATGAATTTAGAATTTGGCAACAAATGCCAACTTCCCAGATACCTCCACATTTTGTTCAAAAAGCAGTTGGGAGGAGTGGGGTTTCACGGATGAGGTTTTGCTTGTTTGTGCAACCTAGTTGCTGGCACGCTGCTGGCTGTCCACCAACTGGGGGTGGGGGGTGGCGACCCCTGCTGTAGTGGATGTGAAATGGCACATGTTCGCTTCTGCATGCAAGGTGGACAGTTAGCAGAAAGGAAATCCCAGTGCTGTGCTAAAAAATATAACTCTTGTTAAATATTGCTCTTGTGCACATTCAAAGGAAATCAGCAAATCTCTTCCATGCTTTGTCTGAAGTTGAGTCAGATGATTAGAGAAGCATTTATTGGCAGTTTCAGTTGATAGTCACATCTTTGGTCCTTGGTCAATTTCAGCTGCTGTTATTCTAGTATTGCCTTGTCAAAGAACTGGGCACATCACATTGATAAGGCGACATGAGAATAAGAGCAGCTGAAGTTGACCAACGACCAAAGATGTGACTAGGAGTTGAAACTGCTAATAAGCACTTCTCTAAACATCTGACTCCGCTTGTGACAATGCCTGACAAAACATAGAAGATTTTTATTTATTTATTCGGATTTGTATGCTGCCCAACTCCCAAGGGACTCTTTGACAAACAGCCAAAAGCTATGAAAGATGTTTCATAGCTTTTGGCTGTTGTTAAATACTGTCAGTTTAATGGGAGCAATACTACTTTTAGCACTTGTAAAGATAGTGCATGAGAATGAAGTAAAGACAATGCAGATAATAGCAGGAGGGAAAGGTATGTTTGTGCCAGAGTTAGAATCCAGTGAAGAAAAGTGGTTTGTGACAAACTCTTCTATTCCATGGACGTACCACTATAGATGCTGGATGGACACCCTCCTGCATGAAGGTACAAACCGTAATTGGCGGTTAAACATGAGACCTTAAAGAAGATCTACTGAATCTATTTGAAGCTCCCCTTTTAAAGACTGCTACGTTGGGAGTAATAATTTTCAAAGAGAATTGAATCCAGTGGAAGATAAGCTGAGTGAGAAATTAAATCCAATTAAATAAATAAATAGATGGAGACACAGAAGCATTCTTTCTTTTGTTCAAAGTACTGTATAATATAACTTCTTTACAAAAATGCCCCTTTGGATGTTGCCCAAGAAACTTCTTTTAGAAAAAAAATAGTGATGAGGGCAAACTGGTTTACTCATGGTCAAATATTACATTTCAATTATGGTGATCCTATCCTCAAATCTAAAGAGGGGTTGGAATCAGAAGGATATGTTTGCCATTGGTTTGCATAGTTATAATTTAAAGATTTAAATTAGCTTTAAAAAGTTATGGATTTGATTTTATGAAAAATGAATTGGAAATCCCATGGTGTAGTAGTGATGAACATATTATTGCTAAGGTTTATAAATTGTTATTGAAATCGAACTTGGAGAATGAGTATGTAAAGCATGATATGCATGTGGACAGAGAACTGCATATAATATGCTTGAACAATGGGAAAATGTGGATTAAAATTGATATTAAATTATAATTTAAAAGAAAATGTTATGAAGTATTGTTGGTATCTAATACCTGAGAAATTATCAAAAATGTATAAAGGTACTATCAAAATGAATGTTGGAAATGTAAATATAAAGAAGGAATTTATTACCATTTATGGTAGACGTGACAAAGCAAAGAAATATTGGAGTACGATTCATGTCTTAATATGGAAGATTCTTAAAGTGAATATAAGGATCAAACCAGAGACCTTTTTTAAAGGCTAAATACATAAACAACTTGGGAAAAATGGAACCTTTATGTTATATATTCTGACAGGAGCAACAATACATTATGCCCAAAAATTGAAGGATATTTTCATTCGCACTATGGACTAGTGGCTGCAAAAGTTGATGGAATTAGCAGAGATGGCTAAATTGACTGCTTTGATTTTAAAAAACCCACAATTTCTACTTGGAAATCATTTTTAGACTTGTGCTTGAGGTAGAAAAAGAATGAAATTTGATTTTGGATTGTGATAAGTTTGCTATAATATTTTATTTCCTTTATATTTCTGTCTTTTATTTTTTATAAATAAAAACATTTGAACAAAGTATAATATAATTTAATTTATTTCATGTGGCTGCTCAGTATATCCTTAACAGTACTCAATCATGAAGTCTTGCTACCTTTTTCTCACCTTCCTAATTAGTTTTAAAGTGATCTATAGCAACATCATCCTCTGCATCTTCACACTTGCTATATTTTCAATTTATTTCATGTATCTGATAACAAAAGCCTTTGTTTCCATGAATCAACGCAAGAGCTTGAGATAAGACAGTGCAGGAGGTAAAAGGGATAGACCAAGTAAGATCCAAATCTCCAATTAGACATAAAGCTCATAGGGTATTTCCTTTCCTCTCTTGAATCACGATGAAGATAAGATGAATTATGCAACCCATTTCATTCTCTTAGAAAAAAGGAAATACCTAACTATAATGGTAAGTGAATAGATAATGCACCTTGATATTATTAGATAATTTTAGATTTGGAGTTAATAGTTATAAAGAGACTGAGCTAATATTTTTAGATGAGTGTTTTTTAAATTATTTTGTTTCATTCCTGGTCTCATTTTGTTCTTCATTCTGATAAGTAGAGCACTTTGATTTTTAATGTAAGATCTGGTTTCAACTTCTGTATGTGTTTCTATGTCAGTAGTGGGTCAGTAGTCTTGTCACTCCCAGTTTGCTCATGCACGTGCATACGCATGTAACACTTCTGCCCATGTGCAGAAGCATCCCGGGCAAGTGGGTGGAGCCTCCCACCGCTGCTACCGGTTTACTGAACTGGGCTGAACCAGGAGCAACCCACCACTGGCATGTGTGCGCACATGCGTGCATGTATGTGCTTTCAAGTCAGTGTTGACTGGTGATGGCTGCCTGGATTAGTGCCTGCAATCTCCTGGCAAGTTTTTTCAGAGGCGATTTGTCATTACCTGCTTTCTAGGATTGAGAGCATGACTGATTATTTAGTTGGCTTTATGCCTAAGGTTGGACTAGAACTCATGTTTTCCTCGATTCTGACTTGAGGTGGCCTTAGCTTGAGACTTTAACCATTGCTCCAAACTATCTTTCTGTTTTGACCTTACTTTACATTGAATTTTCTGTTTTTACATTGACTTGAATGCTTCACACTTGTCATGTGTTATTCATCAACAGCTTACAATTCAAAAGGTTTGCCATCAATCACTCCAGTTACAAAGAAATGCTTAACTTTTTAGCAACCTCTTACGATAATTGACAGTGAAATGAAAGTATGCAACTTCTCCTCCTTCTTATGTTGCCATGGAAGGAAAAGCTTGGTGTATCACTTATGAATTCCATTGTATTGCATTTGTTTAGAGAGTCTCCACACTTTTGCTCATATTCTATTCTATAGGGCAGCTTCTGAGTAGTTACAAAGAGACTATTTTGTGTGAGGGCCCTCTAGTTATGCAAAGGCATTTCAGAAAAGTTCATCTTTTTGAATGTAAATATTGTACAATTTTATTCCTCTAGATCCTTACTGTTTTGATGACTGAGCTGCTAACTGCTTAGTCCTCTGTTGAAGGAAACTTTTAATGATGCATTATATTATTTGTAATTTTCAGTTATCAATTTTCAAATTTGTAACACTGTATTTGTTGTATGCTATTGTTCATATATTTGATTACAGTGTTCCCTCGATTTTTGCAGGTTCAAACTTCGCAAAACGTCTATACCACTGTTTTTCAAAAATATTAATTAAAAAATACTTCGCTGTTTCCCCCCCTATACTACGGGTTTTCCCGCCCAATGACGTCATATGTCATTGCCAAACTTTCGTCTGGCTTTAAAAAACATTTTTTTAAAATAAACTTTAATAAATAAACATGGTGAGTAATAATCTAAATGGTTGCTAAGGGAATGGGAAATTGCAGTTTAGGGGTTTAAAGTGTTAAGGGAAGGCTTGGGATACTGTTCATAGCCAAAAATAGTGTATTTACTTCCGCTTCTCTACTTCGCGGAAATTCAACTTTCGCGGGCGGTCTCGGAACGCATCCCCCGCGAAAATCGAGGGAACACTGTACTTTTAATTGTAAACTGCCTCAGGTGTTACCAGATTAGTGGTCTTATAAGCCTACTACATTATGATATGCCATCTTGTTATGATGCCAGGACAAGCGTTATGTTGGCAGGATCTCCCAAGCCAGATAAGCTTTAAATGAGATAGTAGTAAGGACATCATGACTGTCTATTATCATCATCATTACAGTCATCACAAATCATCTACCTAATTATGGTTCATATTCAATGAGTTTACATTTCTGATTTGTAAATATCTCAAATCTCACATTTGCATGCTTTAGTGGAGACTGCTCCTATTTAAAACTTTCAAAATTACTAAATTTTAATATAGGAAAGACAGATTAAGATACCAGGATAGAAACTGGGAGACATGAGTTCTAGCCTTGCTTTCAGCACAGCTGAGTGACCATGGGCCAGGCCTAACAAGGAGGTACTTCTGAAAATACTTGTCAAGAAAACTTCAGGGGTTGGTCCAGTCAGTCACCAGGAATCAATACCTATGCCTTGCGGTAACAACAAACAAACAAACAAACAAACAAAAAAGCAGAAGACTCTTGCTGAAATGAGAAAGGTGAGAAATCTAAGTTACACCCATAGATGTTTGAAACAAACTACAATAATAGCATTGTTCATATAATTTGCGTCATGATATCACGGTGCTGGGGGCATTACTTGCCTCGCCCTAAAAATGCCCATTAGACTTTTAATGATGAGTAGCCATGATGGGGTGGCACAGCAGGTAGAGTGCTGTACTGCAGGCCACTGAAGCTGACTGGTAGATCTGAAGGTCAGCGGTTCAAATCTCATCACCGGCTCAAGGTTGACTCAGCCTTCCATCCTTCCCAGGTGGATAAAATGAGGACCCGGATTGTAGGGGCAATAGGCTGGCTCTGTTGAAAAGTGCTATTGCTAACATATTGTAAGCCGCCCTGAGTCTAAGAAGAAGGGCGGCATAAAAATTGAATGAATAAATTAATTAATAAATAAATGAATTAATTAATTAATCTATTCCATCAAAAACTGCTGTGCCTCAGTTAAGAAAATTCTGCATGCAATACTTTAATTGTGTACATAAGCTCAATTCAACGGATGTAAATCAAAGGTAATAAAACTGCTATTAACTGACCAATTCTCAGGCCTGTGATGGAGGAAATGATTGAATGTTCCATAAATATTATTATTTTTCGTCTCTGGCACTACAAGCATGTTCTTACAATTGTGATAAGATTTTGCCGTGTACCAGCAGAACTTTTATTAAGAGTTAAGTAACACATGTATTGTAATTTATTGCTTTTCTAATAAATATAGCATGTACATGTACACATTCACACTTCCTTTGGTCTTTTTAAAACTCTTCCTGCTTTTCTATTAGAAAAAAAAGGGTTTTCCAAGTGGTCCAATAATCACAAGTTTAGGATCTTTTGTGCTGCACCTGTCCAAGCGTTACATCAAGGGATGAGAAGGCAGAAATTCCCTGCTGGGATTCTGTCTCCTCTACTGCATTTCTTTGAAAGTCACAGAGGCAGATGATATATATGCCCACATTGCTGAAAATAACACTTGGCTTTACTGCATGTTAGGAAGGAAGAGGCTTTAATTTTTTTTTGTCAACAGTGAAAAAGTTTTAAAACATAACAAAATTATTTATTTTTAAATCACTGTTTAACTTTTCTTAAGTTTTAACTTTAAAAAACCCCGACTAAAGCTTTATTCAGCTCTTGGACAAAAGAGGAAGGGGGAAAAAAAGAAGGATTCTGAAGATCAGCTTTCCATCTGGCTGCACAAAAAGACACTTGGACTTGAACTGCAACTTTGCCTTTTGAGGGATTAAATTCCAATTTACATAATTCATCCCCCCACCTCTTCTGGCGAGGGAAGGGCATACAAAAAGAGAAAGTATGAATGCAGAGAAGAAAAGGACAACTGGGGAAAATATATATTATTACATTTGGAATTTTGAATGAACTGAGGATGGACATTATAATCCTAAAATTATATGGCATAAATTATATGTACTCATTATTTAGATGGAAAGTATTGTTTTCCCCCTTGTGCATAAATTTCTTCTGTACTATTTGACACTATTAATGTGATTTGTACACTGCTTTAAGTGTATGGAGTGAGGTGTGTTTATAAATTGATTTAAATATATAGATATTACAAAGCTAACTATAGTTCAGGAGCCATTTTGATTGTGTTTGACAACCAGGCAAGTGTGTATTTGATTTCACCTGGACATTTATTTATTATATTTGGATCCTGCCTTTGTTACTAATAACTCAAAATAATCTAACTTTGATGACGTTGGGAGTATAGAGACATAGTTCAGTGTTGCACTCCTATTCCTAGTATCGTAGGTGTAAACAAGAGTAGCAATATTCTCTCTGGGACAAAATATTCTGAAGTTGCTGGATCTGGCAACTTTAAATTTAAACCTTATCTTCAGAATAAATCAGTTTGAGGTCTTCTATGGATAACTGCCATTAAGGGCACTGTTGCTAATAACATGTTTGTGGAGCTCCCCAGGGATAGCTGTGACTTCTGTAGCTATCTATCCCAGGTGGACAGGAGGTTGTCCAGGAAACAATGACAGATGCTTACTATGAATCATTTCAAAGGGTTAGGAGTGGGTAAAAGAGGAGAAGGAAGCGGAATTCTATGTTGCTATCTATTTATGATGAAAGCACAGTATGGATAATAATTCAATATACTGTATTGTGTAACTTAACGTTTTCATGTATGTTTCAGGAGCAACCATAGAATAGGAGGGAAAGCTCGCAACTGATTTCTAGAATTGATACTGCAGAACACAGAGGAGTGTTATCTTTATTTATTTTATTTTATTTATTTATTTATTTTGTCCAATACACAATGAGGGTTTTAGTGGGTATATATCTATATACACATAGTAAAATTCATGATGAAGGTTATAGAGGAGATACTCATAGTAAAATATATCTAAGAAATAATAGAGAAGAAGGTATAGTAATAGAACATATCAATGAAAGAATAGAAGAAGATATATATAGGAATAAAGGCATAGGAGATATAGGAGAGCAATAGGACAGGGGACGGAAGGCACTCTAGTGCACTTGTACTCGCCCCTTACTGACCTCTTAGGAATCTGGATAGGTCAACCGTAGATAATCTAAAGGTAAAGTGTTGGGGGTTTGGGGATGACACTATGAAGTCTGGTAATGAGTTCCACGCTTCAACAACTCGGTTACTGAAGTCATATTTTTTACAGTCAAGTTTGGATCGGTTAATATTAAGTTTAAATCTGTTGTGTGCTCTTGTGTTGTTGTGGTTGAAGCTGAAGTAGTCGCCGACAGGCAGGACGTTGCAGCATATGATCTTGTGAGCAATACTTAGATCTTGTTTAAGGCGTCTTAGTTCTAAACTTTCTAGGCCCAGGATTGAAAGTCTAGTCTCATAGGGTATTCTATTTCGAGTGGAGGAGTGAAGGGCTCTTCTGGTGAAGTATCTTTGGACATTTTCATGGGTGTTAATGTCTGAGATGCGATATGGGTTCCAAACAGATGAGCTGTATTCGAGGATGGGTCTGGCAAAAGTTTTGTAAGCTCTGGCAAGTAGTGTGAGATTGCCAGAGCAGAAACTACGTAGGATTAGGTTTACAACTCTTGAAGCCTTCTTGGCTATATTGTTGCAGTGAGCTTTGGCACTTGGGTCAAGAGAAGTGCTATATATCACCAAACATCCTTCTATGCTGTAACTAATTCCTCTGTAGTGGCCAGAAGAACAATTCCAAAATTTATAGTTTATTGGGATCTTCCTTCAATCATCTTAAATTTACAAATGTATTATTTGTTTATGTGAAATGTAAAATTGTCCATATATCAATTTTCACTCATATAGAACCTCATATTCAGAATTTTATCAATTATTCCTTCATAACAATATAGGCCAGATTTCATCTGGGAGATAATTCTATCTAGTAAGTCAAGTCTCTTATCTAGAATCTGGCATGAACACATTAAATCTATTCCTGATAAAGTCAACAGTACTTGGCTAAGGCCATTCTGGTTGTTTTCCCCATTAAAGGAATCATATACCTGCCAACATACTGTATCTTTACATGCATATAATAATGTAAAGCTCTTTCAGTAGATCTAACTCAGCCTAGATTTCCAACAGTGCCATTCTGGATATCTTCTCCTATTTCAATTCAACAATTCACCCAGAAACTGGAGTGGTTCCATTGGAGTCAAAGGTCTCCATACATCAACTATTTAGAAAGTCAATTTGGTGAATCAGTTAAGGTATCAAGCTAGAAAGCAAGAGACATGAGTTCTAGTGTTGCCATAGGCAGAAAGCCAGCTGGGAGATTTTGGGTCAGTCACTCTTTCCAGCCTTAGGAAGCAGGCTGGAAGTGGTAAACCATTTCCAAATACCTTGCCAAGGAAAACACATATTCAGTCAGTCACCCTGACTCAAAGGCATTAAAACAAAGCAAACAAACAACCCTCCTCTACCTCCTGGTATAAGCTTTATTTTTTTCAGGATTCTCTGCTTTTTCTCTTCCTGGAAAGGTAGTTGAATGTTCCTATGTCAATGTTGCTTCATGTCAAGCTCTGCAGATCAAAGAGTCATTAAGAGCTAGCGCTATTGTCTAACAATCGATATTCAGTATACAATGTTCCCTCGATTTTCGCAGGGGATGCGTTCCAAGACTGCCCGCGAAAGTCGAATTTCCGCGAAGTAGAGATGTGGAAGTAAATACACCACTTTTGGCTATGGACAGTATCACAAGCCTTCCCTTAACACTTTAAACTCCCAAATTACCATTTCCCATTCCCTTAACAACCATTTACTCACCATTATTACTGGTACTCACCATTGAATAAGACACTTAGTGATCCTGATATTTATAAACTTATTTATTAGCAATTATTATTATTATTTTTGTTATTTATTTGCAAAAATTATTAGTTTGGCGATGATGCATGATGTCATCGGGTGGGAAAAACCGTGGTATAGAAAAAAACCCGCGAAGTATTTTTTAATTAATACTTTTTTAAAAAACCGTGGTATAGGCTATTCGCGAAGTTCGAACCCTGTACTATAGTTCTTCAGGTAGATCAGATTGACCTTGGTAACTGGAGGGATAATTCTTCACATTATCAACATCACCTGTTTGGTATTCTCGTTCCAAGATATTGCAGAACTTTTTTTTACCACAGTTTAATGTCTTGCTGTCCATGATATTGGAGGGAGGGTATAACAGTAATTCTTTTCAGAATGAACCTGCCTTTATGATTTTGAGGAATCTGAAATTCTAGCCCATATGTTTTTCAATGTCCTTTTTGTGTTAATTCATGTCCATGCGCCCATAATTTTAGTTCTTCTTAGAAGTTTTACCTGCTTCAAGAATTATTTTATATGATTGGAACTTAAACATTTCTAGAAGGGTGGCAAAATTTCTTAAACTGTCATTGCTTTATCCTACAAAATACTGTTTTTACTTCAGGATTTTAAAATAAATTTAAAAATTGTATTTTGGGTTGTTTTATGCATTTTTGTTACATGTGGTTAATTGCATGTAATAATTGAGTTCAGTGGAGTTTGTTGTTGACGTACCTGCCTCCCAGCTGCGTTGCAACAACCCTGTCGTTCCTCCATCTTAGTGCTACCTGACCTCTCAGCCGCTTTTGGTACCATTGACCATGGTGTCCTTCTGCAACAGCTAAAGGAATTGGGAGTAAAAGGCACTGTGATATGACAGTTCTCCTTTTCTCTCTCTGGTCGGTCGCAGTCGGGGTTGGTCGGAGGACAGAGGTTGATCCCCAGACCTCTCTTTTGCAGGGTTCAGTCCTCTCCTCCCTCCTATTTAATATCTACATGAAACCACTGGGTGAGATCATCTGATGACACGTGGTGAAGTATCAGCAATATGCTGATGACACCCAGTTATATATCTCCACCCTGTGTCAGTTCAGTGAAGCAGTTGATATGATGTGGAGGTGGGGTTTGGATGGGAGTAAACAGGCTCAGACAAGACTGAGTGGCTGTGTATTGGCCTCTGAAAGACTATATTGACTGTCCATCCTTAACTCTGGGGGGCGGGGGAGCGAAATTGCACCCCTCAGAACAGGTTCACAATTTTAGTGTCCTCCTAGACTCACAGCTAAGATTAAATCAACATGACAGGTGTAGCTAGGGGAACCTTTGCAGAAGTTCACCTAGTGCACGAATTGTGACCCTACATGGATCAGGAGGCTCTTCTCACAGTCACTCATGCCTTTATCACCTCACGGCTAGACTATTGCAATGCGCTCTACATTGGACTACCCCTGAAGAGTGTTTGGAGACTATAGTTGGTCCAGAATGCAGCCATGTGAGAGGTTGTGGGTTGCCTCCCTACATCCACATTACACCAATCCTCTGTGGACTGCACTGGCTCCCAATTGGTCTCTAGTGCAATTCAAGGTGTTGGTCATTACCTTTAAAGCCCTACATGGCTTAGGGCCACACTATCTTTGAGACTGCCTTCTACCACATAGCTCCCAGCAACTGGCAAGGTTGGTCTTCCCCAGGTCCTATCAGTTAAATAGAGTGGTGGGTGCACAGGGGAGGGCCTTCTATGTGGCTGCTCCGACTCTCTGGAACAACAGTTACCTCCTGAGATCCAGACCACCTACTGGGCTTCTGGAAAACAAAGTCCTGATGATGGTAACCATTGAAACCCAGCCATAAATGGTATGCATAGATTTCACTGTTTTATTTTAATTGTTCTCAAATAATCCTATAGAAGTCAGTTACTCAAGAAAGTACTGATTACATCATATGTCCAAAACTTTCAGGGATGCCCACTTCCATATTCTTCTGTATTATGGAGGGAAGAATGAACAGAATTTCAGTTCATTTTATTTTTTTTTACTTTTTAATTTAAAGAGTAATACATTTGTGGACCTTATGCTGTTAGTCTTTTTGCTCATTTTTGTTTTAATTAACGTCTTAAATGTTCATATGGTAAAGTCAACCAATACAGCATGCTAAATTCTTACATATCCACAAACGAAAAATTAAACCATCCTTCAAAAGAAAGAAAGTGGAATCAAAAGTTTTTATTTCTTTTCTGATCAAAATAGGAAATCAGTCCCATAACAATATAAGATACAGTTACCAGGTTGCAACAACTTAGATGACCACCAGACATAAATAAGCAGATTCAGAAAATTTTAATAGATCTAAAGTAAAAACAAATACTACATTTAGGACAGATGAGCCTGAACATCCATTCTTGTCATCTTTAAGCATCTGTTTTTTAAAAAGCAAATGTGTATTTAATTCAGTTCAACTATACTGAAATGGTGATGCTTGATTTCACTTGCTATGTTAATTGCTTAAATATTTAGTTTGTTACCAAAGGATCAAGCAATAAATCAGTTCAATGTTGAGTCTCTTACAGATCTGAAGAAAAGTTTCATTTTAAAGATGTTGAAGAAGAGGAAGACTTTGTAGTCTACTCATGTATGTGATAGCAATCAACAGTCTATCCTTTCAACACGTTGCAGAAATCTGGGTAACAATTATACTGAGAAACTCTAAACGTCTTTCATTGAGTTCCATGAAGTCTCAAACACAAATTTGAACATGTGGAGATCTGTTGGGCTATAAACATTATTCAAGCTGTGGTGCTGGAAAATGTGAGATGGAAAAGTATATGAGATAGAAAAAAAATCTGGATGTTTAGTCCTTCTCTCCTTATTCATCAATCTCCTTATTCATCAATCTCATTAAATAGCCTTATGAATATAAAACAGTACTACTAATAATTTGGTGTATGTTTGAAAACATGGATTCATAAACAGTAAATCAGATCAGCAATGTCTTTAAAAATAGGTAATACAATTGAAATAGCAATGGCTTCCTGTTCTACAAACTTCTAATGCTTTTCAAGAGGAAACTGACGTGGTGTATTGCAAACCATCATATGTATAAGAATATATCTGACCCTACATATGACATTGACAGTAAATGCTTTGTTCAGAAGCATGTTCACCTGTTAGACAGTGGCACCTCTACTTACCAAGTTAATTTGTTCCGTGACGAGGTTCTTAAGTAGAAAAGTTTGTAAGACGAAGCCATTTTTCCCATAGGAATCAATGTAAAAGCAAATAATGCGTGCGATTGGGGAAACCACAGGGAGGATAGAGGCCCTGTTTCCTCCCAGGAGATTCCTAGAGAAGCCCCATGGAGGTTTCTTCCCGCCTTTTCTGGCCCTGTTTCCTCCCAGGAGATTCCTAGAGAGGCCCCACAGAAGCTTCTTCCTGCCTTTTCGGGTTACAGTTTCAGAGGCTCGAGCTTGTAAGTGGAAAATGGTTCTTGAGAAGAGGCAAAAAAATCTTGAACATCCGGTTCTTATCTAGAAAAGTTCATAAGTAGAGGTGTTCGTAGGTAGAGGTACCACTACATATGAGATAAACATGATAGAAAATGGGATGGTGGTGGAGGTGGGCAGAGGCAGAGCCATTTTGGAAACACATTGTGTTTGGGAAAGTTGACATTTTATGAGTGGTCTCGCAAGTCACAGAAATCCTTTTGTAACTAGCCTAGTTCCAGAAATTGATTGAAGATTATAATATAAGCTCCATAAAGTATCTTGAACACCATGCTACAACTTTTCTCAAAAATTCAAAAATGCTCATGGAGGAACAGGCTATCAATATTTAGATGCCTTGATAGTTGATTTTTTTTACTACCCCTAAAATCACAGGCAGCACGCTTTAAATACCAACTGCTAGGGAGTTGTAGAAAAGAGCTATTGTTCTCCTCTTCACGCTTGTGAGATTCCTGTATGCATCTGACTAGCTATTGTATGACACAGAATACTGGACTAAATGAAATTTTGGCCTGGTCTAGCAGGAGCTTTTTTTATATATTTTTAGTGTTATTCCATTCTAGTTTAGTATTGTCAATTAACTATGATTAGCTATTTGGGATTTAATTAATATCCAGATGAATCTGAATCACTTCTGTGACATTGAAAAATTTCTATGTCTTCTCAGAGAAACATTAAATTTGACAAAACCTTTGTATATTTTCTTAAGGGTGGAAAGTAAATGAGAGCAAAAGATTGCTCAGAAAGTCTTTAACTCTGATTCATTTACAGTACAGTGGTACTTTTTAAAAGATATTCAATTATGGTCCTTACTTCTGAAAAGAACAGCGGAGTATTACATTTTGACCAAATGATAGATTATTAGGCAAATTACACATAACTATTTAGTATGTAAATAAATAAAAAGACACGTAACCTAAGGTAAGGATAAAACTGCTCCAAATTGAGCTTGAATCCTGGTGATTATATGGACATAATCATGCAATTTGTTTGAAACCAGTACAGAACTTATTTGCGTTGCCTTCTTCAACAATGTTATTCAACTTTCCAATCTTGAGTATAGCCCTGGTTTTCCCTGACGATTTTCATCCCAAAACTAACTATGAACCACAACAATAACTAGATTTCCAAATATGGAGTCAGCTGATTGGTCAGCAATGCTCATACCAGCGGTGGGTTACTTCCGGTTTGGACTGGTTCTTAGAACTAGTAGTGGTGGTAACGGGAGGCTTTGCCCACCTGCACGTGAGCAAAATAATTGTGTTGGTGTGTGAACCAGTGGTGATCTATTTTAGAACCCACCAGTGGTGTGTGTGTGACCGAGAGAGAGAGAGAGAAATGGTAAGATGGTAGTGATAGCATCACAATGCAAGCTCCAAACTTTTGGCTGACATACAAAAGGGGTGGATGATAGGGCCTGCATTCTTATGCTCTGGATACTTCTTCACAATCATTTGCTCCAGATCCCATTACTTTTCATCCTTCCTGTCCATTCACTTGCAGCTTTGTATGCCTTCTTCTGGGGTTTTGTAACATCTGTGCTCAGCCTTGCATTGCCTCATACCCTAGAGCAGTGATGGTGAACCTGTGGCATGGGTGCCACAGGTGGCAACGGAACCACATCTGCTGGCACATGAGCTGTTGCCCTCGCTCAGCTCCAACGTGCATGTGTGTGCCGGCCAGCTGATTTTTAGTTCACACAGAGGCTCTGGATGGCATTTTTGGCTTCTAGAGAGCCTCCGGGAGGATGGGAGAGGGCGTTTTTATCCTCCCCCAGCTCCAAGGAAGCCTTTGGAACCTCGGGAGGGCAAAGCACGAGCCTACTGGGCCCACCAGAAGTTGGGAAACAGGCTGTTTCTAGCCTCCAAAAGGCCTCCGGGAGGGTGGGGGAAGCTGTTTTCACCCTTCCCAGGCATTGAATTATGAGTGTGGGCACTCCGGCATGTGCAATAGTGCGTGCGTACACTCTTTTGGCACCCGAGGGAAAAAAAGTTCGCCAAGAAGGAGATTATGATCCCGCTATATAGAGTGCTGGTGAGACCACATTTGGAATACTGGGTTCAGTTCTGGAGACCTCACCTACAAAAAGATATTGACAAAATTGAACGGGTCCAAAGACGGGCTACAAGAATGGTGGAAGGTCTTAAGCATAAAACGTAGCAGGAAAGACTTAATGAACTCAATCTGTATAGTCTGGAGGTCAGAAGGAAAAGGGGGGGGGGGGGACATGATCGAAACATTTAAATATGTTAAAGGGTTAAATAAGATCCAGGATGGAAGTGTTTTTAATAGGAAAGTGAACACAAGAACAAGGGGACACAATCTGAAGTTAGTTGGGGGAAAGATCAAAAGCAACATGAGAAAATATTATTTTACTGAAAGAGTAGTAGATCCTTGGAACAAACTTCCAGCAGATGTGATTGATAAATCCACAGTAACTGAATTTAAACATGCCTGGGATAAACATAGATCCATCATAAGATAAAATACAGAAAATAGTATAAGGGCAGACTAGATGGACCATGAGGTCTTTTTCTGCCGTCAGTCTTCTATGTTTCTATCACTGCCCTAGAGTCTTACTTTTACATCAAACTCAAATGTTAAAATATGAGTCATTGATTATAATTTTATTGGGTGAATCATGTTTATCCAATCTTCGTGTGACTAATAGTCTGCCTTGCTGTTTGTTTGCATGTGGTTAGTTTGTATAAGTGTGGATAAGTAAAAGCAAGAGAGGAAATAACATTCTAGCTATGCTTTTTTACTTCTACAAAAAAAGATGTGTGGGGTAGGGTGTTAAAACTGTTCAAACCAGTGACTGAACCAGGGTGTGTGCATTTTTTTTCCCGAGGCAAAGAAAAACCAGCCTCTCTTTTCAACTCCTTTTCATTTCTTAGAATCTATGCAACCTCTAAAAGTTTTCAGGGACAAATTGAAACAGGAAAAGATTGATGGTTTGAAGGTGGGATAGTAGAGTATATTTGCATCTTTCTTTGTGCCTGCACAACACTTAGAGAGATTCATCCTCAAGCATCAGAAAGAACATTTTGCCTACTTGTGTGGTTTTGCAGAATGGGGGATGGGGAAATAAAGAGCGGATGTGGCAAAGTGATCAGGTGGTTATGAGCTGCTTATTGAAGACTGATTAATGGAACATGAGCAAACAGCTTTTTTATATTTCACTAACAAAAATGCCTATTAACATAATGTTGCAGGGAGGCCTGGGAAAAGCATAGTTCTGAATATGCTTTTTTTAAAAATCTTTTTATTGTTTTATAGATACATATATCACAATTTGTTTATACAGTTTACAGATCTTATCCAACTTTTTTACCAGTTACAGTTGTTATATAGATAATATTAACTTAATACTATGCAATGCAAAACAGGGTAAAAACATTCAAATGGTATTTTCATTTTTTTTAAGGTTTGTACTGCTATTTTGTATAGAATTATACAAATCTTTTCCTTTGAATCCATTCATGCCAATTGTTCCACATGCTTTTAGTTTCATTGATTCTGTTTCCCTTAAGTAGGTTTGTCATCTCATCCATTTCTGCACATGTATATATCTTGTCTATTATTAAATTTACATTGGGAGTCTGATCGTTCTTCCATGTTTGCGCTATTGCAATTCTTGTAGCTGTGTTTATGTGGGTCAATAAAAAAAGGGTTTGTTTACAGTATGATCTTTTCCAAATTCCAAGGAGCATCCCCTCCGGTGAGTACTCTATTTCCTCCTTCGTAATTTCCTTTAACCATTTGTAAATTGTTTCCCAAATTTTTTGAATTTTAGGGCAGGACCACCACATATGGAAGAAAGTTCCTTTTTCTTTATTGCATTTCCAGCATACGTTTTGTAGTGCTCAGTAAATTTTGGCAAGTCTTGCCGGTGGTAGATACTACCTATAAAATAGTTTGTAATAGTTTTCTTTATAGGCTGATGATAGGGTGATTTTAGTTATTGTATTCCATGTTTTCTCCCATTCTGCTATATGGATTTTTCTTTGTATATTTTTCTCCCAGGCTACCATTGGATTTTTCATCATCTCTTTTTCTTTCTCCTGTTCTAGTAAAATCTGGTACAGTTTGGTTATCTGAATATGCTTTGCATGAAAAGATCTCAGTCAACATTTTCAGGGCAGACTGAGAAGAAAGTCTATTCAAATTTCAGAAGAAAGCGGAATAGGAATATAAATCAAATAGGCAAGAAAATGGTAAGAGAACATCTATCCACTCTAGATGAGTCCATATTGCCAGGATCAGATGGGTTACATCCCAGGATTCTGAAAGAGCTGGCAGATGTGTTAACTTCTGGAGTACCTGGAAACTACAAGAGGGAAAAGAGATGATATATTTAAAATCTTCAGGAAAAGATGGATCCACTAAACTAAAGACCAATCAATCAGACATCAAGCTTTTCCAAAATCCTGGAAAAGATAATCAAGCAGAATAATCGAGTAGGATAATCAAGCAAGATTTACGAGCACCTAGAAAGAAACAAAGTTATTTCCAGAAGCCCATGAGGGTTTTTAAAAAATAGATAATGTCAGACAATCTTTATTGACTTCCTTGACAAAGGGACTAAATTAGTGATCAGGGAAATATAGTGGACAATTTTTTTTAGCTTTCTGTAAAGCATTTGACAAAGTAGATCAAGTCTACTTTTTGGTATGATAAAAAAAATTGGGAAATCAAATGGATTTGCAATTAACTGACCAACTGTATTCAATTTCCATTGAATGGAAATGTTAAATCGGAGGGAAATATGCAGTAGGGTGCTTCAAGGTTTTGTTTTAGGCCCGATATTCTTCAATACCTTCATGAATGGATTAGATGAGGGGATAGATGGGGAACTATCAAATTTGCAGTTCACTGCAAAGCTGGGGGGATAGGGAGTGAGAAATACTGGTAGCCAACTTCAGAAGATAGGGTCAAGATGCAAAAGAATCCAGACACTGGGCCTTATCCAACTTAATGTAATTCAGTGGTGAGAAAAATAATATTTTACACTTAGTCAAGGAAAAACAAATGCATAAGTATAGAATAGATGGTACCTGACTCAACAGTAGTTGACTGTGAGAGAGAGATAATTACTTAAATATGAGCCAGCTATGTGCTGCAGTCACCAATGCAATTCTAGGTTGCATCAACAAGCAATAGTATTGTTTTTTGCAGTACTGATATGACCACACTTGGATTAGGTTCTGGTCACCACAATATTAAAAAAAGAAGTTGATACCTAGAAAGAGTGCAGAGAAGAGCAACAAAGATGATAAATAGTCTGGAGGCTAAATGAATAGATGTGTCTAATATAATGAAGACTAGAGGTGACATAATAACAGTCTTCTTATATTTGATAGGCTATTACAGAGACCTCCAAAGACTCTGAGGAGAGGAACATTACTAAAGTATTACTAAAGAATACCCATTACTCAAGAAGAAGATTATTAAAAAGAGATCCAACTTAGAAGTTTTCTAACAATGAGAACAATTCATCAATGGAATGACTTCCTTCCAGAATTTTTTTCACTGGAGATTTTTAAGAGGAGATTGGTTAATAATTTGTCCGGAATGGTATAGGGTCCTTGCTCAAGTAGGGAGTTGGACTAGAAGATCTCCAAGGCCCTTTCCATTCCTGTTGTTCTATATTCTATTTTTCTAAGAACAAATCATGTGGATATAATGAATGATTTGATAAAAACTGCAGGCACCAGAGGTGGGTTCTTCCCGGTTCAGACCAGTTCTATGGAACTGGTAGTAACTCGGTGGCCAGGATCACTGGAACCAGCAATGACCCAGGCTTGCCACATCCTGAAGCAGCTCTCTTGATGGTGCTTATGGTGCTACCATTTGGTTTTGGGTTTTTTTTTAGCACTGTGCATGTGCACAGCCCCACATGGCATGGCATGGAACAAACTGGCAGTGAAGAAAACCATAACCCACCCCGGCAGTCACCTTTTCTATTGCAGCATGGATCAGAGCATGTCAGCAAGATTTTTGTTGATGCCTGCTTGGTGTTTCCTGTTGAAAGCCACTTCCTCAGAGTTAAGCGTGGAATCCAGATTATTATTATAATTTATTTCTTCAATTTATGTAGCTACTCAACAAAACAACACTTGACAACTACAGCAGGTAAAAGCAATAGAAAGCATAACATAAGATACAATATTACATATAGCTGCAGTAATATCCAACTAGAATAAACCAAGTAGCATCTCATAGGCTCCCACTAATATTCTTTCCTCCAAAACCAGAAACACAACCATGTATTAAATTATTAAATAGCAAGCAAATAAATATCATTGTTTGAAAGAAGTATTTAACAACTGTGATGTCTATTTTGTTGTTTAGATTAGTTGATCATTGGGAAACATTTTTATATGAGAACAACAATCTTAGAATTCTTAAATGCTAAAAGATTTATTATGTTTTAAAGTTTTTGGGCTGGAATCCATTTAATCTGAGGAGGTGGACTGCACTTCATGCAAGCTAATGCTAATGGACTTGTCTTTAAGATGCCAACATATTTTCTTACTTTTTGCTGCAACAGGATTATGCAGCTTATTGTTCTGGAAACTCTGAATGCCTTTGTGGGGGGGGGGGGGGAAGAGAAGAAAATAGTTTCATCTTGAATGGTGCAGCAATTGTGGTTGATGCTCTTGACTCTTCGTGACCTGCTGGATATCATTCTGTCGGGATTATTTGTCTATAGCTGGTCCTCTGAATTCTTTTTTAAAAATATTTTTATTAAAGTAAAATATATTTTTATTTTACTATTATTATAGTAGTAAGAGGAAATACAAATTAAGCTCAGAAAAAGAAATAAAAAGTGCAAAGAGAAAGGAAAAAACCCCATACGAATTGACTTCTAATCTGCATCACAGCAAGTAAAAACAAATTTAATATAATAATTTAATAATTCTTCATTCCCTATAAGGTTACAAACAAATATCTTCTTTCCACAACCCATCCCTTATTTATATGCAAATCCATAAATAATCAACTTTTTAATCTTGATGTCAGCAAAAAGCCTGTAAGGCATTAATAGAACTTTAGAAAAAGATATTTTATTTTATTCTTGACCAAATAAACCAACTTTATATTTCTTCCTCTTTTTCAAGACCTGATTCAATCACATATTATTGTAAGATTTGGTTTATCTTCTATTTTTCTATTGTTTTATTGCAGAAGTTTCTTTGAAGCTTTAGAAACCTTTTTTTAAAACATCCAATAAAAAGTAATTATTCAGATCATTGTACTTGTTTCCCATTTGTATTTACACTTTGATTTTCAAAACTTTAACAAGCTCCTTTTGTTATCCAGGAAAAAATACTTATCAGTTTCTTCTGGCTTGTTATTTATATTTCCATTTTGACTGCCTGTTCTATCCTGTAATACATACTTTTTTTATTATGTAGTATTTCCAGTTCAATAATTTTTGTAGCAAGTTTAACGTCTTTAGGACATAGTCTATCCAAATGTCAGCCATCATTGCTGATATTTTTGGCATTATAACTACTAATGTCTGGGCTCATTCTCTGAAAATCTCCTGAAACATTTCTAATATGACAGTAGTTTTGTTATTTTGTAAATCTCCACATTAACCACAAATCAAACTTTTTTTTTCCTTTTCCCTTTTCCGGCCTAGAATATTTAATCCTTGAACAACCAATTTCTAAAATCATAAATCTCAATTTGTGTAATAATTTAAGATAGAGAAAACATTTTGATTCTCATAAAATGGTGTTTATTTGTTTCCAAAATAATACAGTATAGTGAAAATTCTCTGTATTCCAAAATTGTCTTGAACTTTAATTCAATATAAGAAAATTGATAACTAATGATGTGTCAGAATAGAGTAGAGTAGAGTAGAACAGAATAGAATAGAATTTTTGGACACACAAAGAATTTGTCTTTGGTTCATATGCCCTCCGTGAGCATAAAAAGACAAGATACATTCATCAAGAATCATAAGGTACAACACTTAATGATTGTCATAGGGTACAAATAAGCAATCAGGAAACAATCAATATTAATATAAATCATTATCAGGATACAATTTACACTTCTGCGGTTATAACTAGTGGAAGGAGATGGGTAATAGGAATGATGAGAAGATTAATAGTGATACAGTCTTAGTTAATAATTTGACAGTGGTGAGGGTATTATTTGTTTAGCAGAGTGATGGCATTCTGAAAAAAACCTGTACTTGTGCATAGTTGTCTTGGTGTACAATGCTCTATAATGTCATTTTGAGGGTAGGACTTGAAATAATTTATGTCCAGGATGTGAGGGCTCTGTAAATATTGGAATGGAATGGAAGGCAGGTTGGCAATAATTGTTTTGGGTTTTTTTGCAGTTCTTATTATCCTCTATCTTATTGGGTTGCAGAACTGAACCAGACAGTTATAGAGATGCTGATGACACATTCAATAATTCCTCTGTAGACCTGAATCAGCAGTTCCTTGAGCAGTTTGAGCTTCCTGAGTTGGTGCAGAAAGAACATTCTTCTTGTGTTTTTTTGATGATGTTTGTGATGTAGGTGGCCATTTTAGGTCTTGAGATATGAGAGAACCTAGACATTTAAAAGTCTCTACTATTGATATTGTGTTGACTGGTATTGTAAGAAGTAATAGAGTGGGAGGGTTTCTCCTAAAGTCTACCACCATTTCTACAGTTTGGAGTGTGTTCAGTTTCAGATTGTTCCAGTCACACCACAAGGCTAGTGTTCAACCTCCTGTCTGTATGCAGTTTCATCGTTGTCTCAAATGAGACCAATCACTGTTGTATCATCTGCAAACTTCAGTAGTTTAACAGATGGATTGTTTGAAATGCAGTCATTGGTATATCAAGAGAAGAAAAGTGGCGACCGTACACAGCCTTGGGGGGGGGGAGCGCTGTGCTAATTGTACAGATATCTGATATGATTTTCCCTAGCTTCACCTGCTGCTTCCTGTTTGTTAGGATGACTTTGCCCTGTTAACCTTATAAAATCCATACAATTCATGCAATTCTCATAAATCTCAGTATGTTGAAGAAATGTCAAAACAAACCACAGCATCTCTGATTGATGATGCTAGCAGCCCTATAATTAATACTCCAAACTTAGACCCATACAATCTTCACACTTCTCAAATATCAATTACCTCGGGGGCCGCTTTCTGCCACACGAATCCCAGCGACCAGTTAGGTCCCACAGAGTGGGCCTTCTCCGGGTCCCATCAACTAAACAATGTTGTTTGATGGGACCCAGGGGAAGAGCCTTCTCTGTGGTGGCCCTGGCCCTCTGGAACCAACTCCCCCCAGAGATTAGAATAGCCCCCACCCTCCTTGCTTTTCATAAGCTCCTTAAAACCCACCTCTGCCGGTAGGCATGGGGGAACTGAGATATTCTTTCCCCCTAGGCTTCTACAATTTATGCATGGTATGTTTGTATGCATGATTGGTTTTATAACAAGGGTTTTTAGCTGTTTTTAGTGTTGGATTGTTACATGTTGTTTTTACCACTGTTGTTAGCCGCCCCGAGTTCACGGAGAGGGGCGGCATACAAATCCAATAAATAAAATAAATAAATACCTGGAAGTAACTGTTGGTGATAACTTTTATTACATCTATATCTTGCCTATCAGCTTTCTAAAGCATTTGTTTAACCATTAGATATTGATGATTCTGCCAAGCAAATAGCCCACTTTGGTGCTTTATACAAAGGACAAGACAAGGACTTTCCACCTCCACATTCCATATTTTGTCAATTGGATTTTATATACAGCAACGGCTATATTGGCAATGTTCAGAGGTCAACTTTAGGAGTCTAGGACAACCATGAGTCAGTGATAGCTATATCTTTTGAAGTCAATTTATTTTCAAGTAGTCCTCAACCTCTGAAGATAATTGAGCCTAAAATTCATACTGCTAAGTGAGACAGTTATTAAGTAAGTTTAGCCCCATTTTACAATCTTTCTTACCACAGTTTTTAATGTAAATCATGAAAGTTATTAACATGGTTGTTAGGTGAATCTGACTTCCCAATTGCCTTTGCTTGTTACAAGGTTGTATGACCCCAGGACACTTCAACTTTAATTTTTTAAAAAGTGAGTCAGTTGCCAAGTGTCTGATTTTTGATCACATGACTGTAGGGATGCTACAATGGTTGTTGAGTGTGAAAAATGGTTATAAATCACTTTTTTTCAGTGCTGTTGTAATTTCAAACAGCCACTAAACCAAATGTCAGAGTTCCAAGTAACTCCCCCAACGAAAGAAACTTGGAGGCATAAACTTCCTCAAAGTTCCATTTTATAGGTACCATACCATACCATAAAAAAGCATGCCAGCCTATTTGCAAGTCATGACCTTCCAGAGTTAATAATCGTACATATTTTCAGAAGCATTGTTTAAGGAACAGTTTGTTAACAGTGTGGGAAAAAGTAAACTGAAAACATTATATGGAAGTACCAATGTGGCTTTCGACAATGGAAGCACTCAAACATCCAAATATTATTAGAATTCAATACCATCCGAGAAAAATGGAGAAAGTACAGTAAAGGAAAAAGTAAGAGAAAAGAGGAGTAAGAAAGAAGAAACAAAGAGGAGAAGAGAAGAAAAGAAGAGAGTGAGGAGAGAGGGCAGGAAGGGAAGTAGGGAAGAGGAGAAGAAGAAAGGGAGGAGAAGTATGTTTAGAAAGAGAAGGATGAAGGGAAGAAAGAAAGAAGGAAGGGCTACATGAGATAGGAAGGGACGATGGTAAAAAAACTCAACCTGCAAATTGAACTAACAAAGATACCATATTTGCAGACAGTAACAATGAAATAGCTTGCAAGCCATAAGAGCTGGGAACATTGTTAGCACCTGGTTAGGGCTGGAAAGAAACTTACTCAGAGCAAGTTAGAGCAATGAAAAAAACCCTGCAAAGACTTAGAGCTTGGAAAACATTCTTCACAGAAAGAAACAATGAAAGAGCTGCATGGTAAGGGCTTGGAAGATCGTTAGCAACTAGTTAGGGGGGATCTATATTCAGAGTATAAGACACACCCAAATTATCAGCCTCTTTTAGGGAAAAAAAGGTGCAACTTGTACACCGAAAAATACAGTAAATACAGAATATATGTATAAAGATTTTGTAAAAGAATGAAATGAGAAATGAGATGATAAATATGTAAAAATGTCTGTATGAGAATAAAAATAAACATTTTTAAAATAAAAAATGTTCCATTTAATGGAGATGTTGATCTGTTGGAAGAACAAGGGGTGGGGAATGTAGCAGATGTCATATCGGCGCATCTGGGAAAATCTGAATCTGAATGTTTGTAGGTTTTTCCCATCCAAAGGAAAGTTCAAACCCCTGCCCAGTACCCACAAGTCCATCACATGGTCCAATCAAAACCATTCCAACTGGAGATGTTTCCTAACCACTCCCCTCCAGGTGTAGGGCAAGTTGGTCCTGACTCTCTGAGAGAAGAATGTTATTATGACTTGTATGACTACATATCACCCATGCTCCATACAATCTCCCTTCCAGTGTCCCACAGTAGTAAGTGTGGTGGCTTGAAGGCCCAACGCAAAAGATGGCCTGACACTGAACCATTGTTTGTTGGTTTGTTTATTTATTTAGTCCAATACATAATATACATTGAAGAGAATAGATATTTAGTAATATAACTAAAGAAATGAATAGAAGGAAAGATATAAAAGTATAGGTGAACAAATTTGAAAGGAAGAAAAGATAAATGAAATAAGGAGAGACAATTGGACAGGGGACGGAAGGCACACTGGTGCACTTATGCACGCCCCTTACTGACCTCTAAGGAACCTGGAGAGGTCAATTGTGGATAGTCTATGGGGAAATTTTGGGGGGTTAGGGGTTGACACTACTGAGTCAGGTAATGAGTTCCATGCTTCGACAACTCGGTTGCTGAAGTCATATTTTTTTACATTTGTAATCCTACCTACCTTGTATTTAACCAGAGCTTAGAAATTAAAATGTTGCTGAACATTTTGTCTACTAAAAGCTCCTGGCAGGTTTAATTCAATGGTTTCTTTAATTCAATAAGTTCCTTGCCCCTAAGTATATACACCATTTATAGGGTGGCCTACCTGATGTTCCCCAAATGTATGAAACTTCACCTCTTAGATTCCTAGATAGTTCCTCTGACCATAATTGAAATAATATAGACGGTTGAGCAGGATGCTCATGTCAAATAAAAAAACAAACATTGCAGCAAAAAGTGCATGCATTATAAAACTGAAAATTCACAAGCTAAAACTGTAAAGGATGCAGTGGTAAGGCTGAACTACGTTTCTTTTCCTCGGCCAAGACAACTCCATGATCAAGAAGCTATGAGGGAAAAAATAGATTCATGACTCACCGAAATTCAACAGTCACATCATGCTTCTTCCAGCGGTACAGCAATATGTGACTAATTTCTGACTAATCATTTTTCTGTCTCCCAGGAGACAATAAGTTTCCAGGCTTTGGTTTGAATCGAACTGAGCAGCTGTAATAGGATAGAAAAGGTGGTGGCAACCATTTTGAGTCTTAGGAACTTTCGTGAGGAGTTATTTCAGTTTCAGTGGTGGTGGCTTAAATCCTTAACACTTTTTAGTTCCTGCTTTGTTCACACTAAGAAAGATTTTTAAAAAGTCAAAATGTTAAAGAAACAAACCAAATCAACCAGTGAAAACATGTTTTTCAAACCCAGGTAGCTATGTCAAAAATGGCAAAACAAAAAGACAATAACATCATTTTTAAAAATCCAAATTGATTTTTTAAAAAAATATGTAGGTGTTATCTACACTTGGATCTTATAAGACAATTTATATGCCAATGAGTCCCTTTGATTTAGAGGAAATTAATTTAATCACTATTTAATCCAATAAAAATAATAAGAACATAGCTAAAGTGTCAGGATGGTTAAAACCTTCATTGAATCTGAACATGAATACAATCAATCATTTGTTTTGGCAGTTTTCCCTATTCTGCTGCTCTCTACTATGTTGGGTGCTAAATGCTATTTATTTGATTCCATTAACAGACATAGCTCAATAGAAGTTTAATTTTCATATGCTAATTGGATATTTACAGAAGCATTTTTTTTCCTCCAGGGACTACAAAAATGTTCCCTTCAACTAAATTCTAATACTGTACAGCCTTTGTTATGTGGAATTATGGGAACTATATGGGAACAGGTTGATCTAGTGTTTAATACTTTTCTGTCTGATGAACTCTGGGAGTTGAAGTCCACAATTCTCAAAGTTGGTTTAAAGTAACAAAACTAAGAGACTATAAGTTCTAGTCTCGTCTTAGGCATGAAAGCTGATTTTGAGCCAGTCACTCTCCCTCAGCTCAACCTCCCTAACAGAAAATAGGAGGGAGGGGTATTATATGTGTTTATCACCTTTAATTATTTATAAAAGTAAAAAAGGTGGAGAAAAAGAAAGAGGAAAGAAAGAAAGAAAATAAAGAGAAAGGGAGGGAGGAGAGAAAGAGAGAGAGAGAGAGAGAGAGAGAGAGAGAGAAAGAAAGAAAGAAAGAAAGAGGGAGGAAGGAATATTTCAGAACATCAAGAGAGTATCAGGTTATTGATAGATGTCTTGGCATTACTATTCAAAAGCTTCTATGCACCTATGCTGTGTTTGTCCTGTATTTTCAATTATTGGATTTTTTACATAGAAAAGAGAGCCAGAAAAAATTGAAATGTTTTGGGATAATGTCCAGATTCTTGCAAAAAAGACTAGAGTGTTTGCATGGCTTTTCTTCCTGTGTCTGGCTTATTTTCAAAGGTTAACTCTGGAAAAAAAAAGACCTTAGTGGTATAACTTATCTTTCACACATGAAAGCAGTTGAAGGTGTCTAGTATGAAGGATCAAAGCCCAAGGATTTGAAATTGCTGACCACTTCTGGGCTATTCAAATGACACTACTGTATACAGAATTTCCAGGAGCATATCCGATACAATACCTCCTGATTCCATCCTGCACTGGCTTTTGTTCTTTATATAGAACAGTGATGGGAAACCCTTGGATGCTGAAAGGGTGTGTCCGCGCGCTATTGCACATACGCAAGTACACCCATAATTCAATGCTTGGGGTGGGCGAAAACAGCTTCTACCACCCAACACGAGTTGTTGCCCTAGCTCAGCTCCAACGTCCATGTGTGTGCCAGCCAGATGATATTTGGCTCACAAAGAGGCCCTCTTGAGACCGGAAATGGCCTGTTTCCCAACTTCTGGTGGAGCCAATAGGCTTGTGTTTTGCCCTCCCCAGGCTCCAAAGGCTTCCCTGGAGCCGGGGAAGGATAAAAACACCCTCCACCATCTTCCTGGAGGCTCTCTGGAAGCCAAGAACATCCTCCCAGAGCCTCTGTGCGAGTCAAAAATCAGCTGGCTGGCACACACTTACATGATGGAGCTGAGCTAAGGCAATGGCTTGATTGCCAGCAGATATGGCTCCATGTGTAACCCATGCCATAGGTTTGCCATCACTGATACAGAGGGTCTGTTCTGAATAATGGATTTCACAATCCCAGTCACACTGGTTATGTTGATTGATTGAATGGGTCATAAAACAGTTGTCAACTCTTAGTTACTTTTCTCCATCAAAGGTGCTTTGATATATATATATATTTAAACCACCTCCAGTCTTGTTATATTAAAATTATGGGCATATGCTGGGTTTCCAAATGTCAAGGGAGGGCATTCCCCGGTTTATAACCAATTATTCTTCCTGGAGCTTGAGGCATCATATATGGGGCTCCCTTCTCCAGTCCCCCCCCCCTTTGCAACCCAATCCTAAAAGGGAATAGAAGAATCTGACTAATCCAAAGTTTGAAAGTGGATTTGAATCTTGGCCTTATTCAACATCTTAACTACTCTAGTACTTCAGGCAATCCTTGACTTACAACAGTTCATTTAGTGACCATTTGAAGTTACAAGGCAATGAAAAAAAAAGTGACCCATGATCGTTTTTCACACTTATGACTCTTGCAATTTCACCACAATTCAGAGACTTGGCAACCGACTCATATTTCTGAGGATTGCAGTGTCCTCAGTCATATGACCAACTTTTCTGACGCACTGGCAAGCAATGTCAGTGGGGATGTCAGATTCCCTCAACAACCGTGTTTATTTATTTATTTTATTTATTATTTGGATTTGTATGCCGCCCCTCTCCGAAGACTCGGGGCGGCTCACAACGAGTGTTACTACATTACATGAGCAATGATTCACTTAACAACAGGCAAAAATGGCAAATAACATGAGACAACACTCACCTAGTAAGTGACTTGCTTAGCAACAAAAATTTTGGGTTCCATTGTAGTCATAAGACTACCTGTATATCCACGACCCCAAAATATTGGAACTACATGTAATCCAACTTTATGCAATCTTTACATCAGTGGTCCCCAAACTACGGCCTGCGGGCCACATGAGGCCCACTGAGGCCATTTATCCGGCCCGCCAGTGAGTGACAAGAGCACAGGGAAAAGAGAGAGAGAAAGAAAGAAAAGGGAAAGAGAGGGAGGGAAGGAGAAGTGGAGAGGAAGGAAGGAGGGAAGGAAGGAAGGAAAGGAGAAATGGAGGGAACAAGGAAGAAAGGAAGGAAGGAAGAATGAAATGGAGGGACAGAGGAAGGAAGGACTGTTTTGGGGGGGATAATTTTTTAAATTTTTTCTCTCAACATACATTCAAACAACACAGTGTACCATCTAATTTTCCATGAATAAAATGTGGTATTTTGTTAGTAACTAATATTAATCATCAAAAGGTGCAAAAGGTTTTTTTTCTAATTTTGTCATCCAGTTACATTCATTTTCTTTTAATTAAAGTCCCTCCTTAATGTTCCTTCAAAAAGTGCAACACCAATTATATTTCTAACTTATTAACCATTATGCCAAAGTGCTTCCTTCTTTCTTTATACATTTTTCATAAGCCAAGAAAACCTTGTATAGCCAATGAGATGTTAACAAAAGAAAATTAAAAATAAAACATAAACATATATGAATTTCAGATCTTCTCCCCCCTCTAAATAGGACGTTCCCATTTTGTTTTTTACTTTAAAACAAGTTATGTGCAGTGTGCATAGGGATTTGTTCATAGGGGCTTTTTTATAGTCTGGCCCTCCAACAGTCTGAGGGACAGTGAACTGGCCCCCTGTGTAAAAAGTTTGGGGACCCCTGCTTTACATAGTCAAAGTAGTGGGTTTTTTTCCCCCAGTAGTATCCAAGTCTCAAAGACTGACTGAACAATCCCCTGCTGATTCCTTAGGAAGACTGTTCTGAAATGGATTGCCATTGCCTTCTTTCCAAGGTTGAGAGAAACCTCAGGGACACCTGGCTGGCTTCAAATCTGAGGCAGGACTAGAACTCAGAGTCTCTTGGTTACAAGCCTGATACATTAACATTTACACCAAATTGAGCCAAACTATACCAAAGTAATACAAAGTGAAATCTCATTAGACTGTGATAAGATCTGAAACATATATATCTATTCTCTGTAAAAGTGGCAAATAAACAAAAATTAAACACGGGGAGGACCCCGGAACAGCCAAAAAGAACAGCCTAAATAATTTTCCACGATATGGAAAACTGAAGGCTGAGAGTAGAATGCAGGATTTGGAAAAGAGATTGTCTGACTTTGAAACCCCCCCCCCCCCCACTTATTTCCATTTCTTGCTATCATGTTCTACTGCTGTGGTAGATGCATTCAAAGGAGAAATGGTTTGAGTCATGACTTTGTAGTGTTTTGATTCCAGGACAAAAAAAGAGAAAGAAAATTAAATGCAGTCTAGGCAATTCCTGTTTCCTCTTTTAAAAAAAAAATTGTTTCCAGAGGTGGAATTTTGTGGTAGGAAACAGTGACCTCTACTGTTCAGCAATGAGAATTACATGTCTTCATAAATTTATCTTAAAATTTTGTGGTTGTGTGTGTGTGTGTGCGTGTTTGATTGTTTGTTTGTTTCAATTTGTATGCCGCCCAACTCCCTAAGGACTCTGGGCCGCTAATTTTTTCAGCGTTTCCTTTTCTGCTCCTTGAGCAGGAACCATCCAATTAGATCTCCCTCTATCAATGGTACAAATTGTCAATCTGGAAAGTAGTTGCACTATGCTCAGTGCACTTACTGAGTAAAGGAAGCTAAGGGCAGGCTTGCATTTTTAAATTAGTTTTTTGTTTGAAAATTTACTCTCTCCCCCTCCCCTTCCTTCTTTGAGAAGGAGAAAGTTGAGAGTTGCTAGTAGCAAGAAGGCAGGCAGATGATAAAACTGCTCAGATTGTAAAAATGGAGGATTTCCCAGCTATAAGATAGGGAACTCTTCTATGAACCAAGTTAGCTTCTGGAATATAGTGGAAAAGATTACACAATTTAGCAACTTTAGGATTGTAAACTTCAATTCTCAGAGTTGGGAATCAGCCATGCTGGCTACAGAATTCTGGAAGTTAAAGTCCACACATCTTAAAATAGCCATGGTTGAAAAAATACAGGATTATAAAGATGTTCCTGATTTACTGAAGGGCTCTAGAACATGGAGAAAAACAAAATATGTCTAAATTGAAGGAAAACACCACCAAAGTAAGCAAAAGTGCAATTAAATGTTTAGGGCCTATTTTAATAGTTCTGTATTTCCCACATTTCGGAAAACCTTGTTTTAAATTGATCGCCATCCTTTAAGAGCAGGGTGGATTAGAGATTTCTCTTCAGACTGCTATGACAACTTGGCTAGATAATTTCCTGAAACAGTCAAAACTAGGCAACTTGCTTAATAGATGCCTGCTTAATAGATGCATCATCAAAAATTGGAATAATGTCTTAGGAGGTAAAGCAGCATTTTAAACAAATCTGATTAATATGTGTCTTGCAATAGAATCTTTTATCACCAGTAATGGGTATTTTTATTTTAGTCAGTAATGGCAAGCAGAAGATGTTAATATGTGCCTTGCTTTGTAAGTGGAACTATATAGCAAAACTTTGTAGCAAGAAATCTGGCTGGCCAGCTCAAAGAACTTGTTTATAAATGAGATCAGTAAGTCCTGGATATTTTACTATATGAGGGTAAATGAACAGGCTCTTAAAATCTCTACAGAACCAATAATATATTTTTTTTAAAGGCAGAATCAAGTTATTTTCTAAATTTTGGCTTTCAAAACATCCAACAGCAAAACATTGAATTGGCCTAAATATCTTTTCAATTTGGAAGCCCTGCTAAATTTAAACATGTTGCAGGTTTAAAGAGAGGATACAGTAAAAATGGACAAGACTATTATTGAAGTAATCACTATACTAAGAATACTCAATGAGAAATGAATACATAAAACTCTTAGCCTCATTTTTATATATTCAAGGTAAAAACAACTCCTAGTCTCTACCCACCCCCCAAAAATCCTGCCTAGTCCAAAAAAATTTATAATTCAGAATGGGAAGTACATAATTTTCATGTTAATATTATTAAGCCTTTCTCGACCTTGGTATCTTCTCATGATTTCTTCTCTGCAAGAAAAAGGATTACAGTGTTAAATGACTCATTTGCTACAAATCTTCCCAAACACTTTTTCCTTCTATTTTTGATAGTCTCAATTTTATATACACATTTCTCCCTGCATCATAGTATCTAACATTCATAGCAAAACATTTGGAGTCTCAATTAACAATATGCATTGTTTGCAGTGCTCCCTCTAATTTTTTTTCGGGGTGAGCGGAAAAGTATAGTGTCTGAGCGGCAGTCCCTTTGGCACTGGGCGGCATATAAGTATAAATAAATAAATAAATAAATAAATAAATAAATAAATAAATAAATAAATAAAGTAAGTAAGTAAGTAAGTAAGTAAGTAAGTAAGTAAGTAAGTAAGTAAGTAAGTAAGTAAGTGTGGGGGTGCGCTATCACACATGAGCAAGTTCTTGCATCCATAATTCTATCCTTTCTATGTCTTCCTCCCTCTTTCCTCCCTCCCACTTTCCTTTCTATCTCTCCCTCCCTCTTTTCTTTCTATCTTTCCCTCCCTCTTTCCTTTCTATCTCTCCCTCCCTCTTTCCTTTCTCTTTCCCCCTTTCTCCAAGCCCTTCCTTTTCCCTCTCCCTAACTACCCCCTTCTCCCTCCTTTCTATCTCTCCCTCCCCCTTTCTCTCTCCCTTCCTTCATCTTTCATTCCCTCTCTCTCCATCCCTCTTCCTTTCTCTCTTCCTTCCTTCCTCTCTTTTTTGTTCTTTCTCCCTCCCTCCTTCCCTCCCTCTATGTCTTTCCCTCCCCCTCCTTCCCCCCTCTCTTTCTCTCTCTCTTGCTTTCTTTCCCTGTCTTTCTCTCTTGCTTGCTTTCTCGCTTTCTTTCTCATTCTCTCTCCCCTCCTTTCTCTCTCTCTCTCTTTCTCTCTCGTTCACCACGCCGGCAACAGAGAGAAAGAGAGAGAGAGAGAGAGATGGAGAGAGAGTGGAGGGCGCCGTTGTCTTCGCCTCTGCCCGGCGGCTCTGCAGTGAAGAGGAAGCAGCCGCGCACCGCCTCCCGGGAGTCCGGCCGACTTTTGGAGCCGTTTTGTTTTCGGCCGGGCGGAGGCGGCGCGCGGAGGCGAAGACACGGCGCCCGGCCAAGCTCCGCCTCTCGGGAGCCCGGCCAACTTTTGGAGCCGTTTTGTTTTCAGCTGGGCTCCCGGGAGGCGGAGCGTGGCCGGGCACCGTGTCTTCGCCTCCGCGCGCCGCCTCCACCCGGCCGAAAACAAAACGGCTCCAAAAGTCGGCCGGGCGCCGTGTCTTCGCCTCCGTGCGGCTCTGCTGGGCTCCCGGGAGGAGGAGCGTGGCCGGGCGCCGTGTTGCAGCGGAGGAGAAAGAGAGGCGGAGCGGGCAGCGAGTGGCGGGCGGGTGGCCAGGTGTTCGGGGGGCAGCCGGCGCGTGCTCTCCAAATCTCCCTGCCAGCCCACCCGCCCGGAACATTCAAAATAAGAAAACCCTTCGCTCTTACTTTGAATGTTCCGGGCGGGCGCGCAGGCAGGGAGATGGGAAGAGCGCGCGCTGGCCCGCGCGCCCGCCAGCCTCCGGAGAATGCCTGCCCCTCCCCCCTCTCTTGCAGCGGAGGAGAAAGAGAGGCCGGGCGGGTGGGGGGCAGGGCCGAGAGGCCAGGAGCGGGAGGGGGCCGGAGGCACCATGGAGAGGCAGGTGTGGCCGCGGCTTCCTTCTACTGCCCGCGCCTCCCCGCACGCCCCCCCCGCCCCCCCGCGGGCTGTCAGGGGGATGGGGACTGCGCGCCCGAGGAAAAAGGTGCGCGTGGGGGTATTTTGGAGCGCGCGCGCACGTGCGCATCTTACAGGGAACGGTTGGTATGCAATCCCCAAGCAACACATTGTAATCTACAACCAACAACTAACATTATCTTTATACACCCACCTATAAGTAAATTAAATAATCAATGTCTGCTACATGCATGTCTTACTGACTACTCAATGGTTAATCAATTGTTGAGCATTTATTTATTCCCCTTCTATGTTATTTTCATCATATGGTGTTCTTACTGCAAGCTTCAACTCCACATTCTTAAAAAAAAAAATCTAATTGAGATCTACTGAATTCATTATGCACTTTTTCCAAATCATTAAATTTAAAATAATGTTTCTTCCTGGCAAACATACATATCTCAGAGACCTGATGAAAAACAAATACTGACCTTCGCAAGGAACTTAAAGTAACACCATTGCTTCCTAAATTATGTTCATTGTCACCTTTCATACCCTTTCAATCAGAATTGTGTCAAACATCTTCCCAGGCATACTTAACAAGCTAATCCCTCTCCTTCTACTCCTGCTGTCCTTTCTTTTGTAATCAGGAACAATGACTGCATTTTTCTAATGATTAGGCACAGGTGCAGTCTTTATATACACATGAAACAGATCATAAGCCAACCATATTCATTTTTAACATATCTCCAGTTGCATCTTCTGCATTTGAACTTTAGCATTTTTTCCCAACAATGTCACAGCATTTATAACTTTCTTTTAATTCATTTGTTTCTCTGGGCTCTAGCATTTATAGCATTTGTTTCAATTTCACAGCAAATCACTATAATTCCTGTACAAACCTCTGAAACATTCCATCTATCATTCTCTCATGTCAGTTTTACCTCAAATATTTTCATTAGATTTTGTTCTTAGTTTCATCCTGCTAGAGGTCCTTATTTAGCCACTTTCATCTAAACCCCTTTTTAAACTTTCATCAAATCACTTTACAGTTCTCACTCTTGTGCTCTTAACTATTTCTCACTGTCTGTAATGATACGTTTTTGAAATACTGTTTTCTTTATATATAGTATATATACTGTACAATATTTTTCTTTTTTCATTTTTAGCAGCATTTTTCCCATTTATAGTCTTCTTCGCTTCATCATCCATCAATTACCATTTTCCATACTTCCTACTAGAGAAAATCCACCCTCTTATTTGGCATAATTCTTTTCACTTTATTCTAAGCAGTTTACATATTCTCTTCCCCTACATCCTCTTTTGATTTAATGTCTTTGAAGGTTAATATTTTTTCTAAAACTTTTTCATAGAGGGCTTAATCTATTTTTACTCTCCTTACTTATTGCCTTATTGTTCCCTGAGATCTACTCTCCACTTTAGCAAGAAATTGTCCCTCATTCAACATCTTTTTAAGTTAAAAGAATAATAAAAGAGTTAAGTGCCTTGTCCTTAGGGGCAGGGAACTGTTGTCCACAGGCCAGATATAGCCTTGCTACCAAGAAGTCTTATGATTAAACGCATCTGCAGGTTCCAGGTCTTTCCCAAATCTCCCTCCCACTTTCCTGAAATCTTATCCCTTTATGGACAGCTATCTCTACGTCTATACATTGGAGGCTGGAATTTAGGATAAAGCAAGAAACCTGGATCCTCAGAATGGATTCACATACTGATTTTGTTTAGTCCCCAAGAGAGAATTGCATCCCCAAAGCAAAAAAAGTTTACAGTGTTCCCTCGATTTTTGCGGGTTCGAACTTCGCGGAGCGTCTATTCCACGGTTTTTCAAAAATATCAATTAAAAAATACTTTGCGGTTTTTTCTCCTATACCACGGTTTTTCCCACCCGATGACATCATATGTCATTGCCAAACTTTCGTCTGCCTTTAAGAAACATTTTTTTAATAAACTTTAATAAATAAACATGGTGAGTAATAATCTAAATGGTTGCTAAGGGAATGGGAAATTGTAATTTAGGGGTTTAAAGTGTTAAGGGAAGGCTTGGGATACTGTTCATAGCCAAAAATAGTGTATTTACTTCCGCATCTCTACTTCGCGGAAATTCGACTTTTGCGGGTGGTCTCGGAACGCATCCCCCGCGAAAATCGAGGGAACACTGTATTTGGTTTTTGCTAATTTTTAGAAGAAGGCAGGTTGGTTAATGGCTACCCAGAACTATGAGTAGCAGTAGAATGGACTGCAACTAGTTTATTGACAATGAGGTGTTGATTCAGGGGAATTGAAATTTCCCTTCCCCCTAGGCTTATAGAATTTATACACGGTATTCTTGTATGTATGAGTGGTTCTTTAAATTGGGTTTTTTTAGATTGTTTTTTAATATTAGATTTGTTTACATTGTCTTTTTATATTGTTGTTAGCTGCCCCAGTCTTCGGAGAGGGGCGGCATACAAATCTAATAAATACAAATACAAATACAATACAGTGCTAAGCATGATGCACAAATAACTGAAGTTGCCTCTGCCTACAATTGCAAAAATTAATGAGAGACAAAAGGAGAAAGAATTAGGATAGGGGGAGAGATCTCTGCATGCATTAAAGAAAGAATGAAAAGAGGGAACAAAGAGACACATGAATTGTGGAATGCAAAAGATAAATTGAGTTCATAATCCTGTGTCAAATAAGGAGAAGGTCAGTCAAGGATTTCGTGGAAGGTACTTTCTACCTTAAAAGCTCATGAAAGAGAACGCAGGGGAGATGCAAGCAGGTCAATCACAAAGTGAGAGGCTTCATTAGCAAATTAATGTTTGATCAACTGGGAGGATCTGAATGAGAAACCAAAGGAAAAACAATAAGCAATGCGGATCTTTATTGAGAAATAAGATCCAAAATGTCTGAAAATAAAATACTGAACAAGGCAATGAAGAGAAACAAAGAATATAAAACACAAAGAAGTCAAGTTTTAAAAAGTAGAAAATGTGAAAATAGAAAAATAAACATATCTAAAGCAGAGTTACAACCATGAGATCACATGAATGTATGTGTTGCTTGAGGTCTCTCCAAAAGTTGCATTTGAAAGTATTTCATACAAATGAGCTAAATATGTAATTAATGTACTGGAGTTTACATTGCAAATGAATATAATTTCATTTTATATCAGTTCTGCATTATTCCAGTTCTTTGTTTTAGTCCACCTACTTTTTGGCCTCAGGATGTCAGTTCAAGAACTCACAGTGTTTGGGGGGGAAATGGTTATGCACATCATAATGCCCAAGACAGAATGGAGATATAAATAAAATAATTTTAGTTGAGTCAAATTAGAAAGAACTGTTTGAGGAAAATAATAAAGAATAAAAAGATCTCAGCTGCAGCAAAAATGTGAGCTAAAAGTTCTCAAAATAAGATGTAAACTAGAATATATCTTTTGTTAGTCTCTGCCAGTAGAGGATTCTAAAACCCTTTAGTTTGTGCGTGTGCTCATGCAATGCTTCTGTGCATATGCAGAAGCATTTCGGGAGAGTGGGCGGAGCCTCCCACAGCTGGCGCTACCAGTTCTTAGAACTGGGCTGAACTGGGGGCAGCCCACTGCTGGTCTCTGAGTAATATGCCATTCAATTCTACTTTACAGATTGTGATGTTCTGTCTTATTTAATGTCATTTCAGGTACACATTTACTTAGATATCTTATTTTCCATCCAGGTGCAGAATATTTGATGGACAACTTTCTCCTGTTCTTCCTCTATACAGGGGAGTAAAACTTTCATCAAGTCCAACCCTATCCCAGTCTTCTTCAAGTCTGGATTTAAATTTCAATATGATTCTTGCTGTTAGTTGGGGAGGGGGAGGGTGGATTTATGTTTTCCTCTTACTCACTTTGGAAGTCTCCTGGGCTGAAGAGAACAGGATAAAATATGCCCCATAGATAAGCCGAGAAACAAACTACAGATTTGCCCATTAGGAAATCCCTTTCCTGTGGATGGAGGGATAAAGAAACTCACCGGATGGAAGTTTATGGTTTATAAATAGTTTTTATGGTGCTATTAATATACATGGTATTGTGTCTCATATAAGGCGGGGGAATGCAAAATCTTAGTCAAGGCATGGTGTGTAGTACTGCAAATCTTATTAAGTGAGTGCTAGATAAACTACAGAAAAGATCTCAATGCCACCTACACTGCCTTTCTTTCAATTCCATATTTTCATAATGGTGCATTATTTTAAAATGCACCGTACCATATCTGGGGTAGTCAAAGCAATACAATGCTGTTGGTTCTTAAGATTGCTAGCTTTTAAAAAATTGTTGCCAAATTCTTAAGGGTAGCACGAGGAAAAATGGTAGAATTGGTAGAGTCTACGGAGAATTGGTAGAGTCTATGGAGAGGGGCGGCATACAAATCCAATCAATCAATCAATCAATCAATCAATCAATCAATCAATGATCTGTGCCCGTGTGAATCTGCAAACAGTAACAACCTTTTCTCTTAGGGATCATCTTGGAAAATATGAGGGGGGGGGATCAGCAAGGCTCTAACAGGGGTTATTATTCATCAAAATCATATTAAGAAATTGCTTTATACCGAATTAGACCATTGATTTATCTCTCTAGTGGGTTAGAGAAAGCTATCCACAGCACAGCAGGTGGCAGCACCTAGCTGGTATCAAAAGGCATTGGATGGATCTCTTTACTATGTAGGTGAAGAGATCAGTGGGGATCCTAGGGCTGTAGGCTACAGTGAAAAAAAAATTGAAAATGCATTCCAGAAGGCTGCAATGGCAAACCACTTCTGTGTTGTTGCTGAATAAACAACACGTGGGTGTCCGTGTGAGTTCACCAGGATTTTAATGAGATTTGTTAAAGCTTTATTTTTGCCTTACTGAAGATTTCACTTAGAACTCTGTCTCAGGTATTTAGTATTGTGCTTGGGACTTTCTGCAGATAAAGCAAATGTTCTAGCAGAGAATTAAAGTCCTTCAGCATTACTATACAGATACTTTACTACAGAGCTAGGCAAATCTTTTTGTGGTTTAAGACAACACTGATTAAAAATGATGTGTGTGGGGGGATTGGGGGGGATCCCAAATGTATCTGGGTAGAGTAGTAATGAATTGACATCATGGGGAAGAGAAAATGTAAAATTCCCATCTCCCCTTGGGTGACAGTGAGGGGGGTGTACTTTTTTTTAGAATTTGAGAGGATTAAGTAAAATAGGTAAAGAACAAATTGTAGCACTACCAAGGAGGAACAAGGGGCCACATGATGCTGCCGACTGGCCCACCCTATTCTTAAAACATTGGGGAGTTTTCAGCATAGATTTTTCCTCCTCTGTACCACTTTATATCTTTCCAGTGATTTGATTCATCTTGAAATAAATATATTTGACTCAATTTTGAACAAAATTTTGAATTAAAATCCCCATTTCCTCAATTTTTCATAGGCATCACAATCCTTGGATTGTTTGTTTTATATTCATATCCCAGCATCTCCTTTTTTGCCTATTTGCAACCCTAGAGAGCTACTGCCAATCAATGTTAAACTAAATAAACCAGTGTGAGTTGAATCACAATCTGTTTCCTTTGTTGACTTACCTTTTGGATACTTGCTCTATCCTGGAAATTTTCATGGATACTTTCCCAGTTTGTTCACATTCTTCAACTATCTGGTGCAAAGTTGGTCACAGGACTCCAGAGCGAGGTTTTTAAATTCTCTAAACTGAAGACTCAGGATATTTTTTAGATACCCAAAAGAAACAAACTCAACTATCAATTAAAAGGTTCTTTTCCTTCCATCCCCTATACTACCCATTCTGCAAAACCGTTCTTTGCTTTTCCTTCTGTTTCTTCTTTCTTTGCTTCCTCTGAGTCCGGTAACTTCATCCTTTGCCCAATTGGAACTGGACTAAGCTCAGCTCAAGTGATCTGGGTAGGTCAAAGGTTCACTGCAAAGGTCATAGGGGTCAATGTATAGCCATCCCAGGTCAATAGGCAACAGATCACCCCTCAAATTCTATACCAGGCACTTAAAGAAAACAGAGAAATAGAAGAATCCATTCAAGCTATTAACAGCTTTGTCAATCAAAACAAAGGCATGAGAAATACTAGGGAAAGAATGAAAGAGGAAAGAAAGGAGAAAAGAAGCTAGCCGTACCTTTAGTAGAATGAAAAAGAAGAAGTGCTACCAAAGCATATGCACCTCTTCTGTTCTTATAACCATTTAAAAACTTTAAGAAAATGCACAAAATATCTTGCTAATAATGCATATGTTTCTGTGTCTTAAGAGTTGCCTCATAATGCGTAGAGGCGTTACCTTTATACTTCTAAATTTATAAAGTATTTAGAAATAATACATCCATTATAACAATATTAATGTTTATTGCCTATAATTCTCATACACGTCCAGAGATGTAAAATATCCATTTAATATGTCAATTTAACATAATTGATAAATACTATAAAGAACTCTAAAAATACAGAATTTGCATTTTATAATATATCTTGTTGATAAAGCACATTTTTATAGTTATAGACAACATAAGATTTTTATTTTAAAAATTACAAAACAATGACATAAAATATACAGTTATAGCAGACTGAAATTTGGCACAGTACATAACAAACCAAAACCTATTTTGCTAACAAAAATACATAATTTAAATCATTTATGAACATACAAAGTGGTAAAAAAATATTTTCTAAATAAACCACAATTGTTTTTTTTAAGTGTTTATGTTAGCTCTGAGAAAGCAGTTTAAAATATCTATTAAATCAAATATTTACATATTTCATTATTTTAAAAAACGTTGGTGCTGATGAACAAAAACAGGTTGAAAAAGAAAGCAAATCACAAAGCTTAATTTGGCATAGAAGAATAAACAGGAAGAGACTTTTTTTAAAAAGATAAGAAGACTTATAATTTAGGATATTACTACTTTTTCGTATTTCCAGATAAAAGCTTATTATTTTGGATCTTAAAAATTGCAATCTTCACAAGTAGTACTAATGTCTGGGTTAGAAATTCATTGATCAGCTAGAAACATACGTACATAGGAAGGTATTATTTTCAGAAGTAAGACACAAAAAAGAATGTCATTCTCATGAGGTTAAAACCAAGCTTAGCCATGCATAGAAATGTCCTATTAAAATTAATGGGACAAATCATAATTAACTTAAAATCCCTTGTTTTCATTGCATCCTTTATAATGCAATGCACAACAACTAGTGAACTGGTAGCAATTCTGCCAGAGCATAATGAGAAGCAAATAGTTACAAGATTAATGTCAGAAGTTCTTTTTTTAAATATTAAAATTTGATTTAAATATTTTTTTTTAAAAAAAGATATTTTTCTTTTAGAAAAATATTCTAAAAGAATATTACCCCAACAAAAGATATTTTAGATGTGGTTGGATTGAAAATTCTGAGTCCAATGTATTTGGAGGCACCAGCTTAAGAATGGTAATGTAAAATACTTTTAAACAACAGATTATGTACACAGAAATAAGAAACTGTCTTTATGTCATCTATTGTATGTCATCTATTCAATCTTTTAAAAATCCAGATGGATATATAGGAAATATTAAAATAGAGAAATAAATGTTCAAATCCTGCCATTTATTGAAAGAATACATTTTATTTCTGAGGATACAAACACAAGATTAGACTGAAATAGAGCAAATTTATACAAGTGTAATCAGAAATAACTGAAATGAATGATATTTGCAACCCAAATGACTCTTGTGAATATAATTTCGATAGGAAAAAGTTGTAAAATTATGTGAGAATTTTCTTATTAGTCATATAAGGAACAATAATTACTTCTTAATCACCTCAAATAATATGCTTTAGATGATTGCTCCCATAATTGTTCTCTTCTCATCTGACATCAAATTTGCAAGCCTACTCTTGCAAAAATAAATATTACTTTTTTAAAGAAAGAGCCAGGTTGTTTTAAAAGCTGAGAATCAAATCACTGTATAATATAGAAAATGTCAAAGGAAGACAGAAAAATGGTACAGTTCCCTCTACCCCTGTCTTGAAGATTGATGCATGAATATTTTTCCTTGGAAATGTACAAACTCATTCTTTTGAAATGAGAGAATCATGTTAGCATTGGTGGTGGACAATAAAGTTATTCCTACAAAACTATGGGGGGTAGAGGTGGGAGTGGGGAGAAACAGAGAAATGAAAAAAAATCAAGAAAAACATATAAAAAAGGACATTTCCTTACCAGGTTATAGTAGGTTTTTAAAAAAATGTGTATTATGATTCCTTCACAAACATCTCTCTTCTGAAACAGGAAAGTGATTTGATTGTGAGGCCCATCATGGAAACACAATTATTTATTGTTTTTCCCTTTAATTCTCTTCAGTGACTTTGTACAGAGTACTTATCAAATGCATAATAAACTGTAGTGAGGTAGAAAAAATATTTGCTCCTACCTCTTCCACCTTTTGCTTCCCACTGTAAAAATGCTATTTTGAAAATTGCTTAAAGTAGAAATATTTTTCCTTTTTCTTTCTTTTGTTGTATAGCATATCCTGCCAAGTGACGTTTGCCATATTACTGTCTGCTTTGCAAATTTTCATGTTGAAAAAGAAGCAAACTTTGACCATTTTCTTCTTGAAACACTTTTTCAGGTATAAAGGGGGTAAACAATCCTAAAATTAAAATGAAATGATTTACAAGGCAATCCCCTCAATATGTTCTTTCTACAGCAAGTGATCACAGTCCCAAATAAAAAGTAGCAGTCTTCAAGAGTAGCCAAACATGTGCTACCGGAATTGCTAACTGCTTACAAAATAAATAAATAGCAAACATGATTTTAAAGTTTCACTCAATATTGATTTGAAACAACTGTAAATGTCTAAAGATATAATCCTTTCTGAAAGGAAAAAAAAGCAGTGAGTTGCTTAGGTGTTGCCAGCTGCCGTATATTTCAATCCTGTCTGTAGCCTTGATTCAGTGTTTTAGAAGATTGAGCTATTTTGTATATTCCAATGATATATTGTTCAATTTATCTCCAATGCAATAGAAAGATGTACTACATCTAAATGAATATTTGTTTCACTTAAGAACAATACAGGAGAGATTATCCATGTCAGGATTAAACATTAGGATGGATCATTGATTTGTTCTATGCCTAAGAAATTTCCTCAAGACTTACCCCTCCAGAAGTCCCATCATCAACCTAGAATTACATTTGAAATCTTGATTCTGAGATCAATTCATATGGAATGAAGACTGGTTGAATTTCATGGAATTACTCTCAGGTCTGTATTACATTTAAACTTACAACTTTTTTATTATTGAAGAAGAGAGTGAAACAGTCTTCTGTACAACCACTATTGTTTTCTTAACAAAAATCTCTCTCTCTCTCTCTCTCTCTCTCTCTCTCTCTCTCTCTCTCTCTCTCTCTCTCTCTCTCTCTCTCTCTCTCTCTCTCTCAAATAAATGCTGCTTAAACTTATTTTATTTGTGGACTTGCACTGAACCTCTAAATTTCTGATAGGTAGCCAAGCAATTATTGTTTTTCTAACTATGTACTGTATTTTTCTTCCATATATAGAAACAACTTATCCTCATAAAATGTGTCTACACTGAAAACAAAATATCAGAGCTCAATCAATTTTAATGCATTTATTTTGTTTTAGTAATTTAGCAATGCAAGACTGTGCTTAGCAGTCTACCATATAACATCAATAACAACAAATCTAGGGATTATGGAGAACAGATGCTTGTTTTCTCCTTCCTTCCTTCCTTCCTCTCTTCCTTCTTTCCTTCCTTCCTCACTCACTCACTAGAAATGGGGCAGAATTTCATTCTGACATTTTGGCTTGCAGTTTAAAAAAATACACACATATATAAGCCTTCAACATTTTCCAAAAGGTGCCACCAAACTGCACTTTTTACATTGAATGTGAAAGCTATTAAGTACCAATACATTTAATTCATCATTTCAATTTAATTAATGAAATCAAATTTAGTTTTATCTTGGGTCAGCCTACTCACTCTGACAGAGAGGGAGACCTCTCTGGATGTAGCCTATGGTGATTTCATTTTTTAAAGGCTAAAGAATTTGAAATGGGAAAATTAAACTAATATAAGGCAAATTGAACAGCTGAGACTGATGCAGTAGGAAAACGATGAGAAGGGTGAGTTATTCTGCATTACGCTGCAAATGACCTTGTGGATATTTATATAAAAATCTCCACATAAGGGAATTCAAAAGTACCATAAATATGTTTGCCTGCAGGTAAGCTTTTCAAAAGGGATTAATATTCACCTGAAACTTCCCTCATGTTGAAATTCTTCAAATCTTACAGAACACCATTTTAGGCTTGCATTCAAAGCTATTTTGCTTGATCGAATTGTCCTGAGACATTATTAAAGTTTGTAATTTCTTGCCATTAAGATTTTATTGATGTTTCCTTAAGAAGCCCTGTTTTTCTTCGTTTGATATTAGCATCACGGATTCCCAGTTCAAAACATTAAAAAAAATTGCATACTCATTCTATGCAAAACCACCCCCCTCCCACCCAAACTCAACCCCTCTGGGTACCACTTTTTATTACCACAACTAGAAAACATGCAGACAAATAAGAACAAGCAAATATTGCCCACATACATGACAATCAAATTCATTATATATGGATTGCTAGAAGTGAGAATTGGTACTCATATGAATCTGGATTTCCAATATGTGGAAGGAACCATCCTGTTCTCTTAAATTTTTCCTTTGACAGATCTACCTAAGGCTGCACAATATATTTAATATTTGTGTGTGTGTGTGTGTGTGTGTATACATAAACACATACACACACACACAGGCAAAAAGACGGAGAGATAAAACATTCAATTAATTCTCATGGAAATCAAATAACTTTAAACCGCTTTCGTGATCTTCAGATTAGGTTAGATTTAATCCTGGCAGACATTTAATTCAGTTTTTTTTAATTGGCCTGTTTGCTGTCATTCAGCCCAACTAAAGAATCTCTAAGACAGGGGTCCTCAACCTTGGCAATTTTAAGACTTGTGGAGACCCATGCAAAGACCATCCCAACCAACACTGATGGGCCAAGCCACTAGAACTGCAGAAAAAACAATTGCTGCCAACCTGCCTTCCATTGAGGACCTGTATACTGCATGAATCAAAAAGAGGGCGGGGAAAATATTTACTGACCCCTCATATCCTGGACAAAAATTGTTTCAACTCCTACCCTCAAAACGTCGCTACAGAGCACTGCACACCAAGACAACTAGACACAAGAACAGTTTTTTTCTGAACGCCATCACTCTGCTAAACAAATAATTCCCTCAACACTGTCAGACTTTCTACTAAATCTGCACTTCTATTCTACTAGTTTTTTTCAGCATTGCTATCACCCATTTCCTCCCGTGTTGACTGTATGACTGTAACTTGTTGCTTATATCCTAAGATTTTTATTAATATTGCTTCTTCATTGCTTATTTGACCCCTATGACAATCATTAAGTGTTGTACCACATGATTCTTGACAAATGTATATTTTATTTTATGTACGCTGAGAGCATATGCACCAAGACAAATTCCTTGTGTGTCCAATCACACTTGGCCAATAAAAATTCTATTCTATTCTAGAATATAAGCTGAGAGCCAACTCCACTCCTTACTAGCACTCAGGATGGATTTGACTTAAATCAACCAGTAAAAAGGCTCAATTTAAATAAACACAATTTAAATCATAACTTTTAAAGAGCAACTGTCTTTTCTGTCCCGCAGCAGCTCCTCCTCTGACCACTCTTGACTTATCAACAGTCCCATTCACTTTAATGAGATGGCTGGTGATGCAATAGTGACACAACAAGATGAGGGATGTGCCAGGCAGCAGGTGAGTGGATGCCCGCTGAATGGCGCTGCCATGATGAATCTGAAATGACAGGTGATCTTTAATATTATATTTATAAGCTGTTTGGAATATTTCACTTTCATTTTCATTGATTGCCCTTCCTCCTCACACTTAAAGCCCGGTGGTACAGATGCATTTATCTTCAAACAATCATATAGTTTGTAGTGTACATAGATCTGCAAAACAATAGGATAAAGGAATATTCCTGAACTTTATTTTATGATTTGTGTCATGGTTAGTGTGAAATTGTGTGAGTGCATCAATGAAGTGCATGTTATCTCTGCTTGCAGAGTTTGGATTTATTGAATGTGTTTATCAAAAATGAAAATATTGCAGAATATACAGCCTCACGCTACATAAATAAGCTCCATTTCATGCTGAATAAACTAAATTATTAATATATCTTAAATAGAAAACTATCTTTCAATAGATATTTTTATCCAAAAGCATTTTATTAAAATAGATTTGATACAAATAAAAAAAATCAATTTAAATTTTAAAAATCTGCGGTTTTTGGAGGGTGGTTGTGAATCATTAATTTTTATCCCGCTTGCTAGCATTGATGATGCTTTTTGGTTTGGGTAATGAAATGTCTGCAAAAAACCAACCAAGCTCACAGAGCACCAAGGAAACCTCATTTCAACCTGGAGCCACAAATATTCTCCTTTATTGGAATCTAATTATGACCAGCTGAAGTCTTATTTCATTGAACAAATCTCTTCATCAGTATAGCTTATTTACACTTCCAGCTCTGAAAGGTTAGAGAAACGTTAGATTTTCAAAATCCAGGTCATTTTTTTAAAAAGACATTTTTAAATTTTCTTTTTTATAAGGACAGTAGAAGATGTAATTCCACCCTTTATAAATGTCCCAGCTAAGTTTCATATTGGAATAATATGCTTATATGCAACTAAATGGCCTGATATTGATTCTTCTTCTTTACTGAGACATAAAGCATGTGCCCTCCCTAACACAATAGCCCTAGACAATGTGGCCAATGGTAAGTCTAACAAAAGTCACATGTGGAAAGGATGTTGTTTAGTATTGGCTGGGGAATTCTGGGAGTTGAAGTCCACTCATCTTAGAGTTACTAAGGTTAAGAAACACTGGCTTAGACAATTGTAAAAAATCTAACATGAGGGTAGGCTCTGTTGTAGTTTCAGATGATCTACAATAGTTGCAAAATTATTAACCAGAACTGGGTAATTTGTTACAATATCTGGGTTTTGTCTGCTGCATTGACATTCTGTCTATTTAGGTTAATAAACATGCTCCCCAAATAATAATATGGTATGTTCTCTCTCATGTACTTTACCAATTTGCCTTCCTCCATGAAATAGTTGGAGATGTGACTTTCAATGAAAGATTCTACTTAGTGAAAAAACTCAGCCATACATCAATCCCCTAGAGAAGTTCCTTAGCATCACTTCCTGGTATTTTCAACATTTATAAAGTCACTATCCCTCAGTTATTCTGCAGAAACACTGTTTCTGCAAAGACAGAAAGTCTTGTTTGTACTGCAGATCTAAGCAGACGTATTTGGGGATAATTTTCATTGGACTCTTGAGTTGCAGCACAAAATTTCAATCTCAAGATCCCAGATATAATCCTCAGAAGATAATAGAAAAGAATTATCTCTGATAACTGGGAGGTTTTGCCAGAGAAGGTAGACATGTATGACTGAGAGGAGAACAATCCCTAAATCCTTTCTGGACAAGACCGCCTTTTCGAAGAAAGATCCTCAGAGACATCCAAGAGCAAGAAGCACTTTGCTCACATTTTCTTGACAACAAATTACTGTAGCTGACTGTGACTGTATGCAGATGTTCATCTGACCTACATAAATATCCAATGAACTCTAATGTTTCTTTTCCAACCATTTGATTTACTGGTGGCAGGGGCTGTTCTTTATTTTACAGATGGGGAAAAAATGTGTGCCTTTACTACCTGAATGCCCTACCTTTACTCCAAGGAGTTCAAGGCAGTGGACATTATCCATTCCTTTCTTTTTTTCATTTCAGCAACCTGTGAGATAAGTTAGATCGAATATTGGTGACCAGTACAAGGTCATCATTGAATTTCACAGACAAGCATGGATTGGTTCTTCAAAAAGATGTCTGCAAATCATCCATGTTAAAAACTTAGCTCATCAAAAAGCCTAAACAATGTTAATTACAACATCCAAGATTCATTATACAGTACAGTGGTACCTCTAAGAATTTAATTCGTTCCATGACCAGGTTCTTAAGTAGAAACGATCTTAAGTAGAAGCAATTTTTCCCATACACTGCCTCCCATACACTACCTCCTGCTGCTACTAAGTGCTGCCTCTTCCTTCCCATGCTGAACGGCTCCCCTCTCCTCTCGCAGTGCAGGCCGCGGAGTGTTGATGAGACATGGGCATACCTAGGGAAGCCCATGATTGCTCTCGCGGACGCATTCTGCACGATCTGAAGTTTCCAAACACTTTTCAGAGGTAGCCCCATGTAGAGAACATTGCAGTAGTCGAACCTCAAGGTGATGAGTGACTGTGAGCAGTGACTCCCCGTCCAAATAGGGCTGCAACTGGTGCACCAGGCGAACCTGGGCAAACGCCCTCCTCGCCACAGCTGAAAGATGATGTTCCAATGTCAACTCTGGATCGAGGAGGACGCCCAAGTTGCGAACCCTCTCTGAGGGGGTCAATAATTCCCCCCCCCCAGGGTAATGGATGGACAGATGGAATTGTCCTTGGGAGGCAAAACCCACAGCCACTCCGTCTTGTCAGGGTTGAGTTTCAGCCTGTTGACACCCATCCAGACCCCAACAGCCTCCAGGCACCGGCACATCACTTTCACTGCTTCACCGACTGGACATGGGGTGGAGATGTATAACTGGGTATCATCAGCATACTGATGATACCTCACCCCATGCCTTTGGATGATCTCACTCAGAGGTTTCATGTAGATGTTAAATAGCAGGGGGGAGAGGACCGGCCCCTGAAGCACCCCGCAAGGGGGCAACCTAGAGGTCGACCTCTGACCCCCCACTAACACAGACTGCGACCGACCAGAGAGGTAGGAGGAGAACCACTGTAGAACAGTGCCTCCCACTCCCAACCCCTCCAGCCAGTGCAAAGGATATCATGGTCGATGGTATCGAAAGCCGCTGAGAGGTCAAGAAGCACCAGGACAGAGGATAAACCCCTGTGCCGGGCCCGCCAGAGATCATCCATCAGCGTGACTAAAGCCGTTTCCGTGCTGTAGCCGGGCCCGAATCCCGACTGTTGAGGGCCTAGATCAGTGGTTCTCAACCTGGGGGTCGGGACCCCTTTTGGGATTGAACGGCCGTTTCACAGGGGTCGCCTAATATCCTTGGAAAAGACAAATTTCCCATGGTGTTAGGAACTAAAGCTTCTATTCTGGCACCTTGGAACATGTTTTTACAATCCAACCAATCAGGCACTTACAGTGGAGGTGTCTCTCTGACTTTCCTGCTAATCAGCTTAAAGCTCTGTTGGGAGAATTTGCCCTAGACATATGGTTGAGTGTCACCACAACATGAGGAACTGTATTAAAGGGTTGCGGCATTAGAAAGGTAATGAACCACTGGCCTAGATAATCAGCTTATTCCAAGGACCGCTGGAGCTGGAGCGACACCACCTTCTCGACAACCTTCCCCATAAAGGACTGGACAACAGTTATTAAGTACGGCTGGGTTTAGGGAAGGCTTCTTGAGGAGGGCCCCCACAAGTGGCTCCTTGTAAGGAGCCGGAAAGGACCTCCCCTCAAGGAAGCATTGACAATCTCCTGGACCCAGCTCCATGTTACCTCTCTGCTGGCCGAAACCAGCCAGGAGGGACACAGATCCAGTAAACAGGTGGCGGAACTCACAGCTCCAATGGCCTTATTCACTTCATCAGGTGTCACCAGGTCAAACTCCTCCCAAACAGATGGACAAGCACGGGCCCCAGTCACCTCGACTGACTCGTTGTCAGTCGACACTGCTATCCAAACTTGATTTTATTGAAGGCAACATTGACTTCAGAGGGCTGAGAGACATGTCAGAGGCACCTGTGGTGGCTAAACGCTAAGGCAGGACTTCTCTGAGATCCCCCTTCACTCTCATTATAAACTCGCTCCTTCCTTCCCTGCCTCCCTCCTTTTTCCTTCCCTCTTCCATCTTCTTGCTTCTCCTCTTTTCTTATTATGTCCGTGCTCTCTTCCATCTTTTTCTTTTCTCTCTCCCTTTCCCCTTTCTTGTTCCTTCTTGCATGCTCAAATGCAAAAGGGGAAGCATTCCTCTTTTGTTTTTAGTTTGTTTGGATAGCCCTCTGCCAGCAAAAACGGAGCCCACCCCCCCCCATTTTCAGCCATGGTGACTTCCTGCAGCCCTCTGCCAGCAAAAATGGAGCTCTGTTTTTGCTGGCAAGGGCACCGCACCATGGGCTGGTGCTTTGCTGCTTCCAGGCTGGCCCCATGGGCCAGATCTATGCACCCCACAGGCTGGATCTGGTCCCCGGGCCCTGGGTTTGACATCTCTGCACTGATGGTTAAGTGTAATACATGGATAACAATACTGACTTATATTGCATGGTGACTTTGCAGAGATTACAGAACTAATATATGTGAATCACTTGAGAGACTGCTACTTAAAAATCCAAACAAACTTTACTGTTTTTTCAGCTGTTTCACTTTCAAGTCAAAACAAAGCTTTAAAGTTACCCATCAAAGCAAGACTTTCACAGTTTGAATTAATTTTTAACTTCCACGCTTAAGGAGCAGTTTGGGGCAGCCTTTCCCATCCTGCTCCCCTCCAGATGTTTAGCACTATAAATCCTTAATCCCAAACCACTGTACCCTCTAAATTGCGCGCCTGTGCGCCCGTGCACCCCAAAACACCTCCCCTTTTCCAAGGACGCACAAGAAGCAGCGGCCGCCCCCACCCCCCCAGCACCTCCAGCCCTCTCACGCCCCTGGCTTCTCACTGCTGCCCCCTGCTCGCCCGCCCGATTTGCCCCTCTTTCTCCTCCTGCCTTGCTTCCTGCCTTGGGGCGTGGCTTCCTGCCTTGGGGCGTGGCTCCTCCCGCGTCGTTGTCGTCTCATCCTCCTGATTCAGCTGCTAGCCGCTCCAAACGCTTTGGGAACGCCCGCCCCGCCCCTCTCGCAGTCCCTTCGCCGAGAGTGCTTTCGTCCCGGCTGTCAGCAAAGGGGCTGCAGGAGAGGCGGGGCAGGCGTTCTTCTCACAGCAGAGGCCGGCGAAAGTTAGTTTGAATGTCGGGCGCACATGCGCGCGCGCTCCCCATCCCCCTGCCCACCCGGAACATTCAAACTAAGAAAAACCTTTGCCGGCCTCTGCAGAGAAGAAAGGAAGAGAGAGAAAGAGAGAACAAGAGAGAGAAAGAGAGCAACAGACAGAGCAAGATAGAGAGAAAATGAGAAAGAGAGAGAGAGAGAAAGAAAGAGGGGGGAGAGAGATAGCAAGAGAGAGAGAACGTGTGTGTGTGAGAGAGAAAACAAAAGAGAGAGAGAGAAAACAAGAAAGAGAGAGAAAGAAAACCAGAGAGAGAAAGAGAACAAGAGGGAGAGAGAGAGAGAGAGATAGAAAGGAGAGAGGGAGACAGAAAGTGAGAATAGAGAGCAAGAGGGGAGAGAGAGAAAGAAAGAGAGAAAGAAAGCAAGAGAGAGAGAGAAAGAGAGAGAGAGAGAAGATAGGAAGGAAGAGAGAGAGAGAAATGATAGGAAAAGGGGAGAGAAAAAGAGAAATGAGAAAATGATTGAGGCAGAGAATGACAGGAGAGAGAAAGAAACAGAGAGAGAAGTGGCTCTTGATTTAAAGCATATGGTAAAAGCACTTAAATAATAACAGAGAAAAAAAAACCCAGCCCTCACCTGTTTTTATTAATAGTTATGTTTTTGGTTTTGCCGGTTGTTTTAGTTTTAATAGTAATAGATTTTGGCTTTGTTTTATTATTAATTTCTTTTAATAAAAAAGAAGGGATTCATTCATTCATTCATTCTTTTATATCGCCCAGTCCCAAGGGGACTGCTGCTCAGACACTATACTTTTCCGCCCACCCCGAAAAAAAATTAGAGGGAACATTGTCCCAAACCAAGCATCTTGAAGGCATGAGTTGGAGAAGGATGCCTTTAAGGACACACAACTTGTGTTCCTTCACCTTATATAAAACCCTTTGTGAGGCTATTTTGCTCCCAACTTGAGTGTATGAGGGTTGTTACACTGAAGTAACAATTGGACACTGTTCATTTTCGCAATGGACATGATAAAATGAAATGTGACAACAATAGTTCTGCTCTTTGTGTCAAACGGACGTGAGACAGCTGTTTTCATATGAAACACTATACAGCTAGAATATCTACACAGATGAATGGTTTGGTCTTTTTATTAGGGAAATTAAGATTTGCAGTAACTATTCTAATGAATTTGTTCAGGATTGTTTCCATCTGTAAGGGTCTAAAGCAGTGTATTATGGATTGATATAAACTATAAATCCATATGCAATGTGAAATCCCAAACTGAAATTGATTCTCATGCCAAAAATCGACTCAAGCCAAAAAATATTAAATTTGTTTGAATGCCCAAATGAGGTTGCACATTTTTTTTAAAAAAAAACTGCTATGTGGAAATGATAAGATTTGCAGCCTGTTGTGTCCTTAGTGCTCTCTTGCTGACATATTGTTATCCAAACTAGGTAAAATCATATGTGCTAGACCAGTGATGGTGAACTTATGGCACGCATGCCACAGGTGGCACACGGAGCCATATCTGAGGGCACGTGAAGCCGCTCCGAGTCTCCGGAGAGGGGCGGCATACAAATCTAATAAATAATAATAATAATTGGCCTATGTCAGCTTTAGAACACATAAGTGTGCTGACCAGATGATTTTCAGCCTTCCTTTTGGCCATTTCCCCCCTTCCGCAGGGTTCAGGAAAACCTCCTGAAGGTTTGGGATGGTAAAAAAACGACCCAACAGCCCAACCAGAAGTTCATTTCCAAAGTTCCGGTTGACCTGTTTGGCCATTTTTCACACCCCCAAGGCTTCAGGAGGCTTTTCTGAACCCTGGGAAGAGCGAAAAACAGCCTAATAGGCCTGCTGGAAGTCCAAGAGCTTCAGTAAGGCCTATGTGCATGCGTAGACGGGCTACAAGAATGGTTGACGGTCTTAAGCATAAAATGTATCAGGAAAGACTTAATGAACTCAATCTGTATAGTCTGGAGGACAGAAGGAAAAGGGGGGACATGATCGAAACATTTAAATATGTTAAAGGGTTACATAAGGTCCAGGAGGGAAGTGTTTTTAATAGGAAAGTGAACACAAGAACAAGGGGACACAATCTGAAGTTAGTTGGGGGAAAGATCAAAAGCAACATGAGAAAATATTATTTCACTGAAAGAGTAGTAGATCCTTGGAACAAACTTCCAGCAGACGTGGTTGGTAAATCCACAGTAACTGAATTTAAACATGCCTGGGATAAACATATATCCATTGTAAGATAAAATACAGGAAATAGTTTAAGGGCAGATGAGATGGACCATGAGGTCTTTTTCTGCCGTCAGTCTTCTATGTTTCTATGTAGTGGGAGCACGGGGAGATTGTATGCATGCAGGAGAGCAGCACACATGCACATCAGGGAGGGCATTGCATTATGGGTGTGGGCACATACATGCATGCGTTATCTTGCACACGCGCACCCTTTTGGCACCGGAGCAAAAAAAGGTTCACCATCATGGTCCTAGACCAGGGGTAGGCAAAGTTGGCTCTTCTATGACATGTGGACTTCAACTCCCAGAATTCCTGAGCTAGCATGATTGGTTCAGGAATTCTGGGAGTTGAAGTCCACAAGTCATAGAAGAGCCAACCTTGCCTACCCCTGTCCTAGACTAAATAGGATGATGTAACCTCATTTGGGTACCTAAGGACCTTTCACTTCAACCCTGAACTATAGATTTTCTCTTTTTTGTTTTGCAGTATGATATATCTGAATTTGAAAAACTGATTTAGAGACAGGTGAATATCAGCAATTAATCTAATTAAATGGAGTAGTGCATTTTCTAGCAATTGCTTAACATGGTGGACATATAAGGAATGACACACACTTGGACCACATCTGGACTAATATTGGAGAGTATGATCCTGAACTGTCATTGCACACACCTTTCTATGGCTCCTAAGAACTACTTCACATAATACAAAAACTAAGGCTGGGCACAAGGATACATTTAGCAGAAGAATGCAACCCTAGCACTCTAGTAGATGTGTATAGTTTGTGTCTGTCAGGCTATTGAATGTCACATTGTTAGATTAAATTTTGAAATATCTCATACAGAAAACGTTAAGGAAGAGCATGTGTTGATTTCTCTCCAAATGTTTTGATCTAATGACCAAATTGGATAAATAAGCTGGGTGCCTAAACTCTGATTTATTCAAGAAAAAGGAAAATGAATTGCAGATTAATTTTAAGAACTAGGGGATTGTAAAATCCCCACCATTTCTTGCAGTATGAAATGCAAGAAAATGCATTGTAAAATCCCCACCATCTCTTGCATTATGAAACCAGGCAAATTTTGCACAGCTGAGTTTACTTTTATTATATGAGCTTAATAACCCAATCTTGCTTTTAACATTTTCTGTTTTCCATGTGATTTAGGCTTAAACACACAGCTCTGCCAACTTTATGCCTTTTCTGACCCTTTGCAGGAAGGAAGACACAAAATGTAGATTACTGAATTGTGTGCCAGTACAATCACCAATCAACTGATATCAGAGCAAACAGAATTATACTCATATTGAAATGAATTTTTTGTTTTAAAAAACGTACACGTTCTTTGGCTAAATGGACGTTAATAGGAAGCGGACATTGGAGAGAAATGTGTTCTGCTTCCTTTTAAAAGTATGTTCAACTTACAACCACCAAAATACATTTCATATTTCCTACCTATAAGGTATAGGACATCTTCATCAAGGAGGGAGGTCTTCAAAGTGCCTACAAGCAGTCTTGGTGAGGACAATGGGTGTCATCCCTGGGTGGATGTGCCACTTAAGGCAAAGCAAGGTGGATGGGAGATGGAGGCACAAGTTGCAAATTTTTCCAGTTACTTGGAGAAGACTTCCCCAAGGAACTGTGCCCAGCAAGCAAATTGGCGCCATTCCTCTTCTTCAGGATGCTGGCAAAACTAAAGCAGTTTACAACTCCAGCTTCCCAAGAAAACAAAAAACATCAGGGATCTTCTCACTCCTGGAGGTGGGGGGGAGAGATAGGCTTTTCACTTCCTCCCCCTCCCCTCATGCAGCATCGCCTCTGCAGGAAAGGGAAAAAAGGGGAGGGAAAAAGTAGGTGGGTGTCTTATTTTAATCGGCCAGAATCACAACAATTCAAACCAATGGGTGTAACACAGCTGAATCCATGTATTTTCTGTTCTATGAAAGGATCGGTATACATTTTAGGGTTTGATTTTTATTTGGAGAGGGTAGGGGAGAATTTTCTTAGGGAAATTAAAACTGTTTAGCATTCTTAGCTTTCTTCAATGCCGTAAAGGTTTCCTCGGCTGATTTCCACGTTTTTGGATGTATTTAGAAACAATGGAAACACCAATTGGAGGGTTATTTACATAAATGATTAGAAATACATGCAAATGCTGGACTCTATGATTGTTGCTTTACACTTTTGTTTGTTTGTATGATTCACAAAGTTGTCACTTAACAGGAATTGCTTCAATTAAGCAAAATAATACTAAGCTTTAATATTTAAGATTGCATTTTTACTCACCATCATTTGATTAGTTTCTAAATATTGATACAAGAAAGAGATACCTCCATATGAAAAAAACTCAGGCTGCAAATTTTATGCATATTTATCTAGAGTATGCCCTAGTGATTTCAGTATTATTTCTGAGAAAACAGACGGAATTGCACTAATAGGATCACAATTTTAAGTGAACTCAATAGAAAAGATAGAATCAAGGATGTCTATGTCAGGTTTTATGTTAGTATATTTTAATATATTTTTAAATCTTGTTTGCAAAGTAGATTTAGACTGTAACATATTTGCAAAATAAAATATATATATTGCATTTAAAAAATATATTGATTGATGCTTAGTCAAAGAGCAATTTTGATTCCTTTTCAAGATTTAGTTTTTAACAACTAAAACTTAACTTCTAACCAAATCTCCATGAAATTATTTTTAAAGACAAAAAGAATCCTATGTGGATAATATTTGCAGAAGAAAAATGTCTATCTATGGAGAGAAGACACTGGGATAAACATTCTTACAGTCGGAAAGGAAGATAGTTAGATACTCATAATGTCCAAAAATTGCAATAGAAAGCTCTTGAAGCCTTTTGAAAAATATCAGTGGTTCTGCTAAAATCAGTGCAATAGCAGCCATTCTTTAGAATAGAAAACTCAGATATGACAGAGAAAGAAAGAAAGAGAGAGAGGAAGAGAGGAAGAAAGAAAGAAAGAAAGAAAGAAAGAAGGAAGGAAGGAAGAAAGTGTGTGAGAGAAATAGAGGGAGGGAGGGAGAGAGAGAGAGAGAGAGAGAAAGAAAGAAAGAAAGTACACATTTATGATTAAACTGCAAGATTTGTTCAGCACAATCACAGCACTAATTTCATTCTGAAAAAGGGGAACATATTCTTCCAAATCATGAATTAAAAAATTGAGGCTCTCTACTGAGAAATTTTGTTGTGCATCCTCATTGTAATACATGTGATTGTTCAGCAATATTTTGTGACTTAACTTTCATTAGTTTAGATTATTACAACATTACGACATTAAGATCAACTACCAGTTTATTTCCTCACGGTACAAAGAAAAACTCATTTCTCTTCAGAGTATGTTTCAACAAAAGTTGTTACTAAACACAAAAATAAAAATGATTTCAAAAGGAATAAATAGATGCACACACTGAAGTATGACCAAAAATTCCAAAATCTTCATCTCCTTTCTCATTCAATATATTTCCAGACATTAGTAGTTTAACATCCAGATAAACTCTGAAAATATGTTTAAAGTATGTTGAGCCCTGAATTATATTATAGCTTTTCTCACTTCAATCTAGAACAAGGGCTAGAAAAACGGAGAACTACATCCTCCAGAATACAGAGCAACTAGTGTGCAAACTTGAACATCCTAATTTTCTACAGGGGCACAACCCACATCTGCTCCAGCCATTTGTGACACAATACATTATTCGTTCTCATGCAGGCTTCTTTACCCTTGATGTAGGAAATGCACATTGAGAAATCCAGTCCTGCATTGAAATTCCACTGGCTTGATAGAATGAATCTATCACCTATGGATTTTCCTTCACTGGAACAAAACATTGCTTGAGTATCCCTACAGTTATAACATTTTAACAATTCTGAACACATTTACTTAAAGTAAATTCCTCTGAAATGAGCAAGTTCAGGATGATACAGATCTATTCAGAAGTAAAGCTCACTGAAACACATAAAACTTACATCAAGATTAATATGACCAAGAATTTTTCTTCAATTAGGATTGTGCTATGATTCCTCTTCTCATCTTAACTCCAACAACCTGTAGGCTCAATAGAGGCAAATGGGAATCATATGCCAAAAATGTACATAGCCCTTGATATCCTATATATCGAATCAGATTTGTGACATTATCAGAACTAAGAGCATTCATAAACAATATCAAATATTTACCTACTGATGGAAAGTCCCTCGTGTTAAAAATGAAGAACTGGGAAGAGATTTGGTAGAATAATTATGAAAGCCGAAATTTCCAATTTCAAGGCATCATTGGTATGGATGATTAAAAGACGTACTTTACACAACGGCAAATGCTTTTGTTGGCGATTGGTTTTACAGAAGCACAAGAAATCACTTAAGATCTATAAGAAGGAAAATATTATGAAGAATTCTATAAAGAAATCAACTTAGGCAAAAGGAAAGGTGAATGTGTAAAATATTTGATGTGAACTAAGAATCAGGCAGTCTTTACCTATGGATGGAATCTGATATGTGTCTGGAGATGTGTATTTAATTTTCTTCTGTTTTAAGAGGGTTTAAAGTGTTAAAGCACATTCAATGCAATATCAGAAATCAATGTTTTTTTTCTTTTTTAGGGTCAAATGAATTTATTTTCACACTGGCCTTTTCATTTTTAAGTCTTGTATACATCTTGCTCTGAGCTTTGGCTATAGGACTGAAAATCAATCTTTTTATTTTATTTTTTTTACAAAACTCACATTCTCTGTGTTTTTATAGATCTTCCATTCATTTCATGTCATGTAGGACAGACATAGCTCAGCTTCGTCCTCTATTGTGTTCAATATGTTTTTAATATAACATAATCCTATGAATATTTATCCAAGAGTTTATTCAATTGTATTTAAGGCAGCTTATTTGTAGGATAGTGTGTGCAAGATTATAACTTAAGTTATAAACAGATGAAAACTACAATAAACTTCTTAGGATAATAGTAATAGTAATAACTGTGGTGAAAAATATTTTTTCCCCTGAGAGTTGGATATCTATACATCTTTCCAGAGAATCCACACCCCTCCTTAAGAGCCTTCTCCCAATCTTTACATATTAAAGGAAGGCTGTAATTATTGAAGATCGATTTTTAAAATTTGGCTAATTGTTGCTTGCATTTTTTTTGGGTAGAGAAACATGAATGCATGTCATTCTTGAGCAGAAAGATTTAGAGCAAATTCTAAAATTAATAAAAATATTGGAGCAAATTCTAAAATTAATAAAAATACCCACACCTGTATTACAAAAATCATTCCAAAAAAGATATTATTTTTAAAATTAGACCTTTAGCTTTATATAAACATACCTATAGATTATGCAGAAAGAAAATGCTTCAGTTCATTGAAAAATGAAAAGATCAATAAATATATTTTATAAAAATTGGTAATACTGCAGTTTTCTTCCAGATGTGAATTCAAAAATAAGATAAGGATTAAATTTCAGGAATACAAGCAATGCATATATGGAATCACACCTGTTCAGATACATAAGTAAAAATATTTCCATTCATTTTCTCTGAACATGCATCAGTATGGAGTATATGAAAATCCTTTCTAGCTTGGAAGAGGGTGTCACACTGACTTTTAAATGAAAGGGGTTTATATGTGTGTGTGTGTGTGTGTGTATGTGTATACTGTATATATATATACTGTATATATATATATACACAGTATATATGTGTGTGTGTGTGTGTGTGTGTGTGTGTGTGTATGTATATATATATATATATATATATATATATATATATATATATATATATATATATATATATATGGGTTTAACACAGGGGTGTGTGTTAAATGTTGGGGGTTTTGTGACATCACCAGGTTAAAGTACCCAATCAGCTTGCACTCTGGAGAAAATTATTTAGTGGGGTGTTTCCTATAATATACTGTACTCAAGACTCTTAAAGAAAGAAGCAGGAAAAAAAGGTGGCCACGCCATGGATTTTGGTTGGTGTCTGGGGGGGACTGAAAACCCTACTTTTTGCTGTTCAGGAATGATTCTTTGCTCAAAGGCTTCCTTGTTTGTTTTTAAAGATTGAACTGATTAGGAGATGGGTGAAATTATTTCTTTGGTGCCCCTCCCGGGAAAATTTGATTCCAAGAAGAAAAGAGAGGAGAAGAAGGAAAAATAATAACCGGAGAGAAGACATTTTTCTCCTTTGGACTTCTCTGGGGATGCTTAGCGAATGGAGAATAAAGCGCTGGGAAAAGGCAGCTCTGGATCCTCAAGAGATGCGTCTGAAAGGAAAATTTCTCACTTAACGATGAGTGCTTGATTTGGGAAAGGGGAAATAGATGGGAAATGGGAAGAGGTTGGAAGAAGAGTCGTTTCTACTAACTCCCCACTGGCGACCTCCCTACCTCCCTTTTATTTTAAACATGTTTCTGACCTGCGGGATGGCTCCAGCTGCGGCTTCTGCTGCCACTTCCATGGATTACAATGGAGATTTCCAAGCTGGTTATCAGGAAATCGACGGCATCAATTTGGGTTACTTGCAGATTAACGGCACGAAGATGTTTGCTCTGACCCAGGTCTTCAGCGACCTTTTTAAGGACATTCCTCGGGCCGCCGTGAGTAAAAAAATGGAAAGCCTCAAGATCCAGAGTCGCCGGTGCGACCTGAAGGAGCTGCGCACTCTCAAAGCCATCCAGTCGGTGCCGATACGCGCCGTCAAGTGTTCGCTCATTTCCAAGGCAGACCTTGAGGCCCTCTGCACCTCCTGCAAGGCCTTAACCCCCAGGAAGAGGAAAAGGAAGAGGAAAGTCAAGAGGAGGGAATCCGAGGTCCTGTTCGATGGGCCCCGGTTACTCCCGGCCTATGACGAACCGGATCCCCACGCTTTTCGTGCCAGTTTGGGTGCCGGCTGCGCCAAGCGCGAAGCGCTCCTCGGACTTTCATTTGCTAGGAGCTACGAGAAAGCTGCGCCGCCTTCCAAAAGCTACAGCCGGAACGGTAGAGCGCACCTCCTGGCCGGCGTCCTCAACGCTTACCCCGGGGACTTGCAATTCCTACACTCGGCTGTCAGGGCGCACGGAACCGGCCAACCGCCTCGCGAGCCGGAGATCGGGCGCCCCAAGCGCTCCACTTGCGGCTGCCTGGCCAAGAAAGGTCGCTCAGCCTCTATCGCCGGCTCCAAGAGACAAGGTACGTCGGCTGGCTATTCCAGTGATTCGGATTCCAGCGGCGCCTCAAGCCCGGCAAGTTCCAGCGATTCTTCGGAGGAGGAGGAGGAGGAAGAAGAGGAGGAAGAGGAAGACGATGAAGAGGATGAATCTTCCTGCAGTAGCGAAGACGGCAGCTCCTCCGGGTCAGAAAGTAGTTCTCTATGCAGTGGCGACTCGGTGCAAAGCACGCGATACAGGCAGGCCGCCCTTCCTCGCATCCCTCCCCAAAATGCATCTTCCCAAGTCTTCCCCAGCGTGGCCAAAGCGCTGCGCCCCGATCCGAACTTAATCTTTTGGGCCAGGACGTTGCGCGCCTCTACTTTGGAAAGTTGCAAGCCAGTTCCTACCACTAAGTCGAAGGAGCTTCAGCAGGACAGACCGGAGACTCGGCCTTTTCGCTCGCTCGGCCCTAGCGAAAGACCGCAGCCAAAGAACGTAGGCGTCAGGGAGGCGTCGGAGTTGAACGTCCAGGAGGGCGAAGAGGCCGACTTCCTGAGCATTTCAGAAGGTGTCCGAACCGGTGAGCAGGATAAAACTAATAAAGCCGGACTTCATCAGACCTCCGAGGAAGGGTCAGGCAGAGGGGCCCATTTCGACCGGCTTATCAGGCAGTCGAAACTGTGGTGCTACGCCAAAGGGTTCAATGTGGATGGGAAAGGCTTACGCAGAGCCGAGCAGGCCAAAGAGTGTTCTCCCACTTCCAAAGCGGGCCTCCATAGCCTAGCCAACAGACCGCTGAAAGGGAGCAGCGACTCGGAAAGGATTGCCAGGAGAAGTCGAGTCGAACAGAGCAAAGGGAGGCCCCCCAAGATCCCGAGGAAGACCCCAAAGGGGGGCACCCCGCCTTGCAAACGCTTGCTCAGCACCAGTCCCGGGCCTGTAAGGAATCCATTTACTTTGATGGGCAATTTTCCATGTACACCCGCTTTAGTCGTGGGTTCCGATGGGGATCTGTGTCCTGCGTCCTCTCTATGCGTCAAAGACTCCTGCGCCCTCTCCAAAACGCACCCACTTTGGGACTGGCAGCTGGGGGGCAATGCCATCCCCATGCCTCCCAGCCTGAAATTCCGGGGATATGGTTTTGAAAAAGTCTAGATGGAAGGTTTTAAATTAGTTTATGTGCAACAATTTGTCTTTTGTGGAGGGAACATTATGGATGGGAAAAGCAAAATAGAATATATTCTGTAAAGAAAAGGGAAATGATTTTGCAATCTCAAATACATAAACTTGGAAGTAACTTTTTGGTTTTGGTGGCCTTTAATTCCAAGTCAGATGATAGTAGCAGTGGATTGTGTTTAAACTCATTTGCCCCAAAGTAAGACTGGCTGAAATAGTTAAAATGTTTTTTTTAATAGAAAAAGTGCAATCAAATATATAAGGAATTATAATTCAGAAGGAATTATGGGGTTTAATTATGTATAAGTAGCTGTACATTTGAAGCCTAAAAGTTTTGAAAAGAAAAATGGATTTTTGATTCCCAAATAGTTTGATTTTTTTTAACAATGAAATCTCCCTCTCTTGGCATTTCTGACATTCCTTTATTTATATCAATGGCTTTGTTATAAAGAGCCCATCCAATCAGTAATTCATAATAAAATTGCACATCTTTGAAACTATAGAAATTTAAATCTTACTTGACAATGATTATAAGAAGCCAAAATAAATTATTAAAAAGAAATGTTGTCAGAGAAAGTAACTTGAAAATAAAGTTGAATATGAATATCTAATTGTGATGCTTTAGTTGGGGATACAGTGTTTTTGTTCATGTTGCACATTTATTTTGTAGGAAGCTGCAATAATATTTTTTTTAAAAGATACAGGCCTTTTGGAGAAAATCTGGTCTTTCCTTTTAACATGCAGTGGTTTGTTCCATGCTGTGAAATTTAGAAAAGCTGTGGGGGTGTGTTATAGGGAATGAGAAAGTTTCTGGACAAGCCTCCCCTCCCCTTTCCAAGTGAAAGACCCTTCTCTCTTCCCCCTCCCCCATTAGCAAAGTTAAAAGTAGGCTTTCTTCCCAGCCCCCAACTTTCTTCCTTAATTTGGAAGAGAAATGGAGTGGCCTTTCAACTGCAGCACATTAAACTCATCAAAGGATCACTCCCCTCCCCATTCCATTCACTTCCTGATTAAAACTTAAACAAAGCCAATCTGACTACTTTATCCCCAATACCAGAACTTTGAGAAGAAGAAAGGACTCCATAGTAGATTTTCTTCTTCTTCTCTTTCAATAAAGAAAAACAGGGCAGAATTATTTTAAACAAAAGTAGAAGGGAAAAATACTTATCTTTCCTGTATGAAGAAAAAAAAAGTTGTTTAAATTTTTGGATCTTTTCAAGCAATTGTTTTTGGTTAATAGATCCCTGACATTAGTAGCCTAAAGTAATATTCTGATTATTTAAACATTTGCTGGAAATAATAAATTGGATCCAGGGGTAAATGAATGAAACACAGATGAACAATTTGATCTCCAAAGTGAAATGTAGAAAAGAGGAATTCTTTTTGTCTTTGCCAGAGAAAACAAGTGATCTCTTTTTCTCATGCAAATAATTCTTTATTGTTTCATGTGTAATATACCCCTTTGTCTTCCAAGATTTCTCTGTGTTACCAAACTCAAATAATCACCAAACTCAATTTCAAAATCTTATCTGAGGGAAGAAAGAGTTCAGTTCCCCCTAAATTGCTACACAGTCCATAAAGACCACAAGCAAAAACATAGTTTAAAAGTGCAAAACAAATTTAATTAGTAGGTAAATCCTTCTGGAATTACTGAACCTTAAATCTTTAAGTCTACATGATTTTATCTATAAGTAAGCTATGCATCAACTGATTTTATTCCCAATTGAGCAGTCAAACAGTACCATATTTAGGAATTAGATACCAATATTTGTCTGCATCTATTATTAAAATAGGCTTTCCCGAAGAAGAAGACAAAATCTTATCAGGGATGGCTAGGTGAAATGAATTGATTGAAATGCCAGACTTTATCTAGAAAGAAATTCCACCACTTTGATTTTTACAAATTGATTTCTAAGCTCAACAATGAAACAAACCAAATATGGAATGTATAGAAAGTGTGTGTAATTTAAGAAAAATAAGACACTCATCCAGAACACAATAACAAAAATCCAAAACTGCAATTTCTGCTATTCCCCATGTTGGTTAATTATACGGTATTTAAATTTTGCAGATAAATTACACTTTTTTCTTAAGGTTGTGGTTATACTGTATTCTCTTTTACTTGGGAGTAAGAAGGATGGATCTCAACAGAATCTTATTTTTTTTAATAAACCTTAGGATTTTGGAGTTAGTTTTGTTCACCTTATAATCCTGCATTTTTGTTAAATGGGAGATGTTTTATTGTCAAAATTGTTTTCATTGAAGAAAGGGAGATATTCTGGTGGGTTTTTCCCCCCAAAAGATCTGGGCAATGCAGTGTTCTTATGCAGTTCCCATTCATTGTGTTTATGCAGAAGAGCTGTCCTTTGAATTGTGTGAGTCCCAAATATTTGAAAGCAACAAAGAAAGAATGAGAAAACCTGGTTGTTCCTGGGGGCATTACATAACTTAAGTCTTTGTGTGAAAGAGCTGAATTAAGAATTTCCTGGCTGGCAGCTCTCTCTCTTCCTCCCTCCCCCCCTCTCCATGTCCCCCTCCCCTTTCCCCCCTTCTCTCCCCCTTGCTCCCTCTCTCCCCCTCCCCCAGTTTTCAGCATTTATTTGGTATGAATTAGTTTTGCTAAAATATACCAACAATATAGAAGATAAGAGTTTTCAGAAAAACAATGTAGATCATTGTATTTTGGGATTCTTTCATTATGGATTAGAAAAGGGACCAAGGAAGAATTTGAAAGATAGCAAAGGAGAAAGGAATATTTTTTTTCACCTGCAACCCATCCCCCTTACCCAGCCCAATCATTTTATTTTAGTGTTCAAAATATGAGTTTGGGTTTGCTTAGTATAAAGGAGGCAGAATGCAGCATTAGTTGCAGGCTGACTATTTAAAGGAATGTGGAATTTGATGGAAGCCAAATATTGACATACCTCTTCAGTTTCTCTCCTGAACTTCTCACTGGGCTTTGCATACAGGAGCCACACAAATGAAGAGGAAAAAAGAGATCTAACATAATCTATGAAGAATTGGTTAAAATGGGGAAAGGAGACTGCTTCCAATCTTACATTTGCACCATAATCCAGTTTCTGTATTCAGGAATAAATCTGAAGGACCCATCTGTTATAGGGTATTGCTGCTGAAGAGAGGTGTGGATATGTGGGTGTGAGTGTGTATGAGACAGAAAGAGAAATTGCACCCCCATGGTGCAAGGCATACTTGCTCCCTCTCCAATACAATCATTCTTTTCTGCGGGCAGTACTGTTTTATATAAACTGCCTTCTGGTTCTCTGGATCAGAGTTTAGTTGCAACGTTGCCCACCCCTCTCCTTCTTTACATAAAATAAACTTACCATCTTTATTAAAATATTAGAAAAGTAGTAAATAAAAAAGAGGCAAGGACAATCTGGCAGGGGGAAAAATCATTTGATATAGTAAACCAAAATAATCTCACATCTACTTCTCAATCAACCTATTCAGCTTCCTACATTCATTTTATTCTGTGTAAAATCTACTAGCGTGTTCTGTCACATAAACCCAGTCATTTCAGTAAAGATCCTTCCCTTTTGTGCTGAAATACTGATACAATTGCTAGTTCATGGTTCTTAGAAATGAAAATGCCCCTTAAGACATACAAACATGATGTACTGTAGTGGTATTCACACTTGTTTGTACATGTCAGACAGAGCTCTGTATGACACACAAATACAAATACTAGGAATAGAAGAACCATGGCATGTGTATGAATTAATGTGAAAAATACGTTTGCAAACAATGAAAATAGTATTAAAATTGCACACTCAGGTGAGTCAATCTGACTGAATCTGGGAGACTGATCTTTCTATAAACATGTTGCAGAATTGCTATGCTGGTTTTTCAGTACTTTATGATAAACCTTTGTTGATTAACTCTAAATATTGTGGATGTATATGTCTTGTTGCTTATGTGGTTTACAGTACATATACTGTATAGGGCTGCACCTATGCATTGCCAGGAAAGAAGCAATTACTTAGATTCCCGAACACACAAACAATATTGTAAAATTAAATGGTTCCTCCACTCAAATGTATGTGATGACAGGCTTTGCAGGTAATCAAGTCCTGTGTTTTGAGTGGAATGGAGCTGCTTTATGTGTGAGATTTGTGTGGGTGTAGGTGTATAAATCATTGTGATGTATCAGCTTAGACTTCATTCACAATGGATATTCAGAGCATCAATTGGAACATTTTCACACATGACACAGAATGTACATTTGATCTTGTATGCATAATGCAGGTATAATCCCACCTCTCTTAACATGGATAGTGGGTTTAAATCTGACTCTATTTTTCTTATTTTACCTTCATAGCATTCACATGTATTGCAAGGGAGGCTCCAGGGAACTTCAGAGTTGTGTTAAAAATCCTTTGTCTCTAATGTCATGTTTTGATACTGCATTCAAAATACTCAGGGCTACTCAGTGAATTATTGGCATAATTTTCAAATTTTTCTGGGATAGTCAAATTCAATTGATGTTAAGAAAACTAGAGCTACATTTTGATCTTCTTGCATGATATCTCAGATCAGTCTCTGACAATTTTTCTACTATTTATGGTATGGAGGAAAATGATTTATAACATTTTATGAAATCATATTCCCTTGTGTGCATGTGTAAATACTAGTACATTTTTTCATAGAATGTGAAAAATATATTTTCCAGTTTACATTTAAGTCAGTAGGCAGTCAATATTACAACATAAATAAAAAGTTTCAAAACTTTTTAATATCATGCATGTAAACACTTCCTAAAAGAAACAAAGGGAATTTTTAAAGTGTGGTTCCCATGCAATGTTCTTCTAAAATATGGTTAGTTTTGGATTTAGAATTACATTATCTGCAGGCCAAGAACCCACATACAGATCTACAAATCCTGATTCAGAGTTAGGTGTGATTTCAGCTATACTGTTATGATATTTATTTCAGGCACATAGGTCTTAAAAAGGAAGCACTATTTAGAGAGGCATTGAAAAGTTAGATTTAGGTTAGCCAGGCAAAGCTATAATCACATCATATTTAATACACCTACCATGGAGTAAAAGATGAGGCTTGCATGAGCTTGATTCCTAGTGACATATTGGATACTGTATACAGAAGTGATTTAACTTTTCTTTCTTCTAGAGAATTTAAATATACTGTATATACTGTATATACCAGTTTATTTTATAGATCAGGTTCCACATTTTTTGGTTTGAAAGGCTTATTTCCTTTAGATCAGTCTGGAAACTTGGAGAAGTCAATTATCAATCTTGTTCAATTAAATTAGTTGAAAGTAAGGATATATTTGTGTTGGATAGTGCAACATGATGGATGTAAACATGCATAATTAGAGGCCTTTCTTGCTGAAAATTCCACAGTTACATTGTTGAATAGGACTTTTAGATCCTGGGAAATAAGTATATTTTAAAGAGGTCATATGGCGTTCAAAGGAATATTGTCAAATCAACTTGCATGACCCTAAGTGTCTGTGATCTGCACTGACTTGCTGCTTTCAGTGAAACATTTCTAAAAAAATGATTGAATGCCATCTTACATTCGAATATACTGTTTGGTTTTTTCCAAACTGCCAGAAATGTGGCCTCAGATTTTTATTGGAAAATATGCCTCGTATTTTTAAGTAAAGCTGTACTAAGCAAGATTAACAAATTAAATTATTGTGTGGTCAGTATCTACATTGTTGAGATTTTGTGGAAAATGATATGCATCCAGCAAATCTTAGAACAAAGCTGTAATCCTATGAGAAATTTCTTTCTATCCTTATGTATCCTTTCTATCATAAAAAAAATAATCATATGCAGAGAGTAAGGAGCTTGAGATTTGATTGAAAGTAACATTAACTAACAAAAGGGAAAACATGTTTTTCTGATAAAAAAAAGGAGGTAGCATTCTTAATAATCTAAGTCACACAATTTCAGCAAGGAGTTCTTTAATTTAAGATGAATTTTTTTCCTATAGTATAAGTCATAAGGTAGAGTACAGTAGTCCCTCGCTATACCGTGCTTCACCTACTGCAGCTTCACTTCATCGCGGGTTTCTGAGGAAGTCGATCAGCAGATTTTAACAGCCCGCTGAACTCGATCGGCAGGTTTAAAAAAAAAAAAAAAAAATCTAAAATTGTAAATACTGTATTTAAATACTGTATCTAAAATAAATACTGTGTGGGAAGGGTTTATAAACACTTAAAACAATGAAAACTTACCAAACAATTACAATATAAACACTTAAATAAGTACTATCAGTCGATAAATTCCCCATCGCGGAATTCACCTATCGCGGCCAGGTCTGGAACGTAACACCAGCGATAGGTGAGGGACTACTGTACTCAATGATGTTTGGACCCAAGTGCTTTCTCTTGGGAACAAGCGTCCAAAACTGGCTGAGAAATTCTGGGATTTGAAGTCCAAAAATCTTAAAGTTGTCAAGATTGGAGATCCCTGTTCTAAAAGATGACAATCATTGGCCTGTAATGGGGGTATCCCAATGGGCACAAGATTGGTCGGGGGAAGGATTTATCAATATCGGTAGTACTGCTGAGTAAGCCAACCTTTTATGATGGAAAACTTTGTCTATAAAAATAAGAGGAAAACAACTATTGTGAAGTTATTTTAGACTATAAAAACTCTAGTTTAGACAGTTTCTTTTCCAGGGATTATTTCATTGCAGAGTATAGATTCCAGTTAATTGGAAGATCTACATATATCTCTCCCAGTTGCTTTTACAGAGCTGGCTAGATAGGATGAGATAAAACAAACTTCCATTTTCATTTAAATCATTTAAAGCCAGTCAAGAAAAAAGATGAGAAAATGAAGTTGAAGGAAGCTTATACAAATGTGGAAGGCAGGGTGATGAGGTTGAGTGGTTAGGTGGAAGAGGAAGCATGCATCTTCATAGCATGTTCATATAAACAGCATCCTGTGAATTGCTTTACTAAGTTGGTTGTAGCTGAATTTGAAGGAATTTACATTGATGGGTAGAACTTTCATGGGAAATTTCCCAAACCTAATTCTCTGATTACTATGAACTAATAACAGGTAAATTTTAAGAAGTAAAAACTATTTTTTCCAAAAAAACAGTATTTTTCCTTAAAAATTGATTTTCCCTTTTGACTGTGTTTAGGAAGAAGTGAGAGGTTTGTCTTGGAAGACAGCTAACAAAACAAAAGCACAATGAACTAGCGTTTTCACCTTTGTTTGGATACAGAAGTGTTGGACAACTGATTATGATGGAAACTGTAATACAACACTACTGAATTATTCCTTGTTACTGGAAAGTTGTACACAACAAAAAAGAGTATTTTCTTTGTCATCTCTTTCAAGCTAGCTGGAAAAGAGGGAATAAAGTTGGGCTTTATGTAAATGAATTTAAGTTGTATATACTATATATAAACTGTATATACTGTATAACCTTCACCGTGCAATCTGGAATCCTAAGTAAATAAAATAAATAAAAAAATGTATTTTTAAACAACAACCAAAACAAGTGTGTATTCGACTTTTTAAAATAGAGACATTGATATCAGGCTACAAGATGGATTTTTGTGTGCGTGTTTAGTAATCTCACTTTCTGGAAAATGATTGCTGGATCAAGACTAAAATCTTAGTTAAGTTAGGTTTGCTGAATCCAGTGGAATTAAGTGTCACTAAAGTTATATTCAACTCTGTTTTGTTTGTGTAAAACATGAATACAAGTATTAGACTAAGCTTTCATATTCCAAGCAACATTAAATGTATTTTGGGACAGCATAATCTTTGGTACTCCTTATTTGGTCAAGAATATTCCAAATGCATGATGAATATTTTCATATTGTTTTCTAACATTTAATGGTATAATCAACCTCTTATTTCTCATTTTTGCAGAGTATTAGAGGAATTCCAATTTTCTAAAAATTGGAATTTCCTAAAAGTTCTGCCCTAAAAATTCTAAACAGGATTTGGAGATGTTTTAGCATTACTGTATTTTCATTAAAAACAATGGTTCTGTTACTTTGGTAATACTTCGATTGTTATGAAGAATGATAAAGGGACTAGAAACTAAAACATATGAGGAAAGGTTGCAGGAATTGGGCATGGACAGTCTAGCAAAGAGGAGGTCCAGGGGGGACATGATAGCAGTCTACAAATACTTGACAGCCTCAGGGAGGAGGGGAACACATTATTTTCCAAAGCACCAGAGAGCCAGACAAGGAGCAAAGGTTGGAATCTGTCCAAGGAGACATTCAACCTGGAAATAAGCAGGAACTTTCTGACTATGAAAGCGATCAATCAGTGGAATGGCTTGCCTGCAAAGGTGAAGAACGCTCCAACACTAGTGACTTTCAAGAAAAGACTGCTATTGGATTAGTGTGATGTAGGGTCTCCTGCACCAGCAGGGGGTTAGACTAGATGACCTGCAAGGTCCCTTCCAACTTTAATAATAAATAAATAAAATTAAGAATCAAACATGGCTGTTCTTTACAATGCTACAATCTGCTATTTGGATGTGTTTACCAGTTATGCTGATTTCCAATTCTGTGCCTTGTTGCAAAATAACTAGTGAACTGAATTTCGGACTAGCCTGTTTCTTTATATATTTTACAGATCTAAAAATAAAATGCAGTTAATCTAGATGAGCAAAATGTGCATCAGATTATTTTATTTTCTGGAAAGTATAAGAATACAAGGAACCTGATGCTTTTTAGTGAGCCCATAGGAGAGAAAAAGTATGCCACATCATTATAACAATAGCATGTACCATAAATCTCTATGAAAACAATTCAATATACAGATTTCTTCAATTTGGTGTCTTCTAAGATGTGCAGGATTCTCATCATTCTGATGTAGCATAGCAATTTGCAGATACAAAGTCAATGAAAACTACATTAAAAGTTATGCTAGCCTATGATTTAGTCAACATGTATTCAATTAGCTTGGTTTATTCAACACTGCATGCAGTAAGAAGGGAGGACTTGTAAGCCACATTGGCTGGGTTACCAAAACCTCAATTAGGCAAACATTTATGCAATATCTCAATGAATTCTTAGTCAATTGGGAGCTAGAGAAAATTGATTCAGGCTTCCTATATAGTTGTGAAGCTCATTGGACAATTTTGGAGCCTATAGCTCACCTACATGTATAGGCTGTATTTATAAAAGATGCTAAACCAGGATTTGCTTAAACTTTGTAAATTGGGGGGGGGGGATTAGACTCCTACAACCAAGTGTATAGGTGCGCCGGAGGCATTGTTTTAGTTTATCATTATGTTTTAATCCAGTATGCAGTTGTATGCACAGCCTAATTCTTGCGGAATTAGAGTAAGCAAGTCAGAAAAATCTCTCAGCTTTATGTAGAATAAATCATTTAGCATATTTACTCTGAATTAAATTTCAGTAAATTAGTTAGAATTGCATCCTTAGTATAGAAAATAATGGGCTAAGATCATTTTGGATCAAATGTACATTCCTATTTTTTAAATTCATTTTCCAGTGAAGCAAAATATCACTAAGAGACATACGGTAAATAGCCTTACTTTACTAACTAAATTAACTTACTGTAATTTTGGCTTAGGTTTTTGAATATTCTTTTACCCCAATTGTTAAAAGAAGGAATAAACTTTACCTCTAACTATAGTTCTCAATCTATTTAGAACTGTTAGGTTGAATTGCTATATGAAGGAGGCTCTTCCTTATAAAGGAAGAGGGGCGGCATACAAATCTAATAAATTATTATTATTATTATTATTACTATTATTACTATTACTACTACTACTACTATTATTATTATTATTATTATTATTATTATTAAAATAAGGTTTTTCTCAAAATGGGAATATAGCAGCCTTAGGCATTTCCTAACTTTTGTATTTTTTGTAGCATTGTAAATGTTGCAGAAGAGAAATGAAATAATTACACGGCAATTTATAAAACATATCCACTTGATTTCTACTCCCAAATCTATAGGAAATATTTTTGAAAGTTCTGTAGAACAGTTTTCACATCCTTTAAGTTGTTTTATTTAAGAGAAACATAATAAGCTAAGCTAAAAAGAGAGCTAGATCTTTCAGATCTACTTTTGTTTTAAATATTAACCTTAAAATCTTCCAGTCAAGTGATCCAAATAGTGTAGAAGAATATGTTGAAAATTCAAGAGCAATATGCATGTCAGGATAGATTTGTTCAGCTGGAGGAAGTTCATTTTATCAATTACAACGGAAGCGCTGACTTTTTTAAAAAAAATTATTTTAAGCTGATTCAAGAAAAAACATGGGAATTGCTTCATCACCTCATTATCCACAGGCCTTATCACAGCTTTTTCCTTCTCCACATGGTTCAAAGGTCACTTGTACTCAATAGGGGGAAAGGCAAGTTGGATAGGTGGGGCTGCAACATGTTGGAGAAATAGGAAATCAATATTTATAATATTAAGGTTTGAAAGCAAACATTTGTATCCCAGTATTTTGGAAATGTACTTGCCTTCTCTATTTTGCCCCAAATCCCTACTTACATTATTGGATAAATATGAATCTAAGTTACAAAGTAAGGACATTTAAGATCATGTCTGACTTAACATCACACTGAATTATAAGATGGCTTGATTGTTTTTGATTACTATAAGTTATTGTGTAACTTATTCAATAAGCCAAGTTTAAACAAAACATGGCTTAACATACATAAACGTATCAATATGAGATATTCTGCACACATGAAATGTATTATATAAATGCTATCAATTATATTTAATATTAAAAAATAGTTTAAACAAAACATGGCCTAACATACATAAACGTATCAATATGAGATACTCTGAACCCATGAAATGTATTATATAAATGCTATCAATTATTATATTTAATATTAAAAATAGTTTTTTATTATTGTGGTCAAGTAGTATACAGTGGTATTTACTATAAACAATAGGATGCAAATATTAATTTGGTTTACTTTGTTTGCAAGGACAATAGCTATGCGTTGTTGAAAACTTCAGCTTCATTTTAAAAATTTCTGAAGCCTGGTTTTCCAAATAAAAGTATATAATCCAAACCTACCATCCACAACAAGGTTTTTTTTGAGCTGCAAAAATGTTTTTCCAATCCTAACTAAAGAAATTCAAACCTTTATTATATTCTGCTTTGTAAAATCTTGAAAATAAAAAGACTAGAACTGTGAGATGTGATTAAATGTTAACCCGCCTGCAGCAAAACTTCAAGCCTGGCCACAAATTACATTTTACAACCGCATTCCACAAAAGGAGGCTTTCCTATTTCATGCAATGCGTTTAGCAGTCAGGTTATGGCCTCAGATGCAAGCCCTCGAATTTCTGATAGCCAAAGAAAGGGGAAAGAAGAAGACTTGGAGCCCATCGATATGAAGAGATGCTGCAGAAAAGTGCCTTGCTCAGGGGATCATCTACCTCACCCCTTTGTGTTACTTTGTGGGTTTGATTATTAATCACAATTTGGATGCACGCTGAGGAGCAGATTAATAGGAGATTTCATTCTATGTGGGCAGTCAGTAAATAAGTTTCTAAAGCTGTCTGTTAGTTATATGGCCACTTTGGGGAGGAAACATTTTCTGTTTCTTTATCTTTGTTTAATAAATGTCAGAGACATTATTTCCAGAAGGGGAAAAAAGAGTTAAGGAAGGGGTGAAAGATAAGAGGGAAGGGGTGCAGATTCTTTATTTGAATGTGATGTTTAAGTGTCAGTGATAAATTAGATAAAAGGAAGTTAAAAGAATCGGGCCTTCGAGAGGGGAGCTTCAGACTCCTTAAATCTAGTAGTTGTTGAGGGAGCATAGTGTAATTTGGGGAGGTTTTTTTTTTTAAAGGATTAGTTTTCCTTAAAAGTCTTCATTTATTATGTTTACATAGAGTCAGCAGAGAAATGGGAACAATGATTTCTGACTGGGACATGAGAAATGCTGTCTATGTTTGCCTGTGTGTGTGTGTGTGTGTGTGTGTGTGTGAGAGAGAGAGAGAGGGGGGGGGGTACAGTGTTCCCTCGATTTTCGCGGGTTCGAACTTCGCGAATAGCCTATACCACGGTTTTTCAAAAAATATTAATTAAAAAATACTTCGTGTTTTTTCCTTTTTCCCACCCAATGACATCATATGTCATTACCAAACTAATAATTTTTGCAAATAAATAACAAAAAAAATGATTAATAAATAATAAATAATTATGTTTATAAATATCAGGATCACTAAGTGTCTTATTCAATGGTGAGTAACAGTAATAATGGTGACTAAATGGTTGTTAAGGGAATGGGAAATGGTAATTTAGGGGTTTAAAGTGTTAAGGGAAGGCTTGTGATACTGTCCATAGCCAAAAATGGCGTATTTACTTCCGCATCCCTACTTTGCGGAAATTCGACTTTCACGGGCAGTCTTGGAACGCATCCCCAGCAGAAATCGAGGGAACACTGTACTCACTTACACACAAAGGCCCTCCATGCCCTTGACTGTTTTGGTTTATCAATCGCTGATGGGATTGAAATGAAAGGTCTTCCTAAACTCACACCCCAGGAAAAATTCTTTTATTTTGTTGCAGATAACAGAAAGAGCAGAAAAGGGGAGGGGGAGGGAGAGAAAGCACTGAAAACATCACAACCCCTAACCCTAATAATCAGTCTAGCATTTTAACTTCAGACTGCCAGGGTGTTATTTTCCCTATATCTGTGCTATTAACATCTGTATGTTAATAGCGCAATGGACTCAGTTTAGGCAAATTGCAAGGAATTTACCTTAAGTGAGGCCATATGGAAATAAAAGAGAAAACCAGGAAGGAAGGAAGGAAATATCCTTAGATCAAATTTTCAACAAAACTGGATCTCCTTGGAAAAAGATCTTTAAGAAACTTGAGAAATTTGAGATGATGAGATTGATAAGAATAAAATAATGCATTAAAAATTACTCTTATTTGTCCTATTTTCCATTTAGTCTTTTTTTCTTTCTTATTCTACATTCATTGCCTTTTTCTTTTCATTTTAATTTAAAGAAAATATAATGTAACAAAATCTTCCCTTAACTTGAGCAAATTCCAATGGGAGTGTGTATATATATCTTTAGTGTGGAAGGACAATTTTATTACAAATTAAAAGCTTATAATATATTTTTGTGTGATGTTTCCATGCTGCCACAAGATAAGTATATTAGTGCAATAGCAAAAAAATATGCAATAAAAAATTGAACCAACTACTAACTGAAAGTCAAATATTAGAGAAAATGTTCAAATGAGTTCCCCAAAGAACATAGCTCTATTTAATGATATTATTGGGTGATAGTGAGGGAGGTGAATGATGATGGTAGGAAAGGGAAACCCATAATCATTATATACAAATAAAAACAAGAATTAAAACCTTTAATATGCAACATGTTGACAAGCAGTAATATTAAATTTGTAATTAGCCACATCAACAGATCAATGTACGTGTTTATATTGGATCATAGAGTCCATTTGGGAATTTATATGCAAGGTGGGCTAGGACCCACAAAGCTATACACAAAGAACTGTTTCCCAGTTTGTTTAATTGCCACAAATACATATTCTCATATTCTCTATCTCTATCGCTCTTACAATAAAACAAAATCTTTCTTTTAGTCTTTCTTGAATATTTTTATTACAAAGGAAACAACCGACAGCTTAGCTTCTGCTATTGTTTGTACAATTCGGTTCTAATTAAGTTTACTCAGAATCAAGTCCTTTCTGCTTTCCATAATCACATAACAGTATCCATCTTAGACAATATCAATGATTCAAGAAAAAAGGCTTTTCTTTATTGCCAACAGCCCAGAAACTTCTCTTCTCAAACCTTCTGTTTCCTACACATCTTCTTTGTTCAAAGTGCTAAAATCTCCCAACAAAGCTGCAGACACCTTATTGCATGTGAAATCATTAGAAACGTTTATTTTCCTCTTGATGTGAAAAATGATTTTGTACAATGAAGGTTATTTGTTTGTTTGCTTAGATTCCTATGCCTGCATACAGAAGAAATGGCGTAAAAAAGGATGGTGTCAACAGTGTCTGCCATAGGAGGAGAGAAGAAACATATTTCTTGCTTGTCTTTCATATTTTATGTAAATGTACTGTTTGTTGTCATTGTTTCATTGTATATATGTAAATAAAAACTATTTTTTTAAAAAAAGAAATGGCGTACATTTGCTACAATGTAAGACAAGTATGTAACAGCATTCAACATGTACAGTGATACCTTGTCTTACGAACTTAATTGGTTCCAGGACGAGGTTCATAAGGTGAAAAGTTAGAAATCAATGGAAAAGTGATTAATGCATGCAAGCCCAAAATTCACCCCCTTTGCCAGCCGAAGTGCCCGTTTTTGCACTGCTGGGATTCCCCTGAGGCTCCCCTCCATGGGAAACCCCACCTCTGGACTTCCGTTGCCAGCGAAGTGCCTGTTTTTGCAATGCTGGGATTCCCTGCTGGGATTCCCCTGCAGCATCGCAAAAACGCGGAAGTCCAGAGGTGGGGTTTCCCATGGAAGGGAGCTTCAGGGGAATCTCAGCAGTGCAAAAACGGGTGCTTCGCTGGCAATGGAAGATCCGGAGGTGGGGTTTCCCAATGAGGGGAGCCTTTGCCTGGCAACGAAAGTCCATAGGCGGGGCATCCCAGCGGCGGCGACGGGTTTGTAAGGTGAAAATAGTTCGGAAGAAGAGGCAAAAAAATCTTAAACCCCGGGTTTGTATCTCAAAAAGTTAGTAAGATGAAATATCACTGTATTGCTAAGAGGTGGTTCATACTTTAATCATGGTTTGTAGATTAACCATACTTTCTCAGTTTATACATAACACTTTATCAAAGAATGTGTGGGGCATGCTTTTTCCCCTCTGCCATCTAAAAACAAAAATAAGGATGATGATTATTATTATTTATTAGATTTGTATGATCCTATAGCACAATCATATACATTTTTGAGTTCTTTCCTATTTAATGAAATATAGTCTGTTTCTATCTAGTGATATCATATATTATGTGCGGTCAGTGCGGTCAGGCAGTAGGGAAAGCAAGTAGAATGCTTGGCTGCATAGCTAGAGGTATAACAAGCAGGAAGAGGGAGATTGTGATCCCGCTGTATAGAGTGCTGGTGAGACCACGTTTGGAATACTGTGTTCAGTTCTGGAGACGTCACCTACAAAAAGATATTGATAAAATTGAACGGATCCAAAGACTGGCCACAAAAATGGTGGAAAGTCTTAAGAATAAAACTTATCAGGAAAGACTTAATGAACTCAATCTGTATAGTCTGGAGGACAGAAGGGAAAGGGGGGACATGATTGAAACATTTAAATATGTTAAAGGGTTAAATAAGGTTCAGGGGGGAAGTGTTTTTAATAGGAAAGTGAACACAAGAACAAGGGGGCACAATCTGAGGTTAGTTGGAAAGATCAGAAGCAACATGAAAAAATATTATTTTACTGAAAGAGTAGTAGATGCTTGGAACAAACTTCCAGCAGACATGGTTGGAAAATACACAGTAACTAAATTTAAACATGCCTGGGATAAACATATATCCATCCTAAGATAAAATACAGGAAATAGTATAAGGGCAGACTAGATGGACCATGAGATCTTTTTCTGCCGTCAATCTTCTATGTTCCTATTATAGGTAATAGGCTTGATTTTTCTTATCAAGTACATGATAAAGCAAAAATAGATTCACAATTGTAGTTGTTGCAAAGCTTATTTGAAAGCCAAGGTACTGATTTCCTTTGTTCCTTGTTGGAAATGAGTAGAAAATTCTTGTCCTAATGTTTTGCAACTCTGATTTCAGAGAAGCAATTTCTGGAAGCTTTAAAGGGTTTATTCGGTTAGTAAGGTGCCTTCTGTGATGATAAAATTAATATGCTTATTATTTTGGAATTACTTTATTATTAATACTGTTAATAGCATATATAACTTAGGTTTACTGATTTTAATTTTACTATCAGAAGAAAAGAACAAACCTCTGCAAAGTCTAAACTCTGAGAATTCGTAAACAAATCAGTTTCATCCAATAGGCCTTTCTGAATAAACAAATGTTTATACAACTTTAGTTTAGTCTACATTTTGTTAATTTTAAACGAACTATTTTTTAAAAAATATCCTCGTCTTTTCCATTGTTTATTGAGTTAATTTTCAAATAAGAATCAAGAACATAATCTACAAATAAAAATGAAGAAGCTCATCTATTTAATATTCTGCCACAATTATTTGATGAACTATATCCTTCTTCATCTATCTATCAGGTTGCTCTCAAGAACAGTACAGTGGAACCCCGACATAAGAGCTGCTCTACTTAAGAGCAACTCGAGATAAGAGCTGGGAGGGGAGAGATATTTTTGTTCTACTTACAAGCCCAAATTCGAGATACAAGCGCCAAGGAGCTGTCTCCTGAAGCCAAACGCTAACTTCCGCGTTCGGCTTCAGGAGACAGCTGCGAAGCGGCGCGCGGCCTGGGGGGCTCGGGGGGGTGCTTGCAGCTTTCTTTCTTGCTCTTTTTCTTTCTCTCTTTTACCTTCCCTTCCTCTATTTCTTCTTTTCTTTCTCCTTCCCACCTTCTTCCCTCCCTCCCTCCCTTCACTCATTCCTCTCTTACTCTCCCCTTTCATAAGTTTCCTTGCTTCCTTCCTCTGTTCCTGTCCCTTCCCCCTTTCTTTCTTTCTTTCTTTCTTTCTTTCTTTCTTTCTTTCTTTCTTTCTTGCTCTTTTTCTTTCTCTCTTTTACCTTCCCTTCCTCTATTTCTTCTTTTCTTTCTCCTTCCCACCTTCTTCCCTCCCTCCCTCCCTTCACTCATTCCTCTCTTACTCTCCCCTTTCATAAGTTTCCTTGCTTCCTTCCTCTGTTCCTGTCCCTTCCCTCTTTCCTTCCTTCCTTCCCACCCTCCGTCCATTCATTCACCCATTCCTCTCTTGATCGCTTAAAGCCGGTCCCTGGTGCAAAAAGGGTTGGGGACCTCTGTCCTACAGGATTGGGTGGCAGAGAAGTTGAACATATGTAAATTTAAAAGTTTAAGAAAGTTTACAAGTTAAGTGAAAGAAACTTCATTATTCATTTATATGTACATGTACATTTCTTCATTAAAAACATGTCTTTCTGCATAATTTAGACTAACTTTGTGAGTTTTTTGAGGGCTGGAACCAATTAAAATTATTTACATTAATTCCTATGGGGAAAAGTCGTTCGAGATAAGAGCTGCTCGACTTAAGAGCCCAGGTCCGGAACGAATTAAACTCGTATCTCGAGGTACCACTGTACTTATTTGCAAGGCAGCATAGGAATACTGGTGGACATTCATTTTATTATGTAGATAAGAGGAATGAAGAATTGGGAATGTTTTAAACATTGAGGCCAAAGGGCCATAAAATATAAAAGATAAGATTTTTACATTTTTTACACAAAGATGTATGAGATAAGAACAAAGTAGCTATTTTCTAAGGTAGTCTGCAATGATAATGGTATCCTTTTAGATGTGTTATGCTACTTTAGCCTTTGTAGTTATCAAAAGCACAAGTTATAGAGTACAGAAATCAGACTGAAGATACATTCTAATTCAGCAGCTTCATTCTAGGATACTTTTTACTGATAAGTGTTCAGTGGCAGAATTATCTTGGAAGAAAATGTAATTAAACACACTGAATTATTAACATATCTGTCCAGCACATACGAAACAGTGTTCCCTCGATTTTCGTGGGTTCGAACTTCGTGAAAAGTCTATACCACGGTTTAAAAAAATATTAATTAAAAAATACTTTGCGGTTTCCCCCCCTATACCACGTTTCCCCCCGCCCGATGACGTCATATGTCATCACCAAACTTTCGTCTGCCTTTAATAAATATTTTTTAAAATAAACTTTAATAAATAAACATGGGGAGTAATCATCTAAACGGTTGCTAAGGGAACGGGAAATTGTAATTTAGGGGTTTAAAGTGTTAAGGGAAGGCTTGTGATACTGTTCATAGCCAAAAATAGTGTATTTACTTCCGCATCTCTACTTCGTGGAAATTCGACTTTCACAGGCGGTCTCGGAACGCATCCCCTGCGAAAATCAAGGGAACGCTGTATATCTTGTTCAAAACAGACATAATTTCAGCAAGTGAAAACTAGTTCTTGTGAGGAAGTAACTTAAAGTATCAAAAGCTAGATTTTTTTTCCATTTCTGTTATTCCACTTTTATTACTTTTATAAATATCTCAAAGAAGAAAACATACCTAATATTCCTTCTTCCTCCTATCCCCTCCCCCCCCCAACAATAGTTCTGTGAGGTAATTTGGGCTGAGAGAGTGTGTGACTTGAGTTGGAGGATGAAATTGTATCTATTTTATGTTCTGCTTTGTATTCCCTCACCAGCCACTAACCCTGGGTGGGTGGGTGGGTGGGTGGGTGGATGGTAGATTTCCCTGACTACTTCTGAAATAAGAATCAACTGTGATTATCTCAACATTGTTTATCAAGGGGAGGGATCACTGCTTCTAACAGGAAAAATATTTGATATCAAATCACCTACCATGGTTACTGAAACGCTGCATGTTTGTCTTTATTGTTCTCTTGTGTTTCAAGTCTTCTGGGAAAATTATATTTTCTTGATTAAAAATACATCTGGAGCTTTCTTATAAAATATACAGAATTTAAGCTTCCTCAAACTGGAACTTTTAGATGAATTGGATTTTAACTTCCCAATCATCCACCTTTGAAATCCAACATGTCTGGAGAGCACCAGATTGGTGAAAACTGCCAAAAAGCTTGGGTTTTCTGAAAGTGGTTTCTTTCGATTTGATGCCATCTCAGTGCTCTTGAGCAAATGTTAAAAAAAGTAATATTTGGGACATGGTCAGAAAAACCTTTCGTGAAAATAATCAGGATATTGAGCTGTAAATAAAAATATTAGATTCTAATCAGGGATGCTTGAGAAAGAGAACTTTTAGAAAACAAAAATGTATAATGTAATATATTCCATATATTTCTTATTAGATTTCCCCTTAGGAGTGCTTATACCCAGTGTGCCACACCATTTAAACTTCCATTTCCCACTTGATGTAACAATGCAGAAATACTGAAAGTATATTTATGTTGTAGTTTGTTTGTTTGTTTTTTAAATTTGAAAACCAATGAATTTTTTCAAAAAACTTCCCTTCCATTTTCTTAAAAAGTTGAAAAGGAGATAAAGAAAATTCCTAGCAATTTATGAAGATGTTTATGTAAAATATTTCTTTATTGTTGTAACATTCATGTAGAAACCTTTGGTTGGTTTACAGTGATTAAAATATAACATAAATGTGTTATAACAATGCAGGCTTTGCCTTAATTCACTTGAATTCAAAATGTTTCCTCAAAGATATACAGTGGAACCCCGACATAAGAGCTGCTCTACTTAAGAGCAACTCGAGATAAGAGCTGGGAGGGGAGAGATATTTTTGTTCTACTTACAAGCCCAAATTCGAGATACAAGCGCCAAGGAGCTGTCTCCTGAAGCCGAACGCTAACTTCCGCGTTCGGCTTCAGGAGACAGCTGCAAAGCGGCGCGCGTGTTTTAAAAGGTTGCAGCCGGCCTGGGCGGCTCGGGGGGGTGCTTGCAGCTTTCTTTCTTGCTCTTTTTCTTTCTCTCTTTTACCTTCCCTTCCTCTATTTCTTCTTTTCTTTCTCCTTCCCACCTTCTTCCCTCCCTCCCTCCCTTCACTCATTCCTCTTACTCTCCCCTTTCATAAGTTTCCTTGCTTCCTTCCTCTGTTCCTGTCCCTTCCCCCTTTCTTTCTTTCTTTCTTTCTTGCTCTTTTTCTTTCTCTCTTTTACCTTCCCTTCCTCTATTTCTTCTTTTCTTTCTCCTTCCCACCTTCTTCCCTCCCTCCCTCCCTTCACTCATTCCTCTCTTACTCTCCCCTTTCATAAGTTTCCTTGCTTCCTTCCTCTGTTCCTGTCCCTTCCCTCTTTCCTTCCTTCCTTCCCACCCTCCGTCCATTCATTCACCCATTCCTCTCTTGATCGCTTAAAGCCGGTCCCTGGTGCAAAAAGGGTTGGGGACCTCTGTCCTACAGGATTGGGTGGCAGAGAAGTTGAACATATGTAAATTTAAAAGTTTAAGAAAGTTTACAAGTTAAGTGAAAGAAACTTCATTATTCATTTATATGTACATGTACATTTCTTCATTAAAAACATGTCTTTCTGCATAATTTAGACTAACTTTGTGAGTTTTTTGAGGGCTGGAACCAATTAAAATTATTTACATTAATTCCTATGGGGAAAAGTCGTTCGAGATAAGAGCTGCTCGACTTAAGAGCCCAGGTCCGGAACGAATTAAACTCGTATCTCGAGGTACCACTGTATGTGCACACCACTGCCAGAAGAAGAAACTTTGCTACTTAAAAAAGGAAGAGTTATTGTGGGGATAAAATGGGAAGACTTACCCACACTAACAAATTTCTTAGTTTTTTCCCCCCCACGATTGCCCATGGGGAAAAAACCCTAAGAAATTTGTTAGTGTTAGCATCATTTGTTAGCATCATTTTGTTCCCACTCTAAAAAATAAATATAACAAAATGGGATGGGTTGAGATTCAGAATGCAACATGGTAAGAACCCTTTCTTTAACTTGAGAGCATGAATCTTCCTTTCCTGAAACAAGGATAGGTACTTGATCAATGATATGGAAAATGCACACTAAGCTTAGCCAGAGGTAATCTCTCTGCTTTTTGTATGTAGATTCTCCCACAACCTCTGTCCATCTAAAACTGCAGTGTTTTTAACTCTTTTCCTTTCCTTTCCTTTCCTTTCCGTTCCGTTCCTTTCCTTTCCGTTCCGTTCCGTTCCTTTCTTTTCCTTTCCTTTCCTTTCCTTTCCGTTCCTTTCCTTTCCTTTCCTTTCCGTTCCGTTCCGTTCCTTTCCGTTCCATTCCTTTCCTTTCCGTTCCTTTCCTTTTTATTCTTTTCAGAAAGAAGAAAGAGACCAATTAACCATGGAGGGATGTTGGCTTTCTCTGAATATAGAGTTGCATTGAGGGTTGTCAATGATCAAAAAGGTAACTAAACTACTGCATTGATATTGCAATGGGCAAATATAATGGTAGCTCTTGATCAAAACATGGTAATTCATTAAGATTCATAATAGGAAACAAGTAACATATTAATATAATATTGGATATCCAGGGGATGCTGAAAAACCATCAAATATGAAGACTAATTTCTAATGTCCCAGGAAGGATTCATTTTAATACGAAAGCTTGCTCCTGTAGCTAATGAATTAGTGGTAGCCAGGAACAACTTGAATCTGATTCTATTATCCACCATGGACTTAGTATTCTCTATTTTCTATTTGTAATTCAGAGGACAGAAAATTGTGGAGAAATGGTTGCTTTATTTTCCTAATGTAGGTAAAGTTCTCTAAAAGTCCTGCCTCATCAGCTTGACTCAATTTGTGGATTTTGGCAAAAAAGTATTTAAGGCATCTGATAATGAGAAGGGCTATAAAAAGACAGAGAACAGTTCAGAAACAACATTGATAGAAAGGTTGTAGCAGAGATGGGTTCCTCCTAGTTCAGACCAGTTTTGTAGAACTGTTAGTAACTTGATAGCCTCAGTTGATGGAACTGGTAGCGATCCAGGCCTGTCACGCCCCTGAGCTGGTTCTCTTTGTACAGCCATAGGTGCTACCATCTTGTTTTTTTCCTTCTCCACATGCACAGAGGCTTTTTAAAATAGTATTTTGTATGTGCAGAGGGTTATTTCCGGAAAGTGATGTGCGAGCGTGCAGAACTTGCTTTCTGTCGTGATGCGAACTGGTGGGGAAGGTGAGTAGAATCTACCCCTAGGCTGTGATTCTATAAACATCTACCTGGGAATAATCTACTTCAGTCAGGTTTATTTGTAAGTAGAATACAGCTCACCTGTCTGGAACCCACACCGAATTTCGGACATCAACACCCTAGAAAAGGTCCAACGATACTTCACCAGAAGAGCCCTTCACTCCACCACTCGAAACAGAATATCCTACGAAACTAGACTTACAATCCTGGGTCTAGAAAGTTTAGAACTACGAGGCCTTAAACATGATCTAAGTATTGCCCACAAGATCATATGCTGCAACATCCTGCCTGTCAACAACTACTTCAACTTCAACTGCAATAACACAAGAGCATGCAACAGGTTCAAACTTAATATCAACCGCTCCAAACTTGACTGTAAAAAATATGACTTTAGCAATCGAGTTGTTGAAGAGTGGAACTCATTACCAGACTCCGTGGTGTCAACCCCCAACATTTTTCCCTTAAACTTTCCACAGTTGACTTCTCCAGATTCCTTAGAGGTCAGTAAGGGGTGAGCATAAGTGCACTAGTGTGCCTTACGTCCCCTGTCCAATTGTCTCTCCTATATTTTATATATCTTTTCTCCCATCCATATATCCTTCCTCTACTCTTCATTGATGTATTCTATTCTCATATCTCTTCTTCTATCCCTTCCCTGATATTTACTACTACATGTTTTTATTCTCCTTAACTTTCAATTTGTATTGGACAAAATAAATAAATAAATAAAATAAATAAATTGTTATCAGATTTCATTACTGTATATTCCTCTGAACTAAGGAGGGCCTCTTAAGCAATTCATCCCAAAATCAGGGTGGGTTGTTTTAGTTGACAATTGCTCTGGCAATTTTTCCCCCCTGTTCCTCAAGACCATTTTTTCTGCATTCAATAGTATGCACTCACAATACTGACTTTATCATTTAATATTCATTGTGGTTTATGCAATAAAACATGTTAAGCAAAGTTAAAATAGGGTAGAAAATAGTAAGTGGACACCTGCCTACCCTAGATGAGTTCAAATCACCAGGATCCAGATGGTTTACCCCCCCAAGGTTCTGAAGGAACTGACAGACGATATCGCAGAACCACTGAACTACAGTGGTACCTCAGTTCTCGACCACAATTCGTTCTGGAAGTGTGGTCGAGAACCGATTTGGTTGAGAACCGAAACAATTTAAGATAAATTCCCCTCCTCAGTTGTCTCTCCCTCTAGCTTGCCTGCTTCTGTCCCTGTGTGTGTCTCTCTCTCTGTAGCTTGCTGGCTTCCGTCTTCAGTTCTCTCGCTCGCCCGCTTCTGTCCCCGTCTCTCTCTCTCTCTCTCTCTGTAGCTTGCCGGCTTCTATCTTCAGCTCTCTCGCTCTCCCGCTTCTGTCCCTGTCTCTCTCTCTCTCTCTCTGTGTAGCTTGCCGGATTCTGTCTTCAGCTCTCTTGAGTGTTCGAGTTCCAAATATTTGTTTGGATTTTAGGGCAAAAGTTTCTTGAATTTCCTGGTCGAATACCGATTTGTTTGAACTGAGAAGCGTTCGAAAACCGAGGTACCACTGTATATCTTTCAAAGATCCTGGAGCACCAGGGAACTGCCAGAGGACTGGAAAAGAGCTGATGCAGTTCCCATGTCCTCATGATGTTTCCCCTTTGTCATTGTGCATATTGCGGACATAGAAATCAAATTCAGTTGTTCTGGTATTAAAGTAATACAGTGGTACCTCTACTTAAGAACGCCTCTGCTTAAGAACTTTTCTAGATAAGAACCTAGGTGTTCATGATTTTTTTTGCCTCTTCTTAAGAACCATTTTCTACCTTACCCCGAAAAATTTGCTAGGAAATTTGAGAGCGGCATGAAGACTCTGGCTGCCAGAGGAGCTTTTCGGTGGCGCTCCCCCTCTCACCTGCCTGGGTTTCTCTCTCTGATGCAGTGTATGGGAGCCAGCCTCATGTCAGCTGTATGGGAGGTGCATGCTCCTTCTCGCCACCTCAGAGTCCCTCTTTTTTTTTTAAAGCCTTAAAGTTTTGGATTTTTTTGATTCCTCTCACCTCACCTTCTTCCTTCGGCAGTGACTGTCCTCCTCCTCTTCTTCCTCCTCCTCCTCCCACCCAAATTCTGAGCTTTTATTTCTTTCCTAATGTGATTAGTCAGCAGGGTATTATGACAGGTGCAAGTGGATCTAGGAGTGACTCTGCTGATGGGACTGCATCTTTTCCCCATTCCATCCAGTGGTGGATTCCTACCCATTCGGTCTGATAACGCAATATTTGGTGATTTCCCCCCCCGGCATCTCCATGTCGTAAGAAGCCCTCCCGCTCACCCTTGTCTTAATGCCAACCTTTATTCTTTATCCAAAGCATAGGTGAGAAGCTCCTCAGTTGTGTTTTGGCTTGTAATGTGGTCCTGAGGACGTGGAGAAGTGAAATCATGTGATGGGACGCATGCGTTTGCACAGATGCACACTGGTAGAAAAATTCAAGTGGAACCCGCCCCTGACGCCATCTGACACTTCTTACACCCCATTAATTTGTCTCCTGTTTTTTGCTGTTGTTGACAGTGAAAGAGTTGACTTTCAGAAAGTTGACAGATAGGTATCCCTTGACAATTTGATAGATAACTAAATCCTTTATCCAAGAATTCAATCACATTTTATTTTTAAAAAATTTCAGGGTTCTTTTTCTACTAGCTGGTGGCAAAGGGTGGTAAAGGAAGTGGGGACCTATCATTGACTTGAAACTATCCCTCATTAAATCTTTAAGGAAAGCACCATTTTATTGTCGTAATGAAGAGTAACCTCCACATGTAAAGTTCAGCACAATTATGTCAATATTGTTTTCTAGTTGCAATGATGATGTGCCAGTAATTCCTATTGTCTGTATTCAGGCACCCTTTCCCATGCTTTAACTATAGAATCTTAGATGATATTTTAATTCTGGAAGCATTGAGTATACTAATTCCACATTTATGAGGTCCTCGTGTCTCACCATTCGGTTGATGGACCAAATTCCTGGAACAACAGTGCAGAACAGCACAAGGCAGGAGTAGATTGCTGTTACTGGCCACTATTGATGTGTTGCGTGTGCAGCTTCGGTCACTTCGCATGTTTGTGTGCACCCCCAGCATGATATTGTTTCTGCGCATATGCATAAAGTAAAAATGCACCAAAATCTCACAAGGGGACATCTGTGTGTGTGTGTGTGAGTGAGAGAGAGATGTTGGTGATTTTGAGATTTTAGTGATCTGCGCATGAGTGTGAGCGTTCCCTCAAAAGATTTTGCTTCTGCACATGCGCATGAAGCAAAAAAAATAAAGGAAAAATATGGTGGGGCCTGAAAAAGTGGCACCAGAGCAGTCGTGTGCAAACTGAGCAATTTGGCAGCCACTACTGGTGTGTATTGGTAGTAACCCATCCCTGGCACAAGGCCATGAAAAAACAAACAAATAAAAATCATTATTGTTCTATGTTATTTATTTATTTATTTATTAGATTTGTATGCCGCCTCTCTCCGTAGACTCGGGGCGCTCACAACATAATAAAACAATTCATAACAAATCTAATAATTTACAATTTAAAATTTAAAGTAGTTAAGAAAACCCCCTTTTTAAGCAGACATACATACAAACATACCATACATAAATTATATAGGCCCGGGGGAGATATCTCAGTTCCCCCATGCCTGACGACAAAGATGGGTTTTGAGGAGTTTACGAAAGGCAAGGAGGGTAAGGGCAGTTCTAATCTCTGGGGGGAGCTGGTTTCAGAGAGTCGGGGCCGCCACAGAGAAGGCTCCTCCCCTGGGGCCCGCCAACTGACATTGTTTAGTTGATGGGACCCGGAGAAGGCCCACTCTGTGGGACCTAATCAGTCGCTGAGATTCGTGCAGCAGAAGGCGGTCTTGAAAGTAGTAATGATGCTAGAAATGGATGTCCAGAATAGTTTGAAATATAGGACGGCAAGAATCTTTTTTAAAAAGCTGAACAGGGGAGATTAGAGATGGTACTTTGCCAGGTGCAGTTTAAAACTGGATGCCAATGTTTGGTTGAGGTTTTAGCTTATTTTTCCTCATTTTAATGATGGAGGCATGTATTGGTAGCGTTGAATCTCTAACCTTAAATAATATCTTATTTTATTATTAACTTATCCACCCCTTTCTTATCTATCCCTTCTAGTACTTCACTCAAACCTGTGAATAGTACCATGCCCGAATACAAATAGATTTATTATAATGTCTTAAGAGTGGGCTTCCTTGAGGCATTTTGGTTACTGAGGGAAATATAATGTAAACTATTAAATAGGCCTTACATATGTCAATGGCATACGGTAGAGTTTTTCTTATGCAGTATTTGTTCGTTCCTAAACAAATATGTGCACATCTCCAACACCACCACCAGAGGTCAGAAAATGATTCTTTTTGATAAAGATCACTGATAATTTAAATTCTACATTAGAATACTACCCTTTGTGGGATTCTAAACATAATCCTTTTATTTCTCCCTTCCAATTTTTAGAAATCATCTTAGGTTTTAAAACAAATTTATAACAATTAGGAATTCTTTCCCTCTCTTTTAAAAATAATTATCATGATAGAACACAACATACATGTACTGATTCTTAACTTTAGCCATTTAAGACATGTGAAGTCTTAAAATGGTTAATGCTGAGAAACATTGGATTAGAATAACAGATCACAAAATTGGATTATATTAAAAAAAGATTGATAATAATGTAACACATGACTAACTCAATAAGAAATGAATATTGATTAAAGAAAGACAACAACATAACCAAGGGAGTTATTAACTTTAATATATTTATATTTAGTTTACTATGCTGAAATCTTTCTAAGCAGGTACAATAAAAATAGGCTTGTTCTAAATTTATTCTGGGAAGGTCTGGAAGAAAGTGAAAACTTGTTTTTCATTCTAAAAACATGCAGGCTGGAGGTTGTGCAGATTTAGTTCCAACATTTTTGGAAACATCTATTTTTACAATGAAGACCGATTGTATTCAATAAATTGGTAGTGATGTACAATCATTTTCCAATGTACAAAAGGAGCTTACATACTTAACATAATTTTAGCATTTTTGCTGCTCCTCTGACACTGATATTGCAATTCAATTTTGTTTAGGATGTTGTGTGAACCTAGATAATTGTGACTTATTTGATACATCTTTATCAAAGTAAAAATTCACATGATATGTGATCCAAGTTGCTGAGATTATATAACTACAATTTTTCAGTGGAAAGATTGGAAACACTCAGGACCAGAATAGATGTGGGCAAGACAAAATAAGATTTATTGTCATTCTTTTAATGTGTGAGCACACCTGTGCACACGTGCACACACACACATACAGAGAGCAATCCCCCCTATCTATCTATCTATCTATCTATCTATCTATCTATCTATCTATCTATCTATCTATCTATCTATCTATATCCGTATCCCTATCCAACCCCCTATATCCATCCATCCATCCATCCATCCATCCATCCATCCATCCATCCATCCATCCATATGTAGACTGTTCTGAGTTTGGGTTTTGCCCCATGTAATATTTTGAGTGTCTATGCGACGTTTCAGTGAAATCACATTTACAACCCTCTCTATCTACATCATCTATAAAAAGGTAAAAAAATTGACCCACATAACTACAGACCAATCAGCTTAACATCAATAGCTGGGAAAATACTGGAAAAGAATGATTTAAAAATAGATCTATGACCACTTAGAAACAAACAAAATAATAACCAGCAGCCAACATGGGTTTATTAAAAACAAAACATGCCAAACCAATCTCATTTCATTCTTCAACATTGTGACCAAATTAATAGACCAGCAAAATACAGTAGATATAATATACTTGGACTTCAGCAAAGCATTTGACAAAGTAAACCACAACCTACTTCTCCATAAGCTAGAAAAAAAGTGGGATAGACAGATAACCAAATGGATTAACAACTGGCTGACTAACCATACCCAATGAATGGTTCTCAATGGGTCTGAGTTCATATGGAGAGAAGTAAGCAGTGGGCTACCACAAGGTTCCATTCTAGGCCCAGTATTCTTTAATACATTCATAAATGACATAGATCAGAGGTCTTCAAACTTGGCAACTTTAAGATTTGTGAACTTCAATTCCCAGAATTCTCCAGCAAGCTAAGCTGGTTGGAGAATTCTGGGAATTGAAGTCCACTAGGTTTAAAGTTGCCCAGTTTGGGGATCCCTGACCTAGATGAAGAAATACAGGGGAACTAATCAAATTTGCAGATGATACCAAGCTGGCAGAAGAAGCTAATACCCCAGAGGACAGGTTCAGGATCCTGACAAGATGGATCTTGACAGACTTGAACACTGGGTCCAATCAAACAAAATGAAATTCAATGCAGAGAAAAGTAAAATCCTACACCTAGGTAAGGAAAAACAAAGATATACATATAAACTGGGTGAAACCACACTCAATAGCAGCAATTGTGAGAGGGATCTTGGAGTCCTGGTAGAAAACCAATTAAATATGAGTCAGCAATGTGCAGTGGCAGCCAAAAAAGCCAATGGAATCCTAAGTTGCATTAACAGAGGGATACAATTTAGGACTAGGAAAGTACTAATACCATTCTATAAAGCCCTAGTTATACCACAACTAGAGTACTGCATCCATTTTTGGTCACCACACATTTGAAACTCTAGAGAAAGTGCAGAAGAGAGCAACCAGTATGATAAGGGGACTGGAAACTAAAAGTTACGAAGAGTGGTTGCAGGAACTGGCATGGCCAGTCTGGCAAAGAGAAGGACCAGGGGTGACATGATAACACTATTTTTTTATTTGATTTGGTTTGGTTTGGTTTGGTTTGGTTTGGTTTGGTTTGGTTTGATTTGATTTGATTTATAGGCTGCCCTTCTCCTTGTGGACTCAGGATGGCTTACAAGGACAAAAAAATAGACAAGATAAAAGAAATAGATAAAAGTAGAATACAATTAACTGCATTGGCTGCCAATTAGTTTCCGGACACAATTCAAAGTGTTGGTTATGACCTATAAAGCTCTACATCGCATTGGACCCGATTACCTCTGGGACTGCCTTCTGCCACATGAGTCCCAGTGACCGGTTAGGTCCTACAGAGTCAGCCTTCTCCAAGTCCCATCAACTAGACAATGTTGCTTGGCGGGACCTGGGGAAGAGCCTTCTCTGTGGGGGCCCCGGCCCTCTGGAATCAGCTTCCCCCAGAGATTGCCCCCACCCTCTCACCTTCCGTAAAAGTTTAAAGACTTATCTGTGCTGCCAGGCTTGGGGCCATTATACTCTAGGCCCCTGGCTGACAAGCGCTCACACGACTGCATTTTGCATGATTTGCAGTTTCCAAACACTCTTCAAAGGTAGCCCCATGTAGGGTCCTCTCTGTGGGCATGTGCACCATTGCCAGCTGCTCTTCTGATTGCTGGCATGCAAATGTGCACCAGCCAGCTGGTCTTTGGGTTTCTGGTGCTCTGGCACACATGCATGTGCACGCATGTGTGCGTGCATTCCGGTTTGAGCCGAAAAGCTTTGCCATCACTGTTGTAGGCAGGTGCTGGAACTTTGAATCTGCATTGTAGCATTTTTGAAGTCCGTCATAACTTAGAGTAGTTGTTAAGCATAAGTTGAGGATCACCATTAATTAACAGCAGGGAAGGTCATCTGTTGTGCAGGTGGGCAGCCAGTAACCCTAAGGACATAGGCAGCCATAATGCTTTATTGGAAGCCACAAGAATTGATTGGGAACAGAATTGGTGAACATCAATAGAAACTGATGTCTTTCTTTTCTGCTACTATTTTCCTAACACATTTTTTCTTTCAACCAGTAGAGGAATAAATATTTTTTGCAGGAGTACTGAGAACTTTTGAAATATGGTATAGCTGAAGACTACATAGATTTCCAAGCCTGAAGTCTACAGAAAAGGGTGGCATAGAAATCCAAATAAATAAATAAATAAAATAAAATTCATGCTTTTTCTACTTTACAGAGGTTTCCCAGGATTTCAGACACATTTTTCCAATAAGGGAACATTGGAACTATACCCCAAAGGTTTTTAAAGCAAAATCCTTTGAGTTACCATTAATTCCCATCCCCATTCCTTCTCATTCATTCATTCATTCATTCATTCATTTATTGTTAGAGTTGAAAGGGACCATGAAGGCCATCAAGTTCAACCCCCTGCCCAAGCATTTTTCCTAAGTAAAATTTCACTATTCCACTTTTGCTGCAATAACATTAATATTTCAAGCAAATCATAGTGAATCCATTCTGAAATCTCTTTCCTGTTCTTTTTCCCAGCTCAGTCTAAAAATATTATTCAGCCTTCACAAGGAAAGATTCATATGATTTCTGTAGCAAATGACAAGTCTTAGAAAGATTTAACAGTTAAATCTTAGCACAGCTTTGCTTAATCAGATATCTTCCAGATTTGTTCACTGTGAGGAGTATCCTGAGGCACTACAGTTTTTACAGCAGCAGTAATAACTGGAAACTAAACTGCCACTCCACATTCAAAGAGAGTAAAGTAAATTATTCCTTGCAACCACCTATTGACATAATTACTTCACCTGGCATGCATTGGTCTGGTAATGGCAGGATGCAGAGGAGTTGAAAACCCATCAAGCTATTTTTCCACGAGGGCCTGGAGGCAAGGTGAAAGCATGAATTCCTGCTGTTTTGAAGAACATACAGCCATAAGATCTACTCTGCTTAAACCTCTAACAGAATAAAGTAACTTTGCAGGAGTTTTAAGGACATAGAACCGGAGCAGAAATAAACGAGGCTCAGCAGCCAAAGAAAGAAAATATTGTTGGATCACAAACACGCAAAGGGCTAACACTAAACCTGTGTAGGGGTCCTATACATCACTGTCAGCTAGCATGACCACTGAAGAGCACCAGGTTGAAGCCAATTGTTTTAACATGCTACTTTCACAGCAGCCAATCCTTCCTGGAAAGGTTAATTTCTGAAGGTAAACTAATTAGAGTGCAATTAAAAAGACAATTCATCACAAAACTCACCGGGAAGCCTCACTGAGAATGTGAATAAAGACATGCAGATTTGTTTGCAACATTGCCTAGGTTCTTTTGCACCAGAACTGATGTACTTGCATATTTTATTTAACACCAAAAACCTGTCCCATTCGCTTTTTTAAATCTTCAGATGTAGCTTTAGTCAGAGATACACAGGTATGGTTACTTCTCAAATCCTTGGCTATAGTCCCAGAGATTCTCTAAAAAAGTCATCAGTTCATATTCATATATTAAGGGGAAATGATCTACTCAGTGAGCTAGCATGTTAACAATATAAAGTTAATTTAATTTTAATAACATAGGAGTATCTTATTTTAAACTACATTTCTTTGTCCTTGGCTCCATCAATTTTTTATCTTTATTTATTTATTTTTTTTGTCCAATGCACAATAATACACAATGAAGGTTATAGAGGATATAGTAGAGAAGAAATACGATATATAGGAGAGACTATAGGACAGGAGACGTCTAGTTTCGTAGGGTATTATGTTTCGAGTGGAGGAATGAAGGGCTCTTCTTATATTCACTGGATTATTTGGGGGGAAATAACTTGGAATCCTAGCAAATGGCTCAAAACTTGAATATGGTCCTTTGTGCTCAAAAGTGACTTGTTCCTGTTCCCACCCATAATATATTTTTTGCTTACTATGGTTTGCATTCTTAATTGTTGTACATAGCTTAGCACAATGTGAGATTTCAGACAACAATAATTTATTCAATAAACCAAGGTTAAATAATCCATGCCTTAGCAAAAATTATGGCTTCAGACTCAGAATGGACTTGCACAGTAATATACATCTGGAATTAGGATCTTTTAGGAATAGAAAAACACCATTTCCCAAAAGAAATGGCAATTCTGTAGGGGGAGACCATTGTATACATCATTGTGTATAGCAAGCCAGGTATAAGCAGAGAGTAGATGAGATCTGTTGACCATTTTCTAGGAAACCTGCAATAAAGCCAGTTTGGTCTAGTGGTTAGGGCATCAGGCTAGGAGACTGTGAGTTTTAGTCTTGTTTATCCACGAAAGCCAACTAAATAACTTTGGTCCAGACATTCTCTCTCAATCCAACTTTACTATCCCATCCACCACCACCCCCGCCCCCATGCATGTACAGCAAGACTTTTAAAGTTGTTTATTCAAATCTACCAAACAGGTCCTTGGAAAGAACCCTATTGGGCAAGTCCGGATTCCAGGCTCAGTAACAGTCACTGGGTGACCATATCCAATTCAATTCAATTCAATTTATTAGATTTTTATGCTGCCCCTGTCCGAAGACTCGGGGCGGCTCACAACTGTAATAAAAACAGTAGAACAATGGAACAAATCTAATAATAAAATATATAAAAACCTCAACAATTAAAAACCCTACAGCACATACACATCAAACATGAAATATAATAAGCCTGGGGGAGATGTCTTAGTTCCCCCATGCCTGGCGATATAGGTGGGTCTTAAGTAACTTGTGAAAGACAAGGAGGGTGGGGGCCATTCTAATCTCTGGGGGAAGTTGATTCCAGAGGGCCGGGACCGCCACAGAGAAGGGTCTTGCCCTGGGGCCCACCAAACAACATTGTTTGATTGACAGGACCCGGAGAAGGCCAACTCTGTAGGACCTTATCTGCCGCTGGGATTCGTGCGGTAGAAGGCGGTTCCGGAGGTATTCTGGTCCAATGCCATGTAGGGCTTTAAAGATCATTACCAACACTTTGAATTGTGACCGGAAACTGATCGGCAGCCAGTGCAGGCCATGGAGTGTTGTAGAAACGTGGGCGAATCTAGGAAGCCTCACAATGGCTCTCGCGGCTGCATTCTACACTATCTGAAGTTTCCGAACACTTTTCAAAGGTAGCCTCATGTAGAGAGCTTTGCAATAATCGAACCTCGAGGTGATAAGGGCATGAGCGACTGTGAGCAATGACTCCCTGTCCAAATAGGGCCGCAACTGGTGCACCAGGCAAACCTGGGCAGACACAAAATCCAGGAAAGCAGTCCACGTTCAAATGGGTCAGGATATATAAATACAAGCACATAAGGCACGGAACTGGGCCCCTTGCTCCAGCAACGCTCTTCAGGGCAGGATTAGGCAGGCAACACTGGTGCAGCCCTTCATGAGAGGCGAGTTTGCCCCTTTGTGAGTAGTCTATATGATCGGTAAATTGTGCCTATCTCCTATCTGCTCTATGTTTCCTTGGGCTACCTCACTTGGAGCTTCCTGGCCAATTTATTTATTTATTTATTAGACTAGTATGCCACCTTTCTCTGAAGACTCAGGGCGGCTCACAGGATAAATACAAAAACAATATGTATACAAATCTAATTAGTTAAAACTATCAGCTAAGATCCCACTGCATTAAAAAGCAGTCAATTAACTCAGTCACATCCACACATAATATTTAATGGTCAGGGAGGGGGGTCATAGTCTAGCTGCCCCTTGCCTGGAGATATAGGTGGGTCTTAAGACTCTTGTGAAAGGCGAGGTGGGTGGGGGCAATGCGAATCTCTGGACGGAGCTGATTCCAGAGGGCCAGGGCCACCACAGAGAAGGCTCTTCCCCTGGCCCCGCCAGACGACATTATATGGCTGACAGGACCTGGAAAAGGCCAACTCTGTGGGACCTAACTGGTTGCTGGGATTCATGCGACAGAAGGTGGTCCCATAAGTAATCTGGTCCGATGCCATGTAGGGCTTTATAGGTCATCACCAACATTTTGAATTGTGTCCGGAAACCAATTGGCAACCAATGCAGTCCGGGGGAGTGTTGTAGAAACATGGGTGTATCTGGGAAGACCCATGACCACTCGTGCGGCTGTATTCTGCATGATTTGAAGTTTGCTGCAGCCCATGGCTGGCCTTGCTCAACTTCAGCTTGTCGTTCCTCTGATCATCGCAAATGAAGCAGCTTCAACAAACTAGCACACTCTGAGCCCTGATCCTGACCAATTCTGTGCTTTCCTGGGCCGACTCAAGCCCCCCCCCCTCCTCTGAACTCACCTCATAAAGTTGTCGGTCTGGGGAAAACAAGAGGAGGAAAAGGTTTTGTTATATATTCGCTGCCTTGTGTAAAAATAATAAAACCAGGATAAAAATAAACAAACCTGTAAAATCTTTTAAAAATGACAACACAAATGCTTTCATCGCTCTTACAGACATAATGAAAACGAACAATATAGGCAGAAGGGTTAGGAGAAGCTGTTCATGTGAGACAACTATTAAGTTTAGATCTGGTTCTGATTATAAACTGCTACCCTGAATAAGTGTCCCTTGTTTTTAATAGTTAGCATATGGATGTTTGTTTGAGTTTATTTCTGGTCTTTGGTTGATTTCAGAATTTTTATAAACTATGAAATATTTCACAAAGTTGGATCAGACCTTATAAGTATCTTATCCAGTTGGAACCATCCTTTCAGGTACTTTTCTTTAATAAAATAGACAACTTGTCAATCATAAAATAATTTATCAAGCTATATCATGGCCATGAGCTTTTTCTAGAAGCAAATTGCTGAATACGATGCATTTGGATAATTGAATACTGCCAAGTTATGGCATGTACTTTGATTATTGTCAATGGTCTAACACAGAAGCAAGATAATAAGAGTGATAACTCTTTTTTTGCTGTTTTTCCATAATAGCTTACCGTATTTTTTAGTATAAGATGCACCTCCCCCCCAAAGAGGCTGAAAATTTGGGTGTAAAACAAAACAATGTATACGATTGGTGAAACCACAGGGAGGGTGGAAGTCCTGTTTCCCCCCAGGAAATTCCTAGAGAGGCCCCATGGAGACTTCTCCCTATCTTTTCTGACCCTGTTTCCTCCCAGGAGATTGATTGATTGATTGATGATTGATTGACTTACTTAATTACTTACTGCTGTGGTTGGCTCTGCCTAGCTCCTGCCCCAAGGAATGTGGAGGTGGAGGTGGGGGAAACATCCACATGCCACAGGCCTGTTTTTTCCCCAATAAAATCTCCTGACATAGGCTCCTCTGATGAAGGAGGCATGAGTAGCAGGGAAGGGGGGAGTTTGGCAGACAGCCCAGGAGGAGATCAATCATCCTTATCATCCCTGGATTCTGAACAAGAATGTATGACAGATCCATGCATGCGTAGAGTGATGCATAGGAGAGAACAACTGAAGGATTATTACAGGAGATAAGTGAGGCCAACTGTGGTTGGGAGGGGCTGCTGTAATTAGTGCTACAGATAAAAAGAACAGCATGCTGGTTTAGCCTTGTGGAAGTTTATCTGATTCATAGTTTCGTCAAGATTGTGGTTTTGCTGTTTCCCTGTTCAAGATTGTGTGTGGACTTTGGAATTGGACTCAATTTCCCAGTTACTGGGTGAGAAATTGGATTGCATTTAACCTGTGCCTTGTGTGTACCAGAAAATCCCTTTGACACTTAAAAAGGGAGTTTTTTCTGCTTTTCTGTTGATAAAGACTTTTGGTTTTCTTTCTATCGTGTGGTGTGTGTCTGCTGGACTAATTATCCTGTAATTAGAACAATTACTTACTTGTTTACTTACTCATTCATTCATTCATTTATTACATTTGTATGCCGCCCCTCTCCGAAGACTCGGAGCGGCTCACAACAGGAATATAAAATACAAATCCAATGATTAAAAACAAAACAGTTAAAAACAGGAGATTTCTAGAGAGGCCCCAAGGAGGCTTCACCCTGCATTTTTCAGCCCTGTTTCCTCCCAGGAGATTCCTAGAGAGGCCCCATGGAGGCTTCTCCCTGCCTTTTCTGGTTACAGTTTTGAAGGCTTGGGTTTGTAAGTGGAAAATGGTTCTTGAGAAGAGGCAAAAAAATATTGAACACCTACTTCTTATCTAGAAAAGTTCATAAGTAGAGGAATTTGTAGGTAGAGGTATCACTATACTAACGATCTTCCCAGCTCTTACCAGCTTGCATGCTTGTTTTCATTGCTACTCCCTCTGAAAAAGACTTTTTTCAGTCCTAGGGAGGTGCTAACAATGTTCCTGGCTTGCAGGATTTTTTGATTCCTACTCCCTCCAGAAAAGTTTTTTTCCAGCCCCAAGTCTTTCTAGGCTTGTTTTCATTGCTACTTCCTCCAGAAAAAGGTTTCTTTCAGCCCAAACAAAGTGCAAATGATCTTCCCAATTCCTACTCCCTCCGAAGAAGGTTTTTTCCAGCAGGCTTGTTTTCATTTCTATTCCCTCCAAAGATTTTTCTTCCAGCCCTAACCACGGGATAAAATAATGTGTTGAAGCTGACCAGCCAGATGAATGGTAGGTAGATTTCCTCCCCTATATTCCTCCCCAAAAACTAAGGTGCATCTTATACACAGGTGTGTCTTATACTCCAAAAAATATGGTATATTGGTTATTGTACACAATGATATATAATCTATGCTGCACTTCAGTTTTACTAAAATATAAAAATTTCAGATTAAGCAGAAATCTTAATAACTTTGTGGACATACAGTGGAACCCCGACATAAGAGCTGCTCTACTTAAGAGCAACTCGAGATAAGAGCTGGGAGGGGAGAGATATTTTTGTTCTACTTACAAGCCCAAATTCGAGATACAAGCGCCAAGGAGCTGTCTCCTGAAGCCAAACGCTAACTTCCGCGTTCGGCTTCAGGAGACAGCTGCAAAGCGGCGCGCGTGTTTTAAAAGGTTGCAGCCGGCCTGGGGGGCTCGGGGGGGTGCTTGCAGCTTTCTTTCTTGCTCTTTTTCTTTCTCTCTTTTACCTTCCCTTCTATTTCTTCTTTTCTTTCTCCTTCCCACCTTCTTCCCTCCCTCCCTCCCTTCACTCATTCCTCTCTTACTCTCCCCTTTCATAAGTTTCCTTGCTTCCTTCCTCTGTTCCTGTCCCTTCCCCCTTTCTTTCTTTCTTTCTTTCTTTCTTTCTTTCTTTCTTTCTTTCTTGCTTGCTTGCTTGCTTGCTTGCTTGCTTGCTTGCTTGCTTGCTTGCTTGCTTGCTTGCTTGCTTGCTTGCTTGCTTGCTTGCTTGCTCTTTTTCTTTCTCTCTTTTACCTTCCCTTCCTCTATTTCTTCTTTTCTTTCTCCTTCCCACCTTCTTCCCTCCCTCCCTCCCTTCACTCATTCCTCTCTTACTCTCCCCTTTCATAAGTTTCCTTGCTTCCTTCCTCTGTTCCTGTCCCTTCCCTCTTTCCTTCCTTCCTTCCCACCCTCCGTCCATTCATTCACCCATTCCTCTCTTGATCGCTTAAAGCCGGTCCCTGGTGCAAAAAGGGTTGGGGACCTCTGTCCTACAGGATTGGGTGGCAGAGAAGTTGAACATATGTAAATTTAAAAGTTTAAGAAAGTTTACAAGTTAAGTGAAAGAAACTTCATTATTCATTTATATGTACATGTACATTTCTTCATTAAAAACATGTCTTTCTGCATAATTTAGACTAACTTTGTGAGTTTTTTGAGGGCTGGAACCAATTAAAATTATTTACATTAATTCCTATGGGGAAAAGTCGTTCGAGATAAGAGCTGCTCGACTTAAGAGCCCAGGTCCGGAACGAATTAAACTCGTATCTCGAGGTACCACTGTATTCGGCTATTTATTTTTCCCCAATTGTTTTGTTTTTAATCATTTTTTAAACAACAAAAGGACAAACAAGCCAAAGACGAAAAAAGAAAATGAAAAAAGTACAATACCAATAAATGGACAAAGGAACTTACTAAGGTTATGAAGTTAGCTATTAAGGTTATAATGTTAGCCATTTTTGCTTTCTACATTATACATTTCTTTGAAAAACTTATCTATACATGCAGCAAATATTGCTATCTCGTTATTTATAAGTTTTTCTTCCATTTATAATCCAAAATCCCCTGGAATGTTTCAGGCATCATACATTTGTCTATCATTTTATAGATTCCATTTTGCTTTTCCTGCGTAGAATTTTAATATCTTCTAGTGGCTCATTTCTATATTCACAGCATCTCAAATTTAATTTGCTTTGTTTTAAATTTTCAACTAATAAAGTCTTTCCTGAGTCTAAACTACTTGTGTTCCCTCAGAAAAGTTGTTCTGTTTATTTAACTTTAAAGAAAACTTAGTAAAAGTACAAATTTTCTAAATTCATTTAAAGCTTTCTTAAGTTAAATTTTATGTAGGTTTTTTGTTACTTGTTTTATATATTTTAAAAAATTCTTTAAACTGCTGTTTACCTTTTCTTCTATTTTTGGGTGAAGTTTTATTCACCAGGTAGTTTTTCATCAAGCTTTCTGTTTTGGAAGATCTCTGTTAAATAGTAAAATGAAGGTAAATCCAAAGGTAATTAGAAAATTAGATGATCCAACCTGCTGTAATTGAGGGCTTCATGCTTCCCTCTTGGTATTCCTACTCACAGAATGTCTTCTATCATGGATGTTTGGAACAATAATCTAGGCACAAGGGCAATATCTCATCCTCTCCTTGCCTGAGTTTGCTGGTCTATCAGTTGTTGTTGCATTGTTGTTTTCATTCTTTTAGAGATGACTAGTTTATCTTTTTTCCTCACTTGGAAACATTTTGCTCAGCTTTTAGACCAGGTATGGCCAACTGGATGCCAGCTAAATAATTCAGTAAAGAATTATTTTTACAAAGTGAAGCAGACTGGTCTAACACCTGGCAACTTCAAATATCAACCAACAAATGCTCTACCCTCCACATCGGCAAAAATAATCCAAACCGCACATATGAACTGAATAAACAATCTCTCACTGCTAACCCACATTCTGTAAAAGACCTTGGAATACTAATATAGAATGACCTAAGTGCTACAACCCACTGCAACACTATCACCAAAAAAGCTTCTAGAGTTGTTAACCTGATCCTACGCAGCTTCTGCTCAGGCAATCTCACATACTCACAAGAGCCTACAAAACTTTTGCCAGACCCATACTAGACTACTGCTCATCTGTCTGGAACCCATACCACATCTCAGATATCAACACCCTCGAAAATGTCCAAAGATATTTCACCAGAAGAGCCCTTCACTTCTCCACTCGAAACAGAATATCCTAAGAAAATAGACTAACAATCCTGGGCCTAGAAAGCCTAGAACTACGGTGCCTAAAACACAATTTGAGTATTGCCCACAAGATCATATGCTGCAACGTCCTACCAGTCAATGACTACTTCAGCTTCAACCGCAATAACACAAGAGCACGCAACAGATTCAAACTTAATACGAACCGCTCCAAACTTGACTGTAAAAAATATGATTTCAACAATCGAGTTATCAAAGCTTGGAACTCATTACCGGACTCAATTGTGTCAACCCCTAACCCCCAACACTTCTCCCTTAGACTCTCCACGATTGACCTCTCCAGGTTCCTAAGAGGCCAGTAAGGGGCGTACATAAGTGCACTGGTGTGCCTTTCGTCCCCTGTCCAATTGTCTTTCCTTTCTTTCACCTATCTTATATAGTCTCTTCCTTTCATATATCCTCTCCTCTAAGTTCACTTTCACCCTCATTTATATTATCACATGTCTATTTTTATTTCTATGTATTTGTGTATTGGACAAATGAATAAATAAAATAAATAAATAAAATAAGAGTCTGACTTTCTGGAAACTACGCTTTCTGATTGGTAAATCCTACTCATAAGAACTCTGTATTTGTGAAAACATCCATAGTTAAAGGAGCGATGTTATTCTAATAAAATATTATATTCCATAGACATGGTGTTAAAGTAAAATCTGGTGAGGAAGCAAAACATTTGTCTTCAACAAAAATGAAACCAAACATAGGGGCTTTGAAACAATGTAGGTTGGTGCTATCAAATAGTATCCTGACCAATTGCAAAGAAAGCTACAAGGTTGTATGAGTGTAACGACTTGTTTCAAGACATTTCTTTTCTTTCTTCAGTATTGTAGTTACAGCAGCCAGCTTTGAGGCAATGATCTCCAGATGTTTCATCATCCCCAGAGGAAAATGAGAGTTTGCAGTACAACACATCTAGTTGGCATCAGGATAAAATCTATAGCGGAAATGCTTTTGTATTACAGGCATGCAAAATTTAATCATAACTATGCTATTTGTTTCCAGATGCAGTTGTTGCTCTGAGGTCATACATTAACGGAGACAACATGATCCTTGCTTTGTTTATAAGACAATCAAATGCCGTACTCCAGTGTATTAAATGTAGGAGCAGCTGAAAATCATATTTCTGTTTACAGCAGAATACTTGAAACAAGCCATACTGCAGAGCTGTGATTACAGGATTGGTGGTCATACAAATTATACATGTGCAGTTACACAAGACCACATGCTTATTAAAATTAGACTCTGGGAGTGAAAGGCCTGGCCAATCAATTCAGCCACACAAGACAAAAAGGTGAAGGAACCTCAAATTTCAGGACTGCAAATACCTTTTTCTAAAAGGTGATGGGTAGAAGAAAATATTGCAAGAGTAATTCTATAGTTTTAAAGCTCTCACTAGTAAAAAATAGTGGATGACATATAACGTCCTTATACAGCATACTTAGCTGTAAGTCATGCTTTACAAAAAAAGAGACCAAGTTATATAGAAGGCACATTGCAAAGAAAAACAAACAAATCCTAACACATATTGTTTCTGGGTTTGAATAACGCTGTTTCAGAGACTGTAGAAGTTGAAATTTGAAAGTTACCTCCTTAATTTGTTTTCCAAAAGTCATTATCCCGTTTACTATAATGTAATAAGTATTTATTATTTTTTAAATGTTGGTTGATTAGAAGGACTAAAAAACACTAAGTGTAACATAAAATCAGTCAGTTTTCTAAATGTTCATATATGTAATTTTACTGTTAGTTATAATTCACATCAGTTATGGCTACAATGAGATACACCAGGGGAAGTTAGTTTGCTACTACAGGTAGTTCTCAACTTATGACTGTAAGGGAACCAGGTCATTATAATCAAAAGCCATGATGGTTATAAAATGAGTAATCACATAACCGAGCCAATTTTACAAGTTTAGTTTTTGTGGTGGCCATTTAACAAATACCACTGTTGTAAAGCAGATACTGTCACTATAAAGCAAATTCCACAGTCATTAAGTGAACTAATTGTTTCCTATGGAGCATTTTTGCCCAAAAACAGAAGTAAATGTTGCTTTTTAAGCAAAAACATAATTAAAATGCATTCACGTGACTGCATGATGATGCAAACATCCATGAATGTAAATCAGTTGGCCAGCATCTGAAGTGTAATCATATGACCATAAGAAAAGGTCCTGCCATCAGAACTTTGGATCTGGGCTGTAAGAACCCATTGGGGAGGTCATTGAAACAGTCGTTTAGTTATAAGTTGAAGGTTACCTATGTGGTTCAGTCTAATTCTCAAACTGTACCATTTGTTACACTCTTTAGAGATTTTGGAGTACTAGGTTGCTTATAAATATTTAGCTGTAAAACCCACAAATTTCAATACAGACATTGCATACAGATGGTCCTGACTTCCTAAATGCTTCATTTAGCAATTGCTTCAAGCTACAAAGATGGGAAAAAGCAGATCTGGAAACAAATCTTATATTTATTATTCCCAGTCATATGATCACTATTCAGGTGTTTTGCAACTAGCACACTTTTATAAAGAACATTGTTTTGAATTTTCAAACGTGTGTGTGTCTGAAATTTGTACCTGTGAATTTTTGGGAGGAGTCTACTAGAGAGCCCGACAGAACAATGATCATATGATTTTTCCACTTAGTAACTGTGGTGCTCACTGATGAAATTGCCAGTCCTAATTTTGGTCACCAAGCAAGAGCTACCTGTATATAAAATTGCACTGTAGAGTTCCAGTTGATATTGCTGCGAGATTGGATGTGAGGTGTATTCTCCCTGTTGGAGGACTACAAAAGGAGCTAAAGCCACCCTGTAGGGGTGGCGAAAAAAAGAGGGATATCCTGCAGGTTGCGAAGAATTGCAACTATTCTGCTGACCCAGGGCTTTCTTCCCTCTCATCCATTGTTTACCTAGAATCTAACCCTCAAAGAGAAAAAAAGTCCAAGAAAAGAGACTCTTAGAATTATCTGTTAAAGTGGTGAATAATTACTTAGAGAAAAATCCCAGACTGAAAAGAAAGGAACTAAGGATAGAAAAATAAAACATTTTTAAAACATAGAAAATTGGACTTTTAAATTGGGTAGGTGCTGTTTTGGAAAGGCATTTTAAAATGCTGGAACTATCTACTTAAATAACTGACTTTGCTTCCATAAATCAAAATAAAATTGGATTAAATATCTGTCAGATCTGAGACAATAGTGAAACCTAAGCTAATTGTGCCACTTACTGATCAATGGAAAATACACCACATTCCTACAAGTCTGAGAAAATTTCTAATAAGAGAAATTATCAACATTTATCTGGAGGACTGCTGTTCTATATTTATATACTTTATGATTACTAGACGTTCAACTGCAAGAACAAGGAAGATAAAATGATTTTGAAAGTTAAGATATATGATTAAACATATAGAGTTGATTTAAGGAGATATTTGGAATTGATTGAATAATCATGGACTACCTAAATAAAACTGATTGAATAATCCTGGGATAAATAGAACTATGATTATTGTACTCTCTGAGGAGCAACATTAGGCCTGAATATGTGTTTTTTACACTATTGAGCAAGAGTAGGGCTTATTAAAATAAGATGAGATGCTTCACCCAGAGAAATGAATGCAATTTTAAAAGAAATGGCATTGATTCCAAAGCATTAATGACATTGTAACAAAGAACCACAGAGAGATAAAGAATCTAATGCATGGCATAGATGGAAAAATAGAAATATTCTACAAGGAACAATGAATAAAGATCAAAATGTCTAGGAAAGAGATGAGACAACAGAAAGAATGGAGGAAAAGACAGAAGAGATAAATCAGCAAATAAAACAAAACACAACAACACGAAGACAATAAGGATAATAATGACTGATTAAACAAGTAAAGAGAAAAGTATTTTGAAAGATTAAGTATTCAGTATTAAAATGGGCAAAAGATGACAAAAAGGACATGCTTTTTAATATAATTGTGGCCTGACTAAAAGCTAGAATAGAGATAGAAATAAGGATACACACTTTTATATAATAGAACAAAAGCAACAGCTAGACAGAAAGATTAGAAGTTGAAAGATGATATTATTATGTATGTTTAAATAATATGGTGATTGGCATTAGAATGGCACTTTGAAACATGGAACACCTAAATAGCATTTAGGTGAAGGACTATATCTTAATGCAAACATGTGTATCAACATTAAGGTTAGTAAGGGTGGCCTGACTAAAAGATAGAATAGAGGCAGAAATAAGAAATAGGGGGAGTATTATTATACACATTTTTATGTAATAGAAAAAAAGCAATAACTAGCTGGAAACATAGGAGGTTGAAAGATGGTATTACTATGTGTTAGATATTTGCCTGGGTGACCTACCCAGACAGGGTAAAAGTCAAAAGTTCAGATTTGTTTATTGCATGTTGATTGGTTGCCTTCTTTTGGTGCTTAAAATGTATTTTTGTAAAACTGCCCTGTTGCTGGGCTAGATTGTATAAATAGGAGAGCTGTCATTGTATAGAGCTCTCAATACTCCATTGCTTCTTGACTGAATTGACTTCCTTGTCCTGTTAGCGAAATAAACCTTGCTTGATTCAACCTTGCTTTGAGAGTTATTACATTGGCGACGAGGAATGTGATTGGCATAAGAATGGCACATTGAGACACTGAACAATGGAAATAATGAAGGATTATATCTTAATACCAACATGTGTATTAATATTAGTAGCACTACTTTGACTAATGTACAAATATTATTAAAATCATTATTGTTATTTGGATCAATATGAACGACACCTAGATGCCATTTATTGGTATTGATGTATATTTTAAAATAGAATAAATATATATTTAAAGAATGCACTGTGCATTCCCATACACACTTAACAGAAAGCAGGTCCCTGTATAAAATGCGTCTATTCTGACCAATTTAAATAGATTATATACACATGTGTGAAAAGTAATGCTCTTCTATAGTACAGTAATGATTGGCAAGCTGTTTCATGATTCAAATACAGTGATACCTCGTCTTACAAACGCCTCGTCATACAAACTTTTCAAGATACAAACCCGGGGTTTAAGATTTTTTTGCCACTTCTTACAAACTATTTTCACCTTACAAACCCACCGCCGCTGCTGGGATGCCCTGCCTCCCAACTTCCATTGCCAGTGAAGCACCCATTTTTGTGCTGCTGGGATTCCCCTGAGGCTCCCCTCCATGGGAAACCCCACCTCTGGACTTCCGTGTTTTTGTGATGCTGCAGGGGATTCCCAGCAGTGCAAAACCGGGCGCTTTGCTGGCAACGGAAGTCCGGGGATGAGGTTTCCCAGCGAGGGGAGCGTCAGTGAAATCACAGCATTGCAAAAACACAGAGGTCCGGAGGTGGGGTTTCGAGGACTTCGGTGTTTTTGTGATGCTGCGATTTCACTGATGCTACCTTCGCTGGGAAACCCCTCTGGACTTCCGTTGCCAGCGAAGCGCTCATTTTTGCGATGCTGGGATTCCCCTGCTGGGATTCCCCTGCAGCATCGCAAAAACACAGAAGTCTGGAGATGGGGTTTCCCATGGAGGGGAGCCTCAGGAGAATCCCACCAGTGCAAAAACAGGTGCTTTGGATGGCAAAAGGGGTGAATTTTGGGCTTGCACGCATTAATCGCTTTTCCATTGATTCCTATAGGAAACATTGTTTCGTCTTACAAACTTTTCACCTTAAGAACCTCATCCCGGAACCAATTAAGTTTGTAAGACAAGGTATCACTGTATCTGATCATTAGAACGCTGGAGCCAGCCTATAAGTAAGGAATGGGCAATTAACGTTCAAAAGGAGCCATATGAGAAACTGGGACTATTGTGGAAAGCTGTTGGGGCCATCTTGCCCCTGCCCCTCCCACTGACACCGCCTTGCCCCTGCTGGGGATCCTATATCAGTACCTGTCTCAAATGCTATTGTTCTCCTCTGATACTCTGTCCTCGCTGCTGCTACCCTACTTCCCACCACTGCTGCCACCACAAACCCTGCTGCTGAAACCTCCAACACAGCCAATGCCATCAGGGTCATGTGTCAGATTGGATATGCTTGCAGGCCATAAAATGTCCAAGTCTATTGTAAATAAATATCTACTGTTATTAAATGAACAAGTTCTAAACAACTGCTTTAAAAAGCTGTCCATGTATCAGAACAGAGGTGGGTTCTGGATTCTTTTGCTCCAATCTGCTCAGGGTCGTGCGGTGTGTCTGCGGGCGCTTTGTGCAACACTCGCTGCAATAAAATAATAGCTTCTGCGCATGTGCTGAAGCAAAATCCAAGATGGCAGCGCCCACCAACAGAACTGGCTCTGTGATGTCATCAACAAACTACTAATGGTTCTAAAGAACCGGTTCGAACTTGATAGGAACCCACCTCTGGTACCGCTAATCAATGTTCCCTCTAATTTTTTTCCGGTGTGGGCGGAAAAGTATAGTGTCTGAGCGACAGTCCCTTTGGGACTGGGCGGCATAGAAAAATAAATAAATAAATAAATAAGAAAAAAATTCCCTTCGTTTTTTATTAAAAGAAATTAATAATAAAACAAAACCAAAATCTATTACTGTACTATTATTATCTTCTCTTTTTCCATTCCTGTCTCCTCCCCCCTTGTGTGTGTGTGTGTGTGTGTGTGTGTGAACTCTTGAACTATTTTCAATTAGAGGTGAGCTATTGGAAATGGTTCAAGAGTTCACACACACCCACAAACACACACACACACACACACAAACACAAATGGCTGGGGGTTTTTTTCTCTGTTATTATTTGGGTGCTTTTTACCATATGCTTTAAATCAAGAGTCATTTCTCTCTCCCCCTCTTGCTCTCTCTCTCTTTCTCTCTCTCTATTGCTTTCTCTCTCTCTCTCTCTCTCACTCTTTCTTTCTATCTCTCTTGCTTTCTTTCTCTTCTCTCTTGCTAGCTCTCTCTCCTCCCTTTCATCTCTCTCTCTCTTTTGGCGGAGGAGGAGAGGGGGCGGATCGGGTGGGCGGGGGGCAGAGCCGAGAGGCCAGGGGTGCGTTTTTCCGGAGGCACCGTGGGGAGGCAGGGGAGGCAGCGGCTCCCTTTCCCCCTACTGCCGCACCTCCCTGCCCCCGCGGGCTGGCAGGGGGATGGGGAGCGCGCGCCCATGGAAAAGGGCGTGTGTGGGGTATTTTGGGGCGCACGCACATGCGCGCAGCTTACAGGGGACAGTGCCGTTAATTGTGCACAACTCCACAGCTCTGGCACACAAATTTATTTTATTTACTTATTTACTTATTTTATTTATTTTATTTTTATGCCGCCCTTCTCCTTAGACTCAGGGCGGCTTACAACATGCTAGCAATAGCATTTTTTAACAGAGCCAGCCTATTACCCCCACAATCCGGGTCCTCATTTTACCCACCTCTACCCAATGCGGGATTGAGCTCAATTTTGCTTTCTGCACCTGTGTAGGAAGCAAAATCTCGCATAGGGATGCTCGTCCTACATGCGCGGAAGCAAAAACCTCGCTGAAATGTGCACAGCTGTGCGAGATTTTGCTTCCCGCATCTGTGCAGGAAGCAAAATTGCGCTTGATCCCACATTCGCGCGCCAGTACTGTGGAGTTGTGCACAATTAGCCATATCAGCAGGAGCCCACCACTGATTAGTACCTAATTAGGAAGCCAAATATGCTCTGGTTTCAGTTTCTTTGCAGTGTATTCAGCATAAATTAGGGGGGGAGGGGAAATCTTCTTACCCAGTGGATAGCATGCAAGTAGTTAAATTGGAGGGTTCATCATTGCAGTGATGTTATTTTGAATTCTCTATGTAAAAAGTGTCACTTTCATGTACTCTTTTTCCCTTTTTCATATCTGGACTTTTATCTGCATTGTTTTGAAAAGCGAATGTGTCACTAAATCATTCCTCATGGGCAGGACTACACAGCTGTACAACTATCTCTTGTTTTATTTCAGATCTTTAAGGGTTTTTTTGGAGGGAGTTTAGAATCTCTGCCTTTGAGCTTTGATCAAGAAAATCAAAGCATTTCCTCTTTGATTTTCGCTAGATCTGAGTGGAGGGGAGGGACCCTTTACAGCCCCTCAGCTGGACAAACAGTGTGGAGCAGTTAACTTGACTAATGGCAGCCAATTGTAACTCTTTCGGAGGGAAGAGTTTTGAAAGAATAATGTCCTCGTCCTCCAAGTTAAGAATTAATATACATTTTTTATTTGGCATGCACTATTGAATAGAGCATTTGATTACTTTAATAATAACAACAAATCCTACATTTTCCCATGCAGGAGAATTATTTTTCTATATGTAGAGGATTTAATGCTTACATTAACTACCCTGAGGCTAGTTACAACAGGTTGTTATTTCCTTAGCCTGTTGGTCAGTCTTCAAATGCCAGTTCCTCTGATTTTGGCTACCCTTCTCATTAACTTAGCCTGCATTTCAATAACTTTCTGTCCTTTTTGTGTTTTTCTTTCTTTCCTGTCTTACTCAGTCAACTAGGAGCTTTAAGGGCAGACTAGATGGACCATGAGGTCTTTTTCTGCTGTCAGTCTTCTTCTATGTTTCTATGTTTAAAGAAAGAGCTATTATACATATTTCTTTTTTCAAGCATTTTTCCTCAAGTTCTCAAGCAAATGAATTTTTATTTCACTTTTTTGTCCCAGAGAACTTTCTTATACCTTAGCAATTTTAGGTTCAATGGAAGTAGGTCCTTTAAAAAAAAAAAAAATTAAATTAAATTTCATAGACAAACATGACATACATAACATGCAACACGTAGTGGAGCTACAGTCGCTCCACTCAGAGTAGAAGTCATCTTTATATTTAAGCATTAAAAAAATGAAAAGAAAAAATCTTGCTGTTGTTTAACACCGTCTATAAAATACTTAAAAATATCAATTATAAAGTGGTAAATAAGAACACATCTAAAATATTTAGCAACACATATAAAATTTTTAAAATTCTAACTTAAATTGAGCTAAGATAAAGGAAAAAAAGGAAGAAAAAAGACGAAAGAATAAGGGTAGAAGAAAAAAGGAGTTCACATTTATATTGTGAATAATCATCATCTACTACAATATAACTACTAAATGCTGATATATTTAAAGTAAAATAACAATAAAATTATCTCTCTTTCTTTGTATCCCACCAAGTAGGCCCTTTAAGGCCATAAAATATGTAGTTACCTTTGATTTAAGGGATAAGGTGATGACTTATAGATTATTTCTCTTCAGAAAAATTCCTAACAGTATGTTCAGAATGAAAATTTATTGTACATTCCCCATCCCTTAACTAAACAAAAGAATCAGACTACAAAAATAACAATAGTATTTTTAGAATTGCTTTTGGCAATCCACAGGAGGAAGTCGATCAGAAGAAGAGATTTCAAACTTCCTTAAGATCTCCATTGGTAGCAGCCCTGGCTTGGACAGTAAATACTGTATTGGCTTTCTTGACTACATGCTTTATTGGAAACTCCAGCAAGTCTACACAACAAAGGAGGCGTTATTTTACACCTCCTTTTAGCTGTCCACTTTAACTGATATTGAAGATTTAGCATATATTATCCAAATCTGAAAAGCTTCCAGCCATCATGGATCATCTTAACCTGGATATTATTATTTAGAGCAGTGTTTCCCAACCTTGGCCACTTAAAGATATTTGGACTTCAACTCCCAGAATTCCCCAGCCAGCAAATGCTGGCTGGGGAATTCTGGGAGTTGAAGTCCAAATATCTTTAAGTGGCCAAGGTTGGGAAACACTGATTTAGAGCATCTGATTAAAATGATTCAAGATGGTGGCTGTCTAAGGTTTCAAAGAGGACACCACGATATCTCAGCCATCTTTGTGGGAGAATAGCCCGCATGCTTTTGCCATATTTTCCCTCACTGAAGTGAAATAAAATGTATGGCAACCAGTAGTGGGTTCTAATTCCCATCACTACCAGTTCGTGCACTTGCACATGTATGCAACGCTTCTGGTCATGTGCAGAAGTGTCTCGGGTGGTTGGTTGGGTGGAGCCTTCTTCAGCCATTGCTACTGGTCCACTGAACTGGGCTAAACCAGGAGCTACCCACCACTGAGAGTCACCCTTTAAACTGTTCTATGTTCCCATTACGTACCTATGTTTATAAAATACATTTGCTTGTATGTGTATAACAATAATGGGAAAAAGAAATGCCTGGGTTTGAGGGGCACTATTCTGTGGTTGTACCTCATTCTCATATCTTTGTCTGTAGTGACGATTGACTAATGATATGTCAAGAATCTATGATGCAGCGAACACCAATTAAGTTGAGTATATTTAAATTGATCCTTGAATAGCATCCTTTAAACTACTGTCTTAACCACGAATTATCTAGGTCCAGTTACCACATTAACCATGGGTTCCTCTAAGTCCCACTTATTATTAAATAGTATTACTACATCTATGCTGGAGAAATTGAATGACAACAAGGTAACAGCAAATTTCTGCTTTCATTTTTTTTTTTGGGTGGGCGGGGTGTTAGTCTTGTTTTTTTAGTCTGAGTGTGATAGCTCTAAAAGTAGATCTATTTGAAACCTAACAGAATGGATGACAGAATAATAGAGTTGGAAGTGACCTTGGAGGTCTTCTGATCCAACCCACTGCTCAAGCAGCTAATCCTATACCATTTCAGACAAATGGTTGTGGGTGTTGGGCACCACATCTTTTGGAGACAAGTTGTTGCATTGATTAATTTGTCTTAACAGGCAGGAAATCATTAATTCTAAGTTGGTTCTCTACTTGATTAGTTTCCACCCATTGTTTCTTGTTCTGCCTTCAGGTGCTTTGGATAATAAGTTGACTCCTCTTCTTTGCGGTAGCCCCTTAGATATTGAAGCACTGCTATCATCTTATCTCCATTTCTCTCCAGTTCTTCTTTTCATTAAACTAGACATACCCAATTCATGCAACTGTTCTTCATATGTTTTAGCCTTCATCTTTGTTGCTCTTTTCTGCATTCTTTCTACCATCTCAGGAACTAAAACATGATGCAATATTCCAAGTGTTATCTACTACAATCTACTTAGAATATGACCCGATTTTCAGAATTGTATTTGTACAGTATATCATTACATGCCTAGCAATATTGCTTTACATGAGCAGAACTGTTAAAAAGATTGTTGTCAGCTATTATTAACGAATGCAAATAATGCTTTCACTTTCATTTCCAAAAACTGAATTTGATTTTCCTTTTCAGAATTTTCAAATGACAAAATGATACTACCACTAGTGTCCACTGCGAGGCAGCAGGTGATTGGAATTATAAAGGTTTAATATAAACCAAGGTTGTTTGAAACCTGCATGTTCATATTTACTCCTTTCATAGAATATTGCTGCAGGGATTTTCCCAGGGAGTTGTCAATGATTTGTAAAGAATACATCCAAAGGATGAATTAAAGATGTTAACAGTAGTTTATACCTGATACGATATGTGATGGAATTATTAACTGGACCCAACCTGAATTGAAAAACAAGAACACTAATCCATAAACAACAATTAGCAGTTTAGAAGACATGATAAAAATTTCTTAATTTCACAACACTTGGACATACTTGGTAGAATCCTCCCGAAAATTCACAGGTACAAATTTCAGACACACACACGTTTGAAAAGTCAAAACAATGTTCTTTATAATGAAAATTCACTTAAACCAAGCCCTCTTTTTGTATAGCAAAGAGCACTCGTCTCCAAACAAACTGGTAATTTGTACAAATCCCTTATCAGTTCTGAGATACTTAGCTTGCAGCTGTGAGGCAATTCACAGTCCTTCTTCCTTCACAAAGTGAAACACACTTTGCTCTGGTTTAGTTTCAAAGTGGGGAAAAATCAGCACACAAAGGTCAAAGTCAGCAAAGCAGGCACGAAACACAATGATCAGATAATCCTCCACAATGGCCAAACCCACAGGCTGCTATTTATAGCAGCCTCACTAATTACCACAGCCCCACCCAACCACAGGTGGCCTCATTTTCTTTGATAATAATTTCTCAGTTGTTGCTGCCTATGCATAGCTCTCCTCATGCGTGGCTGTATCATTAACTGTTGTTCTGAATCCAAGGAGGAGCTAGATAATTGATCTCCTTCTGAGCTGTCTGCCACACTCTCCTCCTCCCTGTCACTCATGTCTTCTTGGTCAGAGGAGCCTTCATCAGCAGATTCCACCGGGAGCAAAACAGGCCTGCAGCATGTGGATGTCTCCCCCACATCCACAGTCCTTGGGGCAGGAGCTGGGCCAGAGCTAACCACAACAACCTGGAGCCACAAAAGAAGCCCACTTGATTAGGAAGGGAGGGAAGTCCTGGCTCACCTTGCTCTGCTCTCTGAGGAAATGACCACAAAATCAGATTAGTTGACGCGTGCACATGTGTACTCTGGAAACAGGAAAATCATCTTTCTGGAGTGCACATGTGCAATGAGGTTTCTGGCAAACCTGCGTGCATGAAAACCTGGTGGCCAGCACACCAGAACTTGGAAGAACAACAAGCGACGGCTCAGCGTGCCGGGACAAATGGTTCTGTTTGCCACTTCCAGCGCATGTGCCATAGGTTCGCCATCACAGGTATATGGTATGGAGTCTCAAGTTACTTTCTTTTGTATGTTTTTTTTTAAAAAAAGAATAATGCAGTTGTCCAAAGGCCAGAAACATCATAATCCTAGTTTTCACTGAGGTGCTACATCAGGGATTTGAGTGTTCCACTTCAGGATGCTACTTGACTAAGAAAAAAACATCTTGTAACCAAATGCCTCTGCACTTGAAAATAAGAGTCTAATCAAGCATGTCAAGCACAACCTTTTTTTCATTTCCTTCTTGCACAACTATAGGAAAAAAAATAAAGAAACAAAATGGGAAGGAAAGAAGAAACAAAAAGAGGGGGTTGTTGTTGTGAAATTACATTTCCCCCCTCAAAGTATCATTAATGTAAAGACAGCCTTAAATTTATGTTAAGTATTACCAAAAAACAAAGCAACAATTAAAAATATAAGAATTATCTATTGGAATAAATGGCTATGTAGAAACTTTTACTAATTGCCCGTTGTAATTCTTACACATCTTAGACATGGCTTGTTTGACTGTGTGTTGTTGCAGGAGTGGTTGGTTGGAGGTTTATTGTTTTTTTTAAATTTTATTTTCTATATTGTTTTTATTGTTTGTAAGCCCCTAGAGTTGCTGTGAGTGAGTAAGAGTCTATAAAAATATAAAAAACAAACAAACACTACATAAATACACACACACCCGCGGTATATACATTCTTGTTGTTTTTGCTAATTATTGAGTTGAGAAAGCTATCCTCAATACAATACAATAAATTAGGCATAATATAATATTTAAAGAGAAACGCACATTTCAGTTGGGATACCAATCCACATGCAGAATTATAGTCCACAAATGCCTTCCAGGTTGAATTAAATTGCATAAAGGTAATCCTACTACATACTATATTCCTACTACAGTTGAAAGTTGTGATGGTCATAAAGCTAGCCATCACATGACCAGATAAATTTGTGTAGCAGTCATTAAGAAGTTGTAAAATGATGAATGTGAGTGTAAAGTAATTATTGCGATGGTAAAGTGAACCCATTGTTCACTATTTTGCAAAAACGTTGCAAAATGAAGTCATCTGACCAGGAGACACTGCAGATCGGCCATAAATATGGGCCAATTGCAGTCATATTTGTATTATATATATTGTATTTATTAGATTTGTATGCTGCCCCTCTCCGAAGACTCGGGGCGGCTAACAACAATAAAAAAGACAATGTGAACAAATCTAATATTAAAAATAATCTTAAAAACCCCAATTTAAAGAACCAATCATACATACAAGCATACCATGTATAAATTCTATAAGCCTAGGGGGAAGGGAAAATTTCAATTCCCCCATGCCTGATGACAGAGGTGGGTTTTAAGGAGCTTGCGAAAGGCAAGGAGGGTGGGAGCAACTTTGATATCTGGGGGGAGCTGGTTCCAGAGGGTCGGGGCCACCACAGAGAAGGCTCTTCTCCTGGGTCTCGCCAAACGACATTGTTTAGTCGACGGGACCCGGAGAAGGCCAACTCTGTGGGACATAACCGGTCGCTGGGATTCGTGCGGCAGAAGGCGGTCCCAGAGATATTCTGGTCCGATGCCATGAAGGGCTTTATAGATCATAACCAACACTGCAATCATTGGTGTGGGTAGCCATTAGAACTGGGTTGTAAGAACCTTTGTGGTCTGTTGGAACTTTGGGTGGTTGCTAAGCAACAGGTTGTAAGTCAAGCCTTCATGTATCAGATTTGTTCTTTAAATACAAAGTTATTTTTGAAATTGATGCACATCATCACAGCTTAGTTTGCCATCTTCTCCCTTTCTGCATTATTTTCACACATTTATGATATGTAGGAGTATTCAACTGTGTAAGTCCTGTAGCAGCTTGAATGACAGAACCCCAGACCCAAGTCTTGCTGCCACTGTGAATAGCAGTCTTTAATTGCCTTTCCCTCCTATGATGGGAAATTACTCTACATCTGTTTCTCCCCTGAAAGTGGGAGGCAGGGAAAGAGAAGGCAGGCCTTTGCCCGCTCATCAATTCCCCGGAGGAAATTCTTCCCGGTAATGGAGCTGTATTGCCCCTCTGGAGATGATATTTTTCTGCCTTGGCAGAGAAAGAGTCAACATTTCTCAGAGGAAGACTATTGTCTCTGGCTGCCTCATTAATAGAAAGATGACTTGACTTGTTTCCACATGAGATTTGAATGGATCCACACACGCTTGTATACAAGTTCGAAATGTCATCATTCAATGACCCACACCTGAATATGTGAATTCTGTACCATCTGGTGTGACAACTTGAAAACTCTGGTGACAGTGGTTTATTTGAGATGCTTTTCCACACTTTAATGGATTTTCAAGCATGAGTGAGATATGTGCCAAATTTCTGTTATTCGTATCTCGGTTAAAGTTGTAATATCTTCCTTAGAGGAAAAAAGGGGCTCCCATACAGGAGTCAGATAAAAGTTATTGAATCAGAAGGACATAGCATTTATATTCTTATGAGAGATACAAATCACATTTTGATTTAATATGTTGCATAAACAAAGGCAGAGCAGGAAACAAGAAAACAATTTATTTCAGTTATTGTGCTCTGTACAGTTTATATTAATAGTGGCATTCATATACTATATAATGATGATTAGTTCCTACATCATGCAAATCCCAAACTAGGAAACCTTCTTAACTGAAGCGCTGAACTCAGCTGGATTCTAGGACTGGGAATTGACAAAATAACATCAGGCTTACATCACTGATATAACACCTCTGTTACCACAAGGAATATGGAAGGGTATTTATTTTATTTTATTTATTCATTTGTCCAATACACAATACATATGGAAGAGAATAGACATGAAGTAATATATCTAATAAATAATAATAATAATAATAATAATAATAATAATAATAATAATATTTGAGCCGGGGTGGCGCAGCAGGTAGAGTGCTGTACTGCAGGCCACTGAAGCTGACTTGTAGATCTGAAGGTCAGCGATTCAAATCTCATCACTGGCTCAAGGTTGACTCAGCCTTCCATCCTTCCAAGGCAGGTAAAATGAGGACCCGGATTGTGGGGGCAATAGCATAGCTCTGTTAAAAAAAGTGCTATCACAATACTAGACAACACAGTATCAACAGTAGACACCTTCAAATTTCTAGGTTCTATCATATCTCAAGACCTAAACTGGTCACCTAACATCAAAAACATAATCAAAAAAGCACAACAAAGAATGTTCTTTCTGAGCCAGCTCAGGAAGCTCAAACTGCCCAAGGAGCTGCTGATTCAGTTCTACAGAGGAATCATTGAGTCTGTCATCTGCACCTCTATAACTGTCTGGTTTAGTGCTGCAACCCAACAGGACCGACACAGACTTCAGAGGATAATCAGAATTGCAGAAAAAACAATTGCTGCCAATCTGCCTTCCATTGAGGACCTGTATACTGCACGAGTCAAAAAGAGGGCGGGTAAAATATTTACTGACCCCTCACATCCTGGACACAAATTGTTTCAACTCCTACCCTCAAAACGTCGCTACAGAGCACTGCACACCAAGACAACTAGACACAAGAACAGTTTTTCCCCGAACGCCATCACTCTACTAAACAAATAATTCCCTCAACACTGTCAGACTTTCTACTAAATCTGCACTTCTATTCTACTAGTTTTTCTCATCATTCCTATCACCCATTTCCTCCCATGTTGACTGTATGACTGTAACTTGTTGCGTATATCCTAAGATTTTTATTAATATTGCTTCTTCATTGCTTATTGACCCCTATGACAATCATTAAGTGTTGTACGACATGATTCTTGACAAATGTATATTTTATTTTATGTACGTTGAGAGCATATGCACCAAGACAAATTCCTTGTGTGTCCAATCACACTTGGCCAATAAAAATTCTATTCTATTCTATTCTATTGCTAACATGTTGTAAGCCACCCTGAGTCTAAGGAGAAGGGCGGCATAAAAATTGAATAAATAAATAAATAAATAAATAAATAAATAAATAAATATATATATATATATAAAGATAATATGTAAAAATAGAGGAGAAGATATATGAAAGATATGTTTAGCTATATGAAAGATATGTTTAGATTTACATACACAAATGTGACTATGTATACATTTACATATGTATGCATAACGCCTCATACAAGATGAAAATGCTAGCTACTTTTATTTTCTTTGTGGTAGACCAATTCAGGATACTGTACAACAGGTTGCAATGTTCTCTGCCTATGGAGACTCACCATAACTTGTAGAACAGTTGCCAATTGTATGGTGATTCTCCATCAGGTCCATTTAAAAAAAAAAAGCTGTTCTTTTCTGTCTCAGCAGATGGCGGTATCTTTTCAGATTTGTCTAGACTTGGAAACTAAGCAGAGTTGGACCTGGCTAATATTTGGATGGGAGACTCTTAGAAAATGCAGAATAAAAGCAATGGCAAATCATTTCTACAGGATATCCAAAAACTGATGGAGTTGAAAATAACAGTACGGTGTTCCCTCGCTTTTCGCGGGGGATGTGTTCTGAGACCGCCCGCGAAAGTTGAATTTCCGCGAAGTAGAGATGCGGAAGTAAATACACTATTTTTGGCTATGAACAATATCACAAGCCTTCCCTTAACACTTTAAACCCCTGAATTGCAATTTCCCATTCCCTTAGCAACCATTTAGATTATTACTCACCATGTTTATTTATTAAAGTTTATTTAAAAAAATATTTATTAAAGGCAGATGAAAGTTTGGCGATGACATATGACGTCATTGGGCAGCAAAAACCATGGTATAGGGGAAAAAACCCATGAAGTATTTTTAAATTAATATTTTTGAAAAACCGTGGTATAGACTTTTCGCGAAGTTCGAACCCGAGAAAATCGAGGGAACACTGTACTATTCACATCTTCCTGCAGATCTCTTCCAATATCTCCTCATTTCCCCAAATATTTTTCTTTCAAAATATTTTTCTAATAATATATGGAAGCTCAGGTGAGAAAAGAAGCACTTTGGGTTTTATTATTAGAAATTAATACCAGATAACTTTCATTTCACTTATTTACCATTGTATTTATATTTATGTATTTATTATTTCAATTAATTATAACCCCTCATCTTTGTCTTGCTCACAAACAGATTGGCACGGATACTAAAAACAGGAGTATTTTCCACCCCATAAGTCCTTCTGTACTTATTACATGATTGCAGCAAACCTGGGCTTCAACCCACAGTCTTTCTACTGCCATTTAGTAAGGTCCTTAATTTGATTCATTTTGCAAGATTTTTGGAAGCTTACCAAATGTAACTGAGAAGCCATATGTTACACTGATCGTCTCTCTCTAAAAAAAAACACAACCTACCAGAGAGAGGTGTGAGTGTCGTGCAACTCAGGATTTAGGAACACAAAAAAATGCTCTGTGTCAAGTAAAACCATTGGTTGGTTTAGTTTACCATTGTGAAGTCATATTTATGATCCAAACTGATAGTTTCACAGAACAGATTCAGTCCAAGAACTTTAATAATAATAATAATAATAATAATAATAATAATAATAATAATGACTTCAGACTGACAAAATTCTGAAGCATAACACACCAGACATCCTGATTGTGGAGAAAAAGAAAGTATGGATCATCGACATCGCAATCCCAGGGGACAGCAGAATTGAGGACAAGCAGCTAGAGAAATTAGTGAAATATGAAGATCTAAAAATCGAGCTGCAACGACTCTGGCATAAGCCAGTGAAAGTGGTCCCAGTGGTACTTGGCACGCTGGGCGCTGTGCCAAAGGATCTCTGGACATTTGAAAATCATCGGAATTGACAAAATCTCCATCTGTTAATTGCAAAAGGCCGCTTTACTGGGATCGGCAAACATGATTGGCCACTACATCATGCAGTCCTGGTGCTTGGGAAGCACCTGACTGGTGATGAAATATAAAATCCAGCATAGTGAACTCGTTTGCTGTGTTGTATTGACATAATAATAATAATAATAATAATAATAATAATAATAATAATAATAATAATAATAATAATAAAAAAATTAGATTTGTGTGCCGCCCCTCTCTGCAGACTCGTGGCGGTCACAACAATAATAACAACAATGTGACAATGTAACAAATCTAATATTTAAAAGAAAGCATCTAAAAACCCATCATTTAAAAACCATACAACACAAGCATACCATACATAAAACTATATAAGCCTGGGGGAGATGTCTCAATTCCCCCATGCCTGGCGATATAGGTGGGTCTTAAGCAATTTATGAAAAACAAGGAGGGTGGGGGCAGTTCTAATCTCTGGGGGGAGTTGATTCCAGAAGGCTGGGGCTGCCACAGAGAAGGCTCTTCCCCTGGGGCCCGCCAGACGACATTGTTTAGTTGACGGGACCCGGAGAAGGCTGACTCTGTGGGACCTAATCGGCCGCTGGGATTCGTGCGGCAGAAGGCGGTCCCGGAGGTATTCTGGTCCAATGCCATGTAGGGCTTTAACTTTCTTGTTAGCATGCACGAGGGGCCTCATATATGTAATGACATCATCGCACAAGTGACATGATGTGACATTTGTTTCATGACCTGTATTGCATTGCACAGTTGTCTGTGGAGTCTGCGGAGAGGGGCGGCATACAAATCTAAATAATAATAATAATAATAATAATAATAATAATAATAATAATAACATTTTCAGTATTATTATGTATGCTTTTATTGTATATTCTGGAGAATTTAATGTTTAAGTGATTTTATGTTATAAATAACTGGAAGTAAGTTCTGATTCAACAGCGTGCTTGAATCTATATGTACATATTTCTAAACTGCTCATCCTCCTCAAAGAGGGGCTCTGGGCAGTTTACATTATAATAAACTGATAAGTAAAATATATAAACTTAGCATTAAAATTTAAAAACTAAATTAGGGTTAATTTTTTTTTAAAATTACAGAATAATGACATTGAATATCAAAAAGGGAGTAAAATCATAAGATGGTCATTTGGAATATTACAGATGGAAGAGACCTCAAGAGACTAGCAGCGCATGGTTGCATGATCTTCTGTGCTCTCCCCACTCCCCTTACAAGGCTGCAGAGCCAAGATTTGAGCCCTTTATGGAATTTATTTATTTATTTTGTCCAATACACAATGAGAGTTTAAGTGGAGATATATATATATATATATATATATATATATATATATATATATATATATATATATATATATATATATATATAATGTCACATGTTTTTTGCTGAATTTGAAAATTAAGGGAGACTAGGATAGATCTATTTCGGCCTTATTTTGGCCTCATCAGCTAGCCATACCCACTGGGACTTGAACCTGCAACCTTTGCCTTGTAAGGCAGAGAATTATCCTCTAGGCTACAGTATCCAATCCCTTCAGTCTGCACCAGGGAAGGGTTACATATTTTTGTGTCGAATCACCCTGGTGTATTGAAGGAAGCATCACAGCTCCTTATTTGTATTTTTATGTATATATATATATATACATACACATAGTAAAATACATGATGAAGGTTATAGAGGAGATACTCATAGTAAAATATATCTATGAAAGAATAGAAAAGAAGATAAAGTAATAGAACATATCAATGAAAGAATAGAAGAAGAGATATATGAATAGAAGAAAGGTATAGGAGATATAGAAGAGCAATAGGACAGAGGACGGAAGGCACTCTAGTGCACTTGTACTCGTCCCTTACTGACCTCTTAGGAATCTGGGTAGGTCAACCGTAGATAGTCTAGGGATAAAGTGTTGGGGGTTTGGGGATGACACTATGGAGTCCGGTAATGAGTTCCACGCTTCGACAACTCAGTTACTGAAGTCATATTTTTACAGTCAAGTTTGGAGCGGTTAATATTAAGTTTAAATCTGTTGTGTGCTCTTGTGTTGTTGTGGTTGAAGCTGAAGTAGTCGCCGACAGGCAGGACGTTGCAGCATATGATCTTGTGGGCAATACTTAGATCATGTTTAAGGCGACTTAGTTCTAGGCTTTCTAGGCCCAGGATTGAAAGTCTAGTCTCGTAGGGTATTCTGTTTCAAGTGCAGGAGTGAAGGGCTCTTCTGGTGAAGTATCTTTGGACATTTTCAAGGGTGTTAATGTCTGAGATGCGATGAGTTCCAAACGGATGAGCTGTATTTGAGGATGGGTCTAGCAAAAGTTTTGTAAGCTCTGTTAAGTAGTGTGAGATTGCCAGAGCAGAAGCTACGTAGGATTAGGTTTACAACTCTTGAAGCCTTCTTGGCTATGTTGTTGCAGTGGGCTTTGGCACTTAAATCTTTTGTTATTAGTATACCGAGAAATGCCAAGAGATTGGTGCCTTTCTTCATTTCTGAGGGCAGGATGCTCCACAAAGTAGAGGGAGCAACGACAGTTCTTTCCCTGAACTCCCCTTCAAGCTGATTTTTTTTTTGACTAGCAGGGTCGGCAGTATAGCTTCTCTGCCAGATCAAAAGTAACAGGTAATGAGATGGGGAAAATCCAGTTCTGTAGGTAACTTGGCCATGTAGAGAGTGAAGGGGATTAAACCTGTTTGCATTGGTTCAGGCAAACTGGTTGTTAATTTATTCCCCCAATCAAAATGGGTGCTGTACTGGGCTGCAATGGAGAAATAGGCAATTGAGTGGCTGGTGTGAGGAAAGGAGGAGGCTACTTTCCCTCTTTCTTCTCTCTCTCCTCCCTTCCTTTGTGCTGGCCGCTCCATTGCCCATTTTGGTCCTCTGGAAGCAACTCCCCCCAGAGATTCACACCACCCCCACCATTCCGGCCTTCTGAAAGGCTTTGAAAACACACTTGTGCCAGTAGGCCTTAGGCCCTTGAGCGATAGCACTCTGCTCTGGCCAGTAGCATCAACGACTGCTTGCTTTATACAGTGTTCCTTCGCTTTTTGCAGGGGATGCGTTCTGAGACCGCCCGCAAAAGATGAATTTCCGCGAAGTAGAGATGCGGAAGTAAATACACTATTTTTGGCTATGAACAGTATCACAAATCTTCCCTTAACACTTTAAAACCCTAAATTGCAATTTTCCATTCCCTTAGCAACCATTTAGATTATTACTCAACATGTTTATTTATTAAAGTTTATTTAAAAAAATATTTATTAAAAGCAGACGAAAGTTTGGCGATGACGTCATCGGGTGGGAAAAACCGTGGTATAGGGAAAAACCCGTGAAGTATTTTTTAATTAATATTTTTGAAAAACCGTGGTATAGACTTTTCGCAAAGTTCGAACCCTCGAAAATCGAGGGAACACTGTATTGGGTTTAAAATTTTGTATTTGTTTTTATTGCATGTACTTTGGGGAATTTTTTAATTTTTGTATTCATTTTACTATTGTACGCTGCCCTAAGTCCATCAGGAGAGGGGTGGCTTATAAATTCGATAAACAAACAAACAAACAAACAAACAAACAAACAAATAAATAAATAAATCTCTATTACAATACATTGCTCAGAATCCACTTTGATAGTGGGGTGTGTGCACGTAATTGAACAACTGGTTCATCCAGGGTCAAGTTGGCCATTGAAGGAGGCTTGTCCCGCATAGTTGGTGGAGCTGGAGGACAGGGATGGGCCACACCTCCTATGACAGCCAACCTGACCTTGGGAAAACCAGTTGCTAAATTATTTGAATCCCACCACTGCATGTAAAGCTTTAAGGTGTTGACCATCACTTGAATTGGATTGGAAGCAGACTGCTAACTCAGTGCAGTTTGTTTAGCAAGGGTGTTACATGTGTTCTTCAGTCATCCAATATGGTTTATATCTCCGGATCTGCAGCAGCTGAAGTTTCTGGATAATCTAGATGGTAGCAGGGTTGGACTACTGACAGGATGGGGTAGCAAAAATGGAGCTCCACCCCAGAGCACCCAATTTGCACAGAAAGATGTTGAAAGAAAATGCACAGTATCCTACATAGGCCATGCCCACACTGTGGTGTCTTGTTTGGGGTTCAGTTGAAGTTCTTTGTTTATTTGTTTGTTTGTTTGTTTGTTTGTTTGCTTACTTACTTATAAAGCCCTACATGGCATCGGACCAGAATACTTCCGGGACCGTCTTCTGCCGCACAAATCCCAGCGGCTGATAAGGTCCCACAGAGTTGGCCTTCTCTGGGTCCTGTCAACTAAACAATGTCATCTGGCGGGCCCCAGGGGAAGAGCCTTCTCTGTGGTGGCCCCGGCCCTCTGGAAACAACTCCCCCCAGAGATCAGAACTGCCCCCATCCTCGTTTTTTGTAAATTGCTTAAGACCCACCTGTATCGCCAGGCATGGGAGAATTGAGATATCTCCCCCAGGCTTATATAGTTTTATGTATGGTATGCTTGTGTTGTATGTGATGTTTTTTAGATATTAGATTTGTTACATTATTATTATTTATTATTTATTATTATTTATTAGATTTATATGCCACCCCTCTCTGAAGACTCGGGGCGGCTCACAACAGTAATAAAAAACAGTATAATAATGAAACAAATCTAATAATAAAATTACATAAAAACCCCCCAACAATTAAAAACCATACAGCACATACATACCAAACATAAAATACAAGAAAGCCTGGGGGAGATGTTTTAGTTCCCCCATGCCACATTGTCACATTGCTATTATTATTGTTGTGAGCCGCCCCGAGTCTGCCCCGAGATTATTATTTATTTATTCATTCATTTATTCGTTTATTTATTCGATTTTTATGCCACCCTTCTCCTTAGACTCATGGCAGCTTACAACGTGCCAGCAATAGCACTTTTTAACAGAGCCAGCATATTGCTCCCACAATCCAGGTCCTCATTTTACTCACCTCGGAAGAAGGGAAGGCTGAGTCAACCTTGAGCTGGTGAACCACTGGCCTGCAGATCTAGCAGTCAGCTTTAGTGGCCTGCAGACTGCGCTATCTCGGCTCTTCGTCCCCCATTCAGACTTCTCTAGCTTCCATGCATTACGAAAGGATCTCCACTGCATCATTCATTTCACCCAGGATGAGATTTATAAATGCATATCATCAGCGTATTAATGATATCCCATGGAGACAGAAGATAATCACCTAGAAGTTTCATGAAGATATTAAATCCTGGTTTTATTATTTCACTTTTAAAGTTATTGGTTTATTATTTTTTATTTTTTGTTTACAACCATGCAGGGCCATAGTTAATCTTTACGTATACTTCCTTATTGAATATGGCCTGAACGGAGCTTGAGACTTTCTGTGTGTAAAACATGTGCTCTGCCACTGTGTTCCAGGTCACAGGTAATTGAAAACAAGATGACATAAATTACATTCTACTATATCTGGAGGGCATTGTACTGGGAAAAGGGAGAAATAGAAAAAAGAATGAGATGATAAGATGAGATTTTATTGAGGTATGTTGTAATTCTCACTGATCTGTCCATGATCTTGGAAGCCTTAAGGCTGCTTATATTTTCTTCATCCCGCTTCTGTCCTGGTGCAATATCTGACCTCTTTTTATCTGTTTTTCTGATCCCTTCATCGCACTTGCTCTCTGCATTTCTCTCCAAAGCCTAGATTGCTGATTCATGCATAGGTTATAATTAAGTTGAAATCTTATTCTTCACATATGCCTTATGCTTAAAAATACCAACAACATAACTCTTATTTCTCTCTGTCTAGTCTATTGGAATTGTTTGGATTTAAATGAGAGGGCCTACCATTTAAGAAGAATAAGAAGAATATAATTTTTTTGGCCAAGTGTGATTGGACACACAAGGAATTTGTCTTGGTGCATATGCTCTCAGCGTACATAAAAGAAAAATATACATTTGTCAAGAATCATGTGGTACAACACTTAATGATTGACATAGGGGTCAAATAAGCAGTGAAGAAACAATCAATATTAATAAAGATCTTAAGATACAAGCAACAAGTTACAGTCATACAATCATAAGTGGGAAGAAATGGGTGATGAGAAAAAACTAGTAGTAATAGTAGTATAGTAACTTTGTTATATAGAGGATAGGTCCAGGCTACTAACAAAGATGGGGGAAGGATGAATGAGCTGGGCCATTCCTTGATGGCACATGACAAAGGTGGAGTGTACTAAGAGTGAAGTTTCTTCACAGCTGCTAGCTAAGTACTTAATGACTGCTTAAGGGAAATTGTACAGACTACCCGGTTGTTTTGGGATGAGTGCTCTTTGCAATACAAAAAGAGTGCTTAGTTTATTTTGAATTTTGTGATAAAGAACATTGTTTTGAATTTTCAAACATTTGTGTGTCTGAAATTTGTACCCTTGAATTTTCGGGAGACTCATGCCATAGAGCCCAGAAGAACAGTTAGTAAGTAGTTAAATAGGTAGCACTTTACTGTGAAGGTAACAGCATTCCATATAGTTTTGACTGTTTCAGGAGGTTTCTTGTTATTTTTTATTGGTATTTGGCTGTGAGCCACCCACAGTCCTTCGGGAGTTGGGCAGCATATAAGTCCAAACAAACAAACAAACAAACAAACAAACAAACAAACAAACAAACAAACAACTGAACAAACAAACAAACAAACAAACAAACAAACAAACAAACACATACATACATACTTGAGAGGTGGAATCCAGCTACATCTCCTTCCCACCCCTTTTGGAGAAAGATAGACAACTTCTGAAAATAGAAGAATTTTACTTTTACAGCAATGACAATTATGATTAGCTGTAGTTCTCATTTCTATCAAATCAAATGAGATGTCTTGCTTTGAAAGTGATAGTACTAATAAAGGAGAATATGTGTAGCTTGGGTTGAAATGACTTCTTAGGAATCTGGATAGGTCAACCGTAGATAGTCTAAGGGTAAAGTGTTGGGGGTTTGGGGATGACACTATGGAGTCCGGTAATGAGTTCCACGCTTCGATAACTCGGTTACTGAAGTCATATTTTTTACAGTCAAGTTTGGAGTGGTTAATATTAAGTTTAAATCTGTTGTGTGCTCTTGTGTTGTTGTGGTTGAAGCTGAAGTAGTCGCCGACAGGCAGGACGCTGCAGCATATGATCTTGTGGGCAATACTTAGATCTTGTTTAAGGCACCTTAGTTCTAAATTTTCTAGGCCCAGGATTGAAAGTCTAGTCTCGTAGGGTATTCTATTTCGAGTGGAGGAGTGAAGGGCTCTTCTGGTGAAGTATCTTTGGACATTTTCAAGGGTGTTAATGTCTTAGATGCGATATGGGTTCCAAACAGATGAGCTGTATTCGAGGATGGGTCTGGCAAAAGTTTTGTAAACTCTGGTAAGCAGTGTGAGATTGCCAGAGCAGAAGCTACATAGGATTAGGTTTACAACTCTTGAAGCCTTCTTGGCTATATTGTTGCAGTGGGCTTTGGCACTTAAATCTTTTGTTATTAGTATACTAAGGTCTTTAACCGAGTGGGGATTATCTGTGATAATTTGATTATTCAGTTCGTATTTGGAGTTCAGAGTTTTATCCTATGGGATTGGGTGGCATAGAAGTTGAATAAATTTAATTTAATTAAATTATCAGTGGACTTGATGTCCACAAATGGAGAGGGAGATAATCAAATGATTGATTCAGTGTTGTTGCTGCTGTAGGGTAGGGGATGGGTTGTGTCTATAATGTTTTGGATTTTTAATGCTGTAAGCTGTCTTTATGTGAGTTGGGCTGCCATATATATTTGTTTAATAAAAAAGTAAAATCCTAGCAGTACTATTAATTATTAGCACCAGTTTGAATTGAAAAATGCAGCACCAGCAACCAATCCAGATGTTATGTATTCCAATCTACTTTTAATTAAAATAAAGGCTGCAAATACTAAACTGTAAGTACAGAACTGCAACATTCCTTGGCGTTGCAATACTTTAATAATAATCCTCAGAAAGACATTCCTGTATTGCAGCATTAAGGGATTTTTGCAACCCCCCCCCCACCTCTTTCATCTCTTTATTACTATTCTAGTCACTCCACTCCAGAAGGGAGGGCGGAGCTCCTGTTCCATTTTCTCTAGCTCTGTCCTTTTCTATCAATAAACTCATCGCAGCAGTAATCTTACATACAGATAGTAAGAAAATCCAGCTGCTTTAAACAAGATTCAGTTTCATCCTGGAGTTTCAAGAGGATTTTCTCATTAGAACATGCAGCTTTGTTGATTATGGTGAGATGGCTGAAGATTTACATCCTCGACTAGCCATCAAGCTCTCAGGCTACCATCTGAGTCCAAAGCATATAATGTATTTCCTACAAGTAGACACTACAAGTGTTCACTTTCTATCATGTTGCTTAATATAAATATATTCTACTGAAACGTCTATTTTTTCCTGGGTTCTATTTGTCTTTTTGACTCTCAGACCTGACAATTATTACGGTGTAGAAAACTGCTTCTCTCTAATTCTCAACTAATGTCATGTTGTAGGAGAGATTTGACTTAAAAAAAAAGCTAAGCAAACAGCTCAATTAATTTTGAGCCAGCAAGCTGAATCTGAATGCATAAATCAAATTGCTGCAGCAGCAAGAATATTCCTTATTACTAAAGAGTTATAAAATGTAATTGCCAGCACTCCCTTCTCTTCTCCTCATGTCACTTTGTCAAACATCACATTTGAGTTCCTGTTTGGCTAGAAAAAGAGTAAGATTTTCCTCTTTTAAATTGGTCATGCCAACTCAAAATAATCAATCATGTTTGATATTTTTACATGCAAGGTAAAAATAATTCTTCAACTTTGGAGCTAATTAGCTATCCTCTTCCTTTTAGAACTGATCCTGAACCACCCCAAATTTAAGAGCTAGTATACTGTAATAGGTACAGTACAGGTTGTGGAAAAAAGATATTAAATTAAGTCAAATGTGTTTAGAATAGCAATAATTTTGTGGTGTAAGGTCTAATTTTTCAAACAGTAAGAACTCTTGCGTACAAAAATTTACCTAAAATTTTAGTGTCTTTGGAACGAGATTTTGAAGTCATAAACAATTTACTTCATATAAAGATTATATTTATTCATATAGCATAGTTTCAATACTGTAATGGATTTTTGATGTTTTTAAAATTTTGGGGAAGGGCGGGATATTATTTAGTCCTATGCAGCTGAATATTTTTTATATTCTATCTTAACTTGAATTCTTACAAATGCAGTTTTTATCCTATTGTTATTTTCATCATTCACAAAATCTGTAGAAATATAGATAATAATTATATTTTAGTAACTTTCACATGACCCTTTCTTGCCATTACCTTTTTTTTCTGTGCAAAAAAATCTATTAAGCCAGGAAACATAACATATAAAACATTTTGATGTATAGGAGCCATCTGTCTTGGAGAATCTTCTTCCTATTTGAACCAGTAATGCAAGAGAGATTTGCATTACTGTAATCCACAGCTTTGTCACATTTAATATGTTGTTGAAAACTGTTACTTTCATTATCATGTATTCTACTATATATTGTTATCTTTGTTTGCAGTGTTCCTTATATTTATACTTTGCAGTTTATATTATTATTAATTTTTATATTAAAGCAACAAAACTGTTATACAAAAAAGGAAAAAAAATCTTACTTTTTTTTGTTAATCAAAAGATAAGGTACAATGTGCAGGTTTTTGGCATGTCCAAGATTTGAATCAGCTATGTCTCAAGCAAAGTGAGACTTGCAGAAAACATTCACATCAACTTTAGAACCTAAAACCTTGATAGGGTTCATTCATCACACTAACTGCTGATTATTTACTTTATTACTTTTTTTTACATTAGGATTATATTCCATTTTAAGATATGCACAACATCAAAATATATCAAAGAACAGAATGCAGGTGCAGTTTTAATGCTCAAAATAATATTAAAGAAAAGCTGATTGGTCTATATACTAAAGATAAGTAGTTTGCCTATGTGCTTATAAATTTTATCTTCTTGACTTTGCTAGTCTCAGGAAAAAAAATCCTGGCCACAAAAAATTGCTAACAATTCTGCACAATAGAACATCTTAAAATACATGGAAGCGTGATTCTATGTATTTTTTTTCTTCCTTGGAATCCCTGCTCCTTTGTGATTTCATTTCCAATATTCTAATATTAGTAATCCAGTGAAGTTTTTCATCCGTTGATACTTAATCCAGCAACCTACTAAAGAAAAGGGAAGAGAGAAACATTACCCTTACCTTCTGTCAAATTCTTCCTGTTTATCTGATCAAGCACACATAAAACCATTTTTATTTGCACATAACAATAGAAAATAGTATGGTACATATTTATTTTTTTTAAAAAAACATTCTGGATTACTAGCTGCAAACCTCCATTAGTTAATCCAAACATCTGACTAAAACACAGTTAATCTTCCTTAATCACAGCTCACTGTGATGTTAGAATTGACCATTACGGCTAAGGCTTTTGCCAGTTCATAAACTATGGCTGTGCAGTGCTTCTGAAAACACAGAACTGCAATTTTGGTACCTCATGGAAAACGGCAGAGGGATTATTTGACCAGTACCCAACAAGCTACCACACCATAAAGTGGGTGTAGGATTCCTTGGATTATGGATTATAGCAGCAGTCTCCAACCTTTTTTTGGAACAGGGACTGGTTTTGTGAGATACATTATTTATTTTTTATTTATTCTTTGTCCAATATACAATACATATGAGAGAGAATATACATTATGAATGTATATATAAAAATAGGAAGTAAAAAGAAGGGAAGTGGATAGGAAGAGAATATATATAGAGGAGAGAATATATAAGATAAAAGAGGTAAGAAAAGAGAATTGGACAGGGGACGATAGGCACATCAGTGCACTTATATACGCCCCTTACTGGCCTCTGAGGAATCGGGAGAGGTCAATCGTGGAGAGTTTAATGGAGAAGTGTAGGGGATTGGGGGTTGACACTATTGAGTCCGGTAATGAGTTCCACGCTTCGACAACTCGATTGTTAAAGTCGTATTTTTTGCAGTCAAGTTTGGAGCGATTGATATTAAGTTTGAATCTGTTGTGTGCTCTTGTGTTGTTGCTGTTGAAGCTGAAGTAGTCGTTGACCGGAAGGACGTTGCAGCGTATGATCTTGTGGGCAATACTTAGATCGTGTTTTAGACGCCGTAGTTCTAGGCTTTCAAGGCCCAGGATGGTTAGTCTATTTTCGTAGGGTGTTCTGTTTCGAGTGGAGGAGTGGAGGGCTCTTCTGGTGAAGTATCTTTGGACGTTTTCGAGAGTGTTGATGTCTGAGATGCGGTGTGGGTTCCAGGCAGATGAGCTGTATTCGAGAATGGGTCTGGCATAGGTTTTGTAGGCTCTTGTGAGTAGTGTGAGATTGCCGGAGCAGAAGCTGCGTATTCCCTTGGATTTGAGGGAGTAGCATGCAGCCTAGATCCCTTACACACAGTTCATATGAGAGCTTGTGCTCTTAGGAGAATCTGATGATCTGAGGTGGAGTTGAGGCAGTGATCCTAATGCTGGGGAGAGATATCAGCCTCTTTGCATTGTTCTTCTTTACTGCATCAGCTATCATAAGGAAACAGGGGGGTGGGAGGTGGGGGCCATTTGGGATTTTGGCAGGGGGAAACAAGCTGGAGGAGCCCATAGGAGTTTTGATTTTTAGGAAGGAGGGGGAATTGTAGGCTGGCACAGATTTGCAGAGAAGAACTGCTTATCACCAACTCAAGGTTAATGGACTGTGCATTCCAAAAACATGACGCACCAGTGAAGATACACCCACCTGATGCTTATGGACATTTTGGATTGGGTGGGCTGCCAAAGGGTGTGTGTGTTGGGGTTACTTTGTAATAGGCATTTTGCGTGCCTTTTTCTTCAGACTTTGCTTTTCTTTCGTTGCATTCACTTCTAATTTAGTAAAAGTGACCTTTGAAATTCAAAATGGACTCTGAGTTTTACTTTCCTAAATTCTGACGGAAGCAGACCTGACAAATGATAAGGCTTCATTTGGTCACCTGCTGGTCAACTTCAGCTGTGCAGCCTGTTTTTCATTTTTCTGAAGGATGCTATATACAGTGATCCCTCGATTTTCGCGGGGGTTGCGTTCCCAGACTGCCCGCGAAAGTCAAATTTCCGCGAAGTAGAGATGCGGAAGTAAAAACACAATTTTTGGCTATGGACAGCCAAAAACTACCCCCGCGCACCCTTTTCCAAGGCCGCACAAGGAGCTGGGCTTGAAGTTGAGGGCAGGGAGCGACGAAAGTGCGGAGGCCGGCAAATGTCGGCCGCCCCTGCCCCCGCAGCATCTCTGGCCCCCTCGCCGCTACCCCCCTCACCTGATCTGCCCCTCTGGCTTTCTTGGGGCACGGGTCCTCCTGCAGCAGCGCTGGTCGGCTACGGCTTCTCGCCGCTCTGAGTGCTTTGAGAATGCCCACCCCGCCCCTCTCGCAGTCCCTTAGCTGAGAGCGCTTTCATCCCAGCTGTCAGCGAGGGGGCTGAAGGAGAGGCGGGGCAGGCGTTCTCACAGAGAGAGCAACAGACAGAGTGAGATAGAAATGAGAGAGGGAGAGAGAGGGAGAAAGAGAGAGAGAGAGAGAGCAAGAGGGGGGAGAGTGGAAGGTAGAGAGATAGAAATGATAGAAAAAGGGGAGAAAAAAAGAAAAATGAGAAAATGATTGAAGCAGAGAATGACAGGAAAGAGAGAGAAAGAGAGAGAGAAGTGACTCTTGTTGATGACGTATGATGTCATCGGGTGGGAAAAACCGTGGTATAGAAAAAAAACCACGGAGTATTTTTTAATTAATATTTTTTGAAAAACCGTGGTATAGCCGTTTCGCGAAGTTTGAACCCGCGAAAATCAAGGAATCACTGTAGACCTTTCTGTACAAATACATAAACCGGTTACTCAAGGCTACAGAACCATGGGATACAATTAAAAAACACGCAAATAATATGTCCACGTTTCAATCTGTGAATGAATGTCAATTTCAAAACAAGCTTCCACACTAACATTTTGCAGCATTATAGATATATTTTCAAAAGATCTGGAGAAAACAAGTTTTTAATGTCTGCGGCCAGGTCTCTTGTATTCTTGCATTGTTGATCAAAACAGACCTTCTCATAGATCTGCAAAGGTCACTTTTTATTTCTGATACATTACCATTGAGAGCTGACTGTTATGGATATACATCGATGCCTGGCACAGAGATGCCCTTTATACCCAGGAGCATGCAGCTGTGATCAGCTGCTATTTTGGGCTAAAAGCAAAAATAACCTCCCCTCACATGCAGATGATGGAAAAAAGAAAAAATTTAAAAGCAATAAAAATAGGACAGAGGGAAACACCCCACCCCAAAGATGCTTGACTGATTTCTGATGTTGGACAAATACTAATAACAGGCTGTATATATTATATTTAAAAATATAAAGTATCTTATATCACATAAGAAACTGAATTATCAATAACCTGAATAAATGAGGATCAAATTTTAAGAGTTATAAAAAGAGTAGTAGTGATAGCATATGTACAACCAAGCTCCCTTTAGTTGATTTTTATGCTTGGAACTTTGTACCAATTAAGGCACAGGAGGTTTGACCAGTGTTCTGTCGGGCTCTCTGGTAGACTCCTCCCAAAAATTCACAGGTACAAATTTCAGACACACACACGTTTGAAAATTCAAAACAATGTTCTTTATAGTGAAAATTCACATAAACTAAGCCCTCTTTTGGTATAACAAAGAGCACTGGTCTCCAAACAAACTGGTAATTTGTGCAAGTCCCTTATCAGTTCTGTGATACTTAGCTTGCAGCTGTGAGGCAATTCACAGTCCTTCTTCTTTCACACAAGTGAAACACACTTTGCTCTGGTTTAGTTTCAAAGCGGGGAAAAATCAGCACACAAAGGTCGAAGTCAGCAAGGCAGGCAGGAAACACAACAATCAGATAATCCTCCACAATGGCCAAACCCACAGGCTGCTATTTATAGCAGCCTCACTAATTACCACAGCCCCACCCAACCACAGGTGGCCTCATTTTCTTTGATAATAATCTCTCAGTTGTTGCTGCCTATGCATCGCTCTCCACATGTGTGGCTGTATCATTAACTCTTGTTCTGAATCCAAGGAGGAGCTAGATAATTGATCTCCTTCTGAGCTGTCTGCCATACTCTCCTCCTCCCTGTCACTCATGTCTTCTTGGTCAGAGGAGCCTTCATCAGCAGATTCCACCGGGGGCAAAACAGGCCTGCAGCATGTGGATGTCTCCCCCACATCCACAGTCCTTGTGGCAGGAGCTGGGCCAGAGCTAACCACAACAACCAGTCACATGGAACTCAGGAGCTCTTATAGGTTTTTTTTTCTCCTTAAATGTTTTTTCTGATTTAATCATGCTTTATATAAAATCTCTTCTATGATGACTGAAAATGGATAAGATCCTGACTATTTTTAGATGAGAAACAAAGGATTGTGTAAATAGAAGAAAAATGAATAAGAAACCAACTAAACCTGGTTCCATGGAGCAGTTGTGCCCACCCACTTTGTAATTCAGCCTGCTCAGTTTCATGCAGCTTACTCTAGCATTATGCTAAGGTTCATTCATCCAATTTATAAAACAGCACAATTGGCCGAATTTGTATCTCAAACCACAGTTTAGAATGCATAAAGGGTTGTACTCATACAATAAGCTACGTGAAAATTAAATTAACCATTTCATTGCTTAGTGCAAAATCAAAGTCACAGTTATGTTTCGTCATGCAGTATCTAACTTAGGGAATTTGTCTCCAGAAGATGGGATGAATAGTATAGTATATAGAATTAGCTACCCCCAGAGATTTGCGCTGCCCTCCTCACCTTCCATAAAAGTTTAAAAACTTATCTGTGCCGCCAGGCTTGGGCCATTAGACCTTGTCCCCCTGGCCGACAAATGTGTATGGCTTGCTATATGAATGGGAATGAATGATTTTTAATGTTATTAGGGATTTTAAGAGTTTTTTAGTGATATTAATTGGATTTTTGGATATTTACATTGTACAGTGGTACCTCAAGATACGAACCCCTCGTCTTACGAACAACTCGTGATACGAACCCGGGGTTCAGAAAAAAATTGCCTCTTCTTACGAACGTTTTTCGAGGTACGAACGCCAAACCCGAACTTCCGGGTTCGGCATTCGGAGGCTCCTGGGAAGCCGCCCGGCTGTTTTAAAAGGTGACCGCCGGGCTGGGGGGCTTCCCAGCACCCCCCACCCCCGAACACGGAAGTTTGGCAAAAGTTCGGGGTTCGGGGGGGTGCTGGGAAGCCCCCCAGCCCGGCGGTCACCTTTTAAAATAGCCGCGCGGCTTTCTAGGAGCCTCCCGAAGCCGAACCCCAAACCCGAACTTCCGCGTTCGGCGTTTGGAGGCTCCTGGGAAGCTGCGCGGCTATTTTAAAAGGTGACAGCCGGGCTGGGGGGCTTCCCAGCACCCCCCGAACCCCGAACCCGGAAGTTCGGCAAAAGTTCGGGGTTCGGGAGGTTGCTGGGAAGCCCCCCAGCCCTGCTGTCACCTTTTTAAATAGCCGTGCGTCCGAACGCCGAAGTTCGGGTTTGGCGTTCGGCTGCAGGAGGCTCCTGGAAAGCCCGTTTATCTCCTTGAAAGTTTTCCCGACAAAGCGCTGCACTGGGCTCCGAAGTGGTGCAAAGTTCTCCCTGCCTCCTCTGCAGTTGGGTGGCTCCTTGGGGAAGGTGGCCGCAGAGGAGGCAGGGAGAACTTTGCGCCAGTTTGGAGCCCAGCGCAGCGCTTCGTCGGGAAAACTTTCAAGGAGATAGTGACAGCAGGAAAGAAATGGGCTCCGAAGCGGCGCAAAGTTATCCTGCCTCTCCAGCTCCTCCCCCTGTGGCCGCCTTCCCAAAGGAGCCTTCTTGCTGCCCAGGGGGCGGGGTTACCTTTGTGCTGGCGGGGTGGGGGCTGCTGCAGCTTATCCTCTTATTCCTCCTCCTGCGGCCGCCTTCCCCAAAGATCTTCCCGTCTTCAGAGGAGGCAGGGAGAACTTTGTGCCACTTCGGAGCTCGTTTATCTCCTTGAAGGTTTTCCCGACAAAGTGCTGCGCTGGGTTCCGAAGTGGCTCAAAGTTCTCCCTGCCTCCTCTGCGGTTGGGAGGCTCCTTGGGGAAGGTGGCCGCAGAGGAGGCAGGGAGAACTTTGCACCAGTTTGGAGCCCAGCACAGCGCTTTGTCTGGAAAACCTTCAACGAGAGTAGTGGCAGCAGGAAAGAAACGGGCTCCACCTCCTCGCCCGGCCTTTTTGCCTGGGAGGGAAAGTGAAATGCCGCTCGTAGCAGCTGCTAGAGCCGCTGGCATTTCACCTTCCCTCCCAGGCAAAAAGAAGCCACGGAGAGGGGCACGCCTTCCGCCTGGGAAGTCCGGCCCCATCATCCCAGAATGCCGGCCTTTTTGCAAGGGAGGGAAAGTGAAATGCCGCTCATAGCAGCTGCTAGAGCCGCTGGCATTTCACCTTCCCTCCCAGGCAAAAAGAAGCCGCGCTGCTGCTCCAGTCGCCCGGTCCTCTCCTGCCTCCCGCGCCGATGTTCCCCACTGCGTCGGGGGCCGCCAGCCCCAAATCAGACGCACCCTCGCCCTTACCGCTGCCGCCGCGCCCACTGCCCGCCCCATCCTCGCTGGAGGTCTAGCCGGAGCCGGAGCCAGGTCCGCTCGGCCGTGCCTCCCAGGATGCTGACCTGCTACCTCACGGCGCACCCGCCGCCGGCCCGATCCTGCGCCTCCTGCTTCCCCCCCCAGCCAAAAATACAAAGGCGGTCTACCGCTCCCGTGGAGCAATGGGAAGCTGAAGCCGCCGGCGGTTTCAGCCTCCCTTTGCTCCACGCTGCTCCGCCCTGCCTGTCATCCTGGCGCAAGCGGGTGTTTTTGGCTGGGGGGGGAGCAGGAGGACCTTCCTGACTCCCTCCCCCCAGGACAACAGGCAGGGCGAAGCAGCGTGGGGCAAAGGGAGGCTCAAGCCTCCTTCGGTGGTGGCGGCTGGCTTCCGGGTTTCTGAGTTTTGGGCTTGCACGCATTAATTGCTTTTCCATTGATTCCTATGGGAAACAATGTTTCATCTTACGAACTTTTCACCTTACGAACCTCCTCCCGTCACCAATTAAGTTCGTATCTTGAGGTACCACTGTATATTGTTTGATATGTTGTGAGACGCCCTGAGTCTTCGGAGAGGGGCGGTATACAAATCAAATAAATAAATAAGTAAGTAAGTAAGTAAGTAAGTAAGTAAGTAAGAAAGTAAGTAAGTAAGAAAGTAAGAAAGTAAGAAAGTAAGAAAGTAAGAAAGTAAGAAAGTAAGAAAGTAAGAAAGTAAGAAAGTAAGAAAGTAAGAAAGTAAGAAAGTAAGAAAGTAAGAAAGTAAGAAAGTAAGAAAGTAAGAAAGTAAGAAAGTAAGAAAGTAAGAAAGTAAGAAAGTAAGAAAGTAAGAAAGTAAGAAAGTAAGAAAGTAAGAAAGTAAGAAAGTAAGAAAGTAAGAAAGTAAGAAAGTAATTAATTAATTAATTAATTAAGTAAGTAAGTAAGTAAGTAAGTAAGTAAGTAAGTAAGTAAGTAAGTGTTGTGGTTGGCTCTGGCCCAGCTCCTGCCCTAAGGAATGTGGAGGTGGATGCAGGGGAAACATCAACATGTCATAGGTCTGTTTTATTGCCGACAGAGTTAGGTAGTGCAGTTCCCTCGGATGAAGAAGGTGGGGGAGACTTGGAAGAGGGGGGCTTGGCACACAGCCCAGGAAGCCAATCTCCATTATCTTCGGCCGATTTGGATGAGGAAGTGTTAGACCCACACATGTGCAGAATTATGCATCGAAGAGACCAATTGAAGAAATGTTACAGGAGATAAGAGAGGCCACCTGTGTTTGGGTGGGACTCCAGTAATTAGAGCTGCTGATATAAATAGCAGCGTGCTGGCTTGGCTGTTGTGGAAGATTATCTGATCGTTGTTTCTTCAAGACCGTGCCTCGCTGTTTCCAGACTTTGTTGATTTTTCACGACTTTGAGTTTGAAACCAAAGCAGAGCAAAGTGTGGGGGTCTCACTTCGTGGAAGAAGGAGGGCTGTGACGTTCCTTCACAGCTGCTAGCTAAGTACTTAAGGACTGATTAAGGGGATTGTACAGACTACCAGGTTGTTTTGGGAGGAGTGCTCTTTGCAATACAAAAAGGGTGCTTTGTTTCTTTTGAATTTTTGTGATAAAGAACATTGTTTTTGAACTTTCAAGTGTGTGTGTGTCTGAAATTTGTACCCTTGAATTTTCGGGAGACTCATGCCATAGAGCCCGGCAGAACAATAAGTAAGTAAGTAAGTAAGTAAGTAAGTAAGTAAGTAAGTAAGTAAGTAAGTAAGTAGGTAAGTAAGTAAGTAGATAAATAGGTACCACTTTAGTGTGAAGGTAACAGCATTCCATATGCCTTGGTGTATAGTCATGCCAGCCACATGGAAGCATCCTCAGAGTTGGATATGGCTGAATAGGGGAAATATTTACCTTTTTACAGAGTCAACTGTTTATGAGGACAAGAGAACTGACTACTGAGTGATCGACCTCTGAATTGGATTTTGTGATGAATAAATAATTGAAAAAGGGCTTGAGGTTTAACAGATAAGTCTCGTGAGTACAGTATGTCACGAGACACTTATGAAATGACACATTTCCAGTTTACTTGTTACAAACCAAATATTAATGGAATTCTGGTGCAGATACAGTTGGTTCGATTATTTGACAATGTGATTTTTAGTGACCTTGACCCAGTTTTCTACATAATTGTTTTTAATCTTTCATTGTTGTTTGCCTTCTAGAGTTCCTTGGTAGATGGGGTATGTAAAATGTGTCTCTGTGTGTATATAGATAAATAAATATCATCAAGATGTGTATTAATCAAGATTTTACAACTGCAAATTCCACTCAGATAAAACTCTTGTTATAGCACGAATAATTTTTGACATACCCTTTCTTTATTATTGAGAATATAAATGGGTAGAAAACCCAGTTTCATTGAAAAGGCAAGCCCCCATGTCCACTAGAGCAGTGTTTCCCAACCTTGGCAACTTGAAGATATCTGGACTTCAACTCCCAGAATTCCCCAGCCAGCGTTTGCAGGCTGGGGAATTCTGGGAGTTGAAGTCCAAATATCTTCAAGTTGCCAAGGTTGGGAAACACTGCACTAGAGGACACTTCTCTCGACTACATTTCTTTTTCTGTAAATTTCCTAGATTTGTAGATTTACTAATTTAACATACTTCTTGGGGTATGTGATTCCCATGAGATCACCTTACAATACTATACTGGCTGCATATCTTTTACTTTCTAGAAATGGAGGAAAACTAGGTCAGTAGAGAAAGAGAGAAGGAGGGGTAATCTGAAAGAAAAATAGCACTGGAAGTGTAAAGGAAAAAAAATCAATATGATAGATGTGATGTCTGTTGATGCCAAAAGTCTAAAAAACCCCCCCAGTTTAGGGCCATGATGGCGAACCTATGGCACAGGTGATGAAAGTGACACTCAGCACTATCTCTTCAGGCATGCCAGCTGTTGCCAGCTGCTGTTGCGGGCACAAGTGCCCTGACCAGCTGGTCTTCATGCACACATGCATGGCGGAAACTGGATGTTCAGCTTCCTGGTGCACACATGTGTGCTGGGGAACCCGCTATTCCCGTTTCGGCCACTCCCACGGGTGCACACCAGGAAGCTGCTCTTCTGGTACCCACCTGCCCTATACATTGCCCGTTTCAGCACTTGGTGCCAAAAAGTTTTGCCAACACTGGCATACATGCTCCAAGCTTATTTCTACTTAATGCTAAGCGTGTGCTAACTTGACTTTTATGGCTGTAGTTCTATGGATCTTTATTGAACAGAATAAAGACAGCCTAAGCTATTTTGCAAAATCTTGAAACCTTTAGGAGCTATGAAAAGAGGATGAGACATATTATGTGGCTCTTGGGCTTTCTATTGCTAACTTCTGGTTTAGAAATCAGGGATAAGTATTAAATAAGGAGCTAGGACATTCAGTCACTACCTAATTTAGCAGGATCTTTTTAATTATGTACTGAAAGTGTTACATATACATAGGTCCAAAAAGAAGTACAAATTGTAGCTGCTTTCAAAATTAAATAACACAGTACAGTGATCCCTCGAGTATCGCGAGGGTTACGTTCCAAGACCCCTCGCGATACTCGATTTTTCGCGATATAGTGGTGCGGAAGTAAAAACACCATCTGCGCATGCGCACCCTTTTTCCATGGCCGCGCATGCGCAGATGGTGGAGTTTGCGTGGGCGGCGGGGAAGACCCAGGGAAGGTTTCTTCGGCCACCAGGCAGCTGATCTGCTCGGCAGCGCCGCAGCAGCGAGGAGCCGAAGATCGGGGTTTCCCCGCCGCCCACGCAAAGGGGAAACCCCGATCTTCGGCTCCTCGCTGCTGCCCGCCTGCCGCTCGCCCGCCCGCCCGCCGCTCGAGAGCAAGAGGGGGAGAGATAGAGAAAGAGAGAGAAGGAAAGAAAGAGATGAGAGAGGGAGGAAGAGAGTGTGAGAGAGGAAGAAGCAAGATAGAGAAAGAGAGAGAGAAAGAAAGATGAGAAAGGAAGAGAGTGACGTCATCGGGTGGGAAAAATCGCGATATAGCGTTTCGCGAAGATTGAGATCGCGAAAATCGAGGGATCACTGTATCTCATTTTCAGTATGATTGGGAAACCAAAAACATTCGAAATTATATAATATACATATTATACAGTACAATAAGCTATGGTTTGCTTAAATGTAGTTTACTGAATAAGGCTTGGTTTGCATGGTGACGAGGCAAACACATCCTACCAAACCTTAAGAGAGCAAACCAGAGGTGGGTTTCAGCAGGTTCTGACCAGCTCTGGAGAATTAGTAGCAGAAATTTCGAATAGTTCTGAGAACCAGTAAATATCTCCTCTGATTGGTTCTGCTCCCATCTATTCTCTGCTTCTTAAGTCTCAGTTGATTGGGAGGAAATGGGGATTTTGCAGTATCCTTCTCCTGGAGTGGGATGGGAATGAGATTTATAGTATCCTTCCCATGCCACACCCATTGAGCCATGCCCACCAAGCCATGCTCACCAAACCAGTGGTAAACTTTTTTGAATCCCACCACTGAAACAAATTACTTAGTTTCATATGTTGGGTGAACCCAGCCTATTTTTACATAGTATTTTCACATTACTATCCTTTATTGGAAATAGGCAAAATTAATGGAACTAAATGTTCTTTTATTGTCTAGTTGGCATTTTGGGTCATTCAGAGAGGGGCAGCAAATCTAATAAATAATAATAATAATAATAATAATAATAATTATTATTATTATTATTTTACTGAAAATATTAGCAACAGGGAGCAAAACATTTTCATGCCCCATTTCTTTATTTTGGGTACCACCCCACACACAAACACACACACAAATGTTGTAGGAGGTCTTTTTCTTATCTTCTGCCTCCTACTCTCTCCAACATTTAACTGAGTAAAGGGTGATAGATACATGGAGGCAGAGGTATGAAAAACATGAAGAAAATGTCAGAGTGGCCGTTTCCATATCTCATCTTCTCATGACTGGTTGCCACAGCAACAGCATACCTGTATGTGTGAATCTTTCTCCATCCCACAATGTGGCTTCTATCTCATTCTTGATTCCAACATTTTGGTTCTTTGAGAAAAATCTATTCCCTTGATTCTGCAAAGCCAATACTATTTTTTGGTCAACTTATGTTGTCTAGTTCGAGATGCAATAGTTCAGTAATTTTTTCAGTCTTGGAATATTTTTACATTTTTCTCATTCCTTTATACATTTTGATTTATTCTACATTTACATTTTTTTTTTTGTGATGCTTACATGTAAGATATTGTGACCATATTTTCTTGGAGAAAATAAAGGACAAACCCTATAAATGGAAAATCTGAAAGATTTTCGTGAGGATTAAAAGAAAAAAAATTGTTTATGTTAATAACTTTGCTATAGAAAGGAAAATTCAAGAGTAAGACCAAACAATCCTTTACAAAAATGCACATTCTAATAAAATATACTGTAAATAGAATCAAACGGTATACATACATTGATTTTAAAAACACAATTCAGTTTTTCACATGAATGTGAAATAATTAAGTGGTATAATTTGTACAGCAAAAGCTAAATGACCAAAATAAAAGACAAAAGTGAATTTTTGAAAAATAAGTACATGTAAAGGATAGTTTTCTGAAATAAAGGGCTGTCTTTCATAACAAAGGATGTATGGTCCTCTTATTGGAGTCTAGTCATTCTGTATCTCCTCTGAGCATGGGCGGGCTGCTGACCGGACGGGGGGTAGGTGGGACACACAGTGGGGTAGCAAAACTGGAGTTCCGCCCCTGAGCACCCAATTTGCACTGAAAGAAAATGTGGGGGTGTCCTGCATAAGCCACGCCCACAGTGTGGTAGTAAAAAAAATGGTAGCCCTTCACTCCCTCTAAGTTACAAGCCTTTCTGACACTTTTGTGTCTTTCATGCTATTAATGACAAGAAATTTTAGAATTTATAAACCATCACTTACTGTTGTGTGAGCACAGAAAACTGTGACTTATTGAATTGAATTTGAATTTATTAAATTTGTATGCTGCCCCTCTCCGAAGACTCGGAGCGGCTCACAACATAACAGCAATACAGTACAATACAAATCTAATGTTAAATTTTAAAACTAAATTAAAATACATTGTCATAAAAACCCATTAACTACACAATCATACACACTCGGTCCAGCTAATCGGGGGTCGAAGAAGAGGGGGGGAGGTTAATCCCTCCATGCCTGGTGGCAGAGATGGGTCTTTAGCATTTTGTGGAAGGCGAGAAGCGTAGGGGCAGTTCGAATCTATGGGGGGAGTTGATTCCAGAGGGTCGGGGCCGCCACAGAGAAGACTCTTCCCCTGGGTCCCGCCAGACGGCATTGTTTAGTCGATGGGACCTGGAGAAGGCCAACTCTGTGGGACCTAATCAGCCGCTGGGATTCGTGCGCAAGGACAAAATCATGACTAATACAAAGTGTGAAACTCAGTTTGCGATGAGGTGAAATGCTCTTGGTTCACTTATGCCTGTCAGTTTTCAGAGAGCTGGTTACAAAGGGAGGGTGAGGCTCCTCCCACCTGCCTGGATGCTGCTATTTGGATTGTTTTACGCTCTGTACATGCCCAGAACGCTTTTACATGCACAGAGGATAAAAGAACCCAAATGGTGATTTCCAGGTAAGTGGGCAGAGCCTTACACTCACTTCGCAACCAGCTCTCCGATGATTGACAGGCACAAGCGAACCGGGAGCATTTCACCCATGGTTTGTGATATTAAATAGGATACATTCCTGATTTCTCATAGATTGGGGTCCATTTCTTCCCTTAATTTCACACTTTTTTTTAATATTAACTTTATTTGATTAGTCAATCGACCATATCAAAGCGAGGAAAAGGACCACATCGGTCGTCATAAAACTGTGACTGGTTAAAAAACAATAAAATTGGCTAAAATAGAGGGAATTTGAATAAATAATAAGTTAAAGTGCAGTATAATATGCTAAAATTGAGTAGTAAAACATGAGAATATAACTCGTGCAAAGGATTATATTAAACAAATCTAAGATACTGATATAAAATATTCTTAAGTGAGTTCATCTCCTTTGCATGCCACCCCAATATGTTCTATAAAACGTATTCTCATCTGAACAGCCCTGACTATAAACTTAGCGGTTCTAGAAACTACATATATATTTGTACCCTGAAGAAAATATGATAATTGTTTATTACAGTCCCAGTGTATGATTTTGTCAAGTAGGGGCTTTAAATACTGAGGTCTTACTGAGGAGTATAGTTTACAATTGAGTAGCACATGTGCAATGTCTTCTATTTCTGGTGCACTGTAAATGCATGTTCTCTCAAAATATGGTACTTGGTGGAATTGTCCGTATCTAACCATAGAATCTAACTGCTCAAATCTTGCTCTACTGAGTGCTGTTCTATGGTATTGGTTCAGACCCATTGTCAGGTATTTTTCTAGTTGAAAGGCTGTTTTGTTCTTGGCTAACCATTTCAGTGACCTGCACTTAGCAATTTCACAAATTTTTAATTAGTGAGTGAGTGAGTGAGTGACTTACTTACTTACTTACTTACTTATTTGACTTCTATGTTGCCCAATCACAATGGGACTCAGGGTGGCTTACAACAATATAAAAATACCAAATTACAATGTTAAAAAAAGTCAAATATAAATCTTAAAACAATAAAACCCCAATTATAAAATCCACAACACAAACAATCCAATCAATACACATGCATGCCACTCAACACAATTTGGCCATGACAGATGCAAATGTCCACAGCCGCCAGGTCTGCTGTCAAAGCCAGGTCTTTAAAGACTTTCGGAAGGCCAGTAGGGTGGGAGCAGTACAGATATGGGGGAAGAGTTGGTTCCATAGAGCCGGGGCAGTCACAGAGAAGGCCCTCCCCCAGAGGCCCACCAACCTGCATTACTTAGTCGAAAGGTCCTGGAGAAGGCCAACCCTGTGCGATCTTATTGGTCTCTGGGAGGTATGTGGCAGGAGACGGTCCCATAAATAGTCAGGTCCTAAGCCATATAGGGCTTTATAGGTGATAACCAACACCTTGAATTGTGACCGGAGACTAATAGGAAGCCAGTGCAGCTTGCAGAGAATTGATGTTATATGGGTGTACCAAGTTACACCCATGATAGTCCGTGTGGCTGCATTCTGCACTATCTGCAGTCTCCGAACAATCTTCAAGGGTAGCCCCATGTAGAGTGCATTGCAGTAGTCTAGACGGAAGGTGATGAGGGCCTGAGTGACTGTGCATAAAGCCTCCTGATCCAAACAGGGCCTCAACTGATATACCAGGCAAACCTGGGCAAAGGTCTCCCCGGCCACAGCTGAGAGATGGCAATCAAGGCTCAGCTGTGGATCCAGGAGGACACCCAAGTTGCGGACCTTGTCTGAGGGGGAATGTTTCCCCACCACCACCTCAATGGATGGACAGATAGACTGGTCCTTCAGTGGAAATGCCCAGAGTTACTTGGTCATGTCTGGGTTGAGCTTGAGCCTGTTGGTTCCCATCCAGACCCTTATAGCTTCCAGGCACCGGCACATCCCATCAACATCACATCAGTCGATTGATTTTGCCTTCACAGTTACTGCATTTCCATACATTTCTCTCCCATGGGATTAAGGAGGGATTCTATTCTTATACAAATTAATCTCATTCTCCTTTCTTCAATGGACTTTATGGTACACTTGGGTGAGGGATTGTCTTCTTTCCTATTTATAACCATATTGTTCATCCCTAATCCATGCTTAATAAGAGAACTGCACACCAAGACAACCAGACACAAGAACAGTTTTTTTCTGAACGCCATCACTCTACTAAACAAATAATTCACTCAACACTGTCAGATTTCCTACTAAATCTGCACTTCTATTCTACTAGTTTTTCTCATCATTCCTATCGCCCATTTCCTCCCATGTTTACTGTATGACTGTAACTTGCTGCTTATATCCTAAGATTTTTATTAATATTGCTTCTTCATTGCTTATTTGACCCCTATGACAATCATTAAGTGTTGTACCACATGATTCTTGACAAATGTATATTTCATTTTATGTACGCTGAGAGCATATGCACCAAGACAAATTCCTTGTGTGTCCAATCACACTTGGCCAATAAAAATTCTATTCTATTCTATTCTATTCTAATGGGAATTTTCCAAAAGACAAACAAAGAAGGAAACCTTGGAGAAAGTAGAACTCTAAAAGGGCTTTCTCTAGAGTTCTTTCCAACAAATTCCTCTGTTGCTCTACAGAAAAAAATGCCTTTTTTATATCTCTAGAGGACATTCATCAAAAATATTCAATTAATTCACTGCAATGGCCCTGCATTTTTTTTTTAAAAAAATGACTTGTTAAGAGGTATGAACTGCAGGAAAGTCTAGTGAGAGCTGAGAAGGAGCAATACAGGGCAAGTGAAGTATGGCAATGGTGGCTTGACTTATGCTTATTGGTTTCCCTTGACAGATAAAGCACCTGAACAGGAACATACCTCTCTCCTGTGGCAGTCAAGCATATCAACATGGAATAAACAGAATTCATTGTGGGAGAAAAAGCATGAGTTATCCTTCTGCATAATAGCACAAGTGAAGGAAGAATAAATGAGTAAAGTCAGCTAAATCTGAGCCACTAGAAGGCCAGCAGTAAATACCATAGCGTTGCACCCAGAAGACCAGCTTATTGAAATTCCCTTTTATTTTAAAGACAAAGGTATATTTCCAGGATATATATTTCTTGCAACCATGGCAACTGTGTCTATTTGGCAACTTTACACTAGATGTTACTAGTATAAGTAAGTTTCTCTTCTCAGGACGCAAATGACCAGTTTCCATGGTTGCAAGAAAACTGTAGTATTGGCTATGTCCAAAACATGTCATAGAAATATATCTCCATCTTTAAAGTAGGAGTGAATTTCAATAAGCTGGCTTTCTGTAACTAAGGAAGCTGGCCTCCAAGTGCTCACACTCATTGCCAGAACCAATTCCAATGTTCACTTCACAAGTACATATAAGCACAACCTCAGGGATAGCTGAGTCACCATTTTCCTAAACTCTTGAGCCTAAAGCAAGCAACAAAATTCAGTTTGTGTTTCAGCTCACTTCCAAGCATAAGAATAAACAAGCAGCTCAATTGCATAAAAGACAATTGCATAAAAGACAAGTATCCTTTAGATGCGGATACTTCTTGTTAAGCGATAATGTGGTCTGATTGTTTTGGCCTATTGCATTATATTAATTGTCTCCTAACCTCTATATGGTTCATTGCATAGTCATCCAGATGTTCAGATTGGATTTGTCATTTTTGACCACCTATCAAGTCTTTCTCAAGGATCGGGGATAGTCAGATAGTCTTCGGAGAGGGGCGGCATACAAATCTAATAAATACAGATACAAATACAGATGTGGATGTTTAATATTGTGGCAGGATGTAAGCTGTTCCAAGTAAAGCAGTATTTTGCAATTGATTGATGGTGAATTTGTCAATGCCAATGGTGTTCAAATGTTGCTCCAATTGATTATTGGTACTACTATTACTTGTATCCCACCTTTATTATTATTATTATTTTTACCAACAATTCAAGGTGGTGGTAGCTGTATGCAACCTACCTTCCTCCTCCTATTTTCTTCACAACAACTCTGTGAGGTGGTTTAGTTGAGAGAAAGTGACTTGCCCAAGGTCATCCAGCTGATTTTCGGGGGGTAAATTTGAGCTAAAAGTCACAGAGTCCTGTTTCCTAGCCTGGTGCTTTTAATACTGACCAAATTGGGTCACAGTGATTATAACCAACCAGTAGCATGGCACTTATTTACTAAATCATAATTAGGCAAACTATGGCTTATCACTTTATGGAAACAGACCAGATTTAAGAGTCAATCTTGATTACTATGAGTTCCAAATGCATTTAGAAAACATTTTGCAGGGGCTCACACATCCTGCTAAATCATAAACAGGGCTGCAGAGCAGAGTAGCTAGATTGTTCATTCATTGCAATCAGGGCCACCATCAGGAATTTTGGGGCCCCATACAGCCTAAGTGTCTGGCCCCCCCACCATTTTAAAACTACTGCCCCCCCAAATCCTGTGCCATGCCACCATGGCCACACACCCTGGGCAAGCCCTCCCCCGGCCCTCTGAGGTCAAACACAGCCCTGATGTGGTTCTCAATGAAATTGAGTTTGACACCCCTGGCCTAGACGCTAAATCCTATGACCAAGGGCTAAGAGAACGAGTATGTTTAGCTCAACAAATAGAAAACTGAGGGGAAATATAATAGTAGTTTCCCAATCCTTAAAGGGCTGCCACAGAGCAGATGGCATCTATTTATTCTCCATGCCACCTGAAGGTAGTACAAGAAGCAATGGGCAGAACCTCACCAAGAAGAAATGCAATCTGGAAATAAGGAAAAACTTGGGACTGGGCGCCATAGAAATAAATAAATGAATGAATGAATGAATGAATGAATGAACGAATGAATAAATAAAGAAAGAAATCCCTTCTTTTTTATTAAAAGAAATTAATAATTTAAACCCCCCAAAACTAAAACTAAAACAACCAGCAAAACTATTAATAAAAACAGGTGAGGGCTGGATTTTTTTCTCTGTTATTATTTAAGTGCTTTTACCATATGCTTTAAATCAAGAGTCACTTCTCTCTCTGTTTCTCTCACTTTCCTGTCATTCTCTGCCTCAATCATTTTCTCATTTCACTTCTTTTCTCCCCTTTTTTCTATCATTTCTCTCTCTCTCTTCCTTCCACTCTTCTCTCTTTCTTCCTCTCTCTCACTCTCTTCCTTCCTCTCTTATCTCTCTCTCTCTCTTTCTTTCTCTATCTTGCTTTCTTCCTCTCTCTCACTCTCTTCCTTCCTCTCTAATCTCTCTTTCTTTCTCGCTTTCTCTTTCTCTATCTTGCTTTCTTGCTCTCTCAATCTCTTCCTTCCTCTCTCATCTCTTTCTTTCTTTCTCTCTCTCTCTTTCTCTATCTTGCTTTCTTCCTCTCTCACACTCTCTTCCTTCCTCTCTCATCTCTTTCTTTCTTTCTCTCTCTCTCTTTCTCTCTCTTGCTTTCTTCCTCTCTCTCACTCCCTTCCTCTCTCATCTCTTTTTTCTTTCTTTCTCTCTCTCTCTTTCTCTATCTTGCTTTCTTCCTCTCACTCACTCTCTTCCTTCCTCTCTCCTCTTTCTTTCTGTCCTTCTGTCTTTCTTTCTTTCTTTCTCTCTCTTGCTTTCTTCCTCTCTCTCTCTCTTCCTTCCTCTCTCATCTCTTCCTTTCTTTCTCTCTCTCTCTTTCTCTATCTTGCTTTCTTCCCCTCTCACTCTCTTCCTTCCTCTCATCTCTCTCTCTCTCTTTCTTTCTTTCTTTCTCTCTCTTTCTCTATCTCTCCCCCTCTTGCTCTCTCTCTTTTTCTCACTTTTCCTCTCTTGTTTTCTTTCTCTCTCTCTCTTGCTTTCTCTCTCTCACTCTTTCTCTCTTGTTTTCTTTCTCTCACTCTTTCTCTCTCTCGTTCTCTCTCTCTTGCTATCTCTTTCTCTCCCCCCTCTTTCTTTCTCTCTCTCTTTCTCACTTTCTCTCTATCTTGCTCTGTTGCTCTCACTCTCTTGTTCTCCGGAGGCTGGCGAAAGTGATTTTCAATGTCGGGTGCGCGGGCATGCGCGCGCTCTCCCCATCTCCCTGCCAGCCCGCCTGGAACATTCAAAATAAGAAAAACCTTCGCTCTTACTTTGAATGTTCCGGGCGGGCTGGCAGGGAGATGGGGAAAGTGCGCGCATGCCCACGCGCCCGACATTGAAAATCGCCTTCACCGGCCCCCGCTGTAAGAATGCTTGCCCCGCCTCTCTTGCAGTGGAGGAGAAAGAGAGGTGGATCGGGCGGGCAGGCTGGGGGCAGCAGCAAGTAGCCAGGGGTGCAAGGGGTCTAGAGGTGTGGGGGGGGGGGCGGCCGTGGCTTTGTGCATGCGGGGGGGTGTTTTGGGGTGCGCTGGCGCAGGCGCGTGCAGCCTACATAGAACGGTGCTGGGCACAATGACTGCTGCGGGCGCCAGGGACCCGGCACACAGTGGCGGGACAAACCCCCCCCATTTCTCAATTTGGCTGGGCCCCTGACGCCAGTACCAATAGTACCGGCCTATCAGCAGCCCTGGTCCTGTGGGCTAGATCTAAGCATACAGTAGGCTGGAGTTTGACACCCTTTCCCTAGAGGTACTTTCTTAGAGGTTTTCTGATCTGCCCCTATAGGATCCGGATTCCACAATCCTAGATAAGGAGTAAGCTGAAAATGTACAGGGCTAAAACCCTCAATCAACCGTGTTTTTGCAATCAGTGACAGCAAAAACCACTCAAATGACCCTAATCAAAGTTTACCTATCCTGGTGTTTTTGGTCTGCTAACAGATTGACACAAAGGAGTGTGAATAGCTATTAAAAGTAACCATCCTCACCTGTGATCTGTTTACATGTAATTAGTCTGTGTGTTTGTGTATAAAAGGCCAATGAGCTTTTGGCCTCCTGACATACCAATGCATCCAATGCCGCACTGTCATGTATGGATTTTGAGTCATGGGGGAAGCAACAGAATTGTCAAAGGATTTGCGGGAGAAGGTACCTGAAGTGTATAAAACAGGAAACGGATGTAAAAAGATATGCAAGGAATTGAGAATGTGGGTCAGCAGTGTTCAAACTCTAATCAAGAAGTGGAAAATGAGGGATTTTGTTGAAACTATACCAAGGTCAGGTAGACCAACTAAACTTTCAGCCACAACTGCCAGGAAAACTGTCTGAATTACCGTTTCACAGGGGTTGCCTAAGACCATGGGAAAAGACAAATTTCCCATGGTGTTAAAAACGAAAGCCTCTATTCTGGCACCTTGGAACATATTTTTACAATCCGACCAATCAGGTGTTTATAGTGGGAGTGTCCCTCTGATCTTCCTGCCAATCAGCTTAAAGCTCTGTTGGGAGAATTGGCGCTAGACTTATGGTTGGGGGTCACCCAGGGCCGCCGATAGGGCGGTACTACTGGGAGTGGCGTCATGGGCCCGGTGAAATTGACCAATGAGGGGGCCCCGGTTTTGCCCGCCGGCCTCCTGGCGCACATGCGCAGTACCGGCCCTCTCCTGCCGGCCGCCTGCCTTACCAATGAAAAAGGCGGGCCCTCTGGCCCTCGCGAGGCAGGACTCGAAGCCCCGACAAAGCCTTTGGCAGCGCGGTCCTCCAGTCCCAGAATAAAGCGTGCGGCGAAGGTAGGAGCCCCTTCGGGGTGGCGGTTGCGCTTGTGTTAAATTTTGTTTCTTTCCTAAGCAGCCTTCTGTGTAAAAAAATCCATTTGGGAACGAGTCGTTCCCAAATGGATTTTTTTACACAGAAGGCTGCTTAGGAAAGAAACAAAATTTAACACAAGCGCAAGTTGTAGGCTTCGCACGCATGCGCCAGCATCCCCCAAAAGGCCCTCCCGCGCACCCTTTTCCAAGGGCGCACACGAAGCCGCGGCTGCCCCGGGACCCCCGCGCCTCTAGCCCCCTCGTGCCCCCCTGGCTACTCGCCGCTGCCCTTGCCTGCCCGTTCGCCTGCTCCGCCTCTGTCTTCTCTGCAGGCATTCTCACAGCGGGGGCCGCCGGCCCGCGAAGGCTGCCCGGAACATTCAAAGTAAGAGCGAAGGTTTTTCTTACTTTGAATTTTCCGGGTTGGGCTGGCAGCAGGGGGATGGGGAGAGCGCGCGTCAGCCTGCGCGCCCGACATTCCAGGCGCCGTTCCGGTGCGACGCCCCAGAGACCCCTGACCCTGGTTTCCTGGATTCCTGGTGGCGGCGACCGAGCCCTGACCAGCGGGCTCCCGACCGAGCCCTGCCGCAGCGGGAACGAAGCGAGTGGGCCGCTCCCCGCCCGGCTGCGGCTCTTGTAACTCGGCCCGGGATGGGTGTGACTCTACGGGCTGCCCTCGTCGAGGAAAGGGAGGGGAGGGGAGGGAAAGAGAGGGCCGGGAGGACACAGAAGGGAAGGAAGGAAGGAAAAATAGGAAGGGAAAGATGGAGGGGAAGGAAGGGGAAGAGGGAGGAGAAGGAAACAGGAAGAAGAGATAGGTTGGTTGGAATGAAGGAAGAAGGGAAAGAAGGAGAAAGGGGAAGGAAAGGAAGGAAAGGAAAAGAGGGAGGGGGGAAAGGAAGGAAGGAGAGATAGGTTGATTGTAATTGAAAATTACAATTGAAAGTAATTGAAAATTACTTTCGCCAGCCTCCGGAGAATGAGAGAGAGTGAGAGCGATGACAGAACAAGATAGAGAGAGAGAGAGAGAGGGAGAGAGAAATAGGGGGAGAGAAAGAGATAGCAAGAGAAAGAGAACGAGAGAGAGAAAGAGTGTGAGAGAGAAAGCAAGAGAGAGAGAGAAAGAAAACAACAGAGGGAAAGTGAGAAAAAGAGAGAGAGAGAAAGAGGGGGAGAGATAGAGAAAGAGAGAAAGAAAAGAGAGAGAGATGGGAGAGGAAGGAAGAGTGTGAGAGAGGAAGAAAGCAAGATAGAGAAAGATAGAGAGAAAGAAAGTAAGAGATGAGAGAGGAAGAAAGCAAGATAGAGAAAGAGAGAGATAGAGAAAGAAAGAGAGAGAGAGATGAGAGAGGAAGGAAGAGAGTGAGAGAGAGGAAGAAAGCAAGATAGAGAAAGAGAGAGATAGAAAGAGAGAGAAATGAAGAATGGTGGAAGGTCTTAAGCATAAAACGTATCAGGAAAGACTTCATGAACTCAATCTGTATAGTCTGGAGGACAGAAGGAAAAGGGGGGACAGGATCGAAACATTTAAATATGTTAAAGGGTTAAATAAGGTCCAGGAGGGAAGTGTTTTTAATAGGAAAGTGAACACAAGGACAAGGGGACACAATCTGAAGTTAGTTGGGGGAAAGATCAAAAGCAACCTGAGAAAACATTATTTCACTGAAAGAGTAGTAGATGCTTGGAACAAACTTCCAGCAGACATCAGGGCTGTGTTTGACCTCAGAGGGCTGGGGGAGGGCTTGCCCAGGGTATGTGGCCATGGTGGGCATGGCACGGGATTTGGGGCAGTAGTTTTAAAATGGCCGGGGGGGGCAGATACTTAGGCTGTATGGGGCCCCAAAATTCCTGATGGTGGCCCTGGGGTCACCACAACATGAGGAACTGTATTAAGGGGTCACGGTATTAGAAAGGTTCAGAACCACTGAGGAGGGCGTGGGTGCTCATCTCTTCACAAGCAAAAGGGGAAGGAAGCCAGATTGACTTAATTGCAGTGCTTCACTTGAAAATGGTGAAAAATTGGGGCAAAACTCACTTCACCAATGTCTCACTTAGCAGCAGAAATATTGGGCTCCAGTTGTGGTCTTTAAATTGAGAAGTGTCTGTAATCTGGGCCACCCTGTATATAGATATAGCTCCCCTTATCTGTTGAAGAACCACTTGTTCTCCTTTTTCAGTTTTTGGGAGAGAACTGGAGGGGGGCAGTTGAATCACTCAACCTTCATGTCAAGCCAAAACCATTGCTTTGAACTGGAAACTTTGGCCTGCTGCATCTTCGGGATGCAAAGAAAACCCCACAAATAATTTCAGGTTAAATATAGGATACTCTGAAAACGTGTTGAGGCTGTTGCAAGATGCACAATAAGGGGGCACTTGAAGAAAAATAGGCTGAATGGTCGCCAGAAGAAAGCCATTACTATGCAAATGCCACAATATGTCCCATTTACAATATGTCAAACCGTACAGAGACAAGCCTCAAACCTTGTGGCACAAAGTCTTGTGGAGGGATGAGACATTGAACTTTTCAGCCACAACCATAAACGCTACATTTGGACTTTATTTCTTCAATTGGGACGCTGACATTTTGGCTTGTGGGAGACATTAACAGCCCAAATTACAGGTTGATAACCGCTGTTCATCCTGAGCGGAGAGCTGGGGTCCGAAACATTGGGGCACAGACCAGAAACAGCTCTTAGAGCAGGGCGGGGGAAAACGGCAGGGGGGCCTCCTCGTTGTCTGCTTACTTGTTTATTTTTTTGTCAATCAACTATAGGATAGTAGTTTATATAAACATAACATAGAAAGAAATGATTTTAAAAAGACAACAGGACGGTAGGCACAATGGCGCGCTTATGTAGGGGTTTATGCTGGCGCTGCCGCCGTCCATGTGGGACCCTCGAGAGCGACGGAGCCAAACCGCCGGCGCCAATGGCAGTCGCCGCTGGTGCCGACGGTCCAAACTGGTAAGTTAGGGTCGCTTCTTGGGGGACGCCTGGCGAAAAGTCTGGCTTTTCAGGGCACTTTCCCACTGAGGAGGGGAGAGCCGGGCGAGGGTCTTCTTGCCCGCGAGAGTCAGTTTAACAGTCTCTCAAGCGACGGCGCGTTCACATACTGGATAAGTCTGGGTCTCGTTCCGGTTGCTGATTGGCTGCCGGGAGGGTTTAAATAAGCAGCCCCGCTGTTGCCCACCTTCAGTTTCTCTCCGTCCTGGCGAAGAAGCTGTTGGGTTGAATGAATCTGGGCGGTGACGTTGCTTTCGAGGATTATTGCCAGGCTCCGTCTTGTTTAGATATCGCGTAGTAAGTTTGACGCGCAAGTGACTCTTCTTCTTTTTTAAATTTTTTTGAATTTTCTCCATCGTACATCAAATGATTGCATCCATATAACCCAAACATAATAATAGAAAACACTAAAAGTATTTTGCTTTGACTTCAATCTGAACTATTAAAATCTGCCAGTCTGAACTTCCATTTTCTGTTCGCTCAGCCTTCCTTTCCCTTCTCTTCCTCCTCCTCCTCCTACTTTATTTGACTTTCTGGCCCCCTTCCTTCTCCAACCTCTCCAACCTCTATCTCCTCCTATCTTTCTACTTCCTCTCCTTTCTTTCTTTTCCTTTCCCTGAAGTGACTCTTCTTCTGACTTAGAGGCTTTGAAGATTGCCCAGCCCTTTTAGGCAACTCATAGTGATGTGAGATGTAAATCAATCTTCTTCTCACTCCGAGGATTCAGCCAGCCCCGTTAGTATTTTTAATCTGCTTTTATATCTATCTGCTTTTTGAGAGTTTTAATTCAGAATACCATATCCTTTGCCAGGTTTCCAATTTCTGATGAAAATAGATTAGAATGGAATTTTTTATTGGCCAAGTGTGGACACCCTTGCGCAGACACAGGATATTTGTCTCCAGTGCATAGGCTCACAATATAAACAGCCATTAAAAGGACAGCTACACTCATTAATCATGAGTTACAAACAACAATTGATAAATGGTTATTTAACTTCTTTGCTGCTCAAAGCAGGATGTCCAGCAAACCTGGAAAGCGTAAATCAGGGAACTATCGGGGAAATTGGCAGTTTGGGAAATATCAGGGAATTATCAGGGAATTCATGAAAAAAAACCCAGAATAAATGTTTGAAAATCAGAGAAAATTTTGTTTAAAAAATCAGATCACACCGCCTGGCAAAGTCAAGGAAGAATGAGCATAATTCTGGCAACAAGTTGCTTCTTCAGTTACCGATATTTCTCCATGGTTTAGCCATTTAGTATGATGTCATCTATGACTGTGCCTTAACTATATTGCAAGTTACAGGGAAATGTCAGGGAAATATCAGAGAATTTCAAACTGCTTTCCCCCTGGACGCTCTGTCAAAGACGTTGGGCAGCTCACATGGCTCACACAAATCTCAATAAAGTTAGTAATGCATAATAAGTAAAGAAAAAACAAAACAGCACAGGGTAGCAAGGAATCTCACTTTTGTAGCCTAAGGTTAACAAAAGGTTTTCATGCCTGTTCTAATCAACAGTATGGGCCCATTTGTCCTAGGAGATAATAATAATAATAATAATAATAATAATAATAATAATAATAATTTATTAGATTTGTATGCCGCCCCTCTCCGAAGATAAGAATAGGTCTCTGAATAAGTAATGAAATAACAGCCTTGCAGGAAATAAATTCAGCTTGATAAATTGTTGCTACTTTTACATTGTACTTTTCAATACAAACACACAACTTGCGTCAAGCTTACATTGATGGTTGTATTTTTCTTTTTCTTTTTCAGGGCCTGGCAGATTTTTTCCCAAAGGATAATTCACTCTTATCTGGCATCAATAGGCTGCAGTAGACAATGCCAGAGGAAATATCTCCAGATTCAAAGTGCCCGATCTGCCTGGACATGTTTGAAAATGTGGCCTACTTGGATGAGTGCTGGCACAGATTCTGCTACCGGTGTGTGTTGGAGTGGTCCAAGAACAAAGCAGAATGCCCACTCTGCAAACAGCCCTTTGATTCCATCGTGCACAGCATGACTGTAGACGACTACAAGGTGCATTCTGTGAGGCCTTCAGAAATAGAATCTTTTGCTAATCCTAACGGTACGTTAACAGGAGAACATCCTGCGAGTGTTAATTCCCAGAGATCTTCCTCTCCTCGAAGGACAACATCTTCCCCAAATTGTGGGATCTTGTTTGAAGGCTTTTCAACCCAGACAATAAGGCAGAGAGATGCAGAAATGCATCAGATGATCAGGCGGCTTGCGTCAAGGCGACAAGCTAGTTTGGAAGACAGATTTATGTGGCACATTGAAGAGCAAGAGATGACTAGCTTTCGAAAAGCTCTGTATCGTTCTGGCACGCGTTTGAGAAGCATTGAAGATGGAGGGCGTTATAGAGACATATCGGCTGAATTTTTCCACAGGAATCCTGCCTGCCTTCATAGGTTGGTACCATGGCTAACACGGGAACTTACAGTACTCTACGGAATTCATGGATCGCTCATTAATGTAATTCAGGATATCATAATGAGCAATTTGGTCAAATTTGACCTGGAAAGCCCGGCATTTGCCAATGAACTTCAGCGTTTCTTAGCTCAAAGCACACAGCATTTCTTACATGAATTTATAAATTTTGCCAGATTTCCATTTAATATTGACGTGTATGATGAACGTGCCAATTATCATTGCCCCGTTCTATCACGAGAAGAAGGAAGTCTATCTGAATCTTCAATAACCATGATATCACCTGATGAACCCAGAACCCAGGCACCCGATTGCAGCTCTGGGATTGCAGCACCCTGGGATGATGAATCACCAGGTCCCTCCTGTTCTACCCCAGAGCAAGTGCATGTTTCTCCAGCAACTGCATTAAACACTTGGGAAAGCTCTGATGAAGAGCCTGTTGGAAATAGAACAGAGTTGCAGATGTCACAAGACACAAATATAGAGGTGAACTGTGACAGCTCTGATTCATCGGATAACTGTATAATTGTGGACTACGGCAAACCATTAGCTGAGAGAACCCCCGAGCTTGTTCAGTCGTCCTCAGACTCTGAGGTTTCAGCCAATTATGACAGAAAGGAAGATACAGATAAAGTGCAGCCTATGCAATTCTGCAGTTTTAGCCTGAGACATGTCAGTAGATCTGCTTCGCCATCTTCTGGATCCAAAGATGGTATTGCTAATAAAGTTAATGAATGTCTCTCCGATGAAAACAGAAAATTGAAGAGGATCATAAAAGATGAGATTAAAATCAGAGGAGCATCATCATCGCAAAGTTTTTCTTCAAAGGAAGCCTGTTATGAACCCAATTCATCCAGAAGAAGGAAACATGAATTGCATGGGCAGCATTCCGATAGAGAGCATCACAGTTCGAAAAGGAAGAGGAAGCATCGCAGCAGGGAAAAACGAAAAAAGAAAAGAGACGGCAGTAGACATAAGCACAAAAATAATAAAAAGAGATCAACTCGAGAAAAGAGTAGGTCCCAATCTTTTTCTCCAAGTAGTGAAAACACTGAGCTTAGAGATTTAAGCTGGTCACAATCTCAAAGCAGAGAGTATGGTGGGACTTCCAGGAGTAAAGACACGGATTATTACTTAAGAGATGATTACCCCAAAAGCAGAAAATATGCTTTATATAATCCAAATGCAGTCAGGGGTTATGAAAGAGGTAGATCGAGAAATTGGTCAAGAAGTCGATTTAGCAGTCCATCTAGCAGCAGATCAAGAAGTCCATTTAGCAGCAGATCCATAGGTTCTAGGCATTCTGATAGAGGTTCTGAAAAGCCGGGTGGGAAAAGAAAATATAAAACTCATCACTTGGAGAGAAGCCAGAGAAGTAGCGCCGAAACATCTTCAGTAGTAGAAAACTATGCTGTAAAGAAATCCTTACCGAAGGATCGTACTGTTTGTGCAAAAGCCACCAGTGTTGTAGAGAGACAACCTGAAACAGAGACTTGGCACAAAAATAAGAAGCAGTCAAGAAACCCAAGTGTGGAAATTGTTTACGAAGGGGAGTGTACATCAAAGTACAACAAAAAGAAACCAACAAGAATTAAGTCTACCAATGTTACCAATTCCTCTGCATTATCTTCTGTTGTGATTACAATTGACAGTGATAGTGATAGAGAGAATGGCATTACTGAAGTTTTCAACCAGTTGCAAACTAAGAAATCATCTTTGTTTTTACGTCTGGCACAACCAATAAATCGTAATTCACATTGCCAGCTACATTCACCAAAGCAAGATGTGTAATTTTTTTTTAAAAAAAATTGTAAATAGATTTTTTTCTCTTAGCTAGGTTAAGCCTTAGATGTAGATGTAGAGATATGTATTTTTTTAGTTTTTAATGTTTTTAATAATTGTTTGCTATTGTTTTTAATTTAAAAGAAAGAAAAAATAAATTGTTTTATGAAATAAATTTTACTAAATAAATAGTGATATAAATAATATAAATATAGTATAAATATAAAATAAAATGTGACCTTAGAGTCCTTTGTGCTTTTTGAGTTTGAGTTTTGACTTATTTCATTATCTGACTAGGTATAACATTTTCAATGCTAATGAAGTATGGCCTTCACACTAACTATTCATTAAAAGTGTTAACGTAGATCAATCCAGTATCATGATGAAAATCTTCCCAATTTTTTTTAACTTTGTCTTAATCCAGTTTGATTTAATTTTTATTCTATGATTATTGTAGTTTAAAAGCTAAACCCAAGACATCTTTTAAAAGTGAGGAATGAGCAAATAATTATCAATAGGCTAATATTTCTCATTTAAGTTAAGATGTGCTACCAATCCAGATAAAAGAATTGACATCAGAAGGATGTGATTGGCTTTTATTGGATTAGCATTGCACTGTGTAAGTCCCCCAATTAAAAACTTCATAAAACATATTCCTACTAAATTATAACTGGGTTAATTTGGGATTCATTTTTTTTAATGCTAGAGGCCTCTTGAAGGGAACAACTACTCCAATCTCTTTTTTAAATAAACCAACTAAATTGTTGAGATTTCATTTTCTCCAACTCAACATTTTCTATTTTTTAATTGGTTCCTACTGCTGCTTTTAATTTTTGCTAAGCTCAGACCACGTCAGTTGCAAGTGGGTAGATTTACATCTTGCAAATAAAAAATTCATTATATTTTTAGGTTTGCCCCACTGCTGTACAAAAAATAAACAAAATGTATATTTTCTAAATAAGTTTTGCCTTTGAGCAATTATGGTGGCTTAATAGCCTAGGTTACAACTATGAATAAATATTACCTGGAAGTCTTTTCCACTTGTCTTTAAATAGCATTTATCAATCTTAATTATTTTAAGATCTGTTCCCCCAACCCTGGCTGGGGAATTCTTTAAAAAGTTGTTGAGGTTTGCGTCCCAATTGTGTTCAAAGACACTGATTAAGATACTTCTGGGTTTGAAATGATTAAAGGTGACAACACCTTTTTTGAGGTATGCTTCTGAGGGCTTCATTCATGTCCCCATCAAGGAGCTGGAGCATAAGACAGTAGCTCCCTTGGATCTTGATTGCTAACCTCCGAGTCTTCGGAAAGGGGCGACATACAAATCTAATAAATAATAATAATAATAATAATAATAATAATAATAATAATAATAATAATAATAGTAGTAATAGTAGTAGTAGTAGTAGTTGTTGTTGTTGTTGTTATTATTATTATTATTATTATTATTATTATTATTATTATTATTATTATTATTAACCTCCAGCCTGGCATCCTAACCATATGAGCCACCATGCTCTGTGAGAAATACTGATTTGAAGTAATGCATATTGGTTATCAAAAGGGTAGCTTGTGATTGCTGGGATAAAAAAAGAGGATTTTTTTTAGATTTCCCCTTTTAAGAATAGGAAGCTCCAGTCATAAAAGGGAATGTCTACTGGACACTCCCTTACACTTTCTCCTTGGCCTCTAAATGTCAGGGGGAAAAAATAGAGGTCTGCCAGTCCAATGGCTACTCATCCATCCATTATCCATTATTTTGGGATGGTTGGAGCATGATGGGTATTTCCTCGGGTGCCAAAAGAGAGAGTGTGTGTATGCTATCGTGCATGTGTGAGGGACCACACCCATAATTCAATGCCTGGGGAGGCGAAAACAGCTTCCCCCACCCATGGAGGGTTTCTGGAAGCGGGAAATGGCCTATTTCCCAACTTTTGATGGGCCTACTAGGTTCATGATTTGCCCTCCCTAGGCTCCAAAGGCTTCCCTAGAGCCAGGGGAGGGTAAAAATGCCCTCTCCATCCTCCCGGAGGCTCTCTGGAAACCAAAAATGCCCTTTCAGAGCCTCTGTGTGAACCAAAAATCAGCTGGCTGGCAAATGCAGGTTTGGCAATGGCTCACGTGCCAGCAGATATGACTTTGTGTGCCTCCTGTGGCACCCGTGCCATAGGTTCGTCATCACTGGTATATACCAATGCATATCTCAGAAGTGGATTTTAGATACATAGAGATATGAGAGAAAGAGAGAGAGAGAGAGAGAGAGAGAGAGAGAGAGAGAGAGATACTCTGTTTCCAAAAAAATACCCACCCACCCCCCAGAAAATAAGCCCACCCCCAAAATATGTAAATGCATGTGCAGCCAATCCCCACCATTTCCTCTGGTTAGGATTAGGGAGACAGAGTTGGAAATCAGGTAAGAGGCCAAGAGAAAAAAAGGTTTGCCATCACTGATATATGGATATACATTGGTCGTAGTGTATGAACACCTTTTAATTCAGACCAGGAAATAGTATGACATCTGAATGTGTGCTGTTATGTGGATATAATGTCCTGTGCAGGGCCGCCATCAGGAATTTTGGGGCCCCATACAGCCTAAGTCTGCCCCTCCCGCCATTTTAAATCTACTGCCCCCCAAACAGGGCCACCATCAGGAATTTTGGGGCCCCATACAGCCTAAGTGTCTGCCCCCCGCCATTTTAAAACTATTTTAAGTCGCCAAACCACTCCATCCCCTGGGGATCATTTCCCGCTTCACGCCAAGCGAGGCGGTCCCATAGGCCAGTGTTTCCCAACCTTGGCAACTTGAAGATATCTGGACTTCAACTCCCAGAATTCCCCAGCCAGCAAACGCTGGCTGGGGAATTCTGGGAGTTGAAGTCCAGATATCTTCAAGTTGTCAAGGTTGGGAAGCACTGCCATAGGCTATTTCAGGAACTGGGTTAAGCCGATTGTGTGGACTCGTCCAGGAGAAAGAAAGAACCGGGAGCGACGAGGGAAAGAAAGATCCTCCTGGCATAGGTCAGGCGGAGCGAGGCTTATTTACGGCTCCTTGGCACTTCTCCCTTCTTGGAAGAGGCCTTGTTGACAAAACCATGTGCTTTCTAGCGAGTGGAGAGGGGAGGGGGATCCCACACCCTGCAGCCGCCGGCAGCCACCGGCGAGGAGCTGGAAAGGACGAGGGGAGAGAAAAAGCAGGGTACCAGCAGTCAGGCGGGTGTCTTGAGGGGGCACTCCCATCTGAAAGGGCGAGCTATGAAGGAAGGAGGGAGGGAGGAAGGAATGGTAAAAGGGGCGATCAAGAGAGGAATGGGTGAATGAATGGATGGAGGGTGGGAAGGAAGGAAGGAAAGAGGGAAGGGACAGGAACAGAGGAAGGGTGCAAAGAAAGCAAGGAGAGGTGTGAAAGGGGAGAGTAAGAGAGGAAGGAGTGAAAGAAGGGAATGAGGGAGGAAAGAAGGGAGGAAGGAGAAGGGAAGCAAGAAATGGAGGGAAGGAAGGAAGGAAAGAAAGAAAGAAAGAAAAAGAAAGAAAGGGGGAAGGGATAGGAACAGAGGAAGGAAGCAAGGAAACTTATGAAAGGGGAGAGTAAGAGAGGAAGGACTGAAGGAAGGGAGGGAGGGAAGAAGGTAGGAAGGAGAAAGAAAAGAAGAAATAGATGTAGGGAAGGGGACACATGGGCCCCCCGAACTCCCGGCCCAGCACTTCTGGAGGCCAAAAGGCGCGGCTCTCTTGCCCTTGCAATCCTTGGGGGGGGGACACAAGGCCGGCGGATAAGCTGGCCGGGCTCAGCCCTCTCCCGGTTTCCCCAATTCCGCTTCCCCAGCAGCACGGCTTGGCTTCCGGAGGGCCGAGCCAACCCCGTGGTCATTCTTCCTTCCGCGGCTGCCACCGGGGCTCCCTGCCTGTCTGCCGGTCTCCCTGCCTTCTTTCCTCGTGGGGGTGGGAAGAAGGTGCGGGCCGCGGTCGGACTCGGAGAAGCTCTGCAGAGGCAGAGTTTGTCTCAATCGGGGTTGGAGAGTTTTTGGCGGGCGCCGCCCCCCCCATTTTCCAATTTGGCCGGGCCCGTGACGCCACTCCCAGTAATACCGGTCTATCGGCGGCCCAGATTGCAATGTCATAAAGTGGCTTGTTTGAACTAATGCAAATATAAGCAATCTAGATATTGATTTGTAAACATATGGTTTGTGGCTTAGCAGAATGTGGGAACTGCCCTCCTAGTGATTTTAAATTAACCATAGTTAAACATGGTTGATGAAACAAACAAAATATGATGATGCATCCTCCAGTTCTTCATAACTTCAAACCATAGTCGCTGCCCTGAATCATTTCGAGAAGGGCGGCATAGAAATCTAATAAATAAATAAATAAATAAATAAATAAATAAATAAATAAATAAATAAATAAATAAATAAATAAATAAATAAATAAATAAATAAATAAATAGACAGACAGACAGACAGACAGACAGACAGACAGACAGACAGACAGACAGACAGACAGACAGACAGACAGATAAACAAACAAACAAACAAACAAACAAACAAATAAACAAACAAACAAACAAACAAACAAATAAGTAACTAAGTAGGTAGGTAAGTAAGTAAGTAAGTAAGTAAGTAAGTAAGTAAGTAAATAAATAAATAAATAAATAAATAAATAAATAAATAAATAAATAAATAAATAAATAAATAAATAAATAAATAGTATTATACAAAGAAGGATGGTTTACTGCTTTAATGCAGGCAAAGATCCAGATAGTTGTACTGGGGTGCGTTTACAAGGACACCCCGCCCCAGTAAATCTTCAATGACCATTTTGTTAATAAACTGGGAGGGATACTTGATAATAACTATGCCCTTGCAAAGTGAAACCAATGGGACCCAACGAGTGGATCAAATTCCAGCCCTCTTAAAAGCCTCTCCTTCTGTCTGCTTTGCAGACCTGAGACACCCTCAGGAATTAATGTGCAGGAGACTGTAGAAAAGAAGACAAAAGAAGAAAATCCATTTACAAATGTAGAAACCATTTGTGTCAATGGCCTGTTGAAGAGGGTTTGGGTGTGAGTAAAAATGGGGTAATTGAAGGAGAGTATTGGCCTCTGCTCTCTTTACATGCTATTATGATGATAATGTATACAACATCCAGCATGTAATTTATTCCCCTATCAACCTTGTGAAGTAGGTCAGGCTTCAGAGAGGAAGAAAGAGGTTGCACATGCATCCCTGGGAGACACTAATTTGCCCACAGGTTTAAGTTTAAGCTTGAATTCAGTTGTTAGGATTCCCCATCAAAATGCAATGCTGTCTCCCTAGTGGTCTATCCCAGTGTTTCCCAACCTTTTTTGAGCCGCGGCACATTATTCACACTTACAAAATCCTGGGGAACACTGAGCGGGGGGGGGGGGGGGGGCGAGCGGGGGGAAGGGCTAAAAATGTTTGGACAAAAAACCCCTATCTTCCTCCCTTTCGCCCTATTTCTCCCCTATCTCTTTCTTTCCCTCTCTCTCCATCCCTCTTTCTTTCTTCCTTCCTCTCTTTTTTGCTTTCTCTCGCCCTCCTTCCCTCCTTCTTTCTCTCTTTCTCTCTTTTGCATTCTTTCTCTCTCTCTTTCTGTCTCTCTTGCTATCTCTTTTATTCTTTCTTTCTCTCTCCCTTGCTTTCTCTCTCTTTCTCTCTCTCGCTTTCCTTCTCTCTTCCTCTTTCTCTCTTGCTTTCTCTCTAACCCTCCTTTTTCTCTCTCTCTCTTTCTATCTCGTGCACCACGCTGGCAACATAGAGAGAAAGAGAGAGCGGAGAGAGAGTGGAGGGTGGCTTGCCGGTCCGCGGCCCCCTGGATCAGCGGCCCTGCATGGCCCCAGCGCAAACTCCACCATTGCCTTTGCCTCTGCCTAAGAGGCAGCAGCCACATCCAACCCTTTGCCCTCCCAGGTGTCTATGGCGCTCAGCACCCGGCCACGCACCGCCTTCGCCTCCCAGTACCCCGCCCGACTTCTACCTGCAGGAACGGGTGGTGGGGCGCCACGAAGGGCCGCACTTGGAGGCCACCACGGCACCGTTATCATCACGGCACAAAGCCACGCAGTCCTGGATCGCTCGCTTCTCCGGCCAGCAAGCCGGCTGCCTGGGAAAACCGCGCGCTTTTTAAACGCGCGCTTTTCAAAGGCGGCACTTTCCTGGGCAGCCAACTTTGCTGGCCGGAGAAGGGAGCGATTCAGGACTGCGTGGCTTTGCGCCACTTCAAAAATTTCTGTTGGGGGGGTCCTAATGACTGTGTGGGCGCACGCCCATGCAGCTTAGAAACAACAGTGGCCGGCGCCCTCCTACCGAGCCCCCAAAGTTCACTTCCCGTCACCGCCAGGGAAGCTCCAGCCAGGCCGGGCTCGCGACACACCTGACCATGTCCCGCGGCACACTAGTGTGCCGCGGCACACTGGTTGGGAAACGCTGGTCTATCCAAAAGCGTAACAAATGGAAATAACAATACGAAGCAACCAATATTTTTCAACAATGCTCCTGTCTTCCCACCAAAAATATTATTTTATATTATTTTTGAACATCTCTCTTTCCGACTGTTCTGCTTTTTTTTTGTCATCCATTCAGAGTGATCAAGCCTTCTCTGTGGTGGCCCTGACCCTCTGGAACCAGCTCCCCCCCCGAGATTAGAACTGCCCCCACCCTCCTTGCCTTTCGTAAAGTTCTTAAGACCCACCTCTGCCATCAGGCATGGGGGAACTGAGACATCTCCCCTGGGCCTATACAGTTTATACATGGTATGTTTGCTTTTAAAGGGGCGTACATAAGTGCACTGGTGTGCCTTTCGTCCCCTGTCCAATTGTCTTTCCTTTCTCTCACTTATCATATATATTTTATTTCTTTCATATATCCTCTCCTCTAAGTTCACTTTTACCCTTATATATATTACTACATGTCTATTTTTCTTCCTATGTATTTGTGTATTGGACAAATGAATGAATGAATAAATAAAATAAATTAACAATGGGTTTTTTAGTGTTTTTTAAATTATTAGATTCGTTCTTACATTGTCTTTGTCATTGTTGTGAGCCGCCCCGAGTCTACGGAGAGGGGCGGCATACAAATCTAATAAATAAATAAATAAATAAATAAATAAATAGATAGATAGATAGATAGATAGATAGATAGATAGATAGATAGATAGAAAGAAAGAAAGAAAGAAAGAAAGAAAGGTGGCCATTAATTGAGATGTAACATATTGCAGTCTACTTACACCGTATCTTAGCCAGAAACCTGGGAAACCAAATAATTGCTTGAAGGAATTTGCAGATACACAGTGGATTTCAACTATCTAACTGATGGAACAACACCAACACCACACACACACACACACACACACACACACACACACACACACTCCTTCCGCCTCTAGTATCTCTAGAAACAGCTTTTTTTCAATGGCTAAAAATAATTTGTCAAGGTTCTGTCCTTCTTAGTCTGATGATTGCCAAGCACTTTACAAACCATTAATGAGGCTGCTTGACTCCCTTGTGAGAAGGGTAATTATTCTCCATCTTGAAGCTAGAGGCAAAGGAAGGAGGGGAAGAAAGCGATTTCTTTAAAGGGCAAAGGATATGAATGTAAATCCAGGATTTCTCTATCGACCTGATATTACCAATTCATTCCATTTTATTATTTTAAATAATTATTTCCCATTGGAACACAAGGCTATTGCCAGAATCAAATAAATCATCTGACCTATGTGAACTGTATGGACAAAAAAATAGATACGCATTTCTACCGCCTACATTTCAGTCTGTTCCCCCCTATTTTAGCAGGCTTTCATCAAATAAGAGGCCCCATATGACCGTTGGTTCTTCCCCCCCCCCCAGCTCCCAGAGTTCATTCTTGTAAAACTCAGCAGTGGTTTTCTGCTTCATTTGAGATGGAAGCAAATAAAAGTCATAATATCAATTCTGAACAGATTCAATACAGTTTTTAAAAACAAAGAGACACCTTAAATACAACCCCATCATTTTTCCTCTTTGTAATGGTCTCATCCATTGTGATTCTACCCTTTACCTGAAAATCACAAGGAAAAAAAATTATTTAAATGAGTTTCTGCATCATCAGTCTGCTCTTCTGGCTTGGAAGATTTATTTTTTTACAATAATAATAATAATTTAGCTTCTTATGATTTTTTTTAAGTCAAAAGACTTATTCCCAGCAGACAGAAAGATAAATTATTTCTTCCCTATCTTTGCAATACTCTTTGAAATTACAGTGTTCCCTCAATTTTCACGGGGGATGCGTTCCAGGACCGCCCGCGAAAGTCGAATTTCCGCGAAGTAGAGATGAGGAAGTAAATACACTATTTTTGGCTATGAACAGTATCACAAGCCTTCCCTTAACACTTTAAACCCCTAAATTACAATTTACCATTCACTTGGCAACGATTTAGATTATTACTCACCATGTTTATATATTAAAGTTTATTAAAAAATATTTATTAAAGGTGGACGAAAGTTTGGCGATGACATATGATGTCATCGGGCGGGGAAAACCATGGTATAGGGGAAAAAACCAGGAAGTATTTTTTAATTAATATTTTTGAAAAACCATGGTATAGACTTTTCGCGAAGTTTGAACCAACGAAAATCAAGGGAACATTGTATTTGAAAATCCTGTCACTATATTTCCCTTCAGAATATTTTTTTTTCTCCATAGGACAAATTTACCTAAGTTCACCAAACAGAGGCAGCATACAGCAGATGACAGACTGTTAACATGAGCTAAGCTAGTGGATGTTAAAGATTAATACTCAATCAAGACCAGAATTTTTTTAGGATTGATGACCATGCCATGAAAGGGTATTTAAATATATGATTACTGGGGCAAAATTATTGTAAACAGAAAAATAGAAAGATTTAGTGTTACCTACCCTGGAGAAATTCTTTATAAAATTGACAAGAGTTTGCTGAGATGGATAAACTAATATTTGAGAAAACCAGACTCTACATTTATTGGTGAGTGAAATCCCTCTAAAAACATTTTCCCCTAATATCCTTCTCCGAAATTGTTGTTTAGGGTTTTGATAATTAGATAGGGTAATTACTGGCCATATCTACTCCCGGGACCGAAGGGAAATGACAATGTAATAGCAATAGCACTTAGATCTATATACTGATTCAGAGTGCTTTACAACCCCCTTTAAGTGCTTTACAGAGTCAGTATATTGCCCCCAATAATCTGGGTCCTCATTTTACTGACGTCGGAAGGATGGAAGGCTGAGTCAACCTTGAGCCTGGTGAGATTCGATCTGCCAAACTGCTGGCAGCTGGTGATCAGCAGAAGCAGCCTGTAGTACTGCACTCTAACCACTGCGCCACTAAATGCTTTAAGTTTCACACATTTGCTTTAGAGAGAGAGACTAAAATGTTCTTACACAGTAAGTGCAGTGAGGATATAGGAAACTACTTCTTTACAGATAGTTCTCGAATTATGACTGTAATGGAGCCTAACCATCACAGTTGTAATTCAGAATGGTTGTAAATCAGGCTACCCATGTGACCAGTCCAATTTTATGACCTTTTTTATAGTAGCCAAGCCACCTTTTTTATAGCAGCAAATCATTGCAACCAATAAATGAAATCTGCAATCATTAAGTGGATGCTACAATTGTTAAGCAAACCAGTGGTTTTGCCAAAAACTGGAATTAAAAAACCCCCACATGATCATGGGATACGGAAAATGTCAATAAATGCAATTGAGAGGCTGCGCACCCTCAGCGCGGGGCTGACATTTGCGGTGGTGCCGGACCAACAAGGCACTGACTTCCGGGTGCTGGGACCTCCCAGAACGCTCAGCGCCAGTCACATGGCCAGAAGTGACGGGGCATAGCGAGCGGCCTTTTTAAAAAGGCCGGCAAGCTGCCCTGCTCTTCTCTTCTTCGGCCTGGCTGCTAGCAATTGCAGACACCCACCCATCCTCCACTCAACCTAGGGTGCTTAAAGGTAGCCTAACTTGGGGGTCAATTAGGAATTTTTTGCAATCTCAGCACATTTGAGTCTAGATTGTTTTTTTGCCTACTCCACCCTGGAAGACGGAGAAGTGTATTTTGGTTATGTGGCGTATCTGGGGTTAATTAGATCGGCATGTATCAATTGACTAATTTCTTCTCAGTCACTGTTTGACAGTAGCGGGGTGGGAAAGTGTAGCAGTAGCAACTGTGTGTTCTCCATTGGGCATCTTTTGGAAGATTATTGGCTGCCCCTTGCCACAATTCCTGCTGCCTATATGACCGGGGTGGTGGAGAGGGGGTGCCTTTGGGGCTCACTTACATAATTTCCAGTTCCGGGTCATGAAAGTGAGCCCTCCTCGAATATCTCCGAGACCGCCTCCTGCCGCACGAATCCCAGCGACCGATTAGGTCCCACAGAGTGGGCCTTCTCCGGGTCCTGTCAACTAAACAATGTCGGTTGGCGGGCCCCAGGGGAAGAGCCTTCTCTGTGGCGGCACCGGCTCTCTGGAACCAACTCCCCCCAGAGATTAGAACTGCCCCTACTCTTCCTGCCTTCCGTAAACTCCTTAAAACCCACCTTTGCCATCAGGCATGGGGGAATTGAAACATCTCCCCCTGGGCACGTTTAATTTATACATGGTATGCTTGTGTGTGTGTCTGTTAGTATATGGGGTTTTTTAAATCTTTAAATATTTTAATTAATTGGATTATTTATGATTTGTTTCACTTGTTGTGAGCCGCCCCGAGTCTTCGGAGAGGGGTGGCATACAAATCCAAATAATAAATAAATAAATAAATAAATAAATTGCCCCCCCCTGCACACCCCTGCTCTGCCCCGCCTCCTGCACATGTGCAGATGCCCCCCTCCCCAACTTCCAGGGGGCTTGGTAGGCCCATTTTTTGCCCTCCCCAGCTCCAGAGGCTTTCCTGGGGAGGGTGAAAACAGTGTCCTCCATCCCCCAGAGGCCCTCTGGAGGCTGAAAATGCCCTCGCAGAGCCTCCATGCAAGTCAAAAATGAGTCAGGGCAATGGCTCATATGCCAGAAGAAATGGTTCTGTGTATCAGCTGTGGCACGCATGCCATAGGTTTGCCATTACGTATGTAAGGTCTCCTCTAAAAACATCATAGTTTTGGGTTTTTTGTATTTTGTTACTACAAACTTGCCAGACCAATTTTCCATCATGTCAATGGAAAGTTGGTATTTTTGTGATATATTCCAACTCTGTCTCTGGAACCTTGTATATATTAAAATCAAGCAAAAGAGAGAGATTTTTGTTCGTGAAAATATTAAGGAACCAAGGAGGGAAACTGGGACTTATAGTAGATTAAATTAAAATGGGACATGAGCAACTGAATTCCTAAGTTGATAAAACATGACTCCCCTCATATATTTCATAGGAACTCATCCTTCTTAGTGCTGAGCACATTTAGAATTTAAAATATTAAGTATTTTAATTAAAATCTGGAACCACTTATAAATACTTGTGCTTGGTATCAATAATAGACTTCAGCCAAAAATGTGGTGAGATAGAGGTATTTTTAGTTGATTGGCTGTATGCCACCTGTTATAGAGCAGAGATGCATTTCTCCTTAAGTTATAGTAGGGAACAATGTTTTTCAGAAGCTTGAGTTTATTATTATTTATTTAAAACATTTTTTATTCAACTCCCCATTAAAAAACTCAGTTAAACAAAATGCAATCATTTCAAACTGCGAGTTAAACAGTTGGTAGAAATAATACTGTACATTAAAATATTATATAAAACATACCAAATAAGAGAAACAATAAAATATTAAAACATAATGGAATAATAACAGAAACAAACACTTTCAAAACACCATAGGGATATTAATATATTAATAAAATATTTGGAAGAATATAAGTGTCTTTTTCTGGAACCAGAATGATAATGATGCCAAGTATATCTCTGGGAGCATCCCAAAATTTGGAGGCAACCACTAAACATGTTTATTCTAAATAACCATTCACCATATTTTAGGGATACTTGTGCAAGGTCTCTGGTGGTTACCTTAAGAACCGTAAGTTGTTTGTTATATGTGTGTGAAAGCAGGTTAGCCTTCTAGGTTTCTAATTTTGAATGATAAATTTACCGCTATAAAAAATGCAAGTTATAAAAATCACCAAAAAGCTTCTTCATTCGTGCAAGTGTTTATACAAGTTTTGTCCTATAAAGCCCTACATGGCATTGGACCAGAATACCTCCGGGACCGCCTTCTGCCGCACGAATCCCAGCTACCCATTAGGTCCCACAGAGTTGGCTTTCTTCGGACAAAAGAATATCGTCTGGCGGGACCCAGGGGAAGAGCCTTCTCTGTGGTGACCCCGGCCCTCTGGAATCAACACCCCCTGGAGATTAGGACTTGCCTTTCGTAAACTCCTGAAAACCCATCTATGTCACCAGGCACCCCTAGCTGTTTCGATGTATGTGTGGTTTGTCTAGATTGTATGATTGTTTTTTACTACGTTTATGAAAAATTGTTTTTAATATTGGATTTGTATATGTATTGCTTGTCGTGAGCCACTCTGAGTCCTCGGAGAGGGGCAGCATACAAATCTAATTAATAATAACAACAACAACAATAATAATAATTAATTATTATAGGTGCAAAAAGATCACTTCTACAGAAACATCCTCATGATTATCTTTCTCTTGTGTCTGTAAATCCTTGGAAATTTTAGATATTGCTTAATATGATATAATCTGTGTAGTGTAGTCTTTTCTTACAAGGACAGAATCTCTAATGGAAGGTAGGGCAGATAACCTATTTTTATTATATTCTTGGTTAGAATAAAGAACAGAGCTGTCTCTCCTGAATTTAATTTATTCTTCCCTCTTTTCAGTATCTGGGTCAAATTTGGTTGAGTCTAGAGGTAACTCCCCTCCCCCCCAGACATTTTAATTTATTTTCTTTTTCCTACAGGTCCAGTAGAAGAATGGTGGGTAAGAGATGTAAAATCTAGAGAGAAAGAGAGAGAGAAAATTTCAATGCCAGCTCCATCTCTGTGAGTTTTCCAATACACTTGATCCCAGTGGAAATTAGCTATGGACCAGCTCAATGATGGACTGTTGGTTTCTTTCAGCATATTCTAGTGGGAAGAGGATAAGTAACAAAGCAGTGAACTCTTTTCTTGTGATAGCACACTGTAGCAAATACACAAAGCAGCTCTTTCAGTCTGATAGCTCTGATTCCCAACATCTGCCAAGAAATGCATTATTTAACAGTTATTTAAGGCTTCGGCTAAAGCTCAGAGACTAAGCGTTTGGGTCAATTGATCATATCCCCAAGGGCTGTGGTTGCATATCTGAGACCAATGGAATGAGTGGCTCGTTTTATATGCAGGATCGGAGTGGGCCTATAGCGGTTAATTAGTTGTCTGAGCCATGTTTATGTAAAGAGGCATGTAAAATTCACATTATTTTAATAGCTGTTCTCAGAAAAGCCTATTCACACAATTCCTGCCAATGTATTAGACCTACGAGAAAGGCTACAGCCAACAACCTGGGATCAGGGATATCGCAGGAGTTCCTAGTCTCCATGACAACCGTAGCTAGTGCCACTTGTTCTCAGATCCAACCCAAATCAGTAGATATTTGGAGACCAAGAATAAACTAAAACAAGGGTCCCCTAACTATGGGCTGTGGGCTGTATACGGCCTGCCGAAGCCATTAATGAACCCTGGGCAAGGCCACAAGGCTACATCACCCATCCTACCCTATGGCTGAGTGCAGGACTTGCAAGCGTCGGGGGCTGAAACTGGAAGATAAGGCCAACAATTTTGGCCTGCAGAGATGTTCTGGAGGCAGGAGAAGTGAAAAACAGGTCAGAGATGCCCCGGGAGGCAAAAAAAATGGGCCATTTTAATGCATTTTGACCTGCAAAATGCTTCTGGAGGTGGAGGAGGTGAAAATGGGGTGCACAGATGTCCCGTGAGGCCAAAAAATGGGCAATTTTCACCTGTTCCTGGCCAAAAACCCTGAGCCATTTTTGCCCATTTTTGGCCCGCAAAAGTGGTAGTAAATGTAAAAAATGGGGTGCATGGATGTCCTGGGAGTCAAAAACAGGCCCGTTTTTTTACCTCCCCTGATAGAGAAAGAGAGAGAGAGAGAAAAAGAGAGAGAGAAAGAGAGAGAGAAAGAGAGAGAGAGGGAGAGAGATAGATAGACAGACATAGACAGAGAGAGAGAGAGTGAGAGAAAAGAGACAGAGAGAGACTTGTTGATTGTGAGCTCCTTGGAGCTGAGAAGAATTTCTGCAAAATTTGAGTTTCCTGAAGTGGACCACTGACTCCTAAACAACTGAAAAAATGATCTAATAAAAAGAAAAGTCCACCAAAAGAGAAGCGTGCAAACAAAAGCAAATAAAACACCCCCAGGAGCAAAACAAATTAAAGTTTAATTTGTGTATATTGTTAAATGGACTGTTCAATTGGACACACCCACCTAGTGACATGGCCAGCTAGCTAGACCCATCCAGTCACATGACCACCTAACCACGCCCACCCACCCAGTCTGGCTCCCCAACAATCTGAGACACAGTGAACTGGCCCCTGTTTAAAAATCTAAAGGACTTAGTTACTTGTCTTTTATCAAAACTGGATTCAATTCTGAGTCAATCTGTGTCAAAACTGACCTTTGTGATGGTAAAGAATCAATTAAGAGATACTGTGACAGACATCTTATAAATCCACGAAGACTGGGGTCCTCAAACTATGGTCTTTGGGCTGGATAATACCTGTTTATCAAATGTATCTGGTCCACAGAGTAGTGGGATTAAACCCCGCCCCTTGCAATGCCCCTCACCCATTTCCTCCCAGCCACTTCCCACTTGGCTGGTTTTGTCCAACTGATGGGCACCCTGGGGAGGAGATGCTGCCCACATCACCTCATCGCCCTTCCCCACCTCCTTATCTTTCACCAGCCAGCCACACTTCTTGTTCTGCTCATTTCAAAGGTTCAACATTCATTGCACTTCTGCTGCCACAACGATAAGGCTAAAGGGTGCAGGTGAGCGGACAACACAACAGATTTAAACTTAATATTAACCGCTCCAAACTTGACTGTAAAAAATATGACTTCAGTAACCGAGTTGTCGAAGCGTGGAACTCATTACCGGACTCCATAGTGTCATCCCCAAACCCCCAACACTTTACCCTTAGATTATCTATGGTTGACCTATCCAGATTCCTAAGAGGTCAGTAAGGGGCGAGTACAAGTGCACTAGAGTGCCTTCTGTTCCCTGTCCTATTGCTCTCCTATATCTCCTATACCTTTCTTCTATTCCTATATCTCTTCTTCTATTCTTTCATTGATATGTTCTATTACTATACCTTCTTTTCTATTATTTCTTAGATATATTTTACTAAAAGTATCTCCTCTATAACCTTCATCATGTATTTTACTATGTGTATATAGATATATACCCACTAAAACCTTCATTGTGTATTGAAAATAAAATAAAATAAAATAAAATAAAACAAAACAAAACAAAACAAAACAAAACAAAATAAAATAAAATAAAATAAAATAAAATAATAAAATAATGCATCCCGAGTTCCTGGGATGGTGGGTAGGCTGGTAAGCAGCTGGAGCTGGTGGAGGGGCAGAGGTGGGTTACTCCCGGTTCGGATCAGTTCTATGGAACTGATAGTAACTTGGTGGCTTGGGTCGCTGGAACTGGCAGCAACCCAGTCCTGCAATGCCTCTGAACCAGCTCTCTTGCCGGCATCATAGGCGGCATCATCTTTTCTTTTCTTTTTTGCTGACCAGTTTTGTCACCTAGAAGCCCCGTTTAAGATGATCTACCCACCTTGTGATCACAGGTCAGATCAGCATTTTTTTTTTGGAGTATTATGACATGTCAACAAAGCACTTAGCTGATAAAATTGCTAACATTCCTACAGACCTGGAAGCCATACAGGTATTTTACGACTACAACTGGGACCAACAACTTGGTTGTTAAGCAAAGTGGTCACTAAATGAAACAGTGACTATGCTTACAATCTTTTTTTGAACTGTCCTTTGCTTTATAGACCTGCGTTGGTTCCTTAGATGTCTCCATTGTGATTTATATTTTTCTTTCTCTGTGTAGTTGATATATCCTTAGCTGCCTTTGACTTTATGGATGGTGTGTTTGGGCTGTATGACTATTTTAATTGGGGATTTTTAAAGACTGTTTTAACATTGGATTTGTATATGATGTTTTATTGTTGTGAGCTGCTCCAAGTCCTCGGAGAGAGGTGGCATACAAATCTAATAAATTATTATTATTATTATTATTATTATTATTAATTTTTCATTATATTCTCATTTCTAATAATGGCTTTTTCTATTTTTATAATAATTATTTTATTAGATGGCTGTATGCTGCCCAGGATTTGTGAGATGGGTGGCCCTCTAAATGTGATAAATAAAGACATGTTGGGCATACCATTTGCTTTCAATAGATTTCTGAGATTCAAGATGCTGGTGTTAATCAACAAGGTCCTAAATGTTGTAAGCCCCAGTTTCTGTCAAGTTGGCTTTAGAATCCTTTTTGTTTTTATATAGGAAGAAATGCTTTGGTTGCCACCCAGTGAGAAGAGGAATGGAAAAGGTACATTAAATCTTAGTCTGTAGTAAAATGTGGTCCAGAATCCCAGGAGGGAGCGGGTCTTTCCCAAGAAACTAAGATGCAACTCAATTTGGAATCTTGGATATGTAGGAAGAGTGTGGAGGCAGACTCTCCCTAGCCTTTCATAGGATATGTGTAATAGTTATGCTTAGTGCTTTAGTCTGGCAAGATTCCTATCTATAGGTGAGCAATAATAAAGAATCTACTCTGAAGTAATGTTGTTTCCAACTCTTTGGGTCTTACAAAACTTCCTGAACAAGTCGTCCCGTCCCCCCCGAATTTTTTCATCAAATGTGTTCTAACGAACCTGCTGACAATGATATCTGTGCTTTATGTGACACTTGATCAACAGCATGCTACTAAAATTATAGGGATTATTTTTTTATTACAGCCATTACCTCGCTTTTAATGTTTTTTTAATGACTTGGTTGTGTGAACTATTTAGAATCCCCGTAGTTCTGCTAGTATACAAATAATGGGTATATAAATATAGTAAAAATCTCTTGTCTTATATTAAGTGCATGGTTTTAATTACAATTTTTGTCAGGTAAGTTTCATCCTCTAATGTATTTTTGGCATGGTTGTCATAAGGAAAAAAAAAGGCTAAGTATAAATCGATAGAATTATAAAACAGGCAGAATTTAAACAACCCCCATCTCCCAATGTTACCAATGTTCCTATAGTTTTTTTAAACAGCACTTACACGTACTGGTTGCTGTTAAAAATGGTGGCAGGATATTAATAGCTTCATCCTTTTCTTTATAATGCCCTCTTCACTAATCTGTGAACTGATGTTTTAATGGTACATTTTTAAAAAACGTTTTGCTGATACACACTGACTGTTTCGGATAGAAGCAAACCCAAACAAACGTGAACTCTAGGCTTCATCTTTTCTTTCAGATTATTTAAATCTACAGCCTTCTCAGTCAAAATGTTTTAGATAGTAATAGGGTTGTATCAATGATCGGCTGCCGAAATTTTTACTGCCACACTGCAGGCATAGCTTATTTTGTGGGTGTTGCTTAATGGTCATGTGATCGGGTAGGAGTGACTTACTGGCCATGTGGCCAGGTGGGAATGGCTTGACAATCATATGACTGGGGGTGACTTAAAGGTCATGTGACTGGGTGGGAGTGGCTTACCAACCAAAATAATCTCAACTAATCTCAAATAGTCTTCGGAGAGGGGCGGCATACAAATCTAATAAATTATTATTATTAATTATTAACTAGCAAATGCTCTTTCCTACACATTGGGAAAAAGAATCTGAACTCCAAATACGAACTGAATAATCAAATTGTCACAGATAGCCCCCACTTGGTTAAAGAACTTGGTATACTAATAACAAAAGATTTAAGTGCCAAAGCCCACTGCAACAACATAGCCAAGAAGGCTTCAAGAGTTGTAAACCTAATTCTACGTTGCTTCTGCTCTGGCAATCTCTCACTACTTACCAGAGCTTACAAAACTTTTGCCAGACCCATCCTTGAATACAACTCATCTGTTTGGAACCCATATCACATCTCAGACATTAACACCCTTGAAAATGTCCAAAGATACTTCACCAGAAGAGCCCTTCACTCCTCCACTCGAAATAGAATACCCTACGAGACTAGACTTTCAATCCTGGGCCTAGAAAGCTTGGAACTAAGATGCCTTAAGAAAGATCTAAGTATTGCCCACAAGATCATATGCTGCAACGTCCTGCCTTTCGGTGACTACTTCAGCTTCAACCACAACAACACAAGAGCACACAACAGATTTAAACTTAATACAGTATTAACCGCTCCATACTTGACTAAAAAATATGACTTCAGTAACCAAGTTGTCAAAGCGTGGAACTCATTACTGGACTCCATAGTGTCATCCCCAAACCCCCAACACTTTACCCTTAGATTATCCACGGTTGACCTATCCAGATTCCTAAGAGGTCAGTAAGGGGTGAGTACAAGTGCACTAGAGTGCCTTCCGTCCCCTGTCCTATTGCTCTCCTATATCTCCTATACCTTTCTTCTATTCCTATATCTCTTCTTCTATTCTTTCATTGATATGTTCTATTACTATATCTTCTTTTCTATTCTTTCTTAGATATATTTTACTATGAGTATCTCCTCTATAACCTTCATCATGTATTTTACTATGACTATATATATATATATATATACCCACTAAAACCCTCATTGTGTATTGGGCAAAATAAATAAATAAAATAAATAATTTTTCAAATAGGTACTTGGACTCTTTTTCAATTGATTAAGTTATATTGTCAAGAGAGCTGGAGAGAGGCTGGACAGGAACTGTTTTGGAGTAAATGCTTGTGAGTTGCTAGAGAGAACATTTTTTCATTTAGTTGGTGCATGCTGATTTATAAAAATAAATGTACGTTTAGAAATAATCACTAGTTTTAATAGACATACAGCCCGCGCTCTGTCTGGTTGAAATTGAACAGAATTAGCTGTAATACTGTGGGGAAAATGTGTCAGCTTTGTATCAGTGGGGATGGAAAGATTCCCCTTTGTTGCAGTTGTGGAGCTGGTGTGCAACTATTCAACATTTGTGGGATTGCCCATGGCATGCGTGAAGCAACACCGGGGCAATTGCCTGGATAGCTGCATTGGATATCCAGTCATGAGGCCACTGCCATACCTTTGCATATATGGTAATTCCATGGATTAATTTTATGTTTACATCTCTTCCATTATGTTCTCATCATATACTAAATAATAGCAATACAGTGTTCCCTCGATTTTCGTGGGTTCGAACTTTGCGAATAGCCTATACCACGGTTTTTCAAAAAATATTAATTAAAAAATACTTCTCGGTTTTTTCCCTATGGTTCCTACCATGGTTTTTCCCACCCGATGACATCATATATCATCTCCAAACTAATAATTTTTGCAAATAAATAACAAAAAAAATAATTATTGTTAATAAATAATTATGTTTATAAATATCAGGATCACTAAGTGTCTTATTCAATGGTGAGTACCAGTAATAATGGTGAGTAAATGGTTGTTAAGAGAACGGGAAATGGTAATTTAGGGGTTTAAAGTGTTAAGGGATAGCTTGTGATACTGTCCATAGCCAAAAATGATGTATTTACTTCCGCATCTCTACTTCGCGGAAATTCGACTTTCGCGGGCGGTCTCGGAACGCATCCCCTGCGGAAATTGAGGGAACACTGTAGTACCTTCTAATCAGTGAAGGGCTGCAAATTTTTTTACTACCACACTGTGGGCATGGCTTATTGTGTGGGTGTGTCTTGATAGTCATGTGACCGGATAGGAGTGACTTGCTGGCCATGTGATCAGGTGGGAATGGCTTGACAATCGTGTGACTGGGGGGGTGACTTAAAGGTCATGTGACTGGGTGGGAGTGGCTTACCAACCAAGATAATTTTTCAAATAGGTGCTTGGACTCTTTTTCAATTGATTAAGTTACATTATTTGAATAGCCACAAAAAGGACAAATGATAGACAGCATTATTTGTTGAGGAGCACAGTAACATTTTAAGGTTTTGTACTGAACCCACAAGGTTCAGTATGATAACAGATTAGGCAAGTAGCTCAATTTTCTTTAATTGCTATAAAAGTTCAACTCTAGATAATGATTAAAACAATTAAAGTGTTTATGAGTAAAAACATACTATTTAATTATTTCCTATTTTAAAAATAATTAAGGATCATACTAAGGTACTAGAGAAGGAAGGACAATAAAAAAACTATTGAGTATTCAATAAATAGTGCATAACGTACTACCCCCCCACTGTGTCCACCCCACCCACTCCCATGGGGGCAACAACCCATTACTGGATTGTATTTTTAGTTTTTCATCTGTGGAACAGTCAACTGCCTATACATTGCAAGTCTCACAATTAAACTGCATGTTTTAAAGACAGCTATTTTTACATCCTCTTTAACGTAAGAGAAGACTGGAAATAGTACCATTTTTTACCTTCTCTGTGGTTCTTGGATCTTAAGGAGATCAATACCAAAGTAGATATATTGGGTTTTTTGCAAGAGTTTGCGAGGGTTTTTCAATTCAGAAATTGAGATGGTCTTTAGTATTCCAAGCCAGCATACTATAGCTGGAGGCTTAGTGCAAAGTATCCTTTGATTGGTAGTTGGGATTGATGCCAACACTATTTTGGCTGGTCTGCTTTGTCAATCTATTGTGTATAGTTTGAACTGGGTGCTTGACTGTAGGATTCGATCAAGTTCTGTTGATTTGTTGAGGGCTCTTTTATTTGGGTCCCAGGCCTCCCAGAATTCTATTTGTCTTCTGTTGTTATTTCTGCATTTCTGTTATTTCTTCCATATGTTAATAGTGGTCTCAAGCCATATTTGACTTTGATTAAGAGATCTGCATATGCCAGTACATATTTCTGTTTGATATTCTTGATATCACTCAGTTCAGCAAGTGGCTATAACTTTATCAGATGGGAGGAGTAAAACATTTCTTCAACTATATTTATAGATAATACAGATCATATCATTGCCAAAAGAACTAAGTACAAGCAATAATATCATTTCTCTTCAGAGACCCAGTCAGCTACAAAGCCTTCAGAATTATGTTTCCTTCCCTGTGTATATTCCAATTCCCAATTTGTCTCTGACATCTGATCTTAATTAAGTATTTCTTGCTGAGCAAGTAAGAGCCACCAGATATCAAAAGCAATTCAAGAACCATCTTTAGCAAATTATTTTGACTGCCCTTGCTACAATACTGCAATATTCCTGTTGATAATGTATTTTTTTTTAAAAAAGTAAGCAGAACAACTGTGGAAAATATTAGTTTTGGGGAGCACTGAACTCTTTAGTCAGCAGAAAAATTGTGGTGTGTGACCAATTCTTTGTTTCTTTTTCTTGTCTTATTTATAGGTAAATAAATAAAATACATGTAACACAAAGGCAAAGTGGTAAGGTCCACTGAGGTTCTGCCTCTATTATTTTCAGTTGCTTAGATTTGATTTCTGGAAAAAATACCACAGTTTACACACCATAATTCAATTATATGTTCGTTTAATTCTTCCTCATCTTGACAGGTGAGTTATTTATGTTTTCTGAAACATAGTCATAACCTCAGAGTTACTGAACATTTTGTTCTTCAAAGCTAATTCAATTTTACCCATTATCTGAAGTTTAATAGCAATAACATTTAGACTTATATACTGCTTCATAGAGCTTTCACATCCCTCTCTAAGCAGTTTACAGCAGTGTTTCCCAACCTTGGCAACTTGAAGATATCTGGACTTCAACTCCCAGAATTCCCCACCCAGCATTCGCTGGCTGGGGAATTCTGGGAGTTGAAGTCCAAATATCTTCAAGTTGCCAAGGTTGGGAAACACTGGTTTACAGAATCAGCATATTGCCTCCAACTGGCTCCTCATTTTATCCACCTTGAAAAGCTGAGTCAATCTTGAGCCGCTAGTGAGATCTGAACTGCTGAGCTACAGCTAGCGGTTATCTGAATTAGCCTGCAGTACTGCACTCTAACCACTGCACCACCTAAAGTTAAAGCTATGCAGGATTACCAAATATTAGACTTCAGAAGTTCATTTTGTTTTCAGTTTGGGTGGGTTCCAATTTACTTCACTGCCAATTTGCTCCCTCCCTTGGTGCATGGGTGTGACTCGTGGTCACATACGCAGTAAAGAAAAATCTGAAAAAAGAGACAAAAGAAAGTTGGCGACCGCATGCACAGTGCTGTAAACCTGGCTTCTACATGTTCAGAAGAAAAAAATAAATAAAAATAAAGCCGAAAACAAGCTGGTGGCCACATGCACAGTGCCAGGACTCAGCTTCTGCACATGCTCAGAAGGAAATAAATAAATAATTTAAAAAAAAATTAAAAAGTTCTTTAAAAAAAGATGGTGGCACCCATGGACCAGCATCGACTGATCCAGTTTGTTGCTACCAGTTCAGGCGAACCGGTTTGAACTGGGAGGAACCCACTCCTGGTTAGTTTGCTCATTATTTTTATTTCTTGCTGATTGATGTCTACACCATTGTCAAAAGTAAAGGTTAAGATATTGGTGGGCTTTTTTAAGGTTGTAAACATCCTTGCAATTCATACAGGGCCGTCTGTACTTCTAACAACCATGATAAAAAAAACCTCTGTTTAATTCAGTTTGTTGACTCTTCATTTTTATTTTTGGTCATTACAGCACCGTGTTTGATGCTGGGCCAACTTAATATCTGCAGACTAATAGCTTGATTTCATACCATTTAGCAGGGCTGTCCAACTCGGTTTCATTGAGGGAAGCATCAGGGTTTATTTATTTATTTATTTATTTATTGGATTTGTATGCCGCCCCTCTCCAGAGACTCGGGGCGGCTAACAGCGACAATAAAACAGTGTACAATAGTAATTTGGTATTGATGATTAAAAATCAATTAATATAGAAACCAAACATACATACATACATACATACCATGCATAGAATTGTAAAGGCCTAGGGGGAAAGAGGATCTCAATTCCCCCATGCCTGGTGGCAGAGGTGGGTTTTAATTTGTTTACGAAAGGCAAGGAGGGTGGGGGCTGTTCTAATCTCTGGGGGGAGTTGGTTCCAGAGGGCTGGGGCCACCACAGAGAAGGCTCTTCCCCTGGGTCCCGCCAGGCGACATTGCTTAGTTGACGGGACCCAGAGAAGATCCACTCTGTGGGACCTAACTGGTCGCTGGGATTCATGCAGGGGTTGTGTTTGACCATGAGGGCGGGGTTGCTGGGGTGAGTGTGGCCAGAGTGGGCATGGTCTGTTTGATGTTACTCAATTTGGGAGTGCTACCACTGTCCTAACATTTTTCATTTTTTGCCCTACTTTGTCACTTGGTGAAGAGAAGCACTGTGAAATGAATGACAGAATTGTTAAGAATGCTGCAACAGGCATAAATTTAGGATGGTCATAAGTTAAAGTGACCAGATTTTAAGACTGGGAAAGAGGGACACCATTGAGTGTGTGTGTGTGTGCGTGTGCACGGGGGGGGGGGGGGAGATTTAGGCAAAAAAATAGCAAGAAAATCTCTCTCTCTTCATTCCCCCTTTCTCTCTTGCTCTCTCTTGCTCCCCCTCTCTCTCTTTCTCCCTCTCTCTTTCTCTCTCCCTCTCCCTCACTGCCTCTTGCTCTCTCTGTATGTGTATCTTGCTCTCTCTCTCTTTCTTTCTCCCTCTCTCTTGCTCTCTCCCTCTCTCTTGCTCTCTCTCTCTTGCTCTCACACACACTCTCTTTTTTCTCCCCCTCTCTTGATCTCTCTTTCTTTCTCTCTCTCTCTCTCTCTCTCTCCTCTCCTTTCCCTTCCCTCCCTCCTCCCTCTCTCCACGTCACCTGCCTCAGGTCATTGTGCACCTGGCCTGGCCATTTCCAAGAGAGCCACTTCAAGAACCGTTCATCCTCCATTGCTCCCGGTTGCCTGAATTTCCAAAAGCCAGCACAGCACGTCTTTTGCACTCAGAGTAAGCAGCAATCCTTCCTAAAAGCCGGACAGGCTCAGCCCAGCTCGGCTCAGCCCATGCGCCCTACCCACCTACCGCTTTCCCAGCTTCTCCTCCATAGCAGCAGCATGCAGAGAAGCCAGCCTGGCTGCCTTGGCTTACAGCCCCACCGGTGACTACAAGGGGGTGGGGGGTGGAGAAAGGTGGGAAGGGGCACCGAATGTGTTAATTGTTGGCTGCGGAAGGCTGAGGGCACAAAGAGCAAAAAGTTGTGAGACCGGGAACTGAGTTTCCTTCTTCGTGGCTTCCAAGTTATTTCCGGGCACTAGCGATAGAATCTGCCAGGGGGAAAACTTGGAAGCCATGAAGAAAGCAGCTCAGCTTCCACACTGCCCAAAATTTTGTTTCAAAACATTATGACTTTTTTAAAAATGCCCCAGGATGCGTGACAAATGGCTGAAAAGCATGACTGTCCTGCTGAAAGCGGGACGTCTGGTCATTTTATCATAAGTGCTAGGACAGATCATAATAGAGAATAGAATAGAATTCTTTATTGACTAAGTGTGATTGGACAAACAAGAAATTTGTCTTTGGTGCATATGCTCTCACTGTACATAACAGAAAATAAATATTTGTTAAAAATCATGAGGTACAACACTTAATGATAGTCATAGTGCGAGGACTGGTCATAATTCACTTTTTTCAGGCCTGTGAGTAGTCCCTATGCACATAGCCCACACCCACCCCAGTCACATGACCTCCAAGCCATACCTCCAAATAAGCTACACCCACATAACTGGTTGTTAAAAATTTTTGAATCCCACCATTGGCTCTCTAGCTCTGTTTTTGACTGTGATGGCCCTCCCTGCAATCCTCTGCCAGTGAAAATGGAGCTCAGGAGGGTCACACATGGCCCTCCAAGCTCCTTTTTCATTGGTAGAAGATTGCAGGAGGCTATCACAGCTGGAAATGGAGCTTGGGAGCCCATTTTTGCTAGCAAAGGCAGCCCACTGTTTCAGGGTGGCACCACAGGCCAGGCCTAAGCACTCTGTGGGTTGAATCTGGCCTGTGCCATATAGGAATTGTACCTATGTAACATTGCAAATCTTTTTGCCTTATGATGTAGCTGATACATATATTCCATTCTTCCTTGAGATACTTCAGAGTTTTCTCAATTCATCTATGCACAGTCCGTTGTTTTAGCTTCTACTGCATAACAATATTCTAGGCTCATATTTTGGGTTTGCCTAGAACAGCTACCTTGGACAGTAGGACAATTTGATCTACCCTGAGTGCCCTGTTAGATATTTATATATATTACATGTCTACAAGTCAGAAGAAAAATATTGCTTATGAAATGTACTGTAAATATTAAAGGGGGGAAGTTGAGTGTTGTGAGGTAAACTATGAGTGACTCATAGTTTTATAAGAATCCATGTCCCAAGTATACCACTGTCTTCCCACAGAGGCTGCCCACACACATCTGTCCCTTAGTCATATTATCGTCTCTATAATTGTGCCCTGACGAAGTAGTGTAATGTGGACATGTCTGTATCTTCATGCACAAATGTGATTTGTTTAGAAAAGTAAGCTGAAATTAAATATATAAAAGATACAGTCTATCAAACCGAGTTTGGTCAAAAACTTGGTATCTCTAAAAACAATACACGTAGAACATCAAAAATGGCATAGCTTTAAGGCTTTTTCTCTGTTCAGAGAAACCTCATATATAATATCATACCTTTTTCCTTGAAACAATCTCTCTCTCTCTCTCTCTCTCTCTCTCTGTGAAATATTCTTTTAATGACCCTGTAGTAATTCTTGACTTACAACAGTCAATTTAGTGACCATTCAAAATTACAGCAGTATGCTGCAACGTTCTACCTGTCAATGACTATTTCAGCTTCAATCGCAACAACACAAGAGCACGCAACAGATTCAAACTTAATATTAACCGCACCAAACTTGACTTTAAAAAATATGACTTCAGCAACCGAGTTGTCGAAGTGTGGAACTCATTACCTGACTCAGTAGTGTCAACCCCTAACCCCAAACATTTCTCCCTTAGATTATCCACGATTGACCTCTCCAGGTTCCTTAGAGGTCAGTAAGGGGCGTGCATAAGTGCACCAGTGTGCCTTCCGTCCCCTGTCCAATTGTCTCTCCTTATCTCATTTATCTTTTCTTCCTTTCAAATATGTTCACCTATACTTTTATATCTTTTCTTCTATTCTTTTCTTTACTTATATTATTACATATCTTTCTCTTCAATGTGTATTATGTATTGGACAAAATAAATAAATAAAAATAAATAAATAAATACTGAAAAAAATGATATAACAATTTGTCAGAGTTACAATTTTTGTAGCATCCCCATGGTCATGTGGTCAAAATTCAGATACTTGACAACTGGTTCATATTTATGATTATTGCTGTGTCCTTGGGTCGTGTGATCAGCTTTTACAACTTTCTGACGAGTCAATGGGGAAGCCAGATTCACTTAACAGCGTTACTAACTTAAGAATTTCAGTGAGTCACTTAACAATTGTAGCAAGAAAAGTTTTAAAATGGGGCAGAACTCACTGAACATACGTATGTTCCACTTAACAACAAAAATGTTGGGCTCAGTTGTGGTCATAGGTCGAGGATTACCTCTAATCTATTGCATTGGGGCAACCAAATGGAGCTTGAGCATTAGTAAAATCTATACAGTAATCCTTCGCTACTTCGCGGTTCATCTTTCGTGGATTCGCTACTTCATGGGTTTTCAAAGGGGGCTTAAATCCATTAAATCCATTGAAAATTTTAAACCCATTAAAAATTCATAAAATTCTTCTACAGTACTGCTGTATTCTATTAAAGAAACTGGTAGGATATCACATGTAGTTCCAGCTGAGAAACATTATAGAATGACTGTTTAATGCAAAGGGTGGGTTTTAAAAATCCAAATACAGTACTCGTCAAATACATTAAAAAATATCTTTCCTCTACTTCACAGAAATTCATTTTTCACAGGTGGTTTTGGAACACATCCCCGTGAAAAATGAGGGATCACTGTATATGAATGAAAAGAAGTTGCGATGACTCATTAAGCAGAATAATTACTGTATACATGTTTTCAGGTTTGTGTATGCAATTGAATACTGTGCAGAATTATTGCTACTTTTTGTTTTATATGGAGAATGCAAAAATAATATGCAATACTCTATTGGAAATGCCAATTTCCTTCTGGGAGAGATTCACTAAAGACTGACTGCATATTTTCAAGACTATTTTCTCTGCCTGAAGGCTGAATTGCACCATGCTGTACTTCATTTACAGGATGCACACAACTGAGTATAGAGTCCAGTCTTGCCTAAGATAGATAAAAAATATTTGCATATCTATTAATAATGCAGAAAAAAACTAGCTTCTTTAAGATATAAGACGTTTCAACTCAAAATCCTAGTTGCAAAAATAAAGAACAAAGTTTCTTCAAATCTAACAAATGACATGGATGCAACATTAAGATTCTTTTAATACATGCACTACACTACAGCATAGTGCAGTGATGGCCAACCTTTTCCCCCTTGGGTGCCGAAAGAGCATGCACACATGCTATTGCACATGCGTGAGTGCCCACACTGATCATTCAATGCCTGGGGTGGAAGAAAACAGATTCCCCAATCCCCCGGAGGCCCTCTGGAGGCTGGAAATGGCCTGTTTCCCAACTTATGATGGGCCCAGGATGCTCGTGTTTCGCCCTTCCCAGGCGCCAACGCTTCCTTGAAGCTGGAGGACGATAAAAATGCCCTTCCCCATTCTCCCAAAGGCTCTTTGGAAGCCAAAAACACCCTCCCAGAGCCTTTGTGTGAGCCAAAAATCAGCTGGCCAGAACATACAGGCACGTTGGAGCTGAGCTAAGGCAACGGCTCATGTACCGGCAGATATGGCTTTGCGTGCCACCTGTTTCACCCGTGTCATAGGTTTGCCATCACTTGTATAGTACAAACCTATTCCATTGTTTTTTTTCTGCTATGTCTTGATGATGTTTTCTTCCTCTCACTCTCATTCATGAGTAACACTTTATTATTGTTATTTATTATTTAGATTTGTATGCTGCCCCTCTCCGAAGACTTATACATTTCCTAGTTGTTCCTGTCCCAATTAAACCAAAAGTTGCAAAGTAAAACCTATTATACTTTGTTGTCTATTAAATCTGAAGCAAAGTCTGTGGTCAGTATTGGATGGAATAAAAGTTGTATGGCTTTAGGTGCGATGCAGGAAGACCTCCAGTCCTCTGGTTTCTGGTAAGCCTGCCACTATGGTCTTCATAAAATCCAGACTCTACAACGTTGGTGGTCTGTTAAAACACTATAATACAAAAGTGTTTGACCGCTTAGCTAGAAATATAGATAGTTCTTGGCTTCTTGGACTGGAATCCTTGCATAAACTGATTTCTGAGCATAACAGATTATATGCTGGGTCTATGTGCAAATGGGGCAACTGATATTTTCTATATGTGTAACCATAGTGACTTTCATTTTTTCAGGTATAAAAATTGACTTGTCTGAATAAGTTTGAGGCCAGTTTATTAATTTATTTATTGCTGCTATTCAATAGATGTCATGCTTTAAACTGCAGCAAAACTACAATCTATGCGGTATCTGGAATTTATGGGAGTCTGAATTTCAAGTAAACTCTAGTAAGATGGAGTAGCTGTGGATGAGTCCCTTAGTATCTAGGAGTTTATCATCTTTGTCTCTGGATGGGTTTGCCCTACTTTAGACAGACTTAGTATATAACTTGGGAATTGCCTTCTAACCACAGTCCTATTCAAAGAGCAGGTGGTAACCATGGCTATTTGCCCAACTTTGTGTTGTACACCAGGATAGGGAGGTCCTCCACTCAGCTACTAATGTCCTAATCATCTTCCAACTGAACTATTGCAATGCATTGTAAATGGGGTATAGTATACGGAAGCTCCATTTGATGCAGGATATGCCACTGCACGAACCATATTAAGTAATCCAAAAAGGATACATACAACATCTTTCTTCCGTGAACTGCACTGGGTACAAATTTGATTCTGGATCCAATTCAAGGTGTTGGTTATTACCTATAAAACCCTAGATGGCATAGGGCTAGCTATAGAACTGGCTTCAGCCTGTCATATCAGCCCATCAGTCTATCCCACTTGTTCAGGCAAGGAAGATAGGCTACAGACCATGTCAATCAAAGAATTTTTAGAAAGAGGGCCTTCTCTGCTGCCGCCCCTGCCTTGTGGAACATCTTGCCCTGAGAGATGATGAAAGCCCCCAAACTTCTGGCATGTATAGCCATGCATGAGGGACACAGTCATGGGGCTGGAATTCTTCACCTTCTGTTTTTTTAAAATAATATTGTTTTTATCATTTACATTTTTAATCCTATTTTTTTAATTTAAATGTTTAATTTTATTAATGATATATCAAATAAATAAACAAATAAAGAAATATTTGAACGAGCAGCAAAGATACAATGGCACTTTGATAAAATTTATAGCAAAGTATTGTTTAGAAAAAGAAGCATAGCTGCTGTCGTAAATCATTGACTTACATTCAGAATTTAGGCTGAGGACAGGGTTAAATTACTTCCTATCCTTATGTTCCCCAACGTAATTATTATTATGGTTGCTGGCACAGTTAGCCAGATGTTTAGAGTAGATTCTGCATTTTTCTCCCCCTATCAAGTCCTTCCCATGGGTATGAGATGGGCAGATGTTGTTACTTGATGATGTTAAAGATCTTGTCACAGGATGAAAACCTGCTCCAGGTAAAGCTGTCTTTTATAATTGATTGATGATGGTTTTGTCAATGCCAATGGTGTTCAAGTGGTGCTCCAGTTGGCTTGGTATTGTACCTAAAGCACTTATTACTATTAGTACTATCTATGTTGTCTTTCACCATAGTCATTCTATGTCTATTTACAGATCTTTATATTGTGTTCTTTCTCTTCTCTTCTGTTGTCTGCAAGTACTTCCATGTCTACTATCCAGATTTTTTGTCTCATATCAACAATTGTTAAATCTGGGGTGTTTTGTAGTAAGTGATTGTCTGAATTCTAAAGTTCCAGAGAACTTCATTTTTTTTCATTTTTCTTGCAGATCTACCAATGTGCCTTTCTTTCTTTCTTTCTTTCTTTCTTTCTTTCTTTCTTTCTTTCTTTCTTTCTTTCTTTCTTTCTTTCTTCTTCCTTCCTTCCTTCCTTCCTTCCTTCCTTCCTTCCTTCCTTCCTTATTTATTGGATTTGTATGCCGCCCCTCTCCGTGGACTCGGGGCGGCTAACAACAGTAATAAAAACAGAACGTAAAAATCCAATACTAAAACAGTTAAAAACCCTTGTTATAAAACCAATCATACATACAAACATACCATGCATAAATTGTAGAAACCTAGGGGGAAAGAATATCTTAGTTCCCCCATGCCTGACGGCAGAGGTGGGTTTTGAGGAGCTTACGAAAGGCAAGGAGGGTGAGGGCTATTCTAATCTCTGGGGAGAGTTGGTTCCAGAGGGCCGGGGCTGCCACAGAGAATGCTCTTCCCCTGGGCCCCGCCAAACGACATTGTTTAGTTGACGGGACCCGGAGAAGGCCCACTCTGTGGGACCTAACTGGTCGCTGGGATTCGTGCGGCAGAAGGCGGTCCCTGAGATAATCTGGCCCGGTGCCATGAACAGCTTTATAGGTCATAACCAACACTTTGAATTGTGACCGGAAACTGATTGGCAATCAATGCAGACTGCGGAGTGTTGGTGTGACATGGGCATATTTAGGGAAACCCATGACTGCTCTCGCAACTGCATTCTGCACGATCTGAAGTTGTTGCTACTTCATTCTATTGTTTGTAGTTAGTTTGTGACATCTTTGTGCAGCAGCTAACCAATGAGAAAAACACTGTTTTTCAGTTTCTTTATGGAGGCAGCATTTGCTATCTGTTGTGTCTTCTCAATTCTGGCTTTGTATGCATTTATTCTTAGCCATTGATCTTGTGCAGCCAGAATTAGTCCTCATGTCTCTTTCTTCCACTTTTCTGCTAATAGCAATTGCCAGGTATTATCATCTGTTTTCTCTGCTATTTTTAATGTATTAGCCGTGTAATGTTTATCTTTCCATGCCTCTTCTCTGTTCTTCACTTGGTCTTTCTTGTAGGTCACTTTGGGCACTAGGCCTTCCTGGTACACTAGCTTCAGTGCATTTTCAGATATTCTTTCAGCAGCCTCAATTATCTGATGTACTTGCAACATTCCACACCCACTTATTTGCGTTTGTTAATAGATTCTGTCAATATTGCTGCATGGATGAAGGGCATGATTCATTATATTATTTTTCTGGTTTTCCTACCCACGGCCTTCAGTTTTGCTTGAGTCCAGTCTACTATTCCAGTTATGTATCTACTGCCCAAGTGTTAATTGCCCTGAGGTTATTTCAATCACTGACTTTGGACTTTTAAGATATTTTTCATTCTCTTGAGGTATTCATTTCTAACTTATTTCTTAACTTTTGTGTGTTTGATGTTACCCACTTGAAGAATGCCTACGTATTCATCCAGATTCTTGATTGTTTTTTTTCCATAGAGCATCTTCATTCCTCCAGTTTTCACTATTTCCTCCAGTTGATGGTGAGTATGGCTTATTTGTCCAGACCAAATTATATTGCAATATCTTTGCTGTAAACATGGATAGTGTTAAGCAGTGATTCTTTTTCTTTCTTTTTTGTGCATTTTTAAAAATTTTGCTACTCCTTATATATACATCAATGCATTATACCTCCTCCTTCCTATTCCTTATCATCTCCCAACCTCTTACCTCTCTTTCTCTCCTCTCCTCTCTTCTATCCCCTCTTCCCTTATTCTCCCCAGAGTATATTCAACCATACATATCTTATGGATAACATTCAAGTAAATTCATCTCACAAAATTATAATATCAATAATACCCTTAATTGTCTTCTATGTTAATACCTTTCTCTATATCAGCGTTTCCCAACCGGTGTGCCGCGGCACAGTAGTGTGCCACGAGACACGGTCAGGTGTGCCGCAGGAAGTTCCAGGTGGGCGGGGCACTGCCAGTGCCGGACCGCCAGTGCCTCCGACCTGGAGCTTCCACTCGCAGCCCGATGCAGCTGTTTCCGGCTGGGCCCCAAAGAAGGAAGGCGGGAAAAAGGAGGCAGGGGCGGTGCGGTCCGGCAGTAGGAGTAAAGGGAGCCGCGGCCGCCCCTGCCTCCCCACGGTGCCTCTGTCCAAACGCGCCCCTGGCTTCTCTGCCCTGCCCCATTGCCCGCCCGATCCGCCCACTCTCCTCCTCCTCCGCCGCCTCCTGTCTTGGGGCGTGATCCGCCCCCTCTCCTTCGCTGCCGGAGAGAGAATGGAAGGCGCCGTTGTCTTCGCCTCCGCCCGCCGGCTCCCCTCGCCCTCCCAGACGTCTCCAGCGCCCGGCCACGCGCCGCCTCCCGTTAGCCCAGCCGACCTTTCCCTGCTGCCGTTTTCTCTTCATGGTGCAAAGCCACATAGTCCCGGACTCCCGGATCGCTCGCTTCTCCGGTCAGCAAAGCCATCTGCCCAGGAAAGCGCCGCGCCGCGCTTGCTGGCCGGAAAAGCGAGCGATCCGGGAGTCCGGGACTGTGTGGCTTTGCGCCGTGAAGAGAAAACGGCAGCAGGGAAAGGTCAGCCGGGCTAACGGGAGGCGGCGCGTGGCCGGGCGCTGGGAACGTCTGGGAGGGCGAGGAGGCTGATGGCTGCTGTTGCCTCTTAGCTGCAGAGCCGGCGGGCGGAGGCGAAGACAACGGCGCCCTCCATTCTCTCTCCAGCTCTCTCTCTCTCTTTCTTTTTCTCTCTGTTGCCGGCATGGTGAACGAGAGAGAAAGAGAGAGAGAGAAAAAGGAGGGGAGAGAGAATGAGAGAGAAAGAAAGCAAGAGAAAGAGAGGGAAAGAAAGCAAGAGAGAGAAAGAGAGGGGGGAAGGAGGGAGAGGGAAAGACATGGAGGGAGAGAAGGAGGGAGAGAGAAAGAGCAAAAAAGAGGAAGAAAGAAAGAGGGATGGAGAGAGAGAAAGAAGGGAAGGAAGAGAGAGAAAGAGGGAGGGAGAAATAGAGTGAAATGGAGGAAGAGATTTTTTTTTGTCCAAACTTTTCTTTAGCCCCGCCCCCCGCCCCCCCTTCAGTGTTCCCCAGAATTTTGAAAATATTAATAATGTGCCACGGCTCAAAAAAGGTTGGGAAACACTGCTCTATATAATCATTCTAAGTATATTCTCATGCTAATATAATGCTGCCTCCATATAACCAATAATTTTTGTCACCTAGGTCTCAAATCTTTAATGTATCTCTTTCCTTCCATTTCAATACCCATATTCATTTTTTATCTTCTCATAAAAGTTTCTCAAATACTATAATATTCTGAATCCTCCTTGACTTTAATTATCATTGTTAATCTATTCACCTCTGCAGAATCCGATATCTTCCTAATTATCTCCCCTTCATTTGGAGCTTTTGACATTTTCAAATTTTATGCAAATACAATTCTAGCTGTTGTAATTATACGTATAATTAAATATGCATTTTCTTTGCTGTATTTCTCTGGTAAAATACCCAACAGGAATATCTCCAGTATCATCTCTATACGTTGTTGTAACATTTTAAAAATCTATATTTGAATTAAACTCCAGTACGTTTTGGCATCTTTGCTTGTCTCTCCAGTGACATGTGCCATCTATAAAACATTATATATATATTTTCTTTTGTATGTTGTTTCCATTGTCAATTTATAGTTCCTTTCCCACAACTTATCCATTTATTCTGTTGCTGCCTCTATTGCTGCCATCTCTTCTCTGTCACTTCCCTCCCACACCCTGGCTCACCGGTCTATTTAAATCATGCCTCTTTCTCACCATGTGTGTTCCACCTTCTCCACACTTGTGCCACTTTAAAATGAGCCCATCCTTGGTAGAAAGTGTGGCTGGCTCCTCTCAAGGGGCCAAGAGGGACAAAGCAACTAGGAAAGTGTTCTGCCGGGCTCTCTGGTATGAGCCTCCCGAAAATTCAAGGGTACAAATTTCAGACACACACATGTTTGAAAATTCAAAACAATGTTCTTTATCACAAAATTCAAAGGAAACAAAGCACCCTTTTTGTATTGCGAAGAACACTCATCCCAAAACAACCTTGTAGGCTGCACAATTCCCTTAATCAGTCCTTAAGTACTTAGCTAGCAGCTGTGAAGAAACGTCACAGCCCTCCTTCTTCCAACGAAGTGAGACACACACACTTTGCTCTGCTTTGGTTTCAAAGGCGTGAAAAATCAACAAACAAAGTCCAGAAAACAGCAAAGCACGGTCCTGAAGAACTGCGATCAGATAATCTTCCACAACGGCCAAACCAACACGCTGCTATTTGTATCAGCAGCTTTAATTACTAGAGCCCCACCCAAACACAGGTGGCTTTTCTTATCTCCTGTAATATGTCCTCAATTGGTCTCTTCTGCACATAACTCTGCACCTGCGTGGGCCCAAGATTTCCGCATCCGAATCGACCGATGGAGATTGGCTTCCTGAGCTGTGGGCCAAACCCCCCTCTTCCAAGTCACTCCCACCTTCTTCTTCGTCCAAGGAAACTGCACTACCTGACTGTCAGCAATAAAGCAGGCCTATGACATGTTGATGTTTCCCCTGCATCCACCTCCACATTCCTTGGGGCAGGAGCTGGGCCAGAGCCAACCACAACAGAAAGGATGAGGGGGGGGAATAAGGTGGGGAGGAATGGAGGCATCTTGGATCGCCTCCCGGATGACTTTACCGGCATCTTTACTGACTTTACTTTACTGGCAGGGTTCTCACATGCACACTTTCTACTGAGGATGGGCTCATTTCAGGGTTGTGGTGGTGGGTCAGGGAGGTTTCTAACTTACCTCTCTGCCTGTTCTCTTCCTTCTGCACTGCATGGCCGTGCCTCATGGATGCATGCATGTGCAGTGCACAAAGATAAAAACATTCAAAAAGATTTTTTTAAGTCAAAAGCAAGACGGCAGCACATGGACAATGCTGGAAACTTGGCTTCATGGACCGGCGCCGACTGATCCTGTTCGGTGACATCATTGTGACGTCACTAGCGGGTTGCTACCAATTCGGGTGAACTGGTCAAAATCGGGAGGAATGTACCCTGCACTCTAACTAGCCATTGACCAGCATATGTATCTCCCATTGTCTCCCATTGTACCTTTGCACAAACTTTGGATGTTTCTACTGACTCATGTTATTTCTAGGCACTTGATTATTTATCCAGTGCATGGGGCAAATTGTTGGATGCCTTGTTCTGATCAATTCATGGTATATTCATGTTTGTTTTCCTTTTCCCAGTTTTTCAATAACATTAAGGGGTTTTTTTGTAAAAATGTATTTTAAAAAATTATCCTTGTTTCATTTCTTTCATTCTGTTTGCTATCACTCATTTTGATTGGTTCAGAGATCCAGGACCCATATAACCAAGAGTAATGTTTTTAATTATACTATAGTTTACCATATTTCTTTTTCATCCTGCTCTACAAACATATTTGTAGGGAATAGCCAGAGGTAGTAAGAACAATAAGCATCATTCTTAGGCACACCTGTTTTCTAGGGTTGGAGAAATCTTCTCCAGGGAAGACCTCCCCACACCAATCAGCCTTCCCTCTACCCCCGCCTTACTGAACTTTAATTTAGTCTTATTGTTTGCATTTCCCAGAGGTGGATACTTGATCACCTAGGAAGCCCATGAAGAGCAAATGCTGTACGGACCAGAATTCAATGTGCTTCTAAAATTAGAGCCACCAAATGCAAGGAAAAACAAAATTAACAGGCTACCAGTTTCTAGGCCTGTTATCAGATCACCACAATTTAATGCTAGAGCTGAATGTTAGCTGCCTACTTTGCTTTGGTTCTTCTTTTTGTAAGTAATCTTTCTTCCATACTAGTTTAGAATAACAAAGCAGCAAACGATAGAAAATGTTCGAGTTGTGTGAAAAGAATTGTTATTTGCAAATATTCTGTTTCCATATTTTACTTTGAAAAAATAGTGCTGAGTTGAGTAGTTATTGTTCTGTGCTTGTTAGGGTTTCTTGAAAGAGGACTTATTATTTGAAAGGTCTGGTGTAGAAATTTTGAATGAGTGTAGGCAGTTCTCTGTTTATATTTTGCATATATGGTCATAGGATGTTTCTCATGTCTAATTCCCCTGCTCTATAATCAATACAGAGAATGATGCTTATAATATATTTTATAGAAATTTTGTAGAGATGCAGCAAAACATTTTCATGAAACACTTCGAATAAGCATTGATATTACACATTAGCAATAAACTTTTCTTTCTTGGTGTGCTGTCTTGCAAAAAAGTTACTCAGGCAATACAACCAAATATGAAAACCAATTTATATTTGGACTTTTTAAGTAAAATCAAATCCAGAGTCTAGTGTACAGTATAGGGATGTTCTGTTTTTCCAAAATAGGCTCAGTAGCTGTCTTCAAATTTTATTTATTTATTTAGTCAAGTACGTATTGGTAGCACACAAAGATATAACAATGTTTATACACTGTACATGATACTAGTAGGAGAGAAACATTAGACCAGGGGATGGTAGGCACACTGGTACACTTATGGCAGAAGTTTTGGTAGTATGGGTCAGGTGCCAGGAAAACCTCTACCCTTCACTGTAATATTTAAATTCTGCAAAACTGTTAAGAGCATGCTTGATTTTAGTGGAAAGAGACATAAATAATGCTGAGTAAATGCATTGGCTATAAAGCCAAAAAAGGAGAGTTCTCCAAAATAGAAACTTGAATTCAGTGCTCAGAAATAACTGAATTAAATTTATCAGACCATTTTGAATATTTGTTTATGTGCAAACATGATCCCATCCCCTAAGTGACTTTTAAGATATTGTTTTATACTTTTGTAATGCCTCTTAAAAGCTAGTGTTTTGTAAAGAATCATTAAGTGTCACTACCCCATTTAAAACATTTTTAGAAGACACAAACCCTTCAATTTTGATGAATCTTCAATGTAATTATGGAGTAGCCCCAATAAATCTTTCTTTGTTTACCCTTGTTCGAAAGAAAGAAGTGTTATATAGAGATATACTTAAAATAGTGATTTATCTTAGATAAGTTGATTGGACATGGAGAAAAAAATTAAATTTAAATTTCATATAATGCTTTACAAATATCTGGGACATGTCAGATATTTACCAACTCTTTAAAACAACTATATCCTTCCTGATAGCTGTTTTCAAATATTGTAATCCTGTGAGCTCTGAAGCAAGTTTTCAGAATTAAATCCAAAATTATGCACACCACATCATTAATAAATGACTTGCAATTTATTTATTTAATATATTTTTATAGCAGATTGTACTCTACTTCAAAGCAGAATACAGTAAAAATTAAAAAAGAAAAAATAATAATAAAGTATAGCACCTTGAAACAGCATGAAAGCATTTCATGAGGGAAAGTAAAATAAAATCAGTAATAACATTTACAATGGAAAGGTCTGCATGAAGAGATAGAATCCCAACAGGTGTCCAATAATGAGCATCTAATGGATTTCAAGGTGAGAGAATTTCAAGGAAGAACACATACTTGCCAGTACCCCCAACTGACACTCCATCTATTGTTGCATATGCAGAAGAATGTTTATCCTTATGTTGAGAAGCCATTGAAGGAGTTCTTGAAGTAGAATATTATTTGCCTAGTATAGTGACGGCGAACCTTTTATTCCTCAGATGCCAAAAAAGGGTTTGTGTGTGCTATTGTGCATGCATGAGTGCCTACACCCATAATTCAATGTCTGGGAAGGCCGAAAACAGCTTCCCCCCAGAGCCCCCCTAGTGGCCAGAAACGGACAGTTTCCCAACTTCTGGTGGGCCCGGTAGACTTGTGTTTTGCCTTCCCAGAGCCTCTGTATGAGCCAAAAATCAACTGGTTGGTAGACATATGCATGTTGGAGCTGAGCTAGGGCAACGGCTCACGTGCTAGCAGATATGGCTCCGCATGCCACCTGTGGCACCTGTGCCATAGGTTCGCCATCGTTGGCCTATTATATTGGTTTTTAATATTTTTTCAAAGAACTTTAAAAAGTGGAGTTTTAATTATTCTTTTTCATATAGTATATTTTGCAAGCTTTAGCAGATAATTTAGTTGGTGTTTGATTTAAGAGTCCTGACTTTAGTTTTCTTCTTAACTGCTTGCTGATTAAATGGTCTTTTAACCACACAGTTCTTTGTCTTTATTTGGAAATACAGTAACACCAATTTTACTTACTTGGGGACCTTACAGTAAGAAAGATTAAGAATGGTAGCCTTACCTTTTGAAATTACTATGAGGAAGTCAAGGGGTTGAGTTCTGCGCGCAAGCGTCCTTGTAAGAACAATCTCTAAATGAAATAAGCCTGAATTGCATATATATTAAAAGGAAAGGTCAGGTTAGCTCTATCCCTGTCAACCTTTAAAAAAAAAATCCTTTTCAACAACTTCGGGATCCCACAGGGAGTGTATTAAATAGTTGCATTCTTCTTTAGATAGCTGCTAGTTTCCCACAATCTTTTCACTTATTTTTATTCTTTTAAGTGTTTTCATACTTGTGATATTGTTGTTATTGTATGCTTCCTAGAGGCCAGTGACAAGGGCCCATATACATTTGTTCAGTGGTGGGCTCCTGCCGGTATGGCTAATGGTGTACAGCTCCGTGGCTTTGGTGCGCAATTGTGGGATCAAGAGCAATTTTGATTCCCGCACCTGTGCAGGTAGCAAAATCTTGCACGGAGATGCACAGGCGTGCATGTTTTGATAAAGTTTCCCTGCATGCGGGAAAGCTGCGCATAATTAGCCGTATCGGCAGGAACCCACCACTGCATTTATTACAACCCCCCCCAACAAAATGCAATGATGTTCTTAGATTAATCAGGCATACATATTGTAATACTTTCTATCTACTCATAATTTCCTCTAGACCTGTCATAGTAAATCTATGGCATGCCTACCAGAGGTGGCAGGCAGAGCCCTCTCTGTGGGCATGTGCACTGGCCAGGTAATTGTGTGTGCTGGAGCCCCAGAATCCCAAAGACCACTGGCACATGCACCTGGTCTTTAGGTTTCCGGTGCTCCAGCATGCACAAAGCACCCAGAAAACCAGGTGGGCATTCGGTGCCGAAAAGGTTCTCAATCAGTGCTCTAGTCACTAGAATGCCAACAAAATATTACTTTCTGTAGTGCAAACTATGCTACATACCAGTGGAACAGCTTGCCTTCAGAAGTTGTAAATGCTTCATCACTGGAGGTCTTTGAGCAGAGATTGGCAGCCAGTCCTCGGAGAGGGGCGGCATACAAATCTAATAAACAAACAAACAAATAAAATAAATTTGTCTGAAATGGTATAGGTCATCGATGGTGAATTTTTTAGCCTTGGGTACCAAAAGGATAGGTGCACGTGGCCATGGGTACCCACACCCATAATTTATTTATTTATTAGATTTGTATGCCACCCCTCTCCGTAGACTCAGGGCGGCTAACAACAATAATAAAACAACATATAACAAATCTAATATTTAAAATGACTAAAAACCCTTATTAAAAACCAAACATACACACAAATATACCATGCATAAATTGTATAGGCCTGGGGGGAATGAATATCTCAATTCCCCCATGCCTGACGACAGAGGTGGGTTTTGAGGAGCTTACGAAAGGCAAGGAGGGTGGGGGCAATTCTGATCTCTGGGGGGAGCTGATTCCAGAGGGTCGGGCCGCCACAGAGAAGGTTCTTTCCCTGGATCCCGCCAACGACATTGTTTAGTCGACGGGACCCGGAGAAGACCAACTATGTGGGACCTAACTGGTCGCTGGGATTCGTGTGGCAGAAGGTGGTCCTGGAGATATTCTGGTCCGATGCCATGAAGGGATTTATAGATCATAACCAACACTTTGAATTGTGACCGGAAACTGATTGGCAACCAATGCAGACTGCAGAGTGTTGGTGTAACATGGGCATACATAGGGAAGCCCATGATTGCTCTCGCAGCTGCATTCTGCACGATCTAAAGTTTCCGAACACTCTTCAAAGGTAGTCCCATGTAGAGAGCATTACAGTAGTCGAACCTCGAGGTGATGAGGGCATGAGTGACTGTGAGCAGTGACTCCCGGTCTAAATAGGGCCGCAACTGGTGCACCAGGCAACCTGGGCAAACGCCCCCCTCGCCACAGCTGAAAGATGTTTCTCTAATGTGAGCTGTGGGTCGAGGACGCCCAAGTTGCGGACCCTCTCTGAGGGGGTGAATGATCCCCCCCCCAGGGTGATGGGCGGACAGATGGAATTGTCTCTGGGAGGCAAAACCCACAGCCACTCCGTCTTATCAGGGTTGCAATGCCCTATCCCCATGCATGCGCGGAACCCACTGCTGCCCCCCCCCCTGTACATGAACACAGGCCTCACTGAAGCTGTGGAGCTGTCCTACTACTTATCTTCAGATAGTTGCAACCAGGCCTCCCTTATCCTGGCCCATTTCTTCTGCAGGCTGCAAGGCTTTACTGAAGACCTCTCTAGACGATAACAGAGCTCCAGATTGATCTGTTATTGGCTTCAGAGGCCTTCAGAAAGCCTTATTGCCTGCAGAAGAAATGGGCCAAAGTTTGGGAGGCCTGGCTACAACTTTCCAAAGCTGAAGAAGTTTTTAAAAACCTCTGACAGTGAAAAGGAGACCAGGGATAAGCATACAAATGAACCTCCGATTGGGCTGTTTTTCACAGTCCCAAGGCCTCAGGAGGCTTTCCTGAAGCATGTAGAAAAGAAGGCCGAAAATCAATGGGCCAGCATTCACATGTGTGCTGGAGCTGTAGTAGAACAACACCTCACATATTCTCAGATGCCACCTGTGGCACATGTTGTATGGGTTTGGCATCACTGGTATAGGTTCTTCTGCAGATGCTTGGACTAGAAGACCTTCAAGTTTCCTTCCAACTTTGTCCTGTCCTGTTCTGCTCTGCTTTACTCTACTTCACTCCAGTCTACTGATTTATACTATAGCTCAAGAATGGAATTTTAGAAAATTAGCACAACTACATAAACAGTGAATTTTTAAAAAAACGACTTGCAACAATACTGAACTCTAATGTTATGCGGTTTTCTAATCCTGGAGACCTTTCAATAAAATTCAATCTTTGTAATTATTTGATTTTTTTTAAAAAAAAAATACTTTGTTTTCCTTGCTCTAACATTTGCATTTTTTTCTTCAATTATCCCGAGAGCTAGAAACTTGGGTTTGCTAAATGGCAATAAAATGTGCACATTGCAGTTGTAGGTATTTTATAAGAGGGTCAGAAGCATCTGATACCAATTCTGAAAACTAGATCTAAATATTTTTAATTAGATGTTGGAAGTGCTGAACTGTCAAATAATGGATAGCTAGGGACTTTTATCACTGACACCTGTCACTGTTGTTTGGGAAAAATATTACAACAAAGGAATTGAATTTGGGTTTTTCTTTATCTCCTTTCTTAAAAACTCACCTCTTCTAATATTTTTGTTCCTGATAAAATTAACTGTTGTAGTGACATCAGTATCAATTTGGGAAGAAGGGATTTTAAATGCTCTCCTAAGCATGTAATGATTTTCTGTGAATGTTTTATGCATAGATTTCTTTTCCATTTTTAAACATTTCTTTGTTTTCTCAGCATCCCTACAAAGTTCGATTATACTTGGAGATATATGTCAAGGTTTTCTCCTGTCAACATGGAACATAATTTGGGCAGATTGCAATGGTTTAGTAATAGCTATGTCTTGAAGAATATGTCAACAAAATAAGTATTGTAAATGATTTGGTACATAGATTCACAGCTGTGCTATGTAGTAGAATGCTAATCTGATAGTTTTAGGATCCAAATCTTATATCAATTTATTAAACTAAAGTAAGAAAATATACATACTTTTTACAGTTTTAGGGTTCTTCTTTCTGCAAGGCAGAAATAAAAAAAAATAAATGAGAGGGGAAGTAAAAAAAATGCAGATAGTCTTTGTATGTGACCACTGGACCTGCCAGAAAACAGCAATAATTATGCACCAACCTGATATTATCGTTACTGTTATTATGGTATCCTCCTGGCATTTATGCTAGACACCCATCTTTGATTAAAAGGTAGGGGCCTTTAAGAGGGGGAGAAAAGGAAAAAGAGAGGGTGTCTTCCCCTAGCACATTAATCTATCATGAGCTAATGTGTTTTGCCCATTCCTTTCCTTTGTACTATCTCTGAGACTCACGCGCGCACGGGTATACGCAGACACACACAAACACACACGCACACACACACACACACACTCTCTCTCTCTTCTTGCACTTCTGCCACCGATCTCTGCTGGTTGACTGGGCCTGAGACAGTCGGCAAGAGAAAGAAAGACAAACGGGCAGACAGACCAACGAAGACAGAGGAACAAAGCCGAGACCACGATGGGAAATACACCATCTCAAGGCATGTCAATGTTCATCCATTCTTAAGTAGCAGGTATTTTTTTTATTGGTGTTTTTTTTTTTTAAATCCTTCCTTTTCTCTTTCCCAACCTGCCGATTCTGTAGGATGCTCTTGCTGATAGGGTGATGCTGTTAGCAGATAGCGTTAGTCTTTGCTTCAACATCTCAACATAGGAATTGGGCATTATTCTTTTTGATAAGAAAAAGGGGGTGTGGTGGGTAAGAGGAGCTCATTTCTCTCTCCTCCCCCCCCCATACACAGATTGTGATGGAGAAATAAGGCAGAATTCTACCACATTTCTGATTTAAGTGTGAACTGAGAAGGAAAAGATGTTAAGATACATCAGAGTTGTTGAGCGTCTACTGCTTTCTTTGGGTCTATATATTCCCCCACCCTGTTGTTGTCAAGGCTGCTGAGCTCCGAGGAGATTAAGTAGCTACAGAACCTATTGTCCTAGCAATATAGATTGGAAAAGAGCTGGGGTTGTGGAGGGGGGATGGGGGGGGAGAGAAGGGGGAGGAAAGGACAGGTCTTGTTAGATGTTTGCATACAATTGTTAATATTTTAACCACCTGGCTTGATTCACACTTAAGATTTACCGGGATGCTCTCAGTTTGTAAATGGTTGCCTTGCTATTTTTCCCCCTTTCCTTCCACACCCACTTAATTTATCATAAAGAGTAAGGCTGTTGGTGGCCTGGTTTGTTAAAAGATGGAAACAAAGAAGCTTAGGAAAGAGAAAGTAAGAGAGTGAGAGAGAGAGAGAGAGCGAGAGAGAGCGAGAGAGAGAGAGAGTGAGAGAGAGAAAGAAAGAAAGAGCAGAGATTATGACTCGAAGAGGAAGGGTGTATGTATGTGGATGTGCGTTTCAGTAGCATAAATGATCACAGAGAGCAAAAATCTTCAGATTTCAGATGTCACTAACACCCCCCCCCCCAGATACGTGTAGAGGAATTATTACAGCAGTTAACGCATTCTTTCAAACCCCCCAGATTGATACAACTCACAGATATGGGAGAGGAGGAGAATGCCATGGTTTTTGTATTCACCTTTAATGAACATCAATTGCCTGTGGAATGATGAATGGTTAAGATAAAGATGGTTTATGCACAATGCAACTTGTACATATGAATTTTTGGATTGGCCATGATTATTTTATTTGTCCAGCAAGCCTCCCTCCCTCTCCATCTCTCTGTGTGTTTGTTTGTGGGGAGTGATGTGGGGTCTGTGGGTGTATGCTTGCTTCAAAAAGTGACAGCTTGAGAAACAGGTCTAGTTTCTGATAAGAGAAATAATGGGATCCACAGTTACTTCATATTAAGGTCAAAGATGGGCCACATGGGCGAACTACTTAACTAGTTAATTGTCTTGGATGGCAAAAATTGAGGAGCACTTTCCTCTGGTCCATAAATATCTTGCAGAAGAAATGGATACTGCCTTGCACTTTTTAGAGGAAATAACTCCCCTGCTGAATGAAATTCCCTTGCACATGAGGAGCACAGTGTGAGAGCGTTCAGATCTTTATTGTGCCCAAAATAGATTCAGCTGTAAAAAAAGAATGATCTGCATTAAAAATAAATATGCAGGCAGCTTTTTAATAACCTCATTTGTAGTGCTGTGCTATTCAGCATATAGCAAGGTTTGGTATGAGTGGGATTTAAATACATTTTTGCAACAGAAAAAAAAGCTTGAATTCATCTTCTTTTGAGGGTTCCAAAAAAAAATAGAAGAAATTTGCATTGGAGGCAAAAATCTAGCAAAGGTTTTCTGTTTTATTATGGCTATGGGCTATCCTTGAAAGGAGCAACAGAAAAAAAATCATGATGTTGCTATTTCTTCCTTGTATGCGTGTGGTTTTGGCCTATAACCAGGGTTGTCCACTCTGAAAAAAAGTTTTGTATTTTGCCATTCCCAACTGTAATTGTCCTTTTCAAATGTGTAGTTCAATATATCGGCATTAGGGAAATTTGAATATAAAGAGGGGCTAAATGGATGCTCATGCTACCAAAAATCTAAGCTGGGTTAGAAATGCAAATAATTATCATTCAGAATTGGTTTAACTTGTATAAAATGCTAAAGGTCCGAGGTGGGTTCCTCCCGGTTTGCACCAGTTCTATAGAACGGTAGTAAACTGGTGGTGATGTCACAGAGCCGGTTCTATTAGTGTTGATAGCTTGGATCCTGCCATCTTTTTTTTTGGAATTTTTTATTTTTTTCTTCTTCTGAGCATGTGCAGAAGCTGACTTTCTGGCACCGCACATGTGCCGCCATCTTGTTTTGGGCTTTTCTGGGGGAGGTTTTTTAGTGAATTTTCAGCCCTGGGCATGTGTGCCCTGCGCCCCTCCGGCACAAGAGGAAGTGAACCAATGGTGAGGTAAATTAGAACCCACTCTTGATAAAGGTCCAGGGACATTTTCCTTTCTTTAAATGTAGAAGCCTGAGGAGAAGGCTAATGACACATAATTTTATTTATCTCAGTTTATCTCTTCTGCAAAAAGGAAAGGAGAGATTCATAAGGTATAGGTCACAAACAGAAAAAGCAGCATTGAAGTAGATGACAATAAAAATACTCATTTTTAAATTGTTCATAATTGCTGCTCTAAAAAAGATAATGTTTTACTTTATACACACCCAGAGAGAGACATACACATACGTACATATACGTATAAATGCACGTGCACATAACATTTAGAATTCTTATTTATCATTGTAAATAACTTTTCAAATAGCAGATCAAAGCACAGGGAATAGATACTTGGTACCTAATCAAGGTATTCTACCATCAGAATTCAAATGGATGTAAAATTGTAGGCTAAGATTTCTGCATGTTTGTTGTGGTTTACAATAGTTTTCCTCACTTGATGCTGTTTTGGTGTATTGAATTATGAATCCTAAAATCCCCAACTGCAGGGTTTTTTACAGTCTAGGACAATTGGTGAGCAGAAAATCGGATAAGGTTGCATAAGAATATGGTGGGAAAAAAGCTAGAGGTAAGTTACTGACACTGGAAATGGTTAGGAAGACTGTGTCAGTTCTTGGATTAGGAGTGGTAATATGTTCCAAATCAAGAAACAGATCTTGAATGCAGTTAGGTGGAGCATACAGTCCAGCCAGCTGAAACCTATGATTTAACAGGCTGTCCAACAGTATAGCAAGGTATAGGGGTGGTGGAGATTAACTAGACACTGAAGGTAAATCAACAAGAATAGTTGGCAGTAAGGCTTAAAAAAAGAAAGGACAGAAGCCATAAAAGACTAGAAGTCATGTATGCCAAGAGTGGAAAGACTGGTTATGTGCCATCAAGTTGGTGTCAACTATTAGCAACCGCATACATAGACTTCATAATGTATCTGCCCCTACCCAGGTCTTCAGATCTTCCAATGGTGTATCCTTGATGCTCTCTGAGCTTGCTTGTTTTCTTGGAGATGGTTCATTACTCAAATGCCATCAGTATTAGTGCTTACAATATTACTTAGCTTAATTAATGAAATATCTGCAAGAAAAATTGAGTTCAAAAAGCACCAGGCACCCCTGGTTCAACCCTGAGCCACAAATATTTTCCTTTATTAAAAGTGTATCCATGTCTTTATAATAAATTAGTTTTGCTACTAGAAAAGTTTTCTTCTCTGTCCTTCCACCCCCCCCCCCTGCATTAGAGCCTTTTCCATTAGTTCTTTATCTAATTTGTCAAAGTAGGATAATTTGTTGATTCGTGCCTTTACTGAGAACTCTAGCTTGGTTTATTTGATGATTCATTTGTTTGTTTTTCTGGCTGTCCGTGGTATTCTCATGAGATTTCTCCAACTTCAAAGTTCAAAAATGTCAATATTCTTCTTATCCTGTTTCTTCAAAGTCCAAAGGAGAGAGAGGAGATAAATAGAGAATAGAGGGAGGATGCAGAATGAAGAAGAATGCAAGACACAAGGGGCAGTCTTTCTAAGACAATTCCATAGAATTATATGCTTCATTAAATAATATTGATTTAAACTTTACAGCTCCAAAATGCTTTATCACAATAGTCTTAAACTAAAACAGTAGAACAACCCTAAATGGGGTTGTGACCTAAGTAAATAGGTTGCATAAGTCCAATCACACAGTTTTATTTGAGATGAGATTCAAACTTGGATGTGAAATATTTCATAATATTAGCCATGCTATTTTCATTTTTGGGGTTTTGGAGCTTACCCAATGAAAGTGAAATAGATTTGAAATAGATTAAGCTGGAGTGTAAAGAATGTTAGTACCACAAAAATTGCTATAGCCTATGTAATACCATATTTTTTGCAGTATAAGACATGCCACCGTATAAGATGCCCCTTAGTTTTGGGGAGGAAAACAAGGAAAAAAGGCCTCTGCCCCAGCAATTTGCCAAATAGCAAACAGTACAGATGATATACACTGTATGGGTTAAATATAGGGTCACTTTATTAAATTAGCATAACTTTAAATAACGTAACTTTAAATACGTAAATTTAAATATTCAAATTCAACTATAAACAAAGGACCTGCAGAGGTCAAAAACTAACAGGGCGGAAATTCCTGCCAGAACCTTCCTGGGCAACATTGGGCATAACTCCTTGCTGAACCAGGTGAAGGTAGCCACCTTCACCTGGATCCGAGCCACGCCCTTCAACGTGTGAGAGGAGTTCACCCTCCAATCCCCGAGGGAAATTGGATCCGGTGAGTCCCATGGGCATCCTCTCTCCAATCCCCAAAGTAGTAACAACCTATAGTTCATCCTTTTAAAAGATACCCAAAGGAGCATGCGCAGTTGCTTCTACTGCCCATTTCCGCCCCTAACCTGCCAACCCCAGTGACCAGAGGGAAGCCTAATTTCAAATATCTTTATAGCACCGCACCCCCTAACCATTCCATCCTTACCGTCAGTATGGAATACGCGAAAAAAAGGCTGCCAGTAAAGGGGAAGCCACAAAAAATTCCTATTTGGCCCCGAAGCGACCTCATTAAGACACACTGTTGATAGCGGAGGGTGGGTGGGTGGGTGTTCGCTTCGGGAATCCAGCAGGGCAAGGAGGACGTCCTGCTCGGACCGCCCTTAAATAGGGCGATCCAGCACCTCCCCCCAGGCCCTGCATGCAGCGTGCCACCTTGGTGCGCTGCCAGAAGCGAAACCTCCGGTTTCTCTGGAAACCAAAAGTTCGGAGCTTGAAGCAGCATCCCAGCTCTGGGGGCAATTTCGGCCAACTGGGCATTTCTGTGCATGTGTGCCTGACCCATAGAAACAACAAAGAATTGGAGAAATGTACATTATGGCAGGATATTAATCTCAGAAAATTTTCTTAAATGCAATCACACTAACTCATCCCAATTATTTAAATATGTACTCCAAATATGACTAAGTGAGGGTTTAACTCAGCTGCTTTATCTTAATATTAAAACAGTTACATTTCAGATAATACTTTTACAGATATTTAAAATTGTTGTGGCTTTCTGGAAGTATTCTTTACTGTTTAAAAGAAGATACAGTAGCACTGGGCCTCTTCTGATCAAGCATTTATTTTAAAAAGTTTATTAATTTTGTTAAGTTAATAAAAAGACAGTCTTTAAAAAATAAGTCTAATAATTTGAACATTCCATGGGCATTTATAGTTATTGATTTATCTCCTTTCAATAAAAAACAAACAGCCGGTTTCATCACAGTCTGATCCCTCCAGCAATTTGCTCTGCGCAGCTTTAGTTTCACTTTCATTTTGGCACCTGGGCTTGCCAATTTCAATTAATCAGCTGAGTGTCAGGAAGCAAGAACATAAGAAGAGCCATGCTGAATTAGGCCAAAGCCCATCGAGTCCAGCATTCTGTGTCACACAATGTCCCACCAATTGTACATGGGGATCGTGAGCAGAAAGAGAAGGCAAAATCCTCCCTTTCCCTTGACCTCCAACAAATGGTACTCAAGGGAATCCTGCCTGCCTCAACCAACATAGAGGCGGCACATGGACATCTGTTTCAATAGCCACCAATACATTTGGCATCCATGAATCCATCTAATCCTTGAAGCTGTCAAGGCTGATAGCTGTTACGACCTCTTCTGTAAGTCAATTCAATAATAATAATAATAATAATAATAATAATAATAATAATAATATCATCAATATTATTATTATCATCAATGTTATTATTATTATTATTATTATTATTATTATTATTAATTAGATTTGTATGCCACCCCTCTCCGAAGACTAGGGGCAGCTCACAACAACATAAACAGTGTACAAATCCAATTTAAAAAAATACAATTTAAAACCCTTATAATAAAATAATCACACAATGCAATCAAACCATACACCAACCTTGACTACTGGTGTGTGTGTTAATTTCCCTATGCCTGGTGGCAAAGATGAGTTTTTAATAACTTACAAAAGGTGAGGAGGGTGGGGGCAGTCCTAATCTCTGGGGGGAGTTGGTTCCAGAGGGCTGTGGCTGCCACAGAGAAGGCTTTTCCCCTGGGTCCTGCCAGACAACATTGTTTAGTCGACGGGACCCGGAGAAGGCGAACTCTGTGGGACCTAATAGGCCGCTGGGATTCGTGCGGCAGAAGGCGGTCTCTGGTCTGATGCCATGTAGGGCTTTATAAGTCATAACCAACACTGAATTGTGAATGGAAATTGATTGGCAGCCAGTGCAGATTGCGGAGTGTTGGTGTGACATGGGCATACCTGGGGAAGCCCACGATTGCTCTCGCGGCCGCATTCTGCACGATCTGAAGTTTCCGAACACTCTTCAAATGTAGCCCCATGTAGAGAGTAAACCAATGACCCTCTGGGTGAAGAAATATTTCCCTTTATTTGTCCTCACATTCTCACCTATGAGCTTTAGGGAGTGCCCACTTGTCCTAGTATTGTGCGATAGAGAAAAGATTTTTTCTCTATCCACCTTTTCTATCCCATGCATGGTTTTATTCACTTCGATCAAGTTACCCTTTAAACACCATCTTTCAAGCCTGAAGGGACCAAGGCATTGCAATCTGGTTTCATAAGGGAGGTGCTCCATTTCCTTGATCATATTGTTGTCCTTTTTTGCACCTTTTCCAGTTCCATTATATACTTCTTGAGGTGCGGTGACCAGAACTGTACCTAGTACTCTAAGTGTGGTCTCACCATCAATTTGTACAGAGGCAATACAATACTTACTGACTTATTTTTGATTCCCTTCCTAATCATGACAAGCATGGAATTTGCTTTTTTTACTGCTGCTGCGCCAGTCTGGGTTGGCATCTTCATTGAGCTGTCCACCAAAACCCCAAGATCCCTTTCTTGGGCTGTCTCAGAAAGCTTGGTCCCCATCAGTTGGTAGGTGTAATTGGGGTTCTTTGCCCCATATGCATAACTTTGCACTTGTTTAGGTTAAAATACATTTGCCACTTTGTTGCCCACTCACTCAATATCGAGACATTCTTCTGGAGCTCCCGACAATCACTTTCACTTTTTACTACCCAGAACAATTTAGTGTTATCAGCAAACTTTGCTACCTCACTGTTTACTTCTACATCCAGATCATTAATGAATAAATTAAAATTTTAAAGTCCCCAAACTGAACCACTTCTCACTTCTTTCCATCCAGAAGCAGATAATCAGTAGCTTGTGCTAATTAGGCTCTGCTGCTGTTTGCTGTGAGGAGGTAAATTGCTGGCAGGCAGAGACCAAAGAGTGGAGGTGGATGGGTGGGACTACATTCGGTGTATAAGACGCACCCAAGTTTTCACCCTCTTTTGGGAGGTAAAAAGGTGTGTCTTATATTCCAAAAAATATGGTACATAAAATCCAGAAGAATAAGAAGGTAAAGTACCAGTGCACTGCTTGGTGTTTTTGAACAGCATTATTTTTGTCTTGTTCATTGGGACACTGGTAGGAGATTAACTTGGAGTTGGTCAATGAGGATAGTTAGCAACCTTTAGAAAACCTTTTAGAAAACCTAGCAACCTTTAGAAAAGAGTGGGGAAAGATGAATAAGTAAAGAACTACCTGTACTTGTGTTGACACAGAGCTAAGCACAACCTGGGGTGGCCAGTAAAGCAATTCTGATCAGGATATTCTCAAGGCTACAGTTTGAAAAGGCTACAGTTTGAAAAGGAAAATAAGTTTCTTGGATTCTGGATCCCTCCACTCTTTTATTTTGCTTGATGGAGGGGGTTATATTGACATCCAAACTCTTCCTTTCAACTCTTTCCTTCCTACTGATCAGCTCAATGTATTCCAATAAGGACTTTTCAGAAATGATTTCAAGTTCTTGGCACTCCATGATACTCATTCAAACAACAATAATTATACACTATGAGATTATTCCCTTAAAGGTTATACCAGTGTATTGTTTATTTTCTTAATTCGGTTACACAAAATATATTGATTAAAAGTTCTAAACACATAGTGTAGTTATCCCCTGTAAGGCTAATTTCTAGTTAGAAAAAACTTATTCAGGTTCTTTCTCCCTTTGGTTTATTAATTGAGATAAAGAAGTCAGCACTCTTGGATGAATACAATTTTGGTTTTGGAATTTTGTTTGCATCCAGAGATAATCTTTTCATTAAAAGAACAGTTAACTTTTTAGGGTTCTGTGCAGCCATCTGATTCAGTTCCATTTCATTTCATTTCTACCCTCTGGGAATTAGTATTGCCATTTTTACAATATCTTGTATTGGCGACCTATCAACCTTGTTTTTCCCCATCCATCTTTTTCTCTGTAGTTCACCGAATTATATCTCCAGTTGAATCATGCAGTGTCATGTTGACACTGTCAGCTGCACTTGGATAATGAAGTTGGATTACCCTATGTTTGTTCCTGTGTGGGGAAATACAATGATGTGCATTGTATTCTACTTTTATGGCACTTTTTAAAATGTTGTTGTGGCTAAGACATTCAGGAGATTATAATTTAAACCATTTTCTGAAACTCTCTTTTGAATGGTCATATAAAATACGAGGCCAGACATCTGCAGCCCCCCTTGAAAAGTCAACTTGTCTTGCGTGTCCCTGTCTGCATGAAGCCAAATGAAAAAAAGCCAACCTTTGTGTTTATTTCTCACAATGGCTTCTTTTTTAAAAATAGAAAAAAAATAGAAAAAGGACCTTTGGGAGCTTAGTGATACAGCAGCCATAGCCTCCTTTCTGAGGTTCCAGTCAGCTGCAACAAAGCCAAGGCTACTGTGGAGCTAACCGTGGTACCAGGCGTCAAAACAAATAGCTGTAGAAAAGAAGCCTGTTCCAAGAGAAAAGACCCAAAAAAGGGCAAAATTAACTAAATAAAAATGAAGCAATCTGAGATTGATGTCAGCGCTGCCCTCCCCAAACAGCTTCCCTCCCAGTGTAGGCACCCAAGGCATAGAGAAACAAATACATCTTATTCATAAAGAAGGGTGGCTTACGGCCATCTATGGCAGTGATGGTGAACCTATGGCATGGGTGCCACAGGTGGCACATGGAGCCATATCTGCTGGCATGCGAGCTGTTGCCGTAGCTCAGCTTCAGCATGCATGTGTGTACTGGCCAGGCTCTGGGAGGGCATTTTTAGCTTCCAGAGAGCCTCCAGGGGGATGGAGAAGGGAGTTTTTACTTTCCTCCGGCTCCAGGGAAGCCTTTGGAGCCTGGGGAGGGCGAAACACGAGCCTACTGGGCCCACCAGAAGTTGGGAAACAGGCTGTTTCCGGTGTCCAGATGGGCTCCAGGGGGTGGGGGAAGCTGTTTTTGCATTGAATTATGGGTGTGGGCACTCATGCATGCACAATAGCATGCATGCATACTCTTTCGGCACCTAAGGGAAAAAAGGTTCGCCATCACTGGTTTATGGCATCATAGGTGAATCACTGCAATTGTTAAAGAAGTAACATAGTTGTTAAGCAAATCTGGTTTCCTCATTGACTTTGCTTGTCAAAAGGTCACAAAAAGGGATCGCATGACCCCGGGACACTGCAACCGTCATAAATATGAGTCAGTTGTCAAGCATCTGAATGCAAATCATGTGATCCAGGGGATGCTCCAAAGGTTGCAAGTGTGAAAAATGGAGATGTCACTTTTTTTTCGTGCCATTGTAACCTGGAACGGCCACTAAATGAACTGTTGTAAGTCAAGGACTACCTGTATTATTTGAATGATAGGTTATAAGTATATCTTTAAAATTATTATTTAGAGATTAGATTGGCCTTCACTTTTATACTCTTTCACAAAAACCTGAAGTTCTGGTTTTACCAATGGGCCTGGGGAACCCAGACTGAGATGGAGAACATTAAGTGGCTTACCTGATTGATTGATTGATTGATTGATTGATTGTTGTTGTTGCCAGGACCACAGGGGAGGGGTTATTGTTTCTGTTCTTTATATATTGAATTTTTTATTTTTGTAAGCTGCCCAGAGTCACTGAGAGTTAGTAGATGGCCATATAAATGTCCATAAAGCAAGTAGGCACCTCTCCAACTAAATGTTCATACCCCACATCTCTACGGAGAGGGGCGGCATACAAATCTAATTAATAATAATAATAATAATAATAATAATAATAATAATAATAATAAATAATTTCTTAGAAGAAAAATTTGTATATTAATGTTTATTTGCTTTCTTCTAGTTAGCTTGCTTTATTGATTAGTTCTTGGATCATATCAAAGTGCAGAGTTCAAGACACAAATTATTACTAAAATCTGATAAAAACAATTTAAAATGAATTTAATTGAAATTGGAATAAAACCCTATTTAAAATGAAATTGGAATAAAATAGTTTATTACTAATATTTGTTATAAGTAATTACAGTCAAATTTATTAGCACTATCCATCAACAGAAGGGATATACAGTAAATTATAGCCAGTTTGGTCTAGTGATTAAAGCACTGAGCTAATCCCGCCTTAGCCAGGAAAGCCAGTTGGATGATCTTGCGCCAATCACTCTCATTCCAACTCACCTCACAGGGTTGTTGTTGTGGGGAAGTGTGCTGGATATATATTTTCTATCTTGACTTATTTGAAAAAGTAATGAAGGCATGATGCAAAGGAACAGAGGTAGGGTAAAATAAATAAATAAACCAATGAAAACACTATAAAACAATGTTGTCATGAAAGGCAATAGAAACCAATTTTTTATTCCTATTTATTGTTACACATAAAACGAATGTGGCCTTTTTTAGTCTTTGTGGCATCCGATATTCGGAAGTGCATCAGTGTCACAGAAATATATTATTGCACAATTCGTGTGTAAATAACAGAAGCAGACTACAATAAAAGTGACCTTTTCAAAAGATTTGTTTAATAACAATATTGAATCACAAGCTATTTTCACCAGCTTCTTGTATTGTATGGATTTATACAAAGCCTTTGGTTTCCTGAAAGTCCCATTGGGATGTCATATAATGTCCTAGAGAGCTACTTCAGCTTCTGGTAAACAAGTGTTTCAGATGAGTCACTTGAGAAAAATCTCTTAAAGAAACCATTTTGTGAGTGTGCCTGAAATAAGGCTCTCAGATATTCAGCTATCTCTTGCGCTCAAATGATTGCATACCATTTGTTAAGCCACAAACCATTGTTTGTGAACCAGAGATTAAGAGGTTTGCACAATATTCAAATGTAAAACCAAGCAAGCCATGTTAATGCACAGTCCAACTAATATAATCATTTCTTACTGCAATAGGCTTCCCATATTCTTATAAACAAAGTTGCTTATCTCTATCATGGAATATATTATTAAATAATGGAGTTTAATATTCTGAGGATATCCCTTTTTCTTCCTTTAACAATAACTTACAAAATTTAGTTATTTTAAATTCCTGTTTAAATGTACTTCATTTTCTTTCCAGATTAAATGGAGTGGCAAGGAGCTTGAAGTTTAGAACAGAATAGAATAGGATAGGATAGGATAATATAGGATAGTTGGAAGGGACCTTGGAGGTCTTCTAGTCCAACCTCCTGCTTAGGCAGGAAACCCTACACCACTTCAGATAAATGGTTATCTAACATCAGCTTTAAAATTTCCAATGTTGGAGCATTTATAATTTCTTGAGGCAAGTTGTTCTACTGATTAATTGTTCTAACAGTCAGGCAATTTCTCTCTACTTCTAAGTTGCTTTTCTCCTTGATTAGCTTCTTCCGATTGTCCTATTATCAGGTACTTTGGAGAATAGCCTGACACTCTCTTCTTTGTGGTAGCTCCTGAGATATTGGAACACTGCTAATATGTTTTTTTCATTAAACTAGACATATCCAGTTCCTGCAACTGTTCTTCATGTTTTAGCCTCCAGTCCTCTAATCATCTTTGTTGCTCTTCTCTGCACTCTTTTTAGAATATCAGCATCCTTTTTGCATCATGGTGACCAAAACTGAATGCAGTATTCCAAGTGTGGCCTTACCAAGGCATTATAAAGTGGCATTAACACATCATGTGATCTTGATTTTATCCCTCTGTTAATCTAGCCTAGAACTGTGTTGACTTTTTTTGGCAGCTGCTGCACACTGCTGGCCCATATTAAAATGTTGTCCATTAGGATTCCAAGATCACTCTCACAGTTACTACTGTTGAGCAAGGTACCATATATACTGTGCCTTAGTTTTTTCACCCAATCTCTAGTTTGACTTATTTCCTACTACTTGTGCTTGCATAATGTTGAATTCTAATGTTGCATGATGACTTGCCCCAAGGTTCTTGTAGCTTCAACACCTTCTATCATTTAGTCTCTGTTAGTGAGAATTAAGCCCAATATGGCTGATCCCCTTGTTACCTTCTCTATTTTCTGAGAAACAAAGGTGTCTGCTAGGTTTGTTAGGAACCTGGTGCAGTTCCACTTGGTGCAGAGTTTGTCTCCCACTTGATATCAGGGTAGTTAAAATCCCCCATTACCATTGGGATGTATACCTTGGTTAGTGGACTATCAAAAAGTTCATCTGCTTCCTCTGTTTTATTGGATGGCCTATACAGTATAGACCTATGGAAATGTCATTCCTCCCACTCTTTAATATTGACTCAAATGCATTCAAGATAATTTTCATCATTATTATGCTCTATTTCTGTAGAGATGTAGTTATTTCTTATATATAGTCAATGCCACCTCCTCTTTTATTTGGTTTATTTCTTTTAAATAATTTAAATTCCTCTAGCTATATGTTCTATTTGTGGGTTTCATCACACCAAGTGTCCTAATGGCAAAAATATCATATCTGCCACATTTACTTGAATTTCTAATTCACCCGTTTACTCTTTATACTCTGTGCATTGGTGTATAGACATTTGAGTCCATTTTGATTGACCCGGTGTTTACTGTCTACATAACCTGTGTTGTGCCTGACTGCCCCAACTTTCTTGCCAGCTATTTGATTAGTGCACATAATATAGTACTCACTATTAAATGCTTAGTTTTGTTTGACAGCAGGGCTGATAATTTTACCTCCACAAACATCTATGTTTGTTTGTTTGTTTATTTATTTATTTGACTTATATGCTATCCAACTCCCTATTAATTTTAAATGTTCTGTATCAATCAATTCTCTGTCCCCGCTGTTCAGTTTAAATGTTTATCCGGAAAAATCTGTGAATTTAATACCAAGTAGCTCAGTCCCTTTTTTTTTGATGGATGCAAACCATCTCTTTTGTACAATTTTCATTGGATCAGCTGCAGACATCATAGCTAATAAAACCAAAGATTTCCCTTCTGTACCACTTCATTAGCCACACATGAAACTTCGCTACACACTGGCCTTTTCCTTTTTGTTCCTTATATACTGGTAAAAGGTTATCCTACAACCTATACTACTAAGTTCATATACCAAGCTCTGGAAATCACTCTGCACAGAAAGCACATCTTTTGGGGAGAGATTTGTGCCAAGATCTATAATAGCATCAACACCACAGTCCTTACTGTCATTCTTGACTATCTTAAGAATACACCTCTTGTCTCTGCTGGTAGTAGCACTTGGCAGACACTGACGTGTTTCAAAACCTCTGTATTCTTTTTAAAATTTATATGCCTTACAATTGAATCACCAACCAGAAGGTGGCTTCTCTTTTGGATACCTTGATCTTCTTGTGTGACTGATGTGTAATACAGTGTTCCCTCGATTTTCGCGGGGGATGCGTTCCGAGACCACCCGCGAAAGTCGAATTTCCGTGAAGTAGAGATGCGGAAGTAAATACACTATTTTTGGTTATGAACAGTATCACAAGCCTTCCCTTAACCCTTTAAACCCCTAAATTACAATTTCATATTCCCTTAGCAACCATTTATATTATTACTCACCATGTTTATTTATTAAAGTTTATTAAAAAAATATTTATTAAAGGCAGACAAAAGTTTGGCGATGACATATAACGTCATCGGGTGGGAAAAACCGTGGTATAGGGAAAAAACCCGCAAAGTATTTTTTTATTAATATTTTTGAAAAACCATGGTATAGACTTTTCGCGAAGTTTGAATCCGCGAAAATCGAGGGAACACTGTACCTGATTCATACCTTCCCTTTTCCAAAGTAAGTTCTTCATCTCGGACCATGATCCCTGCTTATTTGAGTTATCATTATCACAACTATATCACTTTAGTGTCCCTTAAGGTCAACAAGGGCACTTAGAGCAGATTTTGCCAATCAAAGAGCATCCATATGTCTAGGATTGTGACTTCTATCACCAATAGCCTTCTAGCCTCCACCCTAACTAAAACTCTTTAGGTTAGGGAAGTCTTGTTTAAATGAATGTCCATTGTCTTTGTGGTTTAAATTGTGAGGATTGCTGAAAATGTGCAAATAGTACTTATTCAAATTCAAATTCAAATTATTCCATTTCTTTTGCATAAATAAAGGAAATTGTGTTGTAATAATTAAATTATTGATCTGTTTCACCCATTAGGGTGGATAATTACAGGAGAAGACCTTTAAAGTTTCAGACTGAAGTTTTCTTGCCTTAGTCCAGAAACTGAAGCTGGGATAAAATAATCAGTCAGATATTGATGTAGGGTTATTTTTACATAAGACATACAAGGTAGACCTTGACTTACAACCAATATTGGGATTGGAAATCTGTTTCTATACTTCCAGGTGACTGGAAGTAATTTATTTGCCTTTTTTCAAAATGATCATTAAATGAATGCTGCAGTTGTTAAGTGAACACCATGGTTGCTAAGTGGACTCATTCATTTGGATTTTTTTCTCAAATGTAGCAAAAATATAGCTAGTCACAGTCACATGACTAAGGAACTCCATGACCAATTGTAAAGCTGGCCATTTTGTCATATGACCACAGGGTCGGGGGGAGAATGGAATGACTATTTATGACAACCAGGAGTGCTTTGTTTTATGGTTGTTTAAGTGCATGATTCATACTACAAATATCTGATTTAAGTCATGAGACTTAAATTGTTAGAAATAATTTCCATGTTTAAGTGTTACATTTTTATGATAAAAAGTTAGATAAAATATGATTTGAAAATTCCAAACCACTGCTTATTGTACTGCTTATTGAAGCTTCCATGTTAAATAGTTATATTTTAGATTCAGATGTAATCAATATCAGTGTTAGAGACATGATATCATAAAGAATTCAATTGGTAGACACAGAATATATTATTTGGCCCATTGAATAAATGGATTCTTAAATACATACGCTTAGTTGTGCTTACACTATTTTTTAAATTAAATATTTAAAAAATATTTAAAATACTGATTTTAGTTCTATTTATATCCACATATTCAGCTGCCAGCATCAAGAAAATTGATTTTTTTTGTCTATCCTGAAGATTGCTTCAGAGGTGACAAAGCACATAGTAGCAAGTGTAATCAGATCTTCAATCCACTAAATAAATGGAGTCATACATTTACTTTTCCAATGCTGCAACATCAGTCTTTTAGCTATAGTAAAGGCATGACAATTGCATTCACATTTTCTGGTTGCCAACTTGTACTCAGGACACTTTTTTTTGAAGGAAATAGGAAAAAAAGCCACATGCAATTATTTTAATATTTTTTTTAAAAAGATCCTAATTTGTTAATATTTTCATAAAAGTATTATTTAAAATTGTTAAAAGAAAAATGAATAAGTTAAGGCATTTCACAATCACTTTGCATTCTATAAATTTTGTTGCATTTTGTATGCATACATTTGGAAAATAAGATGGATGAAAAGGTCACAGTTATAATAATATTGGCTCTGAGAATGAATATATGTTTGAAAGCACATTATTTCATCTCTTGCAGACTTCATAATGATTAGAGAAAAGCAAAAGATTTTCAAAAATATAGGATCCAATCTAGTACCGTAAATCTTACTATTTTTTTACAGTGTCACCTAATTCTTGTATAGTTCCTTAATACACTGTTATTTTTAATGTATTTTATTGCTTTTTAATTAATAATTAAAAAGCAAATTAGCAAAGCACAAATATTATAATGGGATGCATATACAGAGAAAACATATTTAAAAAGATTTGACAAGAAAATAAAAAATACAACAAAAGAAAAAACAGTATCCTGATTATATGTCATAACAGGAAACAATTATAATTGTTCATCTATATTAATTATTATTCAAGTACACACGTACAGTATCTTTTAAAATCTACAGTACTCTATTTTTTATAAATCTCCTATATTTCATTATGTTTGTCTATAGGCTAACGGTTAACCTCATGTAAGTTGTCCAGTTATCAGATTCCATTAACTAGCTATATAGTTTAAAAGAATATTATCTGCTGAAAATGTTAGCTATTATGATACAACAATACTTAGATATTCCAATTCTTTTTGCAAAACCTGGCAAATATAGGACATTGTAAAGATATATCCTTATTTCATCTCCAACCAAGTGCTGTTTTTGCTAAGTCCTTTTCTATGGAAACAAAATTGAGTCTAATAAATTCAAAATATTGTTTCTTGTTGTATAAGTCACAATTTGAAGTGCATCGATATTCTTGCTTTAGAAGACACTTTCCCAATGTCTAGGGAAATATAGGCACCTCTATTTCTATTTCACTAATCTTCACTAATTTCTTTGCATCTGCATATCAAATTGATTTAACAAGGATAGAATTTTTATTTTACTTTTAAACATTTAACATAACATAACATAACATACATAACACAACACAACACAACACAACACAACACAACACAACACAACACAACATAGTTGGGAGGGACCTTGGAGGTCTTCTAGTCCAACCCCCTGCTTAGGCAGGATATCATAAATAATAAATAAACCTTTAAATCCTGCTGATCCAAACAATGTTGTTAACACAAATAACAAATATTGCTATTAGGATAGATCTGATAGATGATATTTGTCTTTTAAGACAGAGCATGTTAAAAACCATCATCATCTATCAGTTGGTCCATAGACAATATCCCTACCTCCTTCCTATTTTTCCATATCCCTGTCTTTTCTACAATTTTGAAAGTTGGACTTCCTCAACCATGCAGTCAATTTAGCATGGGAAAAACTCTTTTTTCCCCTCATTAACTGGTAAACACATTTTTGTAAAAGTAAAAATAAAAACTCCCATAGAAATTTTCTAAACAATTCATTTTGTTGAAATATTTGTAGAAACTGGAATTCCTCTCAGAATATAAATTAATCTAGCCATAAAATTGATTTTGAGAGATCACCCTTCCCCAGAAGAAAGAATTTAATGTAATGTCTCCCATCTATAAATATCTGACACCCCCCCCCCCAAATTATATCTTTATTACATGTTATTGAGCTTAATCCTTTGAATTCAATGCAAATATGAAATTCATATTCCTTAAATGAAGAGATAACACCATTTCCAACTACAGTGGAACCCCGACATAAGAGCTGCTCTACTTAAGAGCAACTCGAGATAAGAGCTGGGAGGGGAGAGATATTTTTGTTCTACTTACAAGCCCAAATTCGAGATACAAGCGCCAAGGAGCTGTCTCCTGAAGCCAAACGCTAACTTCTGCGTTCGGCTTCAGGAGACAGCTGCGAAGCGGCGCGCGTGTTTTAAAAGGTTGCAGCAGGCCTGGGGGGCTCGGGGGGGTGCTTGCAGCTTTCTTTCTTGCTCTTTTTTTTTCTCTCTTTTACCTTCCCTTCCTCTATTTCTTCTTTTCTTTCTCCTTCCCACCTTCTTCCCTCCCTCCCTCCCTTCACTCATTCCTCTCTTACTCTCCCCTTTCATAAGTTTCCTTGCTTCCTTCCTCTGTTCCTGTCCCTTCCCCCTTTCTTTCTTTCTTTCTTTCTTTCTTTCTTTCTTTCTTTCTTTCTTTCTTTCTTTCTTGCTCTTTTTCTTTCTCTCTTTTACCTTCCCTTCCTCTATTTCTTCTTTTCTTTCTCCTTCCCACCTTCTTCCCTCCCTCCCTCCCTTCACTCATTCCTCTCTTACTCTCCCCTTTCATAAGTTTCCTTGCTTCCTTCCTCTGTTCCTGTCCCTTCCCTCTTTCCTTCCTTCCTTCCCACCCTCCGTCCATTCATTCACCCATTCCTCTCTTGATCGCTTAAAGCCGGTCCCTGGTGCAAAAAGGGTTGGGGACCTCTGTCCTACAGGATTGGGTGGCAGAGAAGTTGAACATATGTAAATTTAAAAGTTTAAGAAAGTTTACAAGTTAAGTGAAAGAAACTTCATTATTCATTTATATGTACATGTACATTTCTTCATTAAAAACATGTCTTTCTGCATAATTTAGACTAACTTTGTGAGTTTTTTGAGGGCTGGAACCAATTAAAATTATTTACATTAATTCCTATGGGGAAAAGTCGTTCGAGATAAGAGCTGCTCGACTTAAGAGCCCAGGTCCGGAACGAATTAAACTCGTATCTCGAGGTACCACTGTACTGGCATCAATTCTGATTTTGTACCAGTTAATAGAGTAACCTGTCAGGTTGCTTAAGGTATCTACCCATTGATCCAAATAAATAGAATACTTGTTTTTATTCAATTCCATTAGATGTACATTACGTTTTACCTAATGTTGTTTCATATTTGCCTAGTTTTCATAAACTCTGCTTGATCATTTTAATAAAAAATTATATCACTTTCTGTGATCTATTCACTAACATGGTGTTAAGGTTTTTGTATCAACTTTAATCAACCAGATTAAGTGATAATAAGTAGTCTGGGTAAGCATTACTGCTTTTGATATAACTTTAATATAAATGTAGTTAAAAGCTGGTTTAAACTACATCTCTTATTGTATCTCTTATTAAATATATCTTCTTAAATTGACAAAATTTTGGCACCAAAGGAGGGTATTTTTATACCCTCAAAAGGGTATCAATCTAATCTTGCACTTGCCATTTTAAAATTTAATTATTTAATCTTTCTCTCAGATAATGGAGCAAATGCAAGTTGTTTTGTGTATATCTAAAGGTAGTAACTTAATTTTATTTAATAGAATAGAATAGAATTGTTTATTGGCCAAGTGTGATTGGACATAACAAGGAATTTGTCTTTGGTGCATATGCTGTCATGTACATAAAAGGAAAAAAGAAAAAAAATACATTCATCAAGAATCATAAGATACAACACATGGTGATAGTCATAGGTTACTAATAAGCAATCAAATCATACAAACCAAATAACAAAAAATCTTCTTCCAACATATTAAAAACAAAAAAAGTCAAGGAAACAATTGGTCTATTTCTGGGAGAAAGTGGCAGGATGACAAGGAACAGGAAAAAAACAGCTATTTAACTTGTTTTCTGCACCTGGAAAAAAGGAAAAATAACACAGTCCAATCTATCAAAAACATGAGGGTTAGACAGCATCAACACCAGATGGATTCGCAACTGGCTGACCAACTCTACTCAACATGTAGTGCTCAATGGAACTGCATCTACATGGAAGGAAGTATGCAGCAGAGTACCCCAGGGCTCTGTTTTAAGCCCAGTACTTTTCAAAATCTTCAGAAAACACTTGGATGAGGGGATGGATGGGGAACACATCAGATTTGCAGATGACGCCAAACTGGCAGGAATAGCCAACACTCCAGAAGATAGGCTCAAGATATAGAAGGATCTTGACAGAGTTGAACATTGGGCACTATCTAACAAAATTAAAAAGTAAGGTTCTACATTTAGGCAAGAAAATCATAATGCACAGATATAGTATATGTGGTAGCTTGCTCAATGGTAGTAACTGCGAGAAGGATATTGGAGTCCTAGTGGACAACCAATTAAATGTGAGTCAGCTGTGTGCAGCAGCTGCCAAAAAGCCAACACAGTTCTAGGTTGCATTAATAGAGGGATAGAATCAAAATCAAAAGGGACAGGTGTTAATGTCACTTTATAATGCCTTGGTAAGGCCACACTTGGAATACTGCATTCAGTTTTGGTCACCACGATGCAAAAAGGATGTTGAGACACTAGAAAGAGTACAGAGGAGAGCAGCAAAGATTATTAGAGGACTGGAAGAACAGTTACAGAAACTGGGTATGTCTAGTTTAATGAAAAGAAGGACCAGGGGAGACATAATAGCAGTGTTCCAAAATTCTCCAAAGCACCTGAGGGTAGAACAAGCAGCAATGGATAAAAACCAGGGGTGGGTTGCACTTACCAGCATACTGGTACGATGCGCACACATCCTAGTGATTTGGGCACTTGTGTGCGCTCTTGTGCACGATTTTGCTTCTACACATGCACAGGAAACAAAAAAGCACTGAAATGCTTACGATTTTATTTATTTATTTATTTATTTATTTATTTATTTATTTATTTATTTATTTATTTATTTATTTATTTATTTATTTATTTATTTATTTATTTATTTATTGTAGTTATTCCATTTCCGAGTCTGCGTAGAGGGACAGCATACAAATCTAATAAATTATTATTATTGTTATTATTATTATTGTTGTTGTTATTATTATTATTATTATTATTATTATTATTATTATTATTATTATTAATGCCACCCTTCTCCTTACAAGGGTGGCTAACAACTTGTTAGCAATAGCACTTTTTAACAGACCCAGAGCCTATTGGCTCCATAATTCGGGTCCTCATTTTATCCACCTCGGAAGGATGGAAGGCTGAGTCAACCTTGAGCAGGTGATGAGATTTGAACCGCTGACCTGCAGATCTAGCAATCAGCTTTAGTGGCTTGCAGTACTGCACTCTACCCACTGTGCCACCTCGGCTCAATGCATGCACAGAAGAAAAACATTGCCAAAATCTCATGGGTGAGAGGGTCCCCTCGCAAGATTTTCCTTCTGTGCATGCGCAGGAAGCAAAAAAGGACCCCAAATTTTGAAAAAAAAGATGGCGCCACCTGGCAGATCGGCAAAGATGGAACGGGAACTGTTGCATGCAAAGTGTGCCACCTGTGGGTTGCTACCTGAACTACGCTCTCTAGCATTCCACCCCTGGTGGAAACTAATAAATTAGAGAAGCAACTTAGAACTAGAGAGAAATTTCCTGATGGTTATAACAATTAATCAGTGAGATGCTTGCCTCCAGAAGTTATGAATGTCCCAACACTGGAAGTTTTAAAGAAGATGTTGGATAACCATTTCTCTGAAGTGGTGTAGGGTTTCCTAGGTGTAATACAGTCTTAGGAAATAGTTTGACAGTATATTGTGGGAATTAGTTGTTTAGCAGAGTGATGGCATTTGGGGGAAAAACTGTCCTTGTGTCTAGTTGTTCTGATGGGCCGTGCCCTATAGCATCATTTTTTGAGGGTAGAAGTTGAAACAATTTATGTTCAGGATGTCAGGGATCTGTAGATGTTTTCTCAGACCTCTATTTGACTCGTGCAGTACACAGGTCCCCACTGGAAGGTGGGTTGGTAGTAATTGTTTTTTCTGCAGTTCTAATTATCCGTTGAAGTCTGTGTTTGTCTTGTTTGATTGCAGAGCCAAACCAGACAGTTATTGAGGTGCAGATGATAGACTTAATAATTCCTCTGTAGAACTGTATCCACAGCTTCTTGGGCAGTTTGAGCTTTCCGAGTTGGTGCAAAAAGAACATTATTTGTTGTGCTTTTTTGATGATGTTTTTAATGTTAGGTATCCATTTTAGATTTTGAGATATGGTAGAATGTAGAAACTTGAAGGGCTCTACAGTAGATACTGTGTTGTCTAGTCTTGTAAGAGATGATAGTATAAGAGGGTTTCTCTAATATCTACCACTGTTTCTATGGTTTTGAGTGTATTTCACTCAAGATCAGAGCAGCAAAAAGGAACTACTCTGAAAAGCTAAAGAATCAATCCTCAACAAATGAACAAGCAAACATGTGGAAAACTCTCAAAAACATCACCGGTTACAGCAATCCACCTTCCCAAGCTGAAGGAGGTCAGCAATTGGCAAATGATCCGAATGTGTTCTACTGCAGGTTTGAAAAGAAACCACAACCACTTATCTGCACAACCTCCATCCCAGATACACCAACAACAGCTAAATCTTGTACAACTGAACCCATCCCATTGGGTTTACAACCCCTAGTGATCACAGAAAAGGAAGTGAAAGATCTATTTCATAGACAGAAGCCTGGAAAAGCACCAGGCCCGGACAAGATAACTCCTTGCTTAAAAGTCTGTGCTGACCAATTGGCCCCCATCTTCACCCAAATCTTCAACAAATCACTAGAGTTGTGCTATGTTCCTTCCTGCTTCAAACACTCTACTATCATCCCAGTGCTGAAGAAGCCCTCCATCAAGGAACTGAATGACTACAGACCAGTTGCTCTAACATCTGTAGTTATGAAAACCTTTGAAAGGCTAGTGATGTTCCAATTGAAAACCATCAAAGATCCACTGTTAGACCCCCTGCAATTTGCATACTGAGCAAATAGATCAACAGATGATGCTGTTAATATGGCTCTACACTACATCCTTCAAAATCCTGAATCTCCAATGACCTACGCTAGGGTTCTCTTTGTAGACTTCAGTTCAGCATTCAATACTATCATACAGGACATTCTCTTAACCAAACTAAATCAGCTAGTGGTACCTGAACACACATGTAAGTGGATCACAAGCTTCCTAACAGGCAGGAAGCAGCAGGTGAAGCTAGGAAAAATCACATCAGATACATGTACAACTAGCACAGGTGCCCCCCAAGGCTGTGTACTCTCACCACTTCTCTTCTCTATAGACTGCATCTCAAACGATCCATCTGTTAAACAACTGAAGTTTGCAGATGATACAACAGTGATCGGACTCATTCGAAACAATGATGAATCTGCATACAGACAGGAAGTTGAACAACTATCCTTGTAGTGTGACCAGAACAATCTAGAACTGAACACACTCAAAACCGTAGAAATGGTGGTAGACTTTAGGAGAAACCCTTCCATCCTTCCACCTCTCACAATACTAGACAACACAGTATCAACAGTAGAAACCTTCAAATTTCTAGGTTCTATCCTATCTCAAGACCTAAAATGGTCACCTAACATCAAAAACATCATAAAAAAGCACAACAAAGAATGTTCTTTCTGCGCCAGCTCAGGAAACTCAAACTGCCCAAGGAGCTGCTGATACAGTTCTACAGAGGAATCATTGAGTCTGTCATCTGCACCTCTATAACTGTCGGTTTAGTGCTGCAACTCAACAGGACCGACACAGACTTCAGAGGATAATCAGAACTGCAGAAAAAACAATTGCTGCCAACCTGCCTTTCATTGAGGGCCTGTATACTGCACGAGTCAAAAAGAGGGCGGGGAAAATATTTACTGACCCCTCACATCCTGGACACAAATTGTTTCAATTCCTACCCTCAAAACGTCGCTACAGAGCACTGCACACCAAGACAACTAGACACAAGAGCAGCTTTTTCCTCAAACACCATCCCTCTACTAAACAAATAATTCCCTCAACACTGTCAGACTTTTTACTAAATCTGCACTTCTGTTCTACTAGTTTTTCTTATTATTATTATTTTTTCTTCTTATTTTTCTCCCCACTAAAAAAGAACATAAAACTCTGTGTTGCTGCGGTGCTTGACATCTCTCAGGGGAGAGTTCTGATTTACCTCACTGCCTCTTTGGTTCTTCATGCGCCTCACAGGTGCACGCACAAGCGCGGTGCTAAAAGAAGATGGGGCACTTATGGCACCACTGAGAGAGCCAGTTTGGGGGCTTGTCCAACCAGCCATCACTGCCAATTCAGTGAGCGGGGGAAAATTCCTGCTATCAGTTCTATAGAATTGGTCTGAACCAGCTGGAAACCACCTCTACTAGCGTCATAAATTCTATTTTGGCCCACTTTCTAATCCCAATTGATTTTATGACCTGTGCCATTTAACAAATATCTATTGAAATACTTTAAATACTCAGTTTAGCATTCAAATACCATTCTATTACATATATAAAGAATCTATATTTAAAAGAGGAAAAATGGAAATACAGTGTTCCCTCAGTTTTCGTGGGGGATGCGTTCCAAGACCGCCCGCGAAAGTTGAATTTCCGCGAAGTAGAGATGCGGAAGTAAATACACTATTTTTGGCTATGAACATTATCAGAAGCCTTCCCTTAACACTTTAAACTCCTAAATTGCAATTTTCCATTCCCTTAGCAACCATTTAGATTATTACTCACCATGTTTATTTATTAAAGTTTATGAAAAAAATATTTATTAAAGGCGGATAAAAGTTTGGCGATGACATATGACATCATCAGGTGGGAAAAACCTTGTTATGGGGGGGGGAACCGCAAAGTATTTTTTAATTAATATTTTTGAAAAACCGTGGTATAGACTTTTCGCGAAGTTCGAACCCGTGAAAATCGAGGGAACACTGTATGTGATTTTTTACACAAAAATAAAAGAATAAGTGATATTATTAGAGATGAAAAAGAATTTCTCTGTCTCCCTCTCATTCACTCAAACATACACACACACACACACACACACACACACACAAAGACGTACTGTACAGTAAATAAAAAAACCAGATAGAGATGACTTTTTAAAGGGAATGACATGGTAATTTAATTACTCCTTAGATTGAAAATTTCAAAACAGTTTCAAACATTGCTAGCATAGTTAGTTCTTTAATAATATGTTGATTATATATTTTTAAATAAAATATGATAATTTTTCCTTGTAGTCCATTTCATTTGCAACTTCTGTGTTGGATTAAAAGACATCAAATGTCCTTTCCAAGCCTCTTCATCTGCTATTCATTTTCATATCTTTCTCAAAACACTGAATTTCTCTCACATTTTTTATTTTTCATATTTTTCTTATTTTGTATAAGGACTTAGACCAGTGTTCCTCAGCCTTGACAATTTTAAGATGTCTGGACTTGAACTCTCAAAATTCCCCACCTAACAGGACTTTGATATTGGTATATAAATGTGTTAAAAGGATAAATGAATAAACTATTATATAGTGAAGAGTACTTTCTGCTGAATGATGAGGTGCAAAATTTTAAAATTCCCAATTATTGATTCATTCTGAGAATAGACCTGAAGCTTGAGTGCTTTAGATTGAGGGAGTTTATATCAAGCTGTAATGAGCAATTAACAAGCAATTCCTTGAAGTGGACAAGGCAGATACTTTTTACACACACTAATTCAGTTCTTTTGAAATTTGGAATAATTCAACTTTAAGCATGCCAAACACCTCCCCTACCTCGCCCCCCTCCCTTTCCTTTTTTACCAGTTTGAGGCAGTCATGAATAACAAATAATCTTTTGTTTTGTGCTTTCTCTTGTTGTGTTCTCTAATGAATGAAACAAAATGCTATGAAGAGCTATTTTAGAAGCCTGGAAATATATTCCTTTAAAAAAAGGGCTATTTATTTGTGAGTTAGACTATCTCCTGGTAGAAATTGGGGAATAGATTAATTTGCTTACAACTTTTAGAAAAGAAAGAACACTAGTTTTTTAAATTGAATTTTAGAGCTATGTTGTAGACATGTCTTAATTTAATTGGGACTAGATGGGGACAGACCTATAGCACAACTGCTCCAGAAGCAGCTTGTATTACACACTTAATGAGTAGTGACAATGTTGTGATGGCAGGACTCGAATCAGAAGTAGGCAGGATGGTTGGAAGAGGGCCAGATAAGAAGAAACACTAAAAGAAGGAACGAGGCCAAGTGGCTAAAGCCAGAGTTGACACCATACAAGGAATATGTTGCATTTTTTCGTTATTGTCAAATATTTTCAAAGCACTGCTAAGATTAATTTTAAAAAGAAGAGAAGGCTGCATTGTAAATAGATTTGACATTTTGGCTGAACATACAAACAGTGGTAGGGAAATGTTTTATTGCATTTATTTATATCTTAGTTATATTGGCTGGACGTGAATAGTCCTTGGAAGTATCTGAAGGGAACCAGACTGCTTTTCGTTATAACTTATGCATATCAAATACTCTAAACCAGTGTTGGCGAAACTTTTAGAGACTGAGTGCCCAAACTGTGTGCGTGTGCATGTCCAAACTGAAAGGCGTGTGTGCACACATGCACAGGCATGCATGCATGCACAAATATGCATGGATGCACATGTGCAGACATGTGCATGCATAGCAGAAACCTGAAGACCAGCTGGATGGCGAAGAGCCTCAACGCCGGCAGTTCGGCAAGAGGTAAGATCTTTTTCTTTCGTGAGTTTTGTCGTTTGCAGGGAAACAGAAGCTCACGAAAGAAATGACTTGGGGCAATAGTGCGTGTGCAGCAGAGGGGGTTCTATGTTCCACCTCTGGCACGTGTGCCATAGGTTTGCCATCACATCTCTAAACACATGGTTCAAATCTTCATGTGCCTACAAGTTTGTTGACTTCTGTCAATTGCCTGGACTAGTCTCTGCAGTTCAGGAATGACAGGATTTTATTTATTATATGATTTATAGAGGTGCTGATCCTACACAACCATGGCAGTTTAAGTAAGAAATGAGCTGGTTGAGCCTGGGGACAGAGTCCAGAGAGACCTCAGCCTAGAATACTAATGTGTCCACAAATGCTTCAAGTCCGGTCCCTTCTTGAATTTGGTTAACTTTTATCTAGCATCAAAATAGTGCTGACTATTAATTGAACAGTATAGACCTGGGCAATAAATCTTCTAAAGTAGAACTTATGTATGATTCTGATTCTTCATATCCGACAAGGATTAAAACACAACTCTCACTATAGGCTTATAGGGTGTGGCTTATTTTGTGGGTGTGGCTTGATGGTCATGAGCTTCACAGAATTACAAATTCTAATTTTTTTTTTAACAGTAATGATGGTTATGGCAATTGCCATTTGTTTAGAATTTTATTACGACAGATAGTTCCACATGCTATAATGTGCTTGGGGCACTACAAAGATTAAAATAACGTAACAAAATCGTAATAATATAAGCCAGTGATGGTGGACCTTTTACATACTGAGTGCTCAAAATGTGCGTGCGCGTGCCCAAATCGAAAGGTACACTTGCACGCATGAACAAACATGTACAAACATGCATGCGCAGTCATTTTCTTGCACAGCAGAGACCAGCTGGCCAGTGGGAGGCCAGACATCCCAATACTGGCAGGGCAGAAGAGGTAAGATCTTTTTCTTTCCTGAGCTTCTGTTTCATCATTTGCAGGGAAACAAAAGCTCAAGAAAGAAACGTCACGGAGATTGACCTGGGGTGACGTCACTAATGGCCAGCCAAAATTTTTATTGCCACAGTGTGGGTGTGGCTTATTTTGTGGGTGTGGCTTAATGGTCATGTGACTGGGTAGGATGGCTTGCCGGCCATGTGACCAGGTAGGAGTGGCTTGAACAATCATCATCGTTCAAATGAACTGTTAAGTCCTCAACTTACAAGCTTACCAGTGTCGCTCGCTGGGGTGACAATTTGCTTCATGTTTCCCGCGCTCTCCTTCATGGGTTGCCTCCCCGCCCTAGGCTGGGTAGCGAGGCGAATGGGTGCTGCCAGAAGCATAAATGCTGCCAGCGCCGCTTCCACCCACGCCTTCTGCTTGCACCTCAGGAGGGAGGTGGCCATGTGAGGCTGGAGGGGAGATGGGCAGGAAAGATGGAAGCTCATCCGAGGCCAGGAAAAGGAGGAAAGAGGAAAAAAGCAAGAAGCACAGCCGCAGCAGCAGGGGAAAAAAGGAGAACCGTGCCGAGACCAGTAATCCAGGAAGTGACAATTGCCGATCAGCTGGAGCTGTGCACGCATCTTCATTTTTGCCAGTGAAACTGTGTTCCACCCCATCTTGCCGGCTGTCCACCCCTGGGCGATGTTGCATGTGCCAGCAGAAAAGGCTGTGAGTGCCACCTCTGGCACATGTGCCAAAGGTTTGCCATTGTGTATATAAGACATGAAGACACTGATTAAAATACCAGACATTACTTATATTTAAAAGACAAAATTAGAAAATTTTGATGCAGATTTTTCTACAAGCAAAGATCATGTAGGGAATTCCAAATTTGGGTATGATGAATTCCAGTTAAGCAACTGTGCCCCCAAGAGCTTCTGCAGATCTTACCAACTGTATATAATAATAAATAGATTAAGAGTTCTGCAATGAGCAGAGTCTAAACCAATTTTGTCTTTAAGGGTTGAAAGCAGCTTCTTAAATTGGGCCAAAAGACAATAAGTAACCAGTGCTTCTTCTTCAATATTTAAGAAATATTGAAGCAGCAATTAGCAAAATCACTGCCATATTTTTCCTAATCATAATTTCAATTACTCTATAAGTTATAGCTATGTGGGCTCATGTGTAGCAACTAATGTATGAACAATTATGCTCGCTTCAGTAAAGCTCAGGAAAATAGAATACATAGAGAAATGCAGGTAAAATAAAATGATTTGTTGAAGGTTGATAGCTTAATTGGATTGGGATAGAATATGCAGGGTTTAAAATGTGTCATGTCAAAAGTCAAAAGAGCAAGATTTTGTGGCAATCCAATCAGCTGAAACACTGGACAGATGTACAGAAGTCAAAGTTGGGGAATGCAGCGGTTTCACAAGAATTTTAACTAAGCTTTTAACTAAGACATAAAAGCTAAGTGGAATAACAAAGCATGAGAGCACAAAGGATGAACATCAATTTGATACTTCAAAAATAAATTCTATTAAAAGTTTAATAAAGAACATTAAAATTAATGCAAACTAAAAAATAAGGAAGGAAGGGAGGGAGGGAAGAAGGAAGGAAGGAAGGAAGAAAGAAAGAAAGAAAGAAAGAAGGTGGAAAAAATAATAAAAAAGAAATTTACTCTGAAGCCAAATAATACAATTACAAAATCGTTTCTTTCTTTAGGATTAGAAAAATGTTTAATTCTATTGTACAGTATTTTCCTTAATCATCAAAACCACAAGTTATAAGTCCGTTTTTCCCCATTTCAAGCAAAAAGTCCCTAGCCAACCATAAATATAAATATTGTTTTATGAACACAGATTTCTTATAATTAATTGGGATTACCCTGGACTGTTGAATAGAATCAAAGGACAAACCCCATGAGTGAGGATTAGTGTTGCGGTGTCTTTGCTTTGGTTTACTCAGTGATATACTTTATATCCAGTAATTCTGAGCACCCATAGACTTCCTTTCTTCTGTTAACTTGTCTCTCAGTGGACTGGCAGATGTAAGGTGGAATCTGATATACTCTACCCATCTTGGTGCTTCATAGGCTATTCCTGACCCTTATTTAAGGTGGCAGCTATATTATGAATGTTGCAATGGTCTGAAAGGTGACTTGTTATGAGAGACATATGGCTGATAGTCAGCTCAGTTGAGGGGAAGATGTTTGAACTCATTTTCTGGCTTAAAGGCAGTTGGGGGGCCCACATACGCGCATCCAGTCAACAAATAGATTCTGCAAAATCATACCAGCTGCCCCCATATGTTGGTATTGTTTTGGTTTATTATCTGCATTCAAATTACACTGTACATGCGGTAATGGGTCCTGTGTGTGTTAGGTTCATTTGCATATGCAGCTACTGTAGCAAGCAGTGCTGATACTGCTTTTGTTTAGGCTTTGTATTTTCGAAATATTCATTCATTCATTCATTGGATTTCTAGGTCGCCCTTCTCCAATGGACTCAGGGCGGCTTACAGGATAAAGGAATATTAGGAATATGTATGCATGCATGCATCATTTCTTCCTCCTTTCTGAAATATATAAATATGAGCTCATCTCTTTGTATGCAGGGGTGGCTCTCCCACTACTCTGGAGGTTGCAAGATACTAGATGGATGCAATGGGGCTCTGAGTCAACCCAAGCAAGATGGAATGGCTCTAGGTCCTTGGGCCTTTAGGTGACAAAGTTTTCCCACCACTAATCCTGAATTCAGTGGTACTGCCCCAGGCAGACTCAGTGCGAAATCTGGGGGTCCTCGATTACGTTGGGAACCCTTTAGTAGTCAAAATGAAATTGTCAGGCCGAAGCCATTTTAGTTGAGGTCTTTGGCCTGCCACACTGTGGGAATTTGGGTAATTGCATAAGGGATGTCTGTATGTAGCCATAACAAATTCCATCTAGATTGTCAAAGTTATCCTTTGCACTTCTGCACCTGCACGGAAAGAGATGGGAGTTGCTGCCAAGTTGTCAGATGAAGATTGGTCAATATGATGGATTTGGCAGTATGGGGACAAGGGCTTGAACTTTCAACTGTGTAGAGAAACCTCTGGGACTTCAGATTTGGGTTTCTCCCACATGTGCCAATGTGGCTCTGCTAATAAATTGGAAATTTGAGGAATACTCAGATTCTGATTCAATTTTTGATGCTATTTGGAATTCTACATAAAAATTGGAAGAAGCAGGCATCCGTATATCTTGACTCCTAGACTCCACTTTTTATTTATTATTATTATTATTTAGATTTGTATGCCGCCCCTCTCAGCAGACTTAAAAAGATAACTACCGGGTAGAGGTATTGGCGTGAGAGTCACTGCCGCACTCATCAGCGGCTCCAGGCTGGGTAGCCTCCCATCAAGCCACCCCCACTAGCCTAGACCCCCCTCCTGGATAACACCTGGGTGGGAGCCTCCAAGCCCAGCTGAGCTGGCCCCTCCCTGAAGAGACAGGCGGAGCTGGCAGCCAGTAGGAGAAAGTTGAAACAGCCGGGTGTTTGACAAGTCTCGGCAGCTCGGGGGAGGGAGGGAGGGAGGAAAAGAAAGCGAGAAAGAGGGAGAGGAATAGGGAGGGGAGGAGGGAGAGAGAGTGGGGCTGCTGTGCCCCTTCTCCCCCTCCTCTTCTTCCTCCCCCCCAGGCCATGGCACTATCTTCAAAAGGACTCTCTATTTCACCTCTTTACTGAGCCCTGCCTCGCTGAAAAAATGGGGGATGGAGGGAAGAAGAGAAAGAGAGAGAAAGAGTGAGAGGGAGGGTAGGAAGGAGAGAGAAAAAGAAAGAGAAAGAGAGAGGAAGGAAGCGAGAGAGAAAGAGAGGGAAAAATAGAGGAAGGAAGAAAGAGAGAAAGAGAAAGAAAGAAAGAAAGAAGAAAGAAAGAAAGAAAGAAAGAAAGAGGGAGAGAGAGAGAAAAAGGGAGAGAAATAGAAAGGGAAGGAGGGAGAGAGAGAGAGAAAGAAAGAGAAGGAGGGAGGAGAGAAAGAGAAATAGAAAGACAAAGGAAGAGAGAGAGAAAAAGAGTGAGAGGGAGGGAAGAAGGGAGAGAGAAATAACGAGGGAGGAAGAAAGAGAGAGAGAGAAAAGAGAGAGGAAGGAAGGAAGAGAGAAAGAAAGAGGGGGAGGGAGAGAATAAGAGAGAGAAATAGAGAGAAAGGGAGAGAGGAAGAGAGAGAGAGAAAAAAAGAAAGAGGTTATTATAATCCTATAGATTTAGAAGAATGATTGGATTGTTGATTTTAAGCAAAATACTTCTCTCAGGATTGCAAAATAAATAAATAAATTAGGATGATATCTATATCACAATTCTTTGTAGCATTGTAGTGTTCTATATTCAGCTTCTAGTGTTTATGGATTGACCTTAGAGAGTATTTTATATTATCTTCTAATAACTATTGCTACCTGCTTCTGCCTTCATATTATCCATTCCTATCTATCTAGAGGAAAAATCTGATACAGTCAAATGACTTTGGTGCTCAGATCATCAAGTAGCATTATATTTCTTCCCCTTTTCCTGCTCATGCATTTTTCTCATGGATGCCATGCTAATTAAAAAGAGGACTCTCATTTTTTATGTTCTTAGTGATGTGCACCTATCCAAATATTTAATTAATTAATTAATTAATTAATTAATCAATTTATTTATTTATTTATTATGCATGTATTTATTTATTTATTTATTTATCCAATACACAAATACATAGGAAGAAAATAAACATGAAGTAATATATATATAAGGATATAAGGATATCTACTCATTAAGACAAGATGGAGGCACACATTGATATATTTCTTATGCTCAACTCACACTCTTCTTCTCTCATGTTTTTCTCCTTCCTATTATTTGTGCTATCATTTATTCTTTGCAGCTTGGATATGTGCATGTGGCAGCTTCTTTGGTTTCCAAAGCTTTTATGTTTGGAAAGTAAAGGTACTGTCACTTTTTTGTTATTGATAGATTTCTTTCCCCAAATATATGAATAAGGTGCATTCACATATGAACAAAAACACGTTGTGGGTATATACAGTATATGAGGCATTCTTTGAATAATGTTCTGAGAATATATTGTCAAGAGAGCTGGAGAGATGCTGGAGAGGACCTGTTTTGGAGTAAATGCTTGTGAGTTGCTAGAGAGAACATTTTTTTCATTTAGTTGGAGCATGCTGATTTATAAAAATAGATGTACGTTTAGAAATAATCATTAGTTTTAATAGACATACAGCCCTCGCTCTGCCTGGTTGAAATTGAATAGAATTAGCTGTAATACTGTGGGGAAAATGCCTCAGCTTTGTATCAGTGGGGATGGAAAGATTCCCCTTTGTTGCAGTTGTGGGGCTGGTATGCAACTATTCAACATTTGTGGGATTGCCCATGGCATGCATTCTCTGGTTCCCTAAAAGAACTGCATGAAGCAACACCAGAGGCAATTGCCTGGATAGCTGCATTGGATATCCAGTCATGAGGCCACTGCCATACCTTTGCCTATATGGCAATTCCATGGATTATTTTTATGTTTACTTCTCTTCCATTATGTTCTCATCATATACTAAATAATAGCAATAGTACCTTCTAATCAGTGAAGGGCTGCAAATTTTTTTACTACCACACTGTGGGCGTGGCTTATTGTGTGGGTGTGCCTTGATGGTCATGTGACCGGGTAGGAGTGGCTTGCTGGCCATGTGGCCACATGACTTGACAATCATGTGATCAGGGGGTGGCTTAAAGATCATGTGACTGGTTGGGAGTGGTTTACCAACCAAGTTAAGCTTTCAAATAGATGCTTGGACTCTTTTCTCAGTTGATTAAGTCACATTATTTGAATAGCCACAAAAAGGACACTTGATAGACAGCATTATTTGTTGAGGAGCACAGTAACATTTTAAAGTTTTGTACTGAACCCACAAAGTTCAGTATGATCACAGATTAGGCAAGTAGCTCAATTTTCTTTAAATGCTATAAAAGTTCTGTTCCAGATGATTAAAATGATTAAAGTGTTTATGAGTAAAAACATGCTATGTAATTATTTCCTATTTTAAAAGTAATTAAGGCTCATACTAAGGTACTAGAGAAGGAAGAACAATAAAAAAGAACTATTAAGTATCCAATAAATAATGCATAAACCTGCTACCCCAGCCATGTCCCTCTGTTGGGCCATCATCCCATCACTGCTTCTAATCATAATGAAAATTGGCCGGGAATGTTGCAGAAGTGTTTGATCAGCTGCCCAGTTCTAAATATTCATATATGATCTCTAGGAACCTCTTCTATTCTCAGGATAGTTTATCTCTGAAGACAAGACTTTGTGCTTGACGTATGGGCTCAGCAGTTCTTTGAAATTCCCACCATCCTCTGGATTTATTTCTCCAGTGTACTTTCCCCTTTTCGTGGTTTTTTTTTTGTACAGAACATTTGTAGCTGAAGATAAAGTTAGAAGTACGGCTACAACCAGAGGTGGGCTGCTAAGGTGGAACAGTGATGTGTGCTCGCCCCCATGGCTCTGAGTGCTAGCGGAGTCCAGCGTAATTATGCTACTATACCTGAACGCGCAAGTTTGCTACCTGCTCAGGTGCAGTAGCATAATTGCGCTGGACTCCACTAGCACTCAGAGCTACAGGGGTGAACACACATCACCGTTCCACCTTAGCAGCCCACCTCTGGCTGTAGATGGCATTATTTACTACACTTGAAGCCACCTTCATGCTACCAAGGTAAAGCTGGATGATGAATCCAAGGTCACTCAGGTTGAATTCCTTCCTTCGGTGCATCTAAAGCAATCTAGCTTCTTAAACATTTCTCTGCTTGCTCCCTGCTGAACCCAGAGCTGGAAATATTTTCAGTCTTGTCGGGAAAAGACAAAAGGAAGTAGGCTTGCTGCATGAAATGATGTGGTAATTGGGACTTAAGCAACCACCTGTCAGTTTCTGATTGCCGTCACTGTCGGCAAGGGCAGAATTGAGGATGAATAAAACAATCCTTTTCTCGTTGTTTCAAGCAAATACTGTCATGACATGTGTTTGTTTGGCTGATTGGCTTTATGTTAATGAACTAGACTTGCTCCCTCTGCTTCTTTCAGTTGGAGGGCTAGTGGGAGGTGATTGCTTTTATAGATCACTGTATATGGAAAAATCCTGAGCAGTGTGCCTTCTATTATTGGAATCAAGTGATCTCTAGAGAAGAGAAGGGGGTGTGAAGCTAGAACGTGCAAAGCTGAAGTATTAAACTGCTGGCAGCTGCCTGCTTTTCATACAGGAAGAACGCAGAGGGAACAAAGTGGCAACTTCTCTTTTGAGAAAACTAGATTGGAAATGAAGAGCACATATATTTCAGCTTCTCAGAATTTTCCAAGCACAAGCTTGCAAAGCAAACTCCAGCATATTTGATTATAATAATTGTTGTCTTTTCTTACCTGTTCACTGAAACTGAACAAAATTGACTTTTTTCTAAAGCAAAGGGCAAGGGTTTGATTTAAACAGATAGTTTAAGGTACAATATTTACAGATTTAGCAAACCTAAATGGCAAGGCTTTTTTCAGTTTCTGTTCCTGTTTTATGGAACGGCATTCTTCTGGATAACCAGATGCTGTTTTCTTACTTGTTTTAGGATGGCTATTAAAATATTGTTATTTTATCAAGCCCTGAGGATTGCGAAGTTGTGTTCGTCTTCTGTCTCACAATGGTGTATCTTTTGATTTTTGGTTGTATCAGTGAATATTCCTGGTGAGAACAGTGGGTTGTATAATGTTATTGATTTCTTTTCTCCTTTTTTTTGCATTGCTTTTAACCCAGTTCTCAGAATCATTGCAATTGCAATCATCTGTAAACCCAGAGGCAGACAAGCAAATAGAAAGACAGCATACCAAAATGAAAAGATGGGCCGTTGGCCTCTTACTGGGCCGGCGGTGTTTGTGGCATGGGCGGGGAAGGAGGCCACCATCTTGAGGCGAAGCCTACGGCCCAGCATCATTGCTGGGGGCCGCAGTGTCAGGCTAACTTGTATTGCATGAAGATCACTTTATTCAGAAGTATACATGAAAATATTGCATGTATAAATATTACACACACCATACATGAGAATCACATTGTCTGATTCTGCTGAACTATGTTACAAATAGATGATAACAATGATTTCAGGCTAATCTAAATTTAACCCTGCTGAACGTGATACCTATAACTCTGCTTTCTCCCAGATATGTATTCTAAAGCCCTACAGATGCAAGTATTAAAGGTCATATGTATTTTACCAGCATTTAGAAGTAATAGATATTGAATTCGATGCAGTACTTGGACATATAAAGCAGTTAAAGTAGCATTCACATTTGTGATATTTTTAAAAAAATTATATTTATTATGAAATTTTCATAGATAAATATTGGCTGTACACTACATCCTACAACATCTTGAATCTCCAATGACCTACGCTAGGGTCCTCTTTGTAGACTTCAGTTCAGCATTCAACACCATCATACCGGACATTCTCTTAACCAAACTAAATCAGTTAGTGGTACCTGAACACACTTGTAAGTGGATCACAAGGTTCCTAACAGACAGAAAGCAGCAGGTGAAGCTAGGAAAAATCACATCAGATACATGTACAATTAGCACAGCCCCCCCAAAGGCTGTGTACTCTCACCACTTCTCTTCTCTCTATACACCAATGACTGCATCTCAAACGATCCATCTGTTTAACTACTGAAGTTTGCAGACGATACAACAGTGATCGGACTCATTCGAGACAATGATGAATCTGCATATAGATGGGAGGTTGAACAACTAACCTTGTGGTGTGACCAGAACAATCTAGAACTGAACGCATTCAAAACCGTAGAAATAATGGTAGTTTTTAGGAGAAACCCTTCCATCCTTCTACCTCTCACAATAATAGACAACACAGTATCAACAGTAGAGACCTTCAAATTTCTAGGTTCTATCATATCTCAAGAACTAAAATGGTCACCTAACATCAAAAACATCATCAAAAAAGCACAAAATAATATTCTTTCTGCACCAACTCAAGAAGCTCAAACTGCCCAAGGAGCTGCTGATACAGTTCTACAGAGGAATCACTGAGTCTGTCATCTGCACCTCTATAACTATCTGGTTTGGTTCTGCAACCCAACAAGACCGACACAGACTTCAGAGGATAATCAGAACTGCAGAAAAAACAATTGCTGTCACCCTGCCTTCCATTGAGGACCTGTATATTGCATGAGTCAAAAAGAGGGCGGTGAAAATATTTACTGACCCCTCACATCCTGGACACAAACTGTTTCAACTCCTACTCTCAAAATGTTACTACAGAATACTGCACAACAAGATAACAAGACATAAGAACAGTTTTTTCCTGAACAACATTACTCTACTAAACAAATACAGTGATACCTCATCTTACGAACGCCTCTTCATACGAACTTTTCGAGATACGAACCTGGCGTTCATGATTTTTTTGCCTCTTCTCATGAACCATTTTTGTCTTATGAACCCTTGCTTCTTTCCCTGCTGCTGCTGCTGCAAGCATTATTCACTTTTACATTGATTCCTATAGGAAACATTGTTTCATCTTACGAACTTTTCTTCTTATGAACCTCGTCACGGAATGAATTAGGTTCGTAAGATTAGGTAATCACTGTAATTCCCTCAACACTGTCAACTATTTACTAAGTCTGCACTTCTATTTCTACTAGTTTTTCTCATCATTCCTATCATCCTTTTCCTCCCACTTAGGACTGTATGACTGTAACTTGTTGTTTGTATCCTAAGATTTTTATTAATATTGATTGTTTCTTCATTGCTTATTTGACCCCTATGACAATCATTAAGTGTTGTACCACATGATTCTTGACAAATGTATCTTTTTCTTTTATGTACGCTGAGAGCATCTGCACCAAGACAAATTCCTTGTGTGTCCAATCACATTTGGCCAATAAATAATTCTATTCTATTCTATTCTATTCTATTCTATTCTATTCTACTCTACTCTACTCTACTCTACTCTACTCTACTCTACTCTACTCTATTCTATTCTATAAAAAATAAAGGATAGGTACAAAAAACAGAAGCATAGAAAAAAATAAGGTTAAACTACAGGTAGTCCTTGACTTACAACAGTTTATTTGGTGACAAAGTTACAATGGTGCTGCAAAAAATGTCTTATTATCAGTAAAAGGTTGCAGCTAGTATGGCTGGGATTGGGGTTCCGATAGCAGAAATTGAGATGCCCATGCATATCCGTGCCTCCAACGCATTCACACACATTCATGTGCAAGATTTGGTTTCTGCACATGGGCAGCAAGCAAAGTCTCATGTGAGGACACTCTTTTGCATGAGATTTCACCAATTTTGGGCAATTGTTTTGCATACGCGGAAGCAAAGAAATAATCAAAAATGAGCAAAATCTCACACATGCGAGCATCCTTGTGCAAAGTTTCATTTGCTGTGCATTTGCAAAAGCCAAATCTCACACTGATGGGTGCACGTACCCACGACATTCCCGGGGAGCAAACCAATAATGGTTGCCTGCTTAGGACCGTTTGTCACACTGACAACTATTGTAGTATCCCCATGGTCATGTGATCAAAACTGGTTCATATTTATGACAGTTTCAGTGTCTTGGGATCGTGTGATCAGCTTTTGTGACCTTCTGACAAACAAACTCAATGGGGAAGCCAGATTCATTCATCATCCCTTTGACATTTAAAAAGGGAGCTGTTTCTGTTTTTCTGTTTATAAAAACTTTTGGGTTTTCCTTTTATTGTGTGGTGTGTGTCTTCCTGGATTAATTACCCTGTAATTATGGGCAGTTGAGACATGCTGGCAGAACAGGGGGTGGGGGCTAACTTTTTTCTGGGCAAAATTTTACCTAAAATTGTACTGTTCCCAGGTCTATTTGACCCGAAACAAAAAAAATCTTTTAGGTACTTAACTTTGGTCTTTTTGAAAACTTTTTTCACTGGGAAACTAGTTTGAACATTTCTGAACGTAATGATATGAAAATAATGAATTGAAAAAAATTGATGCTTATATTTTTATTTTGAGCAAAAAGCCACCCCCCCATTTTTTCAGCATTTTGTGTCAGTTTATATTTTTTTAGGCTACAAATCTCTAAGGAATTTCCCCCCAAAAGTTTTGATATACTACATTGAATATTCCTGATCATAAGAAAAATAGAAATGAACTGAAAAATATTATGCTTATTTGTTTATTTTGCTCACAAATGGGCCACCCCCTCGGCCTTGCTGTGTGCCATTATTTTCACTTTTTATATAGATTTGTCTAGAAATTCTTGGAATATCCTTTTGAAAAGCAAGCACATGATAGCAAGACAACTAATTTTATGAAAGAAATCCATTTTACTAAAAGCAAGTATGTAATTTTGAAATTAACAACATAATTTTTATATAAATTGAAATAATTGAACACAGTGGGGGGGCTTTTATGTGCAAAATAAACAAATAAGCATCAATGTTTTCAGTTCAATTTTCATATCATTATATTCAGAAATGTTCAAGCTACCAATCCCACACCAACATTAATAAAATAGAACGCATTTTGCAGGCAAAACTATCTATAAATTGAAAACAAATTCACAAAAATGGGGGGGGCACATTTTATCAGCAAAATAAACTAATAAACATTAATTTTTTCATTTTATTGTGTGCATAAATGTTCAAACTTGTTTCCAAGTGAAAAAAGCTTTCAAAAAGACCAAATATGAGTACCTAAAATGAACAATTTGCGGTCCGAGTCAAATAGACCCGGGAACAGAACTTTAGGATGTGTTTTTGAGCAGAACACAAAGGTTAATCTATGTCTTGAATAGAGAATGGAGAATGGGGGCTGGGCTGGACTGGACTGGGCTGGACCAGAATGGAACGGAACAGAACAGAACAAAACAGAATAGAATATTTTTTATTGGCCAAGTGTGATTAGACAGACAAAGAACTTGATTCTGGTCCATAAGTTCTCAGTATAAAAGCAAAATAGCAAATAGTAATAATCACAATAATAATAAAAGATAATAATGATAATGATATCAATAGTTTAAATAGTTATGAGATACTTGCCAAATTATAGCACTGTAGTATTTTTTCCTACCCAGCCTTTTTTTCTCTTATTGCTGAGTAAAGTAACACTGTTAACCTGCGATTTGTTTAATCACAGTTTACTGAATAATAATTGGCTAGATTTTCACTGTATGCTAGGTCAAAAGCAAGCAAACCACTTGTGAGAAATCTCACTGTCCAGGGAGATAAAAACCACAAGTGATTTTCTTAGCTTTAATTGTGGCTTACTGCAGATTTTCATAGCACTGTAAATTGGGATACTCTTGTGGTAACATCCAGCATATCCAACTTGGCACGGCTATTTAACAGCTAAATGAGAAATTGAGCTTGGGCTCAACCATTATATGACACTGCACCTGTTACCTCATTGTAGGAATTATTTCATTGCCATATTTTTGACTGACTGTTGTACACAGCATATATCTAAATTGTACGACGACAAAGAAGATCTGCCCAATTCTGATGGTCCGATATCCCACAATTCATTCTTTGTAATTATGAGTCATTTAAACTTTAGATATCATTTTGCTAATATTAATAGGTATTTTGTTGTAAGTTTGATATCATGCTTAATATAATTTCAGTGTTTACATTATCATTTAGTAGAGGCAATATCCTGGATTTCACATATTAAATGCTAGTTAGGTTACAAACATATTTTAACTATACCTTAAATTTTATTTATTATCTGTATTTTTGCCTTTGATTGCAATAAATTAAATTGATCGATTGATTGACTGATGATTGTCATTATATTCTCAAGTTGTAGAGGTTTCATTTAGTTGTATTCCATATTGGGAGGTCCATGGTGACCTTATTTTTTTGATGTACAGGAGACCTCAACTTACCATCTCAGTAGGGATCAGAATTTCCATTACTAAGTAAGGGGGTTGTAAGTGAGTAACACCCGGGGTTATGACCTGTTTTGCCATGGTTATTAAGTGAATCACTGCAGTTAAGTCACATGATCGACTAGCTACCCCCATTGGCTTTGCATGTCAGAAGCTGACTGGGAAAGTCACAAATGGCGATTACATGATCTTTGGATATTGCATGTTGGTTGCCAAGTGTCCAAATTTTGTTCACAAGACTGGGGGGATATTGTGATGGTCGTAAGTGAAAGGATTGGCCCTAAATCACTTTTTTTAGTCATAACTTTGACTGGTCATTATACACATGATTGTAAATAGATTTCTACCTGTATGCTTCTTCCTGCTTGCTCCATATTGCAGCCTGAGGGCAGGTTAATTTGGGTAAATGCTTTGAGAATGTCCTCTGAGGATGTCCAGGTCATGCTGTATGTCATTCTGTGTGACCTTTCTCCAGGTAAGTTCGATTTGCCTAAAAAGGCTTAGAAATGTTGCTGCCATCTAGTGCCATCTAGTGGGACACATAAATCTCCAAGAGTAGAGAATAGGTGATAATATAATTTTTGGTTGTTTTCCCACCCCAGTTTAAGTGTCATGCACCATTTTATTATATAACTATCAATATAATATATGCTATTTAATTCATGATATGACCCGGGGCCATGAATGTAACATCTTATCACGGCCAAATTGTAACTGGTTCTATATGTATGTGTGTTTGAATGGACAGTTCATTGGGTTTTACTGTTCTTTATTAACTAATATCTGACTTTTGTTATATTGTATGTATTATTACTATTGTAAGCCTCCCTAAGAATTGGGCAGCATAGAAGTCAAATTAATTAAATTAAATTAAATTTATAAATGATTTTGAAATTTAAATGAATTATGAATTCATGTCAGGCAAATGTACTGATTTTCTCTAAACTCAGCACAATAGTTTGATAGTAGAGCATTGACATCTTCTGTGATCTTACATTGTCAAGCAATGTAAGCTTTGTCCAGAGAGAAAGAGCGTGGTGAATCTTGCAACTTTATGTGGGCTCTCATTGAGACCTTTTAACATTGTTGGCCAAATCACTTATGAGTGCAGAAGTGTAGCGATATGGGTCAGCTTAGCAGACTTTCTGCAGCTCTTCCCGCCATGCTCCGGGACCGCCTTCTGCCGCACGAATTTCTGGGACCGCCTTCTGCTGCACGAATCCCAGCAACTGGTTAGGTCCCACAGAGTTGGCCTTCTCCGGGTCCCGTCAACTAAACAATGTCATTTGGTGGGACCCAGGAGATGAGCCTTCTCTGGAACCAGCTCCCCCCAGATATCAGAGTTGCCCCCACCCTCCTTGCCTTTCGCAAGCTCCTTAAAACCCACCTCTGTCGTCAGGCATGGGGGAATTGAAATTTTTTCCCTTCCCCCTAGGCTTATAGAATTTATGCATGGTATGCTTGTTTGTATGATTGGTCTCTTAAATTGGGGTTAAGATTATTTTTAATATTAGATTTGTTACATTGTTTTCTTTACTGTTGTTAGCCGCCCCGAGTCTTCGGAGAGGGGCGGCATACAAATCAAATAAATAAATAAATAAAATAAAATAAAATAAATAAAATGGTGTCTTGGTATGTGGGAGGTAAAGAGCAGTAGCTTATGGGCTGGCCTCTTTCCACCCATGCTTAGCCCAGAAGTGGGATTCAGAAGGTTCTGATCAGTTCTAAAGAACCGGTAGCAGAAATTTTGAATATTTCGGAAAGCCAGTAAACACCATCTCTGACTGGCCCTGCCCCATGTATTCTCTGCCTCCCGAGTCCCAGCTGATCGAGAGGAAATGGGGATTTTGCAATATTGTTTCCCCTGGAGTGGGGAGGGAATGGAAATTTTACAGTATCCTTCCCCCACCATGTCCACCAAGCTACACCTACAGAACCAGTGGTAAAAAAATTGAATCCCATCACTGCCTCAGCCCATCACTTTCTCGTCCTGGCATAGATAGATTCAGGAGAAAGAGAAAGGCCTATAAATGTGTTTTGTGGTTATAGTATATCGTCGGAAGGAGTGAACATGTATACTCTGTAATAAAACTATTTTCTGTTGCTCAGAAAAAAATCAGTTTATTGGGAAACAAGATTACTTTGCACTAATCTAACAGTCACCTGGATTTCTGTAGTGAAAAACTGGTAGATCTGGATTTCTGAGGAGTAAAAGATATTTTTAGCATACAATTCAATCTCTTTGCTTTGTACTGGTTCTTCTCCTTTTGAATAAATAGTATTCTTCAGTTACTATAGTCTAGCCATAGGAGCCATCCCTTATAATTCTGGCATATTTAATTATACTTTTCCTTCTGCCCTAAGAGCTGAAGCTCAGTATGTTTATTGCCCAGGCACTAAGCATTTTTAAATAAACTGTGAAGCCCATTAAATTTATAAATCAATATTTTTCTTTGTTTTTATTCCAATGATTTAAGAGAACTGTTTCAGCAACATTCCCACTTTCTATATGGCACATCCCCCCCCCCTCAATCCAAGTTCTTTACTTCAAAGTTTTCATTTCTACTTTCCCTCAGGATTTTTCTTATAGGCCCTTAATGAAGCCTGCTGTGCTTTAGACCAGTGTTTCCCAACCTTGGCAACTTGAAGATATCTGGACTTCAACTCCCAGAATTCCCCAGCCAGCAAATGCTGGCTGGGGAATTCTGGGAATTGAAGTTTAGATATCTTCAAGTTGCCAAGATTGGGAAACACTGCTTTAGACACTCATTTCTACCAATCCTTTCCAGGACTGGGCCCCATTTTGTAACAGTAGTCCCTTAGCTGGATAATTCAGAGACCCTGCCATTTTCTCTCCCATTCTGCAGTGTCTCTTTTTCTTCTCTTAAATGCTCAGATCTTGTTTCATCCGTGAGCTGTTTTTTAAGTTCCACAGGTGCAGTGTATCTTTTGCATCTCTCGCTTCTGATTCTACCCTCAGCTATTGTGTTTGCTCTTCTCTTTATCAGTCTTCCTTATGGGGGATTACTTCCACTGACTCTTTTCTTTGAACTAAAAATCCCCATCCTTTAAAATCAATTGAAGGATGGCTTTTTGCTATTCTAATCCTTTATATATTTTTTTTAAGGATTGCTATGAGCTGGCATTTGCTACAAATGTAAACTATGCTATTTTCGGGCAGATATGGCACAAAAGTTGCAGATTACAGTTGTAGACTCTTGTAGGAGGGCTATTATTTCTTCTTTCTGAAGCTTTACATTAATCAACCACAGCTCTTGATTTGGGGGCATTTTCTCTTAAATTCCCATTTTGTTTTTCCCAGACAAACTTCTCTTTTGCCTTGTTAATTTGCCGGCAAAGCCATGTCTTCAGGGTTTTTTGGAAAGTTAGTAGGATGGGAGCAGTACGGATATCAGGGGGTAGTTAGTTCCAAAGGATGGGATGTCTCATATTATCATCAAATGTCTCTACATGGGGCTACCTTTGAAGAGTGTTCAGAAACTTCAATTTATTCAAAATGCACCCGTGCGAGCAGTCTTGGGCCTTCCAATAAATGCCCACATCTCGCCATCACTCCGCGGACTGCATTGGCTACCAATCTGTTTCCGGGCACAATTCAAAGTGTTGGTTATAACCTATAAAGCCCTTCATGGCATAGGACCAGATTATCTCCGAGACCGCCTTCTGCTGCACGAATCCCAGCGACCGGTGAGGTCCCACAGAGTTGGCCTCCTTAGGGTCCCGTCAACCAAACAATGTCGGCTGGCGGGACCAAGGGGAAGAGCCTTCTCTGTGGGAGCCCCGACTCTCTGGAATCAGCTCTCCCCAGAGATTCACACTGCCCCCACCCTCCTTGCCTTCCGAAAGAGCTTAAAAACTCATCTTTGCTGCCAGGCTTGGGACTCTTAAATCTTTCTCCTGATCAATGAATGTTTCAAGTATGAGTATTGAACGATTGATTTGATAGGTTTTACCTTCTTTTAATAGAATTTAATGGTTGTTTTTAATGTAGAGGGGCGGCATATAAATCCAAACAAACAAACAAACAAACAAATAAATAAATACTTAAGAATGCTTAATTTTATTTTTAAATAAAACAAAATTGGAAAAAGAAATAGGAAGCCTTAGGAAAATGGAGTATGAAGCATCTGGTGTACAATGAAGAAATCATATTTTAGTGCCAGAATGAGTTTATTTCTTAGCCATGTCCTTGGCTCTTACTCCCTCCCTCTTTGCTCTTGGCACCTTTGGATATCTGCATGCAGCTCCATCCTCCACCTGCATTCATCTGTTTGAAGTCTTTCGTGGCAGCTGAGCTACTTGTTTTTATGTTTCTGGCAGCAGCTTTTCCAACTGTCCTGTTTTTCTTTGCTTAAGAAATACCAGGAGAAATGGAAAGAGAAGGGTCAAGCAACTGATTTGCGTGACATTGCAAAGACTACTGGCAGCGCTGAGCTGTACCACTGAGTCTTGACACAGTTAAAAAACAGAGAGAGCTCTTAGAAGCATAACAAGCTGCCTTGGCATTGCCTCAGGATGCGAAGGGGAAATCTGTCTCATTTCGGAAAAATTAATGATTCCAACATAATTTGAACAGCATTATATGGCTCATTAAAAAGACATTGTGCAGACCAAGCAAAATAGTGTTTGCTGGCTCAAAGACATCCCTGATAGCCTTTTCCAAGGTTTGTATTAGAAAGTAGGGATGGGGGCTGGAAGTAGCACCAAGTGTCTTGACAATTTGGTCTCTTCCCTTTCCTTGAGCCTTCCAATGGACAACAGGTTCAATATTCAGCAGAATCAAATTTTTTAAAAAAACACCTTGAGAAGATGATGAAATATAGTTTGTTAGATGAGGAAACAAAGGATTCAAATCATGTGGGTCTCAACTCACAGCCTTGATGGTAAGGATCTGAGTGAAGCTATACAACTTTATAATAGTGTTGGTTATGACCTATAATAGTGTTGGTTATGACCTATAAAGATCTACATGGCATTGGACCAGAATACCTCCAGGACCATCTTCTGCCGCACAAATCCCAGCGGCCGATTAGATCCACAGAGTGGGCAATGTCGTCTGGTGGGGCCCAGGGAAAGAGCCTTCTCTGTGGCAGCCCCAGCCTTCTGCAACCAACTCCCCCCAAAGATCAGAACTGCCCCTACCCCCCTTGCCTTTTGTAAGTTGTTGAAAACTCACCTTTGCCGCCAGGCATGGGGAAATTGACACCTCCCCTAACTACTGCTTTATGTATGGTTTGATTGGGTTGTGTGATTATTTTATTAATAAGGGTTTTTAAATTGTGTTTTTAAATATTGGATTTGTACATTGTTATTATTGTTATGAGCCGCCCCAAGTTTTCAGAGAGGGGCAGCATACAAATCTAATGATTGATATTGATTGATTGATTGATAATGCTAATCATATAAACTAGGGAAGGGGTGTCAAACCTGTTGGGTATTTTGATTATTATTAATATTATTTGTATTAGCAGAGTTCAGCTGGCTTAATTTGCAGCGGAGTTAGCATGGCAAGAAATAACATGTGGTTCAGAATCCCATTTGTTAGCAATGAATGATCACTCCTTCATAAAGATGAAAAATACAATCTTTACTTACAATTATGTTGATTCATGCAATTGATAGATATTCCAGTCCATATTAATAACTTCTGGATGGTCCCATGTGTGAGGATGGCTTTGGATTTCATTTCACACATGTGTCCTCAGCCGAGGACAATGGATCACACAGGAGTTCAGAAGAAGAAGGTAGAAGAAAAGGGGGAGGGCATCCACTCTGTAGAGGTTTATATACCCTGTAGAGTGCCTGCCCCTTTTAGTCATCAAAAGGTGACACACTGGTCAGTTAATTACGACCTGACCATAGAGATGTGTTTACAAGACAGTGCAAGCATGTAGTAGAGTCGTTAAACCCAACAAAACCGTGGCTGGATGTGTCATGCGCTGGCTACGCCCACCCCCAGTTTAGTGTCACATGATGACAATCTGTTGTCATGAGTTTGACACCTCTGAGCTATGGAACACATAGCTTAAAAATATATTCTGATATATTTATCTTGATTTTTGGTTCCAGGGAGAGAAAGGCAAGACAATTTGTGATAGGATTGATCCCTACTTAGCCACCAGGAGTATCAAGTTAGAAGATATATTTCGTTTGTCAAAGATAATCCTCAATTTACGACCTCAGTTGAGACCAAAATTTCCTTTGATAAAGTGAGGGCGGTGTTAAGTGAACTTTGTCCCATTTTATGATCATTTTTGCCATAATTATTAAGCAAATCATTGCAGTTGTTAAATGAATCATGAGGTCATAAATTGAATTTATCTTCCTCCATTGACTTTGGTTGTCAGAATCCGACTTGTAAAGTTACAAATGATGAATGTGCAGTCCATGAGATTGCAACTAACATAGAAAATAGAAGATTGATGGCAGAAAAAGACCTCATGGTCCATCTAGTCTGCCCATAATATATAAATAGATGCCGGTGGCCAAGAGTCTGAATTTTTATTATATGACAATAAAACCAGTGAAAACCAGTTAAAAGCTACTGTTCTCAGTGCCATTGTGACTTCAAATGGTCACTAAAGAAATAATTGCAAGTTGAGGTTTACCTGTCCTCCCTGCTTGCTCACTCCACTCCACACACCTTTCTCTTTCAATCTAAAAAAGATAAACAATCCTTTTCCTTACACCCTCATTCAATTTGCAGACTTGCTGATATTACAGAATCAAGCCTAGCATGAGCATAAGAAAGGAGCTGTACACATTGCTCAATGAGCAGAGAAAGAAACATTATCGCCCTTTGCCCCAAAAAAGATTCTAATGAAAATACAGTGGTACCTCTACCTAAGAACGTCTCTACTTACGAACTTTTCTAGATAAGAACTGGGTGTTCAAGATTTTTTTTGCCTTTCCTCAAGAACCATTTTCCACTTACAAACCCGAGCCTCTGAAACTGTACCTGGAAAAAGCAGGGAGAAGCCTCCGTGGGACCTCTCTAGGAATCTTCTGGGAAGAAACAGGGCTGGAAAAGGCAGGGAGAAGCCTCTGTGGGGCCTCTCTAAGAATCTCCTGGGGGGAAACAGGGCCTCCATCCTCCCTATTTCCCCCCCCCAATCGCACGCATTATTTGCTTTTACATTGATTCCTATGGGAAAAATTGCTTCTTCTTAAGAACCTGGTCACAGAATGAATTAAGTTCGTAAGTAGAGGTACCACTGTTCAGTACTTACTTTAATGCAGATTCTAACTTGTAAAGATTCTAAAAAACACAGTCTAATGAACAAGTTGGCCACATACTGATTCTTAGGAGAACTCTTCTTCTACCTGTGAGTTTCATTTTTCTGAAAAGACAAACACCATTACTAAATCACTTATTTCTCATCAAGAGCATTTAAAGCTCATCTCCTTTTTGGAATTTGAAATGACTTAGGCCATTGATATATGGTATTAAAGACAATTATTATTAATAATCAGTCTCAAAAACAAAACAATCAGCAAATCTAACAGGAGTTAGTCCTTTGAACTTTCCAAGTATTACTTCTGATTTGAGATGTGTTGAATCCTGCTACATATAGAGATGTGGCAGACAGTGTCATGCAACAATTTTCCTGTCTGTTGCTATGGTTACTAGTCATTTCACTGATCATCTAACCCATTATAGCCCACTAACACCCTGATGTAAGCCATTTGACATATTATTGTCAACTGAATTTCTGAGATGGGACTCACCCATCTCAGAAAGAATATATACCTGCTTCTGCAAAAGGCTCAACCTGATCTGCTCCTGATCCAGTTGGGTTCCTTATTAGTGGTTCTGGCAGCACAAAATTGCATCTACTAGTTGAAGAAGTTAGCTGTTGTCCATAGAGACATTTGTTCCTAACCATGGTGATGCCAAAATAAGGAAATCAGGGATGAAATTCAGCAGGTTTGGACAGATTCTATTTTTTTTTTGTAAATTTTTTTTTTCAAATATAACAAAAAAACCATACACAAAACATATACATACAACATTTGGGAAACAAAAGTTTCCCCACTTTTTGAGTGTTCGATCAGAGAATTTTGCTTCTTTCACATAGTATTAGTTCTTTAATTCTTTTATTTGACGTGTTGCTTTGCTTGAATTTTTATTTATTTCTTCGCTGTTCTTTCCTTTAACCAGTTGTAAAATTTTGCCCATATTTTATAATAATCTGAATCTTCCTTTCCCTCTAATTTTTTGGATAACCTGTCCATCTCCGCACAGTCCAATATTTTTTTTATTACTATATTTTCTTCCGGTGCTTTATCTATTTTCCATTGTTGGGCATATGCTATCCTGGCAGCTGTTAATATGTGTATAACTAAGTATCTTACCTCTTTTTCCATTTTTTAATTAAAAATACCCAATAAATATAATTCTGGTTTTTTCCCAAATTCTTCTTTTATTATCTCTTTTAGCCAGTCTGTTATTTTATTCCAGAATTTTTTTGCTTGTACACATGTCCACCATTGAGGATAGAACGTGCCTCTTTCTTTTTTGCACTTCCAGCATAATGGGGAGGTTTTGGGGAACATTTTTGAGAGTCTTTCTGGTGATAGGTGCCACCTGTAAAACATTTTTAATTGATTTTCCTTGAATGCTGTCGATTTAGACAGATTCTAAAGAACCAGTGGTAGCGATTATGCGCAGTTCGGAGAACCAGTAAATTGCACCACTGACTGGCCCCATCCTGCCCATCCTCCCACTCACTCCTTTCTTCCTTGTCGTACACACAGAACAAATATGAGAAGGAGGCGAGATACAGCCAGGTTGAGTGCTAGAAGACTTGGTGAATTTTTCTATGGATTCTGTTGGCGTGGTTTTGTGGGTGTGGGTTGGGGAAAATTTTTGAATATCATCCCTGGAGGAAATGTATGATAATATGACAAAGTAAGCTCCATTTTTTCATATTTATGTTATGAATATGAACCATTTGCAGTGGTTTCAACAACTGTTGAACAACTGTTTCACAGGGATCGCTTAAGACCATGGGAAAAGACAAATTAGCCATGGTGTTAGGAACTAAAGCTTCTATTCTGGTGCCTTGGAACACATTTTTACAATCCAACAAATCAGGTGTTTACAGTGGGCGGTGTCCCTCTGACTTTCCTGCCAATCAGCTTAAGGCTCTGTTGGGAGAATTGTCGCTAGACTTATGGTTGGGGATTACTAAAACAGGAGGAACTGTATTAAGGGGTCGTGGCATTAGAAAGATTGAGAACCACTGATTTAAAGCTTTAGACTGGGAATAATAAATTGTAGTACCAATCTGTATGAATTTCTCAAATTTGCTACACAAACTGATCAATTCAACCTCCATATAAGAGTCTTTTTGAATATTACAGCAGCTCTGCCCTTGGCATGGGCTGGGTCAGTGATGGCAAACCACACAGAGCCATATCTGCTGGCACACGAGCCATTGCCCTCGCTCAGCTCCGATGTGCATGTGTGTGCTGGCCAGCTGATTTTTTGCTCACACAGAGGCTCTGGGAGGACATTTTTGGCTTCCAGGGAACCTCTGGGGGGGATAGGGAAGGACATTTTTACCCTCCTCTGGCTTCAGGGAAGCCTTTGGAGCCTGGGGAAGGAGAAACACAAGCCTACTGGGCCCATCAGAAGTTGGGAAACAGGCCGTTTCCAGCCTCCAGAGGGACCTCCAGAAGGGTGGAGGAAGCTGTTTTCGCCCTCCCCCGGCATTGAATTATTTATTTATTTTTATTTATTTATTTATTTTGTCCAATACATAATACACATTGAAGAGAATAGATATGTAATAATATAAATAAAAAAAAGAATAGAAGAAAAGATATAAAAGTATAGGTGAACATATTTGAAAGGAAGAAAAGATAAATGAGATAAGGAGAGACAATTGGACAGGGGACAGAAGGCACACTGGTGCACTTATGCACGCCCCTTACTGACCTCTAAGGAACCTGGAGAGGTCAATCGTGGATAGTCTAAGGGAAAAATGTTGGGGGTTAGGGGTTGACATTATGGTTGTGGGCATTCACATATGCACAATAGTGCACGCGCACACTCTTTCATCACCCAAGGAAAAAAGGTTTGCCATCACTGGGCTAGGCTCTTGAAGCAGATGCAGTTCAACACATACCTACAGCACTAAGTTGCAGCATGTTGCAATGATATTAATCCAATATTGGTTTTTTAAAAAGCGTATGCAGTAATGATTAGGTCTTCTCTTTAAAAATAGATAGCTCTAAATAACCATTTTAAATCTGTTTACTAAGGGAGTTGCAGACCCACATAAAATAGAGCACACACTATCTCTTTTGCTGCCTTCTTCCTTCAGAACAAAATGAATATCGTTGAGCCCCAATAAAATTTCAATTTTCTCATATGCATCCAGTTTATTGCTAATTCCAGACATTGATTCAGGATTACCTTGACTCAAGAATTATGATGAAAATAAAAAATACTTGTGACAGAAAGTTATGTCTTTGGACTCATATTCTATTATGGTGATAATTGCCTGCCAATGCGAAATATTACTTAGACCTAAAATCATGCTCTCTCTGCTTCAGGGCATATTATGGGTAGACTTTAATAATATCAAAGATAAACACACAAACTCATAATTAGGAATTTATACTGCAATTTCTGTTTGTAACAGGCACTTGAGCCAGATTTCAGAATTCATATAATTTTGTTTTGAACTCACAATCTAGGCAATTCTCTGGCTGGTTCATATGCTACATCTATGTTCTGATTGGTTTTGATTTGTGATTTATTAACTACGGTATATTGTAGTATAATCTGGACAGGAATATATTTAAACCACCCCTTACAAACTCCTTCAAAAACTTCCTTAAGAAAAGATAATAATAAATTAAGCTCAAACCTAGGAACTAGAAATCCAGTACTTAAACCTTTTGCCTATCCAGCAACACAAGGCTAACTAGTAATCATATTACATTACTTATAAAATGAATGAAAGCAAACTTCGTTACAAAAAGGAATTTATTCGGGAAAAGAAAAGGAGAAAGCAACAATCTCACATACATTTTCATGTAAAATCAATACAGTCAGCCTAGCTCAAATGGGCATCTTATTACTTCTTTAAAAAGCCCTTGGGTTTCACTGTGTTCAGGATTCATTGTAGATGGTATGATTGGAAATAGATAATCTAGATCTCCTGCTGTACTACTTGCAGACAAATGTGACACAGTGACATAATTCCTCCTTATTTTTTCCAGAGCAATAGCCTTAGTTTTATAAAATGTGTAAAATAAGTAAAAACTGTTTTTTTGGGGGAAGATTGCCTAGTTTAAGAAAAACAGTCCATTTCTGATATCCAGGGTTTAGGCAGCAGATCCTAGGTAGCAATAGCAGTAACATTTAGACTTATATCCCACTTCACAGTGCTTTACAGCCCTCTCTAAGTGATTTACAGAGTCAGCATATTTTCCCCAACAATCTGGGTCCTCATTTTAACAACTTTGGAAGGATTGAAGGTTGAGTCATCCTTGAGCTGGTTAGGATCAAACTCCTGGAGTGAGCAGTGAGTTAACTACATTCTAACCAATGCATCACTATGGCTGTAGTTAAGTTATTGGAATACAATTGGGGAGATTGATTTGTAATCAATCATTGGAATTTATTACCATGAGATGTGGTGCTGGCTATAGCTTGGCTTGCTTCAGAAAAGAAATGGACAATTCAAGGAAGACCTGTGGATCAATGGGAATTAGCCTGGATGCCAGGGTCACCTAGATGGAAAGTTATCTACTAGAAGACTCCTTGTGGGTCTCCTTGTGTGGCTGGTTAGTTACTGTGAGAACAGATTGCTGGACTAGATGGACCAGGGATCCAATCTAGCAAGATGCTGTTTATGTATTCTCAGTCACAGAAGCTCCCTGGTTGAATCTGGCTAAACTTTTCTCAGCTCTGTTATGGAAAAAATTGATATAATTGCAGTGATGGTGAACCTTTTTTGGCTCGGGTGCCAAAAGGGTGTGTGAGTGCATGATAATATTTGCATGTGTGCCCCCACTCACAATGCAGTATCCTCACCCTGTGCATGCGCACAATGCATGTGTTGCCTCTGTGCATGCACACAACCCCCTTTGCTGCCCTCCCCTGCACTTATGCATTGGCCTCACTGGACTTCCGGTTGGCCTTCCGGTTGGTCCGTTAGTCTGTTTTTTGCCATTCTCAGGCTCCAGGAAAGCCTCCTGAACCCGTCCCCAGGCTTCAGGAGGCTTTGCTGAATCCTGGGGGATGTCAAAAATGGGCCAATGGGCCAACTGGAAGTTCATTTCCAAACTTCTGGTTCGGCCATTGGGCCAGTTTCCGTCATTCCCCAGACTTCAGGAGGCTTCCTGAATCCTGGGAACAGCAAAAACCAGCCCAAACAGTCAACCAGAAGTTTGTTTCTGAACTTCCAGTTGGGCTGGAGCTGACATAGGGCAATGCCTTGCATGCCCTCAAGTATGGCTCTGTGTGCCACCTGTGGCACGCGTGCCATAGGTTCATCATCAATGTACTTGAATATCAAATAAAAATATTGAAATCAGAAGTTAATGAGTGGGTAAAAGTAAGCCACCTCCCTGGCAATTCTTCGGCGCAATCTAGTTTTTCCTAGTTGTGCCATGTTATAAATGGGTTGGATTACTTTGGAAAAGTTTTTAGGGAAAACAATAATCTCATTTATTCAGACCTCTTAGCATGCGACCAACGTGCCAGATGTTTTAGAGAGCATTATTGTGCCACACCTCAACTAAGGGTCTACATGTTAAACAGTTTGTATATTATGTAAATCAACCTGTAACCTCTTTAAATCTACCCATTCAAAAGATATGTATATACTGGCAAGCCTTAAATGAATCATTATTTCATAACCTATTTCACTCACAAGGTTGTTGCTCCAAAGATGCATCATGAAACCTTTCTCATATAGTATATGCTGCACCAAAGTCCCCAGGGCAAGGGCAGTATATAAATAAACGAGGAGGCTAAGGAAACGTCATACTCAGAGTAAGCATTAAAATTTGTAATGGGTAGATTGCAGAAATAAATGTTCAGGTACTTGTAGTCAGAGCTCTGCTTAAGATTCCTCCTTCATATTCACTTTTTTTTTTCCAGATAGATAAAATGGTTATTAGCTTCTATTGCTCTTTAAAATTCCATCTTTTAATGTCTTTTCTCTTCCTTTTTGTGTTAGTGGACTCACTGGAATGAAGGGTGGGGAAGGAAAGGAGAAATGAAATCAACAAAAATCATTTGGGGATTTCTCAGTCTGTTCCTACTCACTGCACTGCATGTAAAAAGCTGATAAAGGACGCTCAAGGACAATGCTATTGAGAATCTGCCCCCCCCCCCATCCTTCCTAAGGAGGCAGGGGAAAAAATCAACACTCTTCTAGTTAATTCTCTCAGAGTTGCCATGCCATTTTCCAACCAATTTTCACGATGAAGCCTTAATTGTAGAAAGGCATCCTTTCTGCTGCCTACAAATAGGATGTACAAGCTTCACTACATTTTGTGCCTTTCAGAATTTCCATAGATTTCAGAAATGTCTTTCGACACTTTTTTAAAAAAGAGGAAGTTTTTCTGACGATATTTAATTTATACATTCCAGAACTAAAAGAATCAGCTCCCTGCAAGAGTCAAAATACAGAGAGCACAATTTATTTTTAGTGAATTTATATGGCTACCCCACTAACATACATTTTTGGAGTGGTTCATAGATCTAGAAAAAAGTAATCTGATTAGATTTATAAATAAAGCACAAACTTTCTAACCAAAGTGCATAAAGCTAAAATGATAAGGAACATATGACTGAGGTAGACAAAAGTATATTTTATAACAGATGTATAGGTTGGCTGATGTTATTCTGTTGGGTAAAAAAAGATACTGTGGGTTTCCATTCTTTATAATTCACATCATATGTTTTTCTTTTAAAGAAAGTGGGTTTTTGTGTGTGTGTGTGTGTGTGTGTGTGCATTTTTTGTGTTGCCTGGATGCAGTTTTTGTGGCAGTGTTTTAGACGTAGTTTGGCATTTCCAAACCTGTTACTAGAACCGAGAGAGACTATCTGTCTTAAGGTCACCCAGCAGAGTTTATGCCGAAGGCAGGATTGGATGCCACCATCACCTGGTTTTTGGCTCAGGTGTTTAACCTTACATCAAACTAATTTTTGCAATGATAAACAGGTGTGATTAAAAGAAAGATAGATTATAATAATATCCTACTTGAACTATCTTTTTTAAAAAAATCTCTTGTTCACAATATTAACAGTGGTAGACCGTAGACCTGACAACATTGTGTGCTCTATTGAAGCCTTTGGAATGACTATGTTGCCAAGTAGGCAAGTAGAATGGCTGTATTGGTCACTAAATATTCAAAAGCATTCTTTCCCTCCCTTGCCAATGTCCCAGTGCTGGCCATTACATCCAACAGAAGTAATTCTTCCTTATTGACTGTGGCTCCACTCTTGTACAGGAGACCTATTCTTGGATGTGTGCTGAACCTGCAAATGCCTATGTTCCCTAGGGCTTGGTGGAGCTTCGGCTTCTCCTTCTGACCCAGGAGAGGGACGATCTGCCTCCTGGTGGTCTGAGCCTGGAGCTGCGCCGTGTGGAGCCTGTGGCACATCTATCCCTGAGCCGTGCAAAGCCTGTGGCATGTCCAGTTCTTCTTCGTCTTCTGACGAGGAGTCTTCCAGAAGAGATATCATACTGGCCCCTATTCCCAGATGTATGAGGGGCTTGTTGCAGATACTCAGTGGTGAGCGAAAGGCACTCTGCATGTTTAGAAACACCTCTGTATTTCATGTATTTGGGGGCTCAGTCCGTGAATTGACATCAGTTTTGTGGTTTAACCTTGGCCCAGATTAAACCTTGAATGTCCCTTTAATTCTTTGAACAGTTTGTTTCAGTTTGCACAATGAAATAAGACAAGGCTCAAAATTTCCCAGGTCTGCAATGTAAAATTTGTTGCAGCTGTTTAGCGGAAAGCCAAAGGCACATGTGTAGGATATGTGACTCAACATATGTATGCAGCATGTGACTTAGCATAGGTGAAATATTGCTCAAATAATACTGGTATTCATAGGTAGACATCTAAACTACATGGAATGTATGATTTCCAGTCCCATTGCAAATTACTAAGCAGCCATTGTAACATGGACAATTTAATTATTTCCCCAATTGTCTAGGTACAGTATGTCTTCAACAATTGTTCACATTCTTTCTTATTGGTGTTTGAACAGGCCGGGTCTTAGGCAATGGATGGGTTCATCCTGTGCCCATTTATTAATCACGAATTGTAAGCAGCAATGTGTGTATTTAATACTATAGCTTGTGACTTCATATGTGGTATAAATTCATCCCAAGGATTCAAGTCTTTCCTTTTGTTTTTGATTCAGTATTTTCTGCTTCCAGCTGAACATGGCAACTTGGGCAATGATCATTCAGTATTTTTTTCCCCATAGAGTAAAGTGAGTAAAATATATCCTGGGTTCAAAAAGAGGTTAGTTCTGATGTAGTCCTTATTTGCCACTTTCAGTATTTTTACACTGTTTATACTAAAAATATAGAGGTTGCATTCTTCAAATGTTGGGGTAAAGTGGTATTTCTTTTCTTGTTCCAGTAGCATAATGGCCAGTAACAATTTGACCCAGAAGTTCAGATTGTGTCAGAATCCCTCTCATCCAAGGTGTTTAGACTTTCTAAAACAACACATTGTGGTCAAAGCAATGGAAACTGCAGTTTAATGTTTCCAAATGTAAAATAATGCACTTGGGGAAAAGGAATCCTCAATCTGAGTATTATATTGGCAGTTCTGTGTTAGCAAAAACTTCAGAAGAGAAGAATTTAGGGGTAGTGATTTCTGATAGTCTCAAAATGGATGAAGCGTGTGGTCAGGTGTAGGGAAAGCAAGTAGAATGCTTGGCTGCATTGCTAGAGGTATAACAAGCAGGAAGAGGGAGACCGTGATCCTGCTGTATAGAGCACTGGTGAGACCACATTTGGAATACTGTGTTCAGTTCTGGAGACCTCACCTACAAAAAGATATTGATAAAATTGAACAGGTCCAGAGACTGGCTACATAATGGTAGAAGGTCTTAAGCATAAAAACTATCAGGAAAGACTTAATGAACTCAATTTGTATAGTCTGGAGGACAGAAGGGAAAGGGGGGACATGATCAAAACATTTAAATATATTAAAGGCTTAAATAAAATTCAGGAGGGAAGTGTCTTTAATACGAAAATGAACAATCTGAGGTTAGCTGGGGGAAAGATCAGAAGCAACGTGACAAAATATTATTTTACTGAAAGAGTAGTAGATGCTTGGAACGAACTTCCAGCAGACATGGTTGGTAAATCCACAGTAACTGAAGTTAAACATGCCTGGGATAAACATATATCCATTAGGAGATAAAATACAGGAAATAGTATAAGGGCAGACTAGATGGGCCATGAGGACTTTTTCTGCCGTCAATCTTCTATGTTCCTATGTTTCTAAAATTTATACTTCCCTCAGTTATTTGGGAAAAGCTAAATTAGTTCAATGGTTCACAGAAAAGACATTGTGAAAAGAAAGTCTCCACCTTAATGATGTGAAAGATAAATTAAGTTCTAAAATTAACATAATCCAGTTGCTAGAGTTTTTGTAGGTTTATTCCTAAATATTTCAATAAATCTTGTTAACGAAGACTCTGTGGGAATCTTGCTTTCATCTGAGTTAACTACCAAGAGCCTGATGTCAGCTCTCAAACAGAAACTGAGTTTAAGGGTTAATACACCTTGTTTTGCCCATCCCACTTTCATGAGATCGTTGTCTTGCAAGAGGCAAATGCTGAATTGTTATTGCAGGTTCGTGACTAAAGAATTTATTAACTATATTCCCAAATAACGGGCTTTGCATAGTTAAAAACAATGTATAATCTTCAGATTCCCTATTTAGTGGGGACCAGCAGTGGATGCATAAATAAATACTATATAAGTAATTCAGCATAAATTATTGTTAAAACAAATAAACAAAGTACTCTTTGTGAAAAAATAAAATGGCTAATTTTTCTTTTTGTATGGATTTCTTTTCAACAGAATCAATTTTTTAAATTCTTTTTCTTGCATTATGAGAACGGGGGAATCATATCAAGGAGACATTCTAAATACAACATTATCTACTGAAACAAAACAAGGCTGAAGGATGTGGGAATAGCATTAAGCAGCAGAATGTGCCTGCAGAGAAGGAGGGAAAAAATTATGAAATAACTGAAGGATTTCTCAAAACAGCTGATTTTTTAAATGAAGAAAATATTAATTATGAAATTACAATCAGACAAAGAAAAATGCTAAGAATGCATGATCCCTCTGTATTCTAAGTAAATTAATCAAAGGAATGGCATATCTTATATTATTAATGGAGAGAAGAATTGTTGAAACAAGAAACAGAACATGGAACTAATAATAGCTTTGAGAAAATCAGTCTAACTAATTAGAAGCACAGTACTAGGTGTGTCAAAATGGTAATGCATTGCTGCCCAATAGATACTTTCACTGTATCTATTGCTCCAGAGGGCATAGGATAAATGATATAACAAGATGAGTAATTCTAAAGTGGAATTTACCACAAAAATGGAATAAATGATTTCTATTGGGAAAACATATAGGAGCGTAGCTTGCTTTTCCTGTACAGTTTTTGATTTTGATGCGTATTAGTGTATTATATCTACTGCTGCTCCAGTGAGAGATGCATGTGCACATGAGAAACAAGTTTGACATCGCCATTAATGAAACAATAGGCTTAGTGACAGGTTTCTCAAATCTCCGCCAATTGAAAAAAAAAATACCATATCCTCTCGCTGGCCTTGTCCATCTAAGATCAGGAGAGAGGGAGCAGCAGACGCCAAGAGAACTAAGCAAGAGAATGACCCTTGAAATGGTCTGAATGGGCTTATGCCCATTCAGAATCTGAACTCCAAATACGAACTGAATAATCAAATTATCACAGATAATCCCCACTCGGTTAAAGACTTTGGTATACTAACAACAAAAGATTTAAGTGCCAAAGCCCACTGCAACAACATAGCCAAGAAGGCTTCAAGAGTTGTAAACCTAATCCTACGTAGCTTCTGCTCTGGCAATCTCTCACTACTTACCAGAGCTTACAAAACTTTTGCCAGACCCATCCTTGAATACAGCTCATATCGCATCTCAGACATTAACACCCTTGAAAATGTCCAAAGATATTTCACCAGAAGAGCCCTTCACTCCTCCACTCGAAATAGAATACCCTATGACAGTGGTCCCCAACCACCAGGCCGCGGGCCAGTACCGGGCCGCGAGGCATGTTGCACCGGTCCGCAGAGTCAGCAGCTGCCGGCCCTCCTGCCGCCGCCCCCTCCCTCCAGCGCTTCGCCTCCCGCCAGGCAAGAGGCCTTGGGAGGCAGGTTCTGCCAGCCACAGGGTGATGGATGGGACAGAGGGGCGGGAAGGACCGGGAGGTTCAAGCCTCTTTTGGCTTCTGTCGCGGCACGCCTTTGTGTTTTTGGCTGGGGGGGAGGCAGGAGGGCCGGCCTGACCCCCTCCCTCCAGCGCTTCACCTCCTGCCGGGCAAGAGGGCTTGGGCCGCAGGTTCTGCCGGCCACAGGGCAATGGCAGGAAAGAGGGGTGGGGAGGACCAGCACCCCCATGCTTAATCCTGCCCCCAACCACACCCCTTTCCGCCCCCACCGGGCCATAGAAAAATTGTCTTGCTGAAACTGGTCCCTGGTGGAAAAAACGTTGGGGACCACTGCCCTATGAGACTAGACTTTCAATCCTGGGCCTAGAAAGTTTAGAACTAAGACGCCTTAAACAAGAACTAAGTATTGCCCACAAGATCGTATGCTGCAACGTCCTGCCTGTCAGCGACTACTTCAGCTTCAACCACAACAGCACAAGAGCACACAAACTTGACTGTAAAAAATATGACTTCAGTAATCGAGTTGCCGAAGCATGGAACTCATTACCGGACTCCATAGTGTCATCCCCAAACCCCCAACACTTTACCCTTGTATTATCCACGGTTGACCTATCCAGATTCTTAAGAGGTCAATAAGGGGCGAGTACAAGTGCACTAGAGTGCCTTCCGTCCCCTGTCCTATTGCTCTCCTATATCTCCTATACCTTTCTTCTATTCCTATATCTCTTCTTCTATTCTTTCACTGATATGTTCTATTACTAGACCTTCTTTTCTATTATTTCTTAGATATATTTTACTATGAGTATCTCCTCTATAACCTTCATCATGTATTTTACTATGTGTTTATAGATATATACCCACTAAAACCCTCATTGTGTATTGGACAAAATAAACAAACAAACAAACAAATAAATAAATATGCCAAATCAAATCCAGGGGTGGGCTATTGCCTGGAAGGTGAGGGGGAGGGAAGGCGGTGGGGTAGCGAAAATGGAGCTCCACCCCAGAGCACGCAATTTGCACTGAAAGATATTGAAAGAAAATGCAGGGCGTACTGCATAAGCCACGCCCACAGTGAGGTAGTAAAAATTTTGGTAGCCCTTCACTGATCAGATCTAAGAAAAACTTTATAGCATACGTCATACTTAAGTAGAGGAGGTGTCATTGTATTTTCCTTCTTTTATTTTTGTTTTCATTTTTCTTTGATAAATTCTAATAAATAATTAAATAGATAAATAAATAGATAGATAGATAGATAGATAGATAGATAGATAGATAGATAGATAATAAATAAATAAAAATTTTTGACAGTATGCAAGATCGAAATCTAATTAACAATGGAGGAAATAGACCATCGAACAAGGAATGACATTAAAGAAGGACATGACTGAAGGATCTAATATCCTTTATTCTACTTGGAGAACCCTGAATAGGTTGAGAATTGGAGTGTCTAAGTGTAAAAACAATATGTGGAGGCTCTTGGCAGATAACAACATACTGTGTGAGTGTGGAGAGAAGCAAAGCCTGGCCCATCTACTGATATGTTGTCTATTACCAGAAATATGTACTGATAATGGCTTATATTTGGCCAAGGGCAAAGCTAAGGAAGTTGCTTCATTCTGGCAGTTTAAAGTTTAATCTAGATATGGAAGAGGGAAGGGGGAGGGAAATGGAAGGAGGAGGAGGCGGAGGAGATGGAGGAGAAAGTGTTATATCACACAACAAGGCTGCAGATTGATAGTAATGCAAAAGATAGGTTGCATTAGCATTACCCCTCAATAATTTGTTCACTTTTAGTTTTCTCTTTTGACTCCAATCTTGAAATTTTTCAGGAAAAAATACTTTTTCAGTTATAGATGAATGTTAATATGTGCATTTATTATGCTCTAAAGCAATTTTTTAAATAGAGAAATAAATTTTTATATGTATCTTTAAAATTATATTTTCTATGTGCATTTTTTCTTTACATATACATTTGTTACATTTTTAAATTTGTGAACCAAGTTAAAATAGTGGGGGCCGGGATGGTGGTGGAATGTGGAATCCAGAAGCACAATTCTAGGTTTTTTTTGAATTTTTATCATGTTCAAAATGAATAGATTTTCTGATGGGCTAAATATTTATTTATTTATTTATTTATTTATTTATTCATTCATTCATTCATTCATTCATTCATTCATTCATTCATTCATTTATTTGATTTTTATGCCGCCCTTCTCCTTAGACTCAGGGCGGCTTACAACATGTTAGCGATAGCACTTTTTAACAAAGCTAGGCTAATTTATTCTTGGTGATCTAATTTTGCATCTATTAGTAGGGAAAAAAATCATAGATCTGAAATTACAGTAGTGCATCAAGGAATTTTAGAAAAAATAATGTTACATTGTTGTTAAAATTCAAAGGCTTTAGAAGGAGAACAGCGGAGACAAATAGGAATAAATAACACATTTATTTATTTATTTATTTATTTATTTATTTATTTATTTATTTATTTATTTATTTATTTATTTATTTATTTATTTATTTATTTATTTATTTATTTATTTATTTATTTATTTATATGCCATCCTTCTCCAAGGACTTGGGGCGGCTATAATTTTTATAAAACTTTATTGGTTTACAGTGAGTTTTACTAATGCCTGAGTGCAAAGTCACAATAGTATTGAACAAATGAATGATACGATGGGGAAAAACTTTTTCTCATGTATTTTTTTATGCCTTTATATATATAAGTAGCATCTGATAGGATTACTATACTGAAAGCTGTACAAAATCCCTTTATTTTTTATGATGCATTAGATGGAGAATCTAAACATATAGAGAAATCCTGGTTTGATGAATATACACAGCAATTAACTAATCAAAGCTAAAGATGTTGAATACGGCGAATAAAAATAATCATACTATATTTGTAATATGGAAAAAAAATTATAAACAAAGAACCAAATAGGCACAGAAGTTTGCAGAGAGATTATCAAAGTTAAAATCCAACTCACCAGAAGTCTACTGTGGAAATTTATGAAGGCAACAGCTAAAAGCTCACTGTTGATCAAGAATACTAAATTGAGGTTTCTTTGAATCTGACGAATTTTGGTCTTCAGATTCACAGAAGCCTACTCTTGCCTTTGTACTTTGCTGTTTCATTTTGTAAATAAAGGTAACTATGAATATTGGAGCTGGTGAGTTGAGAGGATGGGGAGAAACAAGCCTTGTCATGAACCCTGGTCAGTGTTGCTGACTTACAGGAGTTAGAGTATAAATGCAAAGTCTTGCAGCTGAGTGACAACTAGAAGACCAGGAGCAGAAAAATATGACAAAAGGGTCATGTGGCAACATGCCTTGAAAGATGAAGGACACTGGAGGTGCCAGTTCCATTGGTCATTCTTTTCTCAATTTCTGCCAACTAATAGAATGAGGCTTTTTGCAAAAGCTTGTAAGCAGTGTCATCTATTACCCACTCATCTCTTGTCTCTCTTTTATCCAGCCAGGTCCTGGGGGTTTGAATAGAGCAGCACAATGAAGAAGGGATAAGAGAATTGCCTTGTTTCCAACTGAAGCAAAGGATGAAATACAAGTATTTTTAGGACTAGGCATCCAGTTTCAAAGCAAAATAATGTTTTTCATTTTGGAGAGTTCATTGAAAGGGGTCTGAAGAAAGTAAGAGGGAATTACAGCTACAACTGTGTGTTAAAGTGTGGCTTAAGGATTCCTAGGAATCCTCCAAACACTTTCAGATCTAGAAAATCCAAAATATATATCAGATATTGAAGATATTTGCAAAAAATTAAAGCAATATAACTCTTCTGATATATTTTTAAATTTATTAAAAAGTATTTTTTTTTCATGAAAAATATTTTATTAATGTTAACTATATAGTGGGTTAATACTGTACATAATTTTTAAAAGTGGGGAGGAGTTTTGAGAGCAGAAAATTTAAGAAACACTGAGTTAGACCAACTGTTCATTATTAAGCTCAAATGCAGGGATGGGCTACTGCCCGAATGGGGGGGAATGCAGTGGGGTAGCAAAAATGGAGCTCCACCCCAGAGAACCCAATTTGTACTGAAAGGTGTTGAAAGAAAATGCATAAGCCACGCCCACAGTGTGGTAGTAAAAATTTTGGTAGCCCTTCACTGCTCAAATGTAATATTGCAATATTCTAAACCTCCATATCTGGAATAAAGAAAAAGAGATTGTTGATCTTAATGCCATCATTCCATAAAACTATATGAGCTGTTGTTTTTTTTATAAAGTCCTCTTTAGCACCTTTCATCTTGCATCTATCCATGCTGAATTATTTCATCCTTCCATTTATTCAATTCCTGTTTTTGTGTGCTTAGATTTAAAAGAATAGAGTCCATAATATACACAGGCTTTTGCTTCCAAAACTATACAATTTGATTTTTTTCAACAACACTAGAAAGCATCATATTGGGAAGGCTGAGCTATTGTATTACATTATTTTGGTAATTGCTTCTAGCAGTATAATATATTTAGGGTAGTGTGTGTGTGTGTGTGTGTATGTGTGTGATTGCGGGTGTACACTATATGCAGGGGTGGGCTACTGCCTGGACGGGGGGAATGCAGTGGGGTAGTGAAAATGGAGCTCCACCCTAGAGTACTCAATTTGCACTGAAAGATGTTGAAAGAAAATGCAGAGCGCCCTGCATAAGCCATGCCCACAGTGTGGTAGTAAAAATGTTGGCAGCCCTTCACTGACTGTATGGATGTTACAGTCTCTTCTACTACCTATGAATTTTGAGAGTTGAAATGCCAAATATCTTGTCCAATCATACTTCCCTATGGAAGATTGAAGAAAATAATCCCAACTCAAGTATGAATGAGAAATGTGACTTCTGATGATTTACAGAATCTTCCATATACAAGATCCCAGCTACTTCCCATTAGAAGAAAAGACAGGATAATCTACATATATAATCAGTGGCTTGTAAATATAAAATGTATGCCCTTTGTAGTACTTCAATACAGTCTATTTATCTATAAAAATACTATAAATAGGCCAGGACAGTATTATAAATCAAAATCCCACCACACTTTAAGAACATACAGCTGAGTATGTATTTCTTCAAGAAGAAAGCAATTGTCTGATTGTTACTGCATACAAGGTAGTTTTCTCAAAGTTGATATTATTCAAAATAGTTGATAGTTATTGGCTATTTGTTTGCATGAGTGGTGGGATTTAACTGGTTTTGGTGAACCAGTAATTAAATTGCTGGCTAGCCCCATACCTTCTATTCCTGTCCCTTCCAGGAGTCCCCACGGACTCCATTTTGGCTCCCAAGTAAATACAGAGAGGCCTCCTAGTCCTAAGACCAAATTGGAGAGGAGGCACCCCTTTGCAGTCCATTTTTTCTCCAAGGAGGCTTAAGAGAGGCTCTTTATGCCCATTTTTGCTTCCCAGGAGACTTCAGGGAGGTTTCCTAGGTCTATTTTTGCTTCCCAAGATGCTTCAGGTAGGTCTCCTAGGCCCAAAATGGCTTGCAGGGGGGTGGTACATCCTCCACATCCCAGGTGGGGGTTGCTGTTCCCACTGCTACTGGTGCAATGTGTACACAGTTTTGTGTAACCAGCGGTGCGCATGCGTCCCAGCAAGATTTTGCGTGGGAAGCCAATCTCATGAAGGGATGGACAGGCACATGAAAATTTGGCTATTTTTTTGCTTTTTCATACACAGAAGAAAAAAAATCACCACGCGCACACATGTGCCCGCATAAGATTTTGCTTCCTACGCATGCGCAGAAGTAAAATCTCGCTGTGATGCATTCATATTGCCTGACAGTCACTCAGAGTAGTGCATGGAGCTCCGGTTTTGCTACTGGTGCACAATGTGGCCCATACCGGGTAGCAACCCAACATTGCCGCAGCCCATTTTTGCTCCCAGGGGGCCACGTCCTGCCTGCCACACCCCTGGCCTTGCCTACCATGGCCACATCTACCCAGTCACATGACTACCAAGCCACCCCCCACCAAGTCACGCCCACAGAACTGGTGGTAAAAGTTTTTGAATCCCACCACTGATTTGTGCCATGTAAGTGGTTGTGCTTATATAGGAATTGTAAAAGATGGCAATTGGAGAAAATTGAAGAAATATGCAGCAATCTTCAGAATAATATACTGTATAGTCTTTATGTGAAAGTATTCTGGCAATGTTCAGAACTGTGGAAGGAGTTATGTTTTTATTTAAATGAGTACTGAACACATTTCTCCCCTACACCTAATGGCAATCATATTTTTATTCTGATTTTTAAATATAATTTCCTGGTAATAAATCATTTTTATTTAGCAGAAAATAAACAAGTGTTCTGGTAATTGTGCAACTTTTAAAAGTTATGCCAGCGAGAAGTTTTCTTTTAATTAGGTGTATTTTCTGTATAGATAGAATATATTGTATATATGTATGTGTTTGTGTATACATACAAACATGCGTGCATGTATATGATATCTTCAATTTTTTTAAACAACATATTCTGTTCCTACTAGCAAAACCATATAAAAATAATGCAATAATCTAAGACTAATTTCTAGAGACCTATTCAGTAATTGTTATATAAGCACGCTTTTATAATTCACAGTCTTGATTTTTTTTTTATTTGTAGATGACATCTGCAATTCTTGGGAATCCAAATTCTGCACTAAACCTACTATTTTGCAAGTTTTATCTTCTGTTTTAAAAGTGTAGCATATATACAAGGCTAACAATTCCAACAAAATATAAATGTATTCTAGAATCATAAGGCCTATTCATTTGCATAGCCTTTTATAGGTAGTCTGAAAATTTCAGAATATTTTATTATGGCTGCTAGGTTGCCAATCCCCAACGAGGGAGTTGATGGTTATGCCTTTCAAATCATCAAAAGCTCTTCTGTCCACTTTATACATATTTTCATGTACTGTTGTACAGTTCAGCATCTTGATGAAATAGGTAGGAAAGCTGATAAGCTAAAAGAAGGAGCAAAGAAAAACTACAGCTATTACAATGCTTTTCCAGCATTTTAAAAAATAGACACAAGTTTTAGGACATGCTCAGGTAAACATCCATTGGGGTGATTTTTATTAAAAAGAAATGGAAAGCTAGCATTCTATAAAACATATGCCTTAAAATTAAACAATATTTCTAGTTACTTTTCTGGGTCAGTCATGCACCCAGAAGCACTCATAGATAACGTAATGGTAAGGACTACAGTGTATACCCTAGTGTTTCAGAAATAGATCCATCTGATTTTGCCCCTGAAGGGGAAATAAGATTAAGTGGCAGAGACCAACTTTGGTAGCTATAGGGTGGAGAGTAACCTTATTAATTTCCAGTTAGGAAATTTTTGAAGAAATCGGCAGCTTGTGAGAGTGTCTATTACTTGCTCCCAGTACACCAGATGTGTTCATTGCCCCAGAATAGATTTGCAAATATTCTAGCTGGTAGGTGCCACATCTGCAACGCACCTGTTCATGTTCTTTAATTAAGCAGTTGTATATATAGATTGCCAGAAAACAGGTTATATGCAAGATAGGCAAGATATTTTTTCCTATACTCTGCACTGACTGGTAAGTTGCATGAATAAAGTACGTCTGAACTGAATTTTTCCCCTCTCTCTGTTGTAGTAACTGGCAAGCCATCTGCATGTATAAAAAGAAATGTCCATGTTGTGATGCAAAACTTCTCTCCTTCCCTTCTGCTTCTCCTTCCCCATTTTTCATTGTGTTTGGTTTTTAAACAAAAATATTTTCTGATATTTTTTGTTAAAAAAGAGATCCATACCACTGTTTTATCTGATGCATTTATCTCTCACAATCGCCATTCATCCCAACCTGTTGCCTACTCCCAATGCCCTGCTGAACTTGTTTGTTCCTGAATGTCCTCCTTTCCTGTCCTTAACCAGGCGTCGGGCGAATTGCAGGAGGGAAGAAACCTGGACTCTGTTCCCTTTGTTTAAAGTCACCAGGTTAGTAAATGGGTGGGGTAGTTTTGTCAGCCACTCTTCCTTCCATCCTCCACCAAATCATTTACCACAGACATCATTCTCTTCATTGCAACCTCCTCATGTAGCAATTGGATTCCTGTTCTACAACACTGATGGTTTTCTAAAACTTGTTTAGATTCTTGGAACTGTTTCTGTTGGAAAGTCACCTTTGTTGGTTTTGATGGGAGGTTTGGAATAAGCCAAGGAGAGGATTTATCATTTTATGGAAGTCGCGGTGTAAAATAGATTGTCTTAAGGAGGCTTCTGAGGCATTCATGTCCATGGTTGTTCAATATTATTTATATATAACTGTGTGTCTCAGAAGCAACAAGAATGTATTCTTATATTTGGTAGCTCTACTTTGCTGATGTTCTTGGTTTGATGTTTTTGCAGGTTCTAAATTGTCCTTGGAGAACTTAGTTTTATGTATGTCTCTGAAACTCTCACATTATTGCTTTTACCTGGTGTTTGGCCTTTTCCTCTAAGCCAAGCTAACACTACTTCCAGAGTGAGAAATGAAAGTGAATTCCACTTGTTCCCCTGGATAGAGCTCTCTTGGGCTTCCACTCTTCAGTGGAAAAAAAGAAGAAGGATAATCTACTAATTATTTTAGAATCATTTAAGATTTGATTTAAGAATCATCTTAGAATCAATTTCATGTGGATACATTTATTTGTGAAGGTCCACAAGAAAAAGAGATGAAAGTGAAGATTAATTACCCTACCAACCCAAGAGTGTATTTTAAGGAGCGCTAGCCACATCTAGTTGAGGTGGCACAGTGGTTAGAATGTAGTACTGCAGCCTACATCAGCTGACTGCTAGTTGAAGTTCTGCAGTTCAAATCTAGTAAAAGAGAAACATTAGGAAAGGGGGCGGAAGGCACTCTGGTGCACTTATGCACGCCCCTTACTGACTTCTTAGGAATTGGGAGAGATCAAGAGTGCACAGTCTAAGGGTAAAGTTTTGGGGATTAAGTTATGATACTACAGGGTTTCACTGCCCCTAGGTTGACTCAGGCTTCCCTCCTTCTGATATGGGTAAAATGGGGACCCAGATTGTTGGGGCAATATGCAGACTCTGTAAATTGCTTAGAGAGGGCTCTAAAAGCACTATGAAGTGATATAGAAGCACAAGTGCTATTGCTATTATTGATCCATCACAGTATTTATTTGTGAAATAGGTCTGCTGAATTTACACTTTGCCTGGCACAATAATGTGTGAATGCGCTACGGTTAAAGTTATGCTGGAAGATCTGTGGCTGAAAGACTTTTAGAGCTGAAAGGGTACAGAGAGGTAAAGTGTGCTGAACTATTTCCAGTCTAATTCTATACATCCTAGCTCTACCTGCTGTTTTTCCTCACAAGAGAGCGTGGAAATTCTAGGAAGAGTGGGAATTCCAGGAAAAATATAAATAATAATACTTAGTAGAGAAAATAGTAGCAGGTGGGAATGGTTTAAGTCTGAGAAGTCAACATAGAAGGGAGAAGGAAGTAAGCACTTTGCTTGCTTTGTGCTCCAGCTGATTCCCAATATCCTGCAGATACTTTTAATTTCAAACAAAGAAATGTGCATAAAGAGACAAGATCATTGCATAGCAGGTTTGACTGATACTGAACTGGAAAATCAACAAGTTTAGTAGTCAAGGTACCAGATTAGAAGCTGAAAGATCATACGTTCTTGTCCCACTCAGCCATGAAATCCAGCTGAGTGACCTTGGGCCAGTCACTCTCTCAGTCCAAGTCATTTCAGAGCACTATTGTAAGGAAAATAGAAGAAGGAAGGAATATTAGGTTTGCTACCTACTGTATATAGAAAGGTGGATAAAAGTATAACGTTTTTTTTCTGATTGACTGATTTTCTTTTATGCTTATATAAATTGAAGGAGAGGTGGAGAGTGAGCACTATGTGGACCTTTCTGCTACTAATGCAAAATTACTGTTTGGCCTGTTGCCTTTTGACTGTAATTGTGGCACAATCTAAAAAGCTGTTGTAAGAAGAATGGTAATTGTGTGTTTTGATGCCATGTACCATTTCTCACTGAAAACATTTAAAGACTTGGCACAAGTTTCTGAGATTGGCTACAGCATCTTCCTTAACCATATTATCAAGTCTTTAATTTAGCTGGCTTTATTCTAAGAGACTCATTCGGTAGCAAAATAACTGTGGCTCTGCTATTGGGTAGACTTACAAAACAATAATAAAAAACATAATAGGAAAGCTGAAGGCATTGCTGTCCTGCAGTTGTTTTTGTCGCTGTGATAGATTTTATTTCTGTGGCAAGGGCCAGTGTTGAACATTCTGTGTAAAGAATACTTTGATGTGAAACAGCTGCCAAGAAATAGCTTTCACTTATTTAAATTAAGGGAAGAGGAGTCTAAAAGAAAAATCCTACAGGCAAAACCATGCACTATCATTATTTATCATTCATGTCAGTTTCACAAATGCTGGTGCTACTCAAAAGCCAATTTTTCCTAACTGGAAATAGTTAGGAAAATAATCCACATATAGTATGTTTACTATTTTGAAGGAGAATCATGTCAGCATTGCAAATAGCATCCAAGAATTAAATCAGAGTCCAAGACTTAAGCTTCTTCAAAGTTCCAATTTATTAATGGGACCATGTTAGCACAGCTGGAGAAACCCGAGTCTAAAGTTATGAGGGTATCTCCACCTGGGTTAGAGCTCATTTCCTTGCATCTCCTCCCACAAGCCCATCACATGAACCATACATCTTCTGCCAGTGTATCCTGCAACTCCCAGCAGCTTCCGGTCAGATGCTGAACAAAAGCTGACCTTGATAATCTAAAAGGAATGTGTCATGGCATGCAGTCCCCTCCCCCACAAGTTCCCACAGCAAGAAACATTCCAAAAGAACATAGCATAATGCGGCAGGCCAAAACCTCCAAGTATTCTGGCTTTAGCCTAATAAATCAATTGTGCTGGACTCTCTCCCATATGGTATTAGTAACAAAGTAGTCATTTCTTATGTCTAAACTGGGGGTGGGTTCCTCCCAGTTTGGACCAGTTCTCATGAACCAGTACAGCCCACTGCTGACTTCATGTTGATGTCACTGAACCGGATCGGTGGGTGCCAATCCATAGGTGCCACCATCTTTTTTAAAAAAATCATTTTTGATTTTTTTTAAAAAATCTTTTGTGCATGAACAGAAGCCAGGTTTCTGCCACTGCACATATGTCACCATTTTATTTTCAGCGTTTTGGGTTTTTTAAAAAAATTGGGTTTTTTTTTGACTGAGCATGCATACACATGCTTTGCGCATGCGAGACCATGAGTTGCACCCATGTGGCGTGGGAAGAACTGAACCGGCAGTGAGGTAAGTTGGAACCTACCCTGGTCTAAACCTCTAGGTCAGGACTAATGGATTATAATCTCTCCCTTAGGAGTGAAAGCCCACTGGATGATATTAAGCCAGTCAAACTGTCTTAGCAGAAGTGGCCTTACTGGGGGGTTGTTTGGGAGAAAATAGGCGGCAAAAGCAGCTAAATATAACAATGTAAAAAGAACAAAAACAAAGGTGGGCTCCAGCAATCTCACACTACTCACAAGAGCCTACACAACTTTTGCCAGACCCATCCTAGACTACTGCTCATCTGTCTGGAACCCATACCACATCTCAGACATTAACACCCTTGAAAACGTCCAGAGATATTTCACCAGAAGTGCCCTTCACTCCTCCACTCGAAACAGAATATCCTACGAAAATAGACTAACAATCCTGGGCCTAGAAAGCCTAGAACTACGGTGCCTAAAACACGAGTTAAGTATTGCCCATAAGATCATGTGCTGCAACGTCCTACCGGTCAATGACTACTTCAGCTTCAACTGCAACAACATAAGAGCACGCAACGAACCGCTCCAAACTTGACTGTAAAAAATATGACTTTAACAATCAAGTTGTCGAAGCGTGGAACTCATTACCGAACTCAATAGTGTCAACCCCTAACCCCCAACATTTCTCCCTTAGACTATCCATGATTGACCTCTCCAGGTTCCTAAGAGGCCAGTAAGGGGCGTACATAAGTGCACTAGTGTGCCTTTCGTCCCCTGTCCAATTATCTTTCCTTTCTCTCACATATCATATATATTTTCTTCCTTTCATATATCCTCTCCTATAAGTTCACTTTTACCCTTATATATATTACTACATGTCTATTTTTCTTCCTATGTATGTGTATTGGACAAATGAATAAATAAAATAAAATAAATAAATAAATAAAATATAAAATATCCCAAATATCTTCCTCTGTTTATTATTATCTCACAGGGTTGTTATGGAGAAAATAGGAGGAAGGGGTGATAGGCATATTTGCCACTTTGCCAGTTATTTATAAAACTAATAAAGACAAGAAAAATAAAATAAAATGCCATTGCAATTCATTGCATTTATCTTCAAAATCAAATAGCACTGAAATGGTTTGAAATATTTAAACTCTAGATAGTTCATAATAATAATAAAATCAAAACTAAGAAAAATGTTGGGTTTTTTGTAATATATAGAGTTGTTGTTAATAGCCTAATTTTGTAGTGCTTCTAGGGGTTACTTTGAAAAACAGCTAAGAAATTATATAAAACACATGCACGTATATGTTCCATTGTATTCAGTGATGGTTTATATTTAGGTGTTTGTAGAAATGTTGCCTCAATTAGCCTTAACTCCTAGGTATTCTTGCAAGTAAACCTTAATGAATTGAGGAGGTCGTAAATTTTTTGCATTTATGTTAGATTTTAATAGAATTATTACAGGCTATATATTTTACAGATCATGAGGGTTTGAATCTGCTGCTAACAATCTTTAAATTGTTCATATGTAGCAATTACACTTTAAAGAACATGTTCATGAAGGTCATGGTGTTACAGCTCAAAAAAGAAGCATTGTTTTTTCCTGTTGCAGCTTCTGCAGTCGCCCTTCCTTCAAAGACACAGGCTAATAGTTTGTTTTTAAAAAACATTTAAAAACTTTTCCTGCTATAGGCTATGTGTATCCCTCTGTGTAATTTGGATTCATTACATATCAAGCTTAGACATGTCAAGGCCTAATTAAACCTAGATTTGAGATGGTTAAATTTCTTTAATGCGCACTGTTTCAGAGCTGCCTATTTTTTTACATTAACTCAGGTCAGGTCTGCTTCACAAATTCAAAGGCTCATGTTGACTGATCATGTCAACTACCCCCACTGAGAAATCTTTACATAGATAATGCTCTTTCTTCCTCCAATTTTCCCCACAACAACAATCTGTGAAGCGAGTTGGGTTGACAGACAGTGACTGGCCCAAAGCTGCCCAGCTGTTTTTCATGCCCAAAGGACTAGTTTGCTGTTCCTAAACATCTAAGTCACTTAGTTCTGTAATTATCAGAACTGCATGTGGGAAAATATTGTATAAAACCTCAGAGCATTTAAAAAGGGTGGATAGAAGAAAATATTTAAATATCTCTTCAAAGTGGCATGACATGCTATACATTCTACCTCAAAATATATGCTTTTTCACAGGTTGCTTGAACATGGGTAGTTTCCTTATGGGAGCACATATTTCAGTTTTTATCCTACTGCCAAATTATGTCATAATTTGGATCATTACTGGGAGCATCTATTGAGTGATTCCTGTGATAACACTGAAGGAGAAGAAAGCAGCCCTCTTACAGTACCGTTTCCATTTAATTGAGCATGGGAAGGATTTATTTTGACTATCTCAAATTTGATGGTATTCAATTTGATGGTTTATTTATTTATTTATTGGATTTCTATGGATTCCTCTCTGAGGACTCATGGCGGCTCACAACATATGAAACATATAAAATTCCAAGCTAGAATGCTGATAATTGGGAAAATATCTGGAAATTTTACATCTAGAAAGCATTACATTGGGAAAGAGCAAGCCATCAATCTGGAGATATGGTATATCTTAATATATAATAATAATGATGATGATGATGATGATGATGATGATGATGATGATGATGGGTATGCCTTGTCATGGTAGTGGGGCTTGTGTGCTTCAATGAAGCTGAGAGCTGTGCTGGTGGTAGTGTAAACTACTGGTAGGTCTAACCTTGCCGGAGTCGTCAAAGCAGAGGAGGCAGACTAAACGTACCTAACCCATTTAAACTAATGGAGAGACAAAACAAAAAGAAGTCCATACTGGCTCGGTCATCGCCCAGGATAAAAAGGACTGCGATGGCTGCTGTGGAACCTGGGCAGCCATCGACAAATGAGCTACAGGAACAAAACAAACAAAGCTTACAAATCAAAAAGTGGCAGAAATTCTCAATGTCAGAGAATCACACAATCATGAAGTGTTATTACAACTCGGAGCCTGAAAAATGTTGATATCAAAGACGGATGAACCTATTATGGAAACAAGAATATGCAGACTCAAAAATAACGGAACTTCGACTGGCCGATCAGCGACGACTCATAATCAGGAACCAAAAGTTCAGTGAAGTCGCATTAGAAGAAAGACAGAAAATCTTCAAAATAGAAATACCAAAATCTGATCTGGCACCAGTAGAAGCTCCAATAAGATCTGGAGTCACTGCACAACTGGAACCTGATGAAAACTTGGAAAGACAGCAAGAAGCTGTAGATGAGACACTTGACACTATGACTCAAAGGCAGCAAGACCCTAAGGACCAAATACTTGCTCATGCAGGGTCCAATGCAGAGCGAAAGAGACTGCCAGCCTTAAAAAACATAAGCAAGAAATGACTTGTCCCACTGATGGAAGATATTAACTCTGCACTTGCAACTGTCAATGTAACTTCAATTGAAGAATTGAAGCTTGCCTACAGTACAGCTGTGATAGTAACTGAAGAACTAGGGTTACTGCAACAGAAACCAATCGGAAAACCAATTGGAAAACCAAAATGGAAAATCCGACTAGAACTGAAAATCAAAAGCTTGAGATCAGATGCAAGTAACATTAAGGAGCAGAAATGAGAAATCAGAAGATCAAAGACTATTTGGCAAAAAAGTACTGGCTTAGTACAAGAAAGATCAAGGAAACTCTGGAAATTGTAAAGCAGCAGATAACAGCGACAGCCAGGAAAATTGAGCGATATGAAGTTAGGATCACCCAGTGCAGGCAGAATCAAACATTTCAATCCAACCAGAGGCAGGTGTACCAGAACCTGCATCAGCAAACAGATAAGAAAATTGAAAAGCCAGAGGTGAAAATAACAACAAAGTTCTGGAAAGATCTCTGAGAGGTTGAAAAGGACTATAAGAGGACTGCTGGGTGGATAAAGGAGTTTGAGAAGGAATTCTCAGGGAGCAATATGAAGCAGCTGGAGATAACACCTGAAATGATTGCAGAAAGAGTGAAGAGGGAAAAGAACTGGACATCCTCTGGCGCTGATCAGGTGCATGGTTTTTGGCTGAAATACCTGACCAGCCTGCATGCAAAAATGGCCGAATTGTTCAACAAAATGCTGCAGACAGGAAATATTAGTGAATGGTTTACAACTGGCAGAACATATTTAATACAGAAAGACACAGCGAAAGGAGCCATACCAGGAAACTACAGGCCAATAACATGTTTCCCAACCATGCTCAAACTGCTAACAGGTATCATAGCTGACAGAATTCAGGACTACCTAGAAGAAAATGACATCATGCCAGTGGAGCAAAAGGGCAATAAAAGACCAATAGAGGTACAAAAGACCAGCTCCTAATTGATAAAATGATTTCGGAGAACTGTAAGAACAGGAAAACAAACCTATACATGACCTGGATTGACTACAAGAAAACCTTTGACTCATTGCCACACAGCTGGATCATAAAATGCCTGGAAGTCATTGGAGTCAAGGAAAACATCAGGAAATTCATAGAAAAGGCAATGAAATATTGGAAGACTGAGCTTTTCGTTGGGAATGAAAGCTATGGACTGATCAACATCAGAAGGGGCATCTTCCAGGGGGACTCTTTGTCCCCATTGCTATTCATCATCACTATAATCCCGCTGTCACTCATCCTACAGAAAACAAACCTAGGCTACCAAACTGCTAGGAATTCACCAAACATTTCACACCTACTGTATATGGATTACCTGAAGTTGTACGGAAAATCAGAAACTGAGATACAGTCACTAACCAACACTGTGCGAATCTTCAGCAATGTCATCAGCATGGAGTTTGGCCTGGATAAATGTGCCACAGTGGCACTGAAAAAGGGGAAAATCACTGAAAGTGAGGGCATTGAAATGCCAAATGGTCAAACCATCAAGTGCCACCAGCCAGAAGCCTACAGATACTTGGGCATCTTGAAACATATCAAGCATGGCCATGTGAAAACTGTGATCAGCAAAGAGTACATCCAGAGGACCAGAAAATTTTTGAAGAGCAAACTGAATGGGCCATACCTATAATTAGATACACATCTGGCATAGTGAACTGGACTCAAGCAGAGCTGGACAACCTGGACAGGAAAACCAGAAAATTAATGACGATCCACCATGCACTACATCCCCGCAGTGACGTTGACAGGCTGTATTTACCAAGGAAAATAAGCAGCAGAGGACTTTTGCAAATGAAGCAGAGACGCATGCATAAGCTGACTATGTGAAGGAGAGCAAACAGTCAACGTTGATGGAGGTCAACAATAGGAAGCTTCTCAAGGTGAAGCAAACTAAGGACCAGTACAGAAAAACTATAACTCAATGTCGTATGGACAGTTGGTGGAACAAAGCATTGCATGGCCAGTTCTTGGAGAAGATCGAAGGCAAAGTGGATAAAGAAAAGACCTGGTCATGGCTTACAAGTGGAACACTCAGAAAGGAGACAGAAGCACTAATACTGGCGGCACAAGAACAGGCCATTAGAACAAATGCTGTCATAGAAACATAGAAGTCTGACGGCAGAAAAAGACCTCATGGTCCATCTAGTCTGCCCTTATACTATTTTCTGTATTTTATCTTAGGATGGATATATGTTTATCCCAGGCATGTTTAAATTCAGTTACTGTGGATTTATCTACCATGTCTGCTGGAAGTTTGTTCCAAGGATCTACTACTCTTTCAGTAAAATAATATTTTCTCATGTTGCTTTTGATCTTTCCCCCAACTAACTTCAGATTGTGTCCCCTTGTTCTTGTGTTCACTTTCCTATTAAAAACACTTCCCTCCTGAACCTTATTTAACCCTTTAATATATTTAAATGTTTCGATCATGTCCCCCCTTTTCCTTCTGTCCTCCAGACTATACAGATTGAGTTCATTAAGTCTTTCCTGATACGTTTTATGCTTAAGACCTTCCACCATTCTTGTAGCCCGTCTTTGGACCCGTTCAATTTTGTCAATATCTTTTTGTAGGTGAGGTCTCCAGAACTGAACACAGTATTCCAAATGGGGTCTCACCAGTGCTCTATAAAGCGGGATCACAATCTCCCTCTTCCTGCTTGTTATACCTCTAGCTATGCAGCCAAGCATCCTACTTGCTTTCCCTACCGCCTGACTGCACTGCTCACCCATTTTGAGACTGTCAGAAATCACTACCACTAAATCCTTTTCTTCTGAAGTATTTGCTAACACAGAACTGCCAATACAATACTCAGATCGAGGATTCCTTTTCCCCAAGTGCATTTGGAAACATTAAACTGCAGTTTCCATTGCTTTGACCATTTATCTAGTAAAGCTAAATCATTTACCATATTACAGACGCCTCCAGGAATATCAACCCTATTGCACACTTTAGAGTCATCGGCAAATAGGCAAACCTTCCCTACCAAACCTTCCCCTATGTCACTCACAAACATATTAAAAAGAATAGGACCCAGAACAGACCCTTGTGGCACACCGCTTGTAACCTGACCCTGCTCAGAATACTCGCCGTTAACAATAACTCTCTGATGTCAAAGCCAGAATTGAAAAATCAACAGACGATCCAATGTGCAGACTCTGTAAAGAAACAGATGAAACAATCGATCACATAGTCAGCTGCTGCAAAAAGATCGCACAGACTGCCTACAAGCATAGACATGATGATGTGGCACAGGACTTCCGACTTCCAATTTCAGACTGATCGAATTCTGAAACATAACACGCCAGACATCCTGATTGTGGAGAAAAAGAAAGTATGGATCATTGACATCGCAATCCCAGGAGACAGCAGAATTGAGGAGAAGCAGCTAGAGAAATTAGTGAAATACGAAGATCTAAAAATCGAGCTGCAACAACTCTGGCATAAGCCAGTGAAAGTGGTCCCAGTGGTACTTGGCACGCTGGGCACAGTGCCAAAGGATCTCAGCGGACATTTGAAAACCATCGGAATTGACAAAATCTCCAACTGTCAATTGCAAAAGGCCGCTTTACTGGGATTGGCAAACATAATTTGCTGCAACATCACGCAGTCCTAGGTGCTTGGGAAGTGCCCGACTGGTGATGAAATACGAAATCCAGCATAGTGATCTCGTTTGCTGTATTGTATAGTATAATAATAATAATAATAATAATAATAATAATAATAATAATAATAAAATAATAATAATAATAATAATAATAATAAAAATAATAAAAATAATAATAATAATAATAATAATAATATAGTTTATTATTATTATTATATAATAGTTGTTTATTATTATTATTATTATTATTATTATTATTATTATTATTATTATTTAGATTTGTATGCCGCCCCTCTCTGAAGACTCGGAGCAGCTCACAACATCAATACAAAATACAAATCCAATGATTAAAAAGCAAAACAGTTAAAAACCCTTGATTTAAAAACAATCATACAACCCAAACAAACCATACATAAAATCTTTAATTGATCATCTGTATAGGCCTAAGATTCTTAGCATATAATCCAGATCTGATCTGTAGCAAGTTCAGTGGAGACAAAGGAGAATACTTCTTCAGAAAATGTCTAATTAACTCATGGAATTAATTGCCATAAGAGGTAACAATGGCCAAGGGCATACATTTAGAGATGCTTCTAATCTAAGATGGAAATTCTTCACTCCCTTATTATCCTCAGCTTTATATTTTGGATGCTGCTCAGTGCATCTTTTCTTTCTTTTGGTTGAGCTGAGTAATTGACTGAAAATGAATGAGCTCCGCCAAAAGCTGATTGCCTGAGTAAGAATGCAATGAAATTCCAAGCAGGAAACCTGTACTGCACACATGGGAGTCCAAAGAAAGCACAGATGTAAAGCTTCCTACTGTTTGTTATTCTTTAATTTATTTTTCTGTATTCTTTTGCTACACAACAGCACTATCCATGAGTGCTGCTTGGTAGGAAACGAAAACACTTTAACATTTTGGAACCTTTGTGTCAAATCCATAGCAGCTTTTAGGTAAAAGGCCTGCAGATTGTTGGATCAGTCTGCAGGCCATTGAGTGGCAATAGTGGTCAGACAGATGCATTTGGTAATCCTACAAATAAAACAACTGCTTTCTCCCTCTCCTGTCCTCCCCAGTAATGCTCTTGAAAAGCTTACAGTTTTTAATACCAAAGATAATCCATAGTCTGCATGGTTAGTGCTATTGAATGTTTAATCCTTCAGCAAAGTTTTTAAATTCCTCACTCCCACCTTCCTGGTTAATGTTTAAATTGTTAGTTATCCCTTCTAAATGCAATGGCTTATCCTGATTATCGTTTCTGATGGAAGCAAATTTCACAATTTGATTCTGTGTTACTTTTGTCTTGAATTATTGGAATTTATTGGAGAAAAATTTCCATCTAGTCGTTTTATTATTTGTTTGTTTATGCACTTTTCACATTCTCCCTTAAAGAAGGATTCATCCAAAACAGGGGTAGGCAAATTTGGCTCTTCTGTGACTTGTGGACTTCAACTCCCAGAATTCCTGAGTCAATCATGCTAGTTCAGGAATTCTGGGAGTTGAAGTCCCCATGTCATAGAAGAACCAACTTTGTCTACCCCTATCTAACCCAAGGGAACTTGACTTCAATAGTTTCCTTTTGAATTTTGTCAATTCCTAAGGTGGTGCAAAAGAGGTGTATTGATAGTAGCCACCATGTTGTCCATGCTAATATTAAGGCTTAGAGATATTACAGTAGAACCCCGACTTACGAGACTAATTGGTTCCGGAAGGAGGCTCGTAAGTCGGAACGCTCGTATGACGAAACATTGTTTCCCATAGGAAACAATGTAAAGTCAATTAATCCGTGCAACAACAAAAAAAACCGCTGCCGCCGAACGCGGAAGTTAGCGTTCAGAGACAGCTGCGAAGCGGCGCACGTGTTTTAAAACGTGGCAGCCGGCCTGGGGGGCTCAGGGGGAAGCCCCCAAGCCCCCCAGGCTGGCTGCCACGTTTTAAAACACCCGCGCCGCTTCGCAGCTCTCTGCTGAATCCGGAACGCTAACTTCCATGTTCGGATTCAGCAGAGAGCTGCGAAGCAGTGCGCGTGTTTTAAAACGTCACAGCCAGCCTGGGGGGCTCGGGGGGAAGCTCCCGAGCCCCCCAGGCCGGCTGCCACGTTTTAAAACACCCGCGCCGCTTCGCAGCTCTCTGCTGAATCCGAACGCGGAAGTTAGCGTTCCGGATTCAGCAGAGAGCTGTGAAGCGGCGCGGGTGTTTTAAAACGTGGCAGCCCCCCAGGCCGGCTGTGACATTTTAAAACACGCGCGCTGCTTCGCAGCGCTCTGCTGAATCCGAACGCGGAAGTTAGCGTTCCGGCTTCAGGAGACAGCTGCGAAGCGGCGCGCATGTTTTAAAAGGTTGCAGCTGGCCTGGGGGGCTTGCCAGCACCCCCCCGAGCCCCCCAGGCCGGCTGCAACCTTTTAAAACACGCGGGATACGAGCGCCAAGGAGCTGTCTCCTGAAGCCGAAAGCGGAAGTTAGTGTTCGGCTTCAGGAGACAGCTCCTTGGCGCTCGTATCCCGAATGTGAGCTCGGGAGGCGAACAAAAATGTTGCTCCCCTCCCAGCTCTTATCTCGAGTAGCTCGTAAGTAGAGCTGCTCGTATGTCGAGGTTCCACTGTATTATGTTCCATTAATGTAGAATTTTATTTGTGAATGTCCCTCACAAATAAGTAGAGATTTGTATAAAACATTTCCCAATATATATTATATATACAGTAATACCTCATGATACGAACTTAATTGGTGCAAGGAGGAGGTTCGTAAGACGAAAGGTTCATAAGACGAAACATTGTTTCCCATAGGAAACAATGTAAAGTCAATTAATCCGTGCAACCAAAAAACCCCCCGCAAAAAAACGGCTTTCGGCGACTGCTGGGAAGCCGCGCGGCTGTTTTAAAAGGTGACAGCCGGCCTGGGGGGCTTCCCAGCACCCCCCGAACCCGGGTTCGGGGTTCAGGGGGGTGTTGGCAAGCCCCCCAGGCCGGCTGCGACTTTTTAAAACAGCCGAGCCGCTTCCCAGCTGGCTCCTGAAGCCGAACGCGGAAGTTCGGCTTTAGCGTTCAGCTTCGGGAGACAGCTGGGAAGCAGCCGGCCTGGGGGGCTTCCCAGCAACCTCCCGAACTGAACCCGGGGTTCAGCAAAATTTTGCCTCTTCTTACGAACTTTGTTCGAGTTACGAACCGGCGTTCGGGAGGCTTCTGGGAAGCCCCGCCGCCCGGCTGTCACCTTTTAAAACAGCCGCGCGGCTTCCCAGCAGTCTCTGAACGCCGGTTCGTAACTCGAAAAAAGTTCGTAAGAAGAGGCAAAATTTTTCTGAACCCCGGGTTCGTATCACGAGTTGTTCGTAAGATGAGGGGTTCGTATGTTGAGGTACCACTGTATATTAATACTCAAACATACATGCTTCTAAAATCCTACATTTTCCTAATTAATGTGCCTTTAAATTTAGATGAAAATTTTTAAAATAAGATACATTTCCTTTTTTGATAACTTTTTAAGGTATAAATTTTCCTTTAAATGCAAAACCTCTAAATGTAGAATCTTTTTCAGATTTTTCATAAATGTTATAAATGATTCCTGTTGGCACAAATCCATTTCACTTCTGTTACCCTTTTTCAATGTTGAGGATTTGATTACTACATGGATATTTTACTTATTTTTCTGGGAACTCAAGTCAAGATATAGCTTTGTCTCATTTTATCTTGACCATGGGGTACATTAGGTGGCGTGGTAGCAACAGGCCTGAAGTTATCTAGTAAATTTGATGGTTGGGTCAAGTACTACACCACTATTACCTGCAAATCCTGGGCAATCGCCAAGAAGGCTTTAAGAGTTGTTAATCTAATCCTACGTAGCTTCCGCTCTGGCAATCTCACACTATTTACCAGAGTTTATAAAACTTTCGCCAGACCCATCCTAGAATATAGCTCATCTGTTTGGAACCCATACCACATTTCTGACATTAATACTCTCGAAAATGTCCAGAGATACTTCACCAGAAGAGCTCTTCACTCCTCTACCCGTAACACCCTACGAAACTAGACTTACAATCCTGGGTCAAGAAAGCTTAGAACTAAGACGCCTCAAACATAATCTAAGTATTGCCTACAAGATCATATGCTGCAATGTCCTGCCTGTCAAAGACTACTTCAGCTTCAACCACAACACAAGAGCCCACAACAGATACAAGCTTAATATTAACTGCTCCAAACTTGACTGTAAAAAATACAACTTTAGTAATCGAATTGTGGAAGGGTGGAATTCACTACCAGACTCTGTAGTATCATCCCCTAACCCCCAACACTTTACTCTTAGACTATCCACGGTTGACCTCACCAAGTTCCTAAGAGGTCAGTAAGGGGTGTACATAAGTGCATCAGAGTGCCTACCGTCCCCTGTCCTATTGTCTCTCCTATATCTCATATATCTTGTCTTCTATACCTATATATTTTTCTGCTATTCTCTCCTAGTTATATTTCACTCCTTTATTTTCTCCTCTATTCCCCCTTTAATACATTACTAATACTAATTATATCCTCTATAACCCTCATTTTTGTATTGGACAAAACAAACAAATAAACAAATAAATAAAAACAATAGATGTACATGAGAAATGGGCCAGCTATATCTGTTTACTTTTAGAGACAGCCTTTTCTCTGCTAATATTTACTGGTTAAGCTCAGAAGGCAAAAAGAAGTTGTTTGACAGCTGAAAAGTTTTGTTAATAAAATAAGCAGCTAAGCAGATCTGTGGTTAAGGAGATGAAGAGAAACTGCTCTTCTCAGCTGCTTGGTGACTGTTTCTGTCTTTCCCATTTAGTACCTCCTTAGGGACACCAGCCATTAACACTCCCAGCTGCAGTATAATTGCCCTCCCAAAGCAGGCAGCAGAGGGAGGAACAAGTCACTGCTTCAATGGTTTTTTAATAACTGCTTTGAGTCCATTTCTATTTCGACTTTTAATTAAAATCGCATTTTTCCTAACAACATAATTTTTGGGTGTAGGGGGGCAAAATCTCCCCCATCCTCAAACATGGGAAAGCAAATTTGTACACCCAACTTTCTCTTGATGCAAATAAGCCCCCCAAGGACTATGTGTCTTTGGCCCCATGATAACAAACAATGGAATCCTTTTATGACATCAGTTAATTTGCACTTAGAACTAGCCATGCCAGAAATTTATTTTATTTATTTTATTTGTCATACAAATATAGTATTGTATTGCAGTATGTTTAACATAATATAAGTATAAAGTAGAGATAGAAAAAGGTAAAAAGACATTAGGACAGGAACGGTAGGCACAAAGGTGCACTTATGCACGCCCCTTGCAGACCTCTTAAAAAGGGGGAGAGGTCTATTGTAGATTATGTAAGGTTGAAAATTTTGGGATTGGGGGAAGAAACAACAGAGACCGGTAGTGAATTCCAGGCGTTGACCACTCTTTTGCTGAAATCGTATTTTCTGCAGTCTAGTTTGGAGCGATTCACATTTAGATTGTATCTATTGCGTGCTCTTGGGTTGTTGTTGTTAAAGGTGAATTAGTCGCTAACAGGGAATACATTGTGATGTATGATTTTATGAACAAGAGTTAAATCAGCTCGGAGGCGGTGTAGCTGTAAATTTTCTAAACATAGTGATTGAAGTCTGGAGGAGTAAGGTAATTTGTTTTGTGAGGAGGAGTGGAGGACTCTTCTTGTGAAGTATTTCTGGACTCCTTCAATTGTATTAATGTCTGTTATGCAGTTAGGATTCCATACAGGTGAGCTGTATTCAAGAATTGATCTGACAAATTTTTTGAATGCTCTGGTTAGTAGATCAGTGTTTCTAGAGAAGTAGCTGCGTAGAATTACATTTGTGACTCTTAGTGCTTTTTTGGCAACGCTGTTGCAGTGGGCTCTGGCACTTAGGTAATTGGAAATGAGTACTCCAAGGTCTTTGACTGAGTGAGGGTCTTTTGCGAGTTCAGTTTGTCCACGAGTGTATTTAGTATTTGGATTATTTTTACCAATGTGTAGGACAGAGCATTTATTGGATGAGATTTGAAGTTGCCAGTTGTTAGACCATTCAGCTACATGGTCAAGGTCCTTTTGAAGAGTAGACGTATTGTCAGTGGTATTAAATAGTTTAACATCATCAGCAAAGAGAACACACTTGCTTTTAATATTGTCACAGAGATCATTTATGTAGAGTATAAAGAGAGTAGGTCCTAGGACACTGCCTTGAGAAATGCCACTGTTAACCAGAGCAGGATACACCGTGGATCTGTTTTCCTTTTCTCTCCATACAAATCTAAGGTGTTCAACTCATAATTTAGTAAAAAATCAACTTAGGTTATTTGCTTCACTTATTTAATGGCATCCTAAGATAGACAGATGGCTATAATAACCAAAACACAGACTATGAATGTAATCAGACTCTTACTCAGAAGAATTCCTGGAAACAACTTTGAAAGCTCTCCAGAGTATATCTTCTAGTTTCAATAATAAATACTTTTTCAGATTACAGTAATACCCCGGTTATTGCGTCCCCGACCATTGCGAACAGGGTAACTTGTGATTTTTCAACCCGGAAGTCAAAACACCATCTGCGCATGTGTGCCCTTTTTTTCTATGGGCACGCATGCGTAGATGGCGCCCGGCAGATCAGCTGCTGGGCGGCTTCCCTGGGTCTTCCCCCTCTTGCTGGCGGGAGGGCGAGCAGCGGGCATCAGCAAGGAGTTTCCCCACCGCCCACGCAAACTCCTCGCTGCCGCCCGCCCTTCGCCCGCCCACGCCGTTCATTCTCGCCGCTTTCGAGCTGAGTCCTGAAGCGAATTCGCTCCAGGACTCAGCTCGAAAGCGGCGACAGCCAGCGCGGAGAAGCCGTTCGCTGGCGCTGGCTGTCGGCGCTTTTGAGCTGAGTCCCGGAGCGAATTCGCTCCGGGACTCAGCTCGAAAGCGGCGACAGCCAGCGCGGAGAAGCCGTTCGCTGGCGCTGGCTGTCGGCGCTTTTGAGCTGAGTCCTGGAGCGAATTCGCTCCGGGACTCAGCTCGAAAGCGGCGACAGCCAGCGCGGAGAAGCCGTTCGCTGTCGCTGGCTGTCGCAGTGAACGGCTTGTCCGCCGCCTGCCTGCTCGCTAGCGAGGAGCCGAAGATTGGGGGCGGCGCGACTGTTTTAAAATGTCGCCGCCGGCATGGGGGGCTTGCCAGCACCCCCCGGACCCCCAACCCGGGTTTGGGGGGCTGCTAGGAAGCCCCCCATGCCGGCGGCGACATTTTAAAACAGCCGCGCCGCCCCCAATCTTCGGCTCCTCGCTAGCGCTGCGGGAGTAAAAACACCATCTGCACATGCGCAGATGGTGTTTTTACTTCCGCAGCGCTACTTCGCGAAAACCCGCTCGTTGCGGGGGGTCCTGGAACGGAACTCTCGCAACGAGCGGGGGATCACTGTATTACCTTCTGCTTTATAACTGTATGACTGTAACTTTGTTGCTTGTATTCTTACAATTTGTATTGACTGGTTTCTAATATGATTTGCTTGCTTATTTGTACCCAGACTATCATTAAGTGTTGTACCTTATGATTCCTGACAAAGTTTTATTTTGTGTACACTGGGAGCATATGCACCAAGACAAATTCCTTGTGTATCCAATCGCATTTGGCCAATAAAATTCTATTATATTCTTTATAGTTTAAGTTTAAAACTTCCAAATTTTGAACTTTGAATTTTAAACAGTCCAGGCATTATAATATTTTATAATTAGGTTATTCTAGCCATTTTAAGATTTTCTTTTCTAATTTAGCAATATTTATTTTGCAATACATTGATCAGATCAATATTCAAGTGTGGTCACAGCATAAAATTGAATTGTGCATTGTGCTAATAGAAGTTTTATTTTCAGTTCCTTTAATATTGATTGCCAAGATGGGATTTGTCTTTATATAATAGACACATGTTGAATAATATTTTCATTGTTTTCACCATCTCCGAGTATTTCTTCTAGTCAATTGCTATTAACTTAGATCAGCGTTTCCCAACCGGTGTGCCGTGGCACACTAGTGTGCCGCGAGACACAGCCAGGTGTGCCGCGGAGCTCCTAGGGAAGCTCCAGCTGGGCGGGGCGCTGCGGATGCCGGGGCAGGCTTTCCCGAAACGGACGGAGAATGCCCTCTCTCGCAGCCCCCTGGCTGGGAGCGCTTTCGCTGCGAGAGAGGGCTTTCTCCGTCCGTTTCGGGAATGCCCGCCCCCCCCTCTCGCGCGCGTCGCTCCCCTTTTCTCTCAGCCCTCCCTGGCTTCGCTTCTCGATCCCTCCCTCCTTCCGTCTTTCCTTCTCCTCAGCCATTCTGTCTGGGGGGTCTCCCGCTCTTCCCTTCCCCACCTCCCAGGCTTTGCCTTTACCACCCCCACCCCCTTTTTGGTTGGCAAGGAGTCCTTTGCCGCATCCTGCAGTTCGCACTCGGCTCGAGGCTGCTTTCCCTGGCTGCGCTCTTTCTTTCTCTCTCTCTCTCTCTCCCGTGAGCCGGGGGAAGGGAAAAAAACAAACAAAAACTTCTTGCAACGGGCCCGCGCGCGCGCTCGTGCCCGCGCTCGTCCCTTCAGCAGTGAGGGAGGGAAGTCAGAGGGCGAGGGAGCGAGGGAGCGCTCTTGTCCTCGGTGCCCTCTGCAGCCTGCCTTCCTTCTTCTTTGCCGCCGCTGAGGGATGGAGAGAAGGATAGAAAGGAAAAAGGGAGGGAGAGATAGAAAGGAAAGAGGGAGGGAGGAAAGAGGGAGGGAGAGATAGAAAGAAAATAGAAAGGAAAGAGGGAGAGAGAGATAGAAAGGAAAGAGGGAGGGAGAGATAGAAAGGAAAGAGGGAGGGAGGAAAGAGGGAGGGAGAGATACAATGGAAAGAGGGAGGGATAGAAAGAAAATAGATAGAAAGGAAAGAGGGAGGGAGGAAAGAGGGAGGGAGAGATACAATGGAAAGAGGAAGGGAGAGATAGAAAGAAAATAGATAGAAAGTAAAGAGGGAGGGAGGAAAGAGGGAGGGAGATATACAATGGAAAGAGGGAGGGAGAGATAGAAAGGAAAGAGGGAGGGAGAGATAGAAAGAAAAGAGATAGAAAGGAAAGAGGGAGGGAGGAAAGAGGGAGGGAGAGATAGAAAGGAAAGAGGGAGGGAGGAAAGAGGGAGGGAGAGATACAATGGAAAGAGGGACGGAGAGATAGAAAGAAAATAGATAGAAAGGAAAGAGGGAAGGAGGAAAGAGGGAAGGAGGAAAGAGGGAGGGAGAGATAGAAAGGAAAGAGGGAGGGAGAGATAGAAAGGAAAGAGGGAGGGAGGAAAGAGGGAGGGAGATATACAATGGAAAGAGGGAGGGAGAGATAGAAAGGAAAGAGGGAGGGAGAGATAGAAAGAAAAGAGATAGAAAGGAAAGAGGGAGGGAGGAAAGAGGGAGGGAGAGATAGAAAGGAAAGAGGGAGGGAGAGATAGAAAGAAAATAGATAGAAAGGAAAGAGGGAGGGAGGAAAGAGGGAGGGAGAGATAGAAAGGAAAGAGGGAGGGAGAGATAGAAAGGAAAGAGGGAGGGAGGAAAGAGGGAGGGAGAAATAGAGTGAAATGGAGGAAGAGATATTTTTTTGTCCAAACTTTTCTTTAGCCCCCACCTCCCGCCCGAGAGAGAGAGAGAAAGAGAGACATAGCAAGAGAGAGAGAGAAAAAGAAAGAAAGAGATAGCAAGAGAGAGAGAGAGAAAGAGATAGAAAGAGAGAGAGAGAGAGAAATAGATAGCAAGAGAGAGAGAGAGAAAGAGATAGAAAGAGAGAGAGAGAGAGAAATAGATAGCAAGAGAGACAGAGAGAGAGACAGAGAAAGATAGAAAGATAGAGAGCGAGAAAGAAAGAGAGATAGCAAGAGACACAGAAAGAGAGAGAAAGAGAGAGAAAGAGAAAGAGAGAGAGAGAGAGAGAGAGAAAGAAAGAGATAGCAAGAGAGACAGAGAAAGAGAGAGAAAGAGATAGCAAGAGAGACAGAGAGAGAGACAGAGAAAGAGAGAGAGACAAAGAGATAGAGAGAGAAAGAAAGAGACATAGCAAGAGAGACAGAGAAAGAGAGAGAAAGAGAGAGAATGAAAGAGAGATAGGAAGAGAGGCAGAGAGAGAGCAAGGGAGAGAGAAAGACATAGAGGGAGGGAAGGAGGGAGAGAGAAAGAGAGCAAAAAAGAGAGGAAGAAAGAAAGAGGGATGGAGAGAGAGAAAGAAGGGAAGGAAGGAAGAGAGAGAAAGAGGGAGGGAGAAATAGAGTGAAATGGAGGAAGAGATATTTTTTTTGTCCAAACTTTTCTTTAGCCCCCCCGCGCCTCCCCTGTCCCCCTGTTCAGTGTTCCCCAGGATTTTGAAAATATGAATAATGTGCCGCGGCTCAAAAAAGGTTGGGAAACACTGACTTAGATTCCATGGATCTAAAGTTGTGGGCGGGGGGAGTTCTGCCCCAATATATAACTTTTACATTTGATTCAACTATGCTCTGATACCTATTTGCCCAATCTACATAAATGCTCATGAAACTCTTTTTGATTACTCTAAATAATATTCATTGTCCATAAACTCAGCCATCTCAAAACTCATTCAAATTTTTCATTATTTTCAAGTATAGAGAAACTATTTGAGCTGCATTTTTAAAATTTGTTTGCTGCGTGTTGAGTGGATTCTGGCTATGTTTTGTTCCCCAGAAATCCATTCTGATGAAAGGAACATTAGAGTCCAATATTACATTTGTTAACAACATTCTTTAGACCACCAGCATTTTCTTCTGAGAGACTGAAATATTGGAACAATTTGTTCAACCCTTAAAAAATATTATTTTTTTATAAATATTTGTTATCAGTAAATCAAATTGATGCAGAAGGCAGATATTAGCAAATGAAAGGAATACTAAATTAATAGTTCTTATATTATTAGGACTATTGGAGTGTCTTAACTTCTATAACAAGAATGCCAATGGATCTCAAATTATGACTTCTGAGCAAAACTTAATAGATCTTCTTGTGTTTTCCCGAAAATAAGACACTGTCTTATATTAATTTTTGCTCCAAAAGTTGTGCTACGTCTTATTTTCGGGGGGTGCCTTATATTTCTCAAATAAGACAAATTCACAGGCAGAAAAGCTGACATCCCCAAAGAAAGTGTACCATACGGTACACTGATTACGGTACGGTACCTGTCAGTATGGAACCCACCCACACAAACGACGGCACTTATATTGTACAACAGTATACTCCCGCTATTGCAGCTTCTGGCCACCAGAGGAACTACAGTCTACGCACTGTAATGGAGACTGTAATGGCGGTGAGACAGCAGCAGACTGTGTCTGCTGTACTGGATGGTACAAAGAGATGGAAGGGGCCAGCAGGGGACGCCACATTATTACGGTACTGCTATAAACAGCTTTGAATGGTACTGTATGTTTTTCCACTTTACCGTATGTAAACTTGACTACGCCTTATTTTCAGGGGGTGCCTTATATTAGCAAATTCTGCAAAGCCTCTGACATGCCTTACTTTCGGGGTATGTCTTATTTTCTGGGAAACAGGGTATTTCCATTACATTTGTATAGAAAAGGTCAGTCAAGAACAGTATTTGTTGAAGATGAAACAAGGACACGTCTTTAAAACATATTTCCACAATGTCTTATATTTACCCAAATGTGGGGAGAAAGTAGTGAATTATACAGATATGACTGTGCAACCAAAACTAAAATTTTCAGAGGATAATATTATTTTAAATATATATATACCAGGTGCTGTGAGTGGTCCACTTTCAGCTCAGCTGGTCACGGATTTCAAGGACCAGAAAGCGAATGAGTATTGGCATCGCAGGCCAGTGTTCTTGCCATCAGAGCATGACAGTGAGAGTGAAGGGGAATTGGAGACTGAGGAACCACCAGAGGCTGTAGCACCCCCAGTGATGGGACATAGTGAATCAGAGGATGATGGGGAATTAGAGGAAGAGCACCCTCTGTTAGATGCAAGAGTCAGAAGAATGTGTCTAGACAAGAATATCTGAAAAGAAGGGGTTCTTGGCATTAATAGATCTATGGGACACTTGGCCATGCCTTGCCAGTATATAAGCGACCTTCTAAGGGGAAATGGGCATGATGAACAACATTCCAAATCATGGATGCCGGAGAATCAAAGCTGAGAGGACTTTCTGAGTTCAGATCCTTTTCCTTCGTACCTGTGATACACTTTGCACAGTTTTACTGAACTGTGAGTTTTGTTCAAGCTGCCAGGACTAAGATTTATAGCCTTCTGGCTCGCATTAGAGAGAAACATGGCCAGCATGAAATTCCTTAGAATTAACCAGTAAATTGCATGATTCGTTTTACCAATAGATTTTGCCTGTGAGCAGCTTTTGACCAGCGTCTGTAGTTCTTTATTTCTGATTGTTGCCCTACCCAGACAGAACACTTAGGTTTGGCATTTGACAGCCAGATAACAGAAATTGATTCTTCATGCCTTTACTATGGCTAAAGGAGTAATGATGTGCCATTGTAAAGATAAAAGTATGCTTCAATTTATTCAGTTTATTTATACAATCAAATATTTGACTGGCTGATATAGGATACAATAGGTTAAAAATGATAGTCATATTATTTATTTATTTGTGATTATTTATAATATTAGTATTAGAAAATTTGAATAACATTTGCCTTAAATAAATATATTAAACTGTAATTGTTTACTCTTATAAAGACATATCATACTACTTCTATTCCCTTTGTTGCATTTTTTTCACTTTTGTTAAAAATAATTGTAATGTGTTCTTTTCTGTTGGATGATGCATGTATCTCCAAAATCTTTGTTTTGTTATTTTTCTTTCAATAAACAAAAGGTTAACAATGAAAAACAATGTTAATGTGTTCTTTATCAAGTGGTTGTTTCCTAGCCTGTACCACTAAATGTAATCGGGGGAAAAGTGAATAATCAAAGTAAAGCAGTCTTTATTACCAAATGTCAGATAGGGTTCAGAAACATCCAGTGTAGTTTAAGGCCAAAAACTAAACATGATGATGAGAATTTTCCTCATTGTATTTTCAGAATTGCAATAGCAATAGGTTTTCCTAAAACCTCTTTTGGCCCCGCTTGTATTCAGTTCCCTAATTAAGATAATCCATATATCGTCCCTGCTGATTTTACTCTACTTAAGGATTCCATCAGCTCATTTTATATTAGATTGATATTTTTGTTTATTTATTAGATTTAGTTCTAAGCATTTCCTCCATTGCCACAAGGAATAATATTAGTCCACTCACAAATTTTCCTCATAACAATTCTATATGATACATTGGGATAAGGCAGTGAGTTCTTGGCTGTCTCAAAATCATCCTGATGGTAGATTTGAAGCTGTGTCTGCACAATCCTGTGCGCTGAAATTTTATGAAAAAGTTCACACGAGACGTTTGGACAAAGAGAACAGAAATGTTTATTCTCTCTGGGTATACCAAAAACAGTTTGCAAAGCGGGTACTCTTCATAAGGGAAGAGACACTTGTACAGAAACTAAAGAGCAGATTATATAGGTTTTACAAATCACAAAGGTACATAGAATTCCTCAACTTATCATAGTGATACACAGAATTCCTTGCCTAAATATGGTCTGCATCCTGTTTCTTTCTCCTGGAGATGAATAGTACCTTATATGGTTTATTGGGTAAACAGCAAACATTTATCTTGTTAAACAGCAAACATTTATCTTGTTAAACAGGAAATCCTTATCTTGTTAAAGACAGAAACTACAGATAGCAAATACTGATATTCTTAAAATAAAACTTAAATTATTTTATACACAATGGATTTTTCCTTCAATCCCAATCCCAATCCTAATCCCTAGCTATCTTGGTTTAAAGAAGAGAGCTGAAATCAAAGGCCTGTCTAGACTTGCATTCTGGTCCCACGTTGGCCAATCTGATGCCATTAAGGAGCCATAATTAGAATTTATATTAATCAATAAAAGGAAGAGTACTCTCTTCAACTTGTGATCCTTTCAATTTCTATTTAGATGTGTACAGATAGTCCTCAGTGGCCAAAATTGGGATCATTTCCATTGCTAAGCAAAGTGGCTTTTAAGTGATTTGCACTCAATTTTTATGAACTTTTTTCTCCATGCTTCTTAAGCAAATCGCCACAATTAAATGAATCATACAGTTATTCATTGAATCTCCTTCCCCTATTGTCTTTGTTAATCAGAAGGCAGGTAGGAAGGTTGAAGAAGAGATAACATGACACGAGGGGGGGGGGGGGGGAGAACGGACACGGCAACCATTCTAAATTGATGTTGCTTGCCAAGCCTCTGAATTTTGGTCATGTTACCATCGGGATGCTGCAATGATTCTAAGTGCAAGGACCAATTGTAAGTCACATTTTTCAATAACTCTGACTGGTTGCTAAATGAACGTTTATAAGTGGAGCACTATCTGTATTTCCTTAGAAGACAATGCAGAGACATCATGATTAATAGTGCTTCATCCAGAATTTTTCAGAGTTTTAAAGTCAATTCTTAACAATTGTTTCTCAAAATCTTTGATGCTGAGAGGCCTTTCCCCATCATCCATGGAAAAAGTTGGCAATATAAATTCTCTCCCGCATAACCAACTCTTTTGATTTTAGTTGTACAACTTCATTTATTTCAAATGGGATAAGCTAGTTCTATAGCATTTGTAGGCTATTCTGCTCCTTTGACTGAGTGAGGCCTTAAATTTTGTCTCAAAGTTCTGCCTTGATGGTACCATTGATTATTTGTAGCGGAAAATGTTCAAAATGTTCTCTGTTGACAATTACACACCCTTTCCAATACGAAAGGCATTTATTGCAGTCATAAATTGTTAGCTGTAGTAACAGAAATATGTTGCAAACTGAAAACTTTGTGACTGCAATAAAAGATTGATTGCAAGCTTTCAGCTCAGAAAACAAGCATCCAATAACTTTCAGATAGCCAAAACATTCAAGATGCCAGTTCAAGAATGTTCTGAGAGTAGTCAATTTTTAATCCAAACTTTAACCAGGTAATCCAAGGCAGCGGGCACTAGATAGGGTTTCAGGCTGGTAACAGGGAGAATGTTGTCCCCACCCCACTGCTAGACTAATTCCCTGAATCATCTATCATCTATCTATCTATCTATCTATCTATCTATCTATCTATCTATCTATCTATCTATCTATCTATCTATCTATCATCTATCTATCATCTATCTATCTATCTATCTATCTATCTATCTATCATCTGTCTGTCTATCTATCTATCTATCTATCTATCTATCTATCTACCTACCTACCTACCTATTTATGTATCTATCTATCATCTATCTATCATCTATCTATCTATTGACGGTAGGCACGATGGTGCTTATGCACACCCTTACAAATCTCTTAGAAAAGAGGAGAGGTCAACTGTAGACAATCTGAGATTAAAGATTTTGGGGTTTGGGGAAGAAACCACAAAGTCAGGTAATGTGTTCCTGGCGTTGATCACTCTATTGCTGAAGTCGTATTTTCTGCAATCTAGTTTGGAGTGGACATTACATTTGAATCTATTACATGCTTGTGTGTTCTTGCGGTTGAAGGTGAAGTAGTCACTAACAGGAAGTTTCTTTTCCTCTTCTTGAATTCTTTTGCTCTTCTTAATTTGTGATACGTTGCCAGACTGCAGGCTTTTGCTAGCTCATACCCCAGATAAACTAACTCAGTCTGCATTTGTGCCTTCTCATGTACAGTTTTTCCATCTAATGACCTGTGGGTGAGAATAACATTCTTCAGTTTCTAAATGTGAAGATTCAGACTAATCTCCAGCACCAGCCTAAGGTTGAGATTTCTAGATACAAAATACTGCTATCAGAACTATGAAAAGATTGCAACTGATAATCCAATTTTTTTTTTACTTTGAGAGAAGCTGACCAAATCAGAGGAGAAATGAGGAGATTTGGGACTTTCCCGTCAGTCTGGTTTAACCAAATCCCAGTAACTGTATTATTTTCTGCCATGTTCTCATGACATTCCCTTTATCACATCCCATAGCTGAAACAACTTAAAGTAATTATGAACTGCTCAGTTTCTCTTTACATAATTTATGCCACAGATACAATCTGTCATGCTTCACCAATGATGCAACCACTTTAGACTGCTGACCCCTCCTCTCTGATTTTTGGGAACTATCTTCATTTTGCTTAGACTGTAGAAGGAATGGTCATGTCTCTATTTTCCATAGTACTTCAATAGAATTTGGCAAGTCTTACATAGGCTTCTTATTAACAAGGATTCAGCACCCTATTGAGCTTTTGAATGAGCTATAGTTCGGAGACAGTGGTATATTGGTATCATACGTTTTATGAGGACTCAGACATGAACACCAGAATTAATATCCTAATTGATCAATACTCTGGCATCAGTATCATGCTATTGCGGTCCCATGGTTGGTTGTGTAAGATAATGTGGTTACTTGCATTGGCCTTCGTGGGGTAGATGGCACCATTTTGCTGCTCTAATTTGGGTAGCACTAAATGTACTTGGTGATGATTGCTGTGATTATCTATAGGCTAATAGCAATAGCACTTAGATTTATATACAGCTTCAGAATGCTTTACAGCCCTCCCTAAGTGTTTTCCAGAGTCAGCATATTGCCCCCAACAATCTGGGTCCTCATTTTACTGATCTTGGATGGATGGAAGATCACTGCTCCTGGTGTGAACAGTGAGTTACTCTGCAATACTGCATTGTAGCAGCATCACCATGGCTCTTCAATCACAATTGCATGGTCTCCATGACTGTTCACTGATTACTTCTGGATTCAGAACTGGACTCTTTGTTGTCCAATCGGACATTTCCCTTGCAGAAGTGGTCAAGGATGGAGCAGCTAAATTCTAATAACTACCCTGCCTTCCAATTCACTCTGTAATTCTTTTCCATGCCATTTACCTATGACCAAGTTGTCTTTGAACATGGAATTAGCACTCTTTCCAAAATATATAATATATCTATTTAGAAATTTTAAATCATGAGACGTCGCCACTTTTAAATCGTGAGAGAACACACAGTGGTCTGGCTAGATTCGTTTATTAGGAATCTGCAGCTTGGAACAAAGTAAAAATTTTGTTGTAACATGTAACAAAGATGCGGTTCAGGTTTCCCTGTTTTAAAGGGTTCGGGTCTGGGAGGCGCGGCTTTGACAGCCATTTGTACTTTCCCGTGTGCGGCTTAACCAATCACTTTAAACTATATACAATAGGTAATTTGAATAATGATTGATACAACCATATCCATGGATACAGAACAAGAAATATTTAGCATGACACATATGTAGAGGAGTTATGAAAAGAATTAAGTGAACTGTCCTGCTTCCCCCTTTCCATTAGCATCAAACCCCCCCCCCCAAAAGACTATGAATGTTACAAAGAAAGTGAAAAGGAAATGCTATTTGAGGCTCTAAAGATATTCATATGAGTTCTGCCATGGCAGGATGATCAGGATGTTTCACTGTTATGTTTCTGACAACTAAGTATTAGTTTGGTTTTTTGTTTCCTGGGTTTCCCCCCCTTCCAAATTAGAAACTGTAGATAATTCTGTGGGGGTTGGTTTATAAAAATAGGAGATTCAAAGCCACTGTTGACCTTAAAAGTTATTCTATACTTTTCTGCAGGCTGACATATCAATTTTATGTCACACTGGCTCAGTTACTGCCTGTTTTCTTGTTAGTTATAATGTGGTCCATTCTTCCTGATTTTTATCATTTTTAAAATCAATTCTAACATTTCAAATGGTAAAAACTTTCAGACTTTATATATGCTTTCTTTTGTGAAGATTTCCAGTATTTTTATGAAATGTATTATGTACAGGCATATATTGCAAATCATCAATTATTTGATGATTTGATAGATTTGATTTGATACATTCTCCAATGGACAGTGCTAATCTTTAATGGAACATAATGTTTTATAAATGTCAATGGTAGATTTCTGGTTTTTTTCCTGGGCCTCTTTTTTTCTTTTGTAAAATTTCATATAATCTTTTCATACATTGCCTATATTATTACATTTTATATTTGAGCAAGTATGGTAAGTGGTGTGGGTAATAGCAGCCACTAGATATCAAAAACTTTATACATGTTCATTTAAGAATGTATCTTATTCCTTTCAATATTCCTTAATGATATATATTTTTTAACTTACTGAATTGTAGGAAAGCCTAGAGAATTGCCATTGTGCTTTGTATGCCTGATAGTTTTTCTCCTCAAAATTCAGGATTTGTAGTTTTAAAAAATGATATATTAAGCAGTTCAGTTCATGCTTATTGATCTCAGATATCCTTCCTCTAGTAATGGTATAAAAGATAATATTCCCACAATTTTAGTATAAAAAATAAAAAAGGCAAAAGGGGCTAAACATAAAATAAATATGTAACCTTTCCCCCCTATAGAACTGAGATGTATAACTAAATGAATGGATCTTTTTCCCTCACCTATTCCTGAAAGACATGGTCTAATCTTACAAGAGGGAAATAATAATAATAATAATAATAATAATAATAATAATAATAATAATAATAATAATTTATTGGATTTGTATGCCGCCCCTCTCCGCAGACTCGGGGCGGCTAACAACAATAATAAACACAACATGTACAATCCAATGATAAAAAACAACTAAAAACCCCTATTATAAAACCAAACATACACACAGACTTTGGGGCAAAAATTTATTTCAAATTGTTTCTAGCTAGCAAAAAAGAGGGAATTAGGATTCTGTCCATCCATCCAACCAACCAACCAACCAACCAACCAACCAACCAACCAACCAACCATCTACCATCTATCCATCTCATCCCAAGCCTGAAGATATATTAAAACCTAGATCTAAGTTTTAATTTGCCAGTGAATTTGTAGTGGAGGCTTGCTGGCCTTTCACACCTAATACAGGATCTTAATTACTCTTCTCAATGGATTACATCGAATGGCTATGTTAGGCTTTATGGAAGAGGATAGTGATTAAACAGACCGAAATGCGAGGTATGAGTTGTAGCATGAACAGTGCAGGGTGGGTGAGAAAACTGTGCTTCTTCCTATACTTCTGCAATTTCAGAAAGTTTCAGATAAAATAAGCAGGCCAGATGCATCTGCCCAGAATAAAATGATGTGGGATAAGAAAACAAAGCAAGACATCCCTCATCTTTCCATTCATCTCCTGAAATGTCTCATTTTGAACACTGACAGGTGCAAGGATAATAAGCTTCCAATCTGTCAACACCATTGATATACCTATAATTACTGTCTGATGTGTTAGAATTAGAATGAGGGCAAAGTGACTGCTGCAGAGGCGGTTGTCCTTGGCTGGCTTGTAAAGGGTAATGAAGAGCGCTGGAGACTTGTATGGAAGTGAAGACCTCTATGGATTCCACATCTTTGACCTCCATTAAGAGAAAGGGCGGAATTAATCTCTCAACACTTAGCCAAGTGGGCTGTCATCCTGCCTCTGGAGGTGACAGGCACATTTTGAAGGTTATCTTGATGTACCAGCTTGTTGGAACATTGTGGGTATTTGTCCAATGCCTGAAACATGACCAAGCTTGACCTCTTAAAAGAAGCTCAGAAATAATAATAATAATACCCTACTAAAAAAAGATGCAGATAAAATACCATGGAAACCTTTTCATCATGCAAAAGTTAAATAGATGACATTTAAACAAAATGTTGATTATATTAGGTTTCTACTTGAATAATTCTAGGCGCCATTTGAAAATATGAAACTGGCTAAAGTTTATTTATCATAGTGCAAAAAAGAGAGAAATGCATCAACTGTAATATTAACTCACTGTTTTCCGGTAAACTAATTGGAAGGATATTTAGGGCAAACTAGAAGCATATGAAACTTTTTGCTCCAAAAATGGGAAGAAGGCTATAAGCTTGGATAGTTTTAGAGGAGATAAGACAACATAAGAGAAATTTATTAGTGGTGGCTAGTTATGGTAAACTATATGCTACCAGAGATTTTAAAAGCTGTGTTTTGCTGAATATCAAGCTGTTTGGACTAACAGTGAGAGGGAGCTGTTGCCTTATTTTCTGTTGCTTCTGAACTTTCCTAGGATATCTGACTGACACGTGTGATGAAAGATGGGCCTTTGTTTGATTAAGGATAAATATTCCAGCAAGCAAGTGAATTATACCTGGGAATTTTGCTCTTCTTACATTTTTTTGGAGGGGGGAATGTTTTCTGTGCTATATAGATGTTTAGCTGCTTTTTGGAGCTACTGTAATATAGCAAATACTCAGACCTTATCTAGCTATATTTAGGCTGAAATGCTTCTACAACCTGAAGATATTAAGTCATTGTTATTTTAACTTCTGTAGATTTGTAAAATATTAATTCTCCTGCCTACCTGCAGGAGTTTTTTGGAGGAAAAAAATAGACCAAAATGTAATAATACATACAGAAGTTTGAGACTGGCTAGTTTGTTGAAAACTGTCTTTTCTCTTTATTTCATTTGAGAGGAGCTGCTTTTTATTGGGTTATTTTTATTTATTTGACAAGCTTAATACTGTTCTGTCTGGGTGCCCCCAGACTTCAACACCAACTGGAAAAAGCAGCCAGACACGCTGGTAAAAGCAAAAGCACTTTATAGTTTGAAAAATAAACACAGAGAAAAACCTGTTCTTCCCAACAGGCAGGCTATGAGACTTCACAGCAGAGTCCTGATGGCCAGACAATACAGCAGACTTCTTGCTGGCACACCCACCACTGTAGAGAATAAGACCCACACCTTTCCCCCCCAAGGTTTCAGTATTCAAAGTCACAAACCAGAATTCCAAGACGCCAAAGATCACAGTCAGGTCCCAGGACTCCCAAAGATAATACTCCACAAGCCAGGAAGGGTGGGTCTGCCTTTTCAGCCTTTCCGGAGAGCACCACACCCAAACCCAGCTGTTGCCTCTTTAGTGCTGAAAGTACCTGGCTAATTGTCCCCTTCGTTGTGTTGCTCTTCTCTGCCGGAGATCGAATCACAACAAATACATGGGTATTTTATTTATTTGTTTGTTTGTTTGTTTCATCAAGCATGCATTAGATAACAGATATAAATATAAACATAGCTATCACTACATGAAATAGATGCAAATAAAAGGGAACATTAGGACAGGGATGGTAAGCACTCTGGTGCATTTATGAATGACCTTAAAGACCTCTTAGTAATGGGGTGAGGTTGACAGTAGACAGTCTAAGAATAAAGTTTTGAGGGTTTGGGGAAGAAACCACAGAGTCTAAGTTGTAAGCAATAATAGTTTGCCCGTCCCACTGCACATGCTGTTGAAATATAAAACGCCGGGCGACCCTTGAAGGAGCGGGGGCATAGTGTGCCTTCAGCTTAGACATAAGTTCAGCTCATGGAACTTCATATACAATTTGAGGCACCACAAGCACATGTGGTAAACATTGCTGAGCCAAAAGCATTTAAAAAACACGCAGAGCGCCGAGCCTCCAATAGTTCATGCAGTTCATTAGCTTGCAAATAAACTTTAAAATGCTGAAGGAAGGCTTCCCAGGTCTCTGTTGCCTGGTTAAACAGCTCAAAATCCGAAGGGCTGGAATGAGAACAAGCCATAACTAAAATACAGGGGGTGGACAAAAAATTGGAAACACTTGCCTTTTTGGCATCATAATGTTTGAACATATCAATCAAAACTTGACATATTTTAATGTGTTTTTTTTAAAATCTGTTATTTGATATGTTTTTTAAAACTACCCCTTTTTTACAGAAATTGAAGGATATTGGTTATAACCTTCTAGAAATGGCAGACCTCTCAGACTTTCAAAGAGGCCAAATGGTTGGTGCTCGAATGGCAGGCGCTAATGTAACAGAAAGTGCCCGAATGTTTGGCATTTCAAGAGGTAATGTTTCAAAAGTAATGATTGCTTGTGAAAGAGATGGGAAAATGTCCTCAGCCAAGCACAGGTCTGGTCGAAAGTCGAAATTGTCTGAGAGAGACCCTCAGACTCTAAAGCGAATTGTGAGAGCGGATCACAAGACCACAGCTCCTAAAATCACTGCAGAGCTCAATAGACACATACAGAACCCAGTTTCCACAAAAACTGTTCGAAGGAGCTTCACAAATCTGGATTCCATGGAAGAGCTGCAAGATTTTTCAGGGTGTTTCCATTGTTTTGTCCACCCCTATACATGCAGAATGCAGAACAGCCAGAAATACAGCAACAGCTACTAGGTGTGGGCCGTCCTCTTCCTCATCACCAATGTTAAATAGGCTCAGATTATAAAACAAACTTGGTTTATTAACGTCTAGTAAAAGCAATACACAAATGACAAGCAAGTAAAACCATGTACAAGGAATGCCCAGCTAGCTCAAAACCACTCCTTTTATATACATTTTCAACAGCCCCAACCAATCAGGTTGTAGTAAATCTCCCCGCCTCCTAGAGTAACCAATCCTGGCGCTTTGGCTGTTACTGAGGATGTAACAAGTATAACAGCAAATCTAATTAAATTTAAAATTACAATCTAAAAATCCAATATTTAAAAACAATCATACCAGTTCAATCATACAACATATGTATATCTCATTTCGTTGTCCAGGGGGCTGAGACCTAATTGCCCCAAGCCTGGCAACATAGCTGAGCCTTAAGACTCTTACGTAAGGCAAGGAGGGTGGGGGCAATGCGAATCTCCAGGGGGTGTTGATTCCAGAGGGCTGCCCCCCCCCAGAGAAGGCTCTTTCCCTAGGCCCCACCAAGCGACATTGTCTGGCTGACGGGACTTGGAGAAGGCCAACTCTGTGGGACATAATCAGTTTCTGGAACTCTTATGGCAGAAGGCGGTCTCACAAGTAATCTGGCCCGATGCCATGTAGGGCTTTATTATCAACACTTTGAATTGTGTCCGGAAACCAATCGGCAACAAATGCAGTCCACAGAGTGGAGAAATATGGGCATGCCTAGGGAGACCCATGACCGTTCTCGTGGCTGTATTTTGTCTGTTATGTGGTGCGGGTTCCAGACAGATGAGCTGTATTTGAGAATTATTATAGCCAATGTTTTGTATGCTAGCAGTACAATATTACCAGAGAAAAAGCTATGCAAGATTAGGTTAACAACTCTTAATGCCTTTTTGGCAGCGTTGTTACAGGTGGCTATGGCACTTAGATCTTTAGAGATGAGTACTCCAAGGTCTTTGACAGAGTAAGTTCATCTACTATATCTACTAACTATAGTCTTTGCTGTTTTACCTGCTGAGTCACTAGAGAGAGGGGAGAGTAATTCTATTTAATATAACAGTGTATAATTAAACTGACCTATACTTTTTATTTGAAATTGAACAGTTTAATAACAGCAACAGAATGAGCAATTTTCCCAAAGCCATGCAGTCTGGATGAAGTTTATATTCTTTCTGGTCAGAGGAATTGTATCAATGTGTTTCTAGAATGGATGTTTGGCATTTCAATTCCATTCAATGTTAGGGTAGGGAAGATGATATGGTGAGTTTTATTGTTTTTCTCTTCATATTGTCATATTTTAACCCTTTCCAGTTGCCCCTTGGTATGTGAGCTGCCATGTATTAAAAAAATGTAATGAAACTTTTTAAGTTACAAGAAAATAAATTCCACTAATATATAATAATATAATATAATATTCCACTAATAATATAATATTTCTTTCTCTATTCCACATTTGTATTTTTAAGTCTATTGTTTTACATTTAGACATTTTTATATACATCTGTTCATTATACATTGTTTTATAACCAATTAGATTCTAAAATTACACTGATCATATTTTAGTACTTCTTTTTATACCAATTTATATATTAATTTAACTTTTCTATTTGAACCAATCATACCATCTGTCCATATTTTGTAATATATTGCTTCCCCTCTCTCAATTCCATTGCTAGTTTATTCATCTCTGCACATTCTAGACCTTTATTATGATCATTGTATTTGAGGGTTTTTTCATTCTTGCTGCTGTTATTATGTGTCGTGTAATGTAATAAAATGCTTTTCTAATATATTTTATCATTCCCAATAGAAACAGTTCTGGCCTCATCTCAATTTTTTGATCGGTTACTTGCTCAACCTAATTTTTAATTTTCCTCCAATATTTCTTTGTGCTGGGACATGTCCACCATATGTGGTAGAATGTCCCTTGTACATAGTTGCATTTCAAACAGTTTGGTGGTATAGTTGAATACATTTTGTCCAATCTTGTTAGTTGTCAATGCCATCTATAGAACATTTTAAATATATTTTCCTTGTACAGGGACGACATTGTCATTTTATAATTTCTCCCCCAAATTTGTTTCCTCTAATATTATACTCAATTCTTTTTGCTCTAAATCCTTTTTTATATTTTGTTTGGATCTGTACTTAGGGCCACCAGTCTATTTTAATACCTTGTGTTTGTAACTCTTGATTTGATTTTAACTTCCCTTGTTTATGGTAGTTTATAAAATATAGCTATTCTATCTAAGTCTATGACATTGTATAGATCAATGCTTCCATAGTTGAGATCCATAATAATAATAATAATAATAATAATAATAATAATAATAATAATAATAATTATTATTATTATTATTATTATTATTATTTATTAGATTTGTATGCCACCCCTCTCCAGAGACTCAGGGCGGCACACAACAATAATAATAACAATATGCCAATGTAACAAATCTAATATTTTTTTTAAAAAGCATCTAAAAACCCATCATGTAAAAACGATACAACACAAGCATACCATACATAAAACTATATAAGCCTGGGGGAGATGTCGCAATTCCTCCATGCCTGGTGATACAGGTGGGTCTTAAGCAATTTGCGAAAGAAGGGAGGGTGGGGGCAATTCTGATCTCTGGGGGGAGTTGATTCCAGAGGGCCGGGGCTGCCACAGAGAAGGCTCTTCCCCTGGGGCCTGCCAGATGACATTGTTTAGTTAGTGGGACCCAGAGAAGGCCAACTCTGTGGGACCTTATTGGCCGCTGGGATTTGTGCGGCAGAAGATGGTTCCTGAGGTATTCTGGTCCGATGCCATGTAGGTCATAGGTTATAGGTCATTACCAACACTTTAATTGTGACCGGAAACTGATCGGCAGCCAATGCAAGCCACGGAGTGTTGGAGAGACGTGAGCGAATCTAGGTAACCTCACAATACCTCTGGCGGCCTCATTGATTTCTTTGACAATGTCACAAAAGTGTTGGATTAAGGTGGTGCTGTGGATATTGCCTATCTGGACTTCAGCAAAGCCTTTGATATGGTTCCACATAAAGAGCTGATAGATAAATTAGTGAAGATTGAACTTAATCCCTGGATAGTTCAATGGATTAGCAGCTGGCTGAAGCGTAGACATCAGAGAGTTATTGTTAATGGCGAGTATTCTGAGCAGAGACAAGTTACAAGCGGTGTGCCAAAAGGGTCTGTTCTGGATCCTATTCTTTTTAATATGTTTGTGAGTGACATAGGGGAAGATTTGGTAGGGAAGGTTTGCCTATTTACCAATGACTCTAAAGTGTGTAATGGGGTTGACATTCCTGGAGGCATCTGTAATATGGTAAATGATTTAGCTTTACTAGATAAATGGTCAAAGCAATGGAAACTGCAGTTTAATATTTCCAAATGTAAAATAATTCACTTGGGGAAAGGGAATCCTCAATCTGAGTATTGTATTGGCAGTTCTGTGTTAGCAAAAACTTCAGAAGAGAAGGATTTAGGGGTAGTTATTTCTGACAGTCTCAAAATGGGTGAAGAGTGCAGTCAGGTGGTAGGGAAAGAAAGTAGAATGCTTGGCTGCATAGCTAGAGGTATAACAAGCAGGAAGTGGGAGATTGTGATCCCGCTGTATAGAGTGCTGGTGAGACCACATTTGGAATACTGTGTTCAGTTCTGGAAATCTCACCTACAAAAAGATATTGACAAAATTGAACAGGTCCAAAGATGGGCTACAAGAATGGTGGAAGGTCTTAAGCATAAAACATATCAGGAAAAACTTAATGAACTCAATCTGTGTAGTCTGGAGGACAGAAGGAAAAGGGGGGACATGATCGAAACATTTAAATGTGTTAAATAAGGTTCAGGAAGGAAGTGTTTTTAATAGGAAAGTGAACACAAGAACAAGGGGACACAATCTGAAGTTAGTTGAGGGAAAGATCAAAAGCAACATGAGAAAATATTATTTTACTGAAAGAGTAGTAGATCCTTGGAACAAACTTCCAGCAGACATGGTTGGTAAATCCACAGTAACTGAATTTAAACATGCTTGGGATAAACATATATCCATTCTAAGATAAAATACAGGAAATAGTATAAGGGCAGACTAGATGGACCATGAGGTCTTTTTCTGCCATCAGTCTTCTATGTTTCTATGTTTCTATTCTGCATGATCTGAAGTTTCCGAACACTTTTCAAAGGTAGCCCCATGTAGAGAGCGTTGCAGTAGTCGAACCTTGAGGTGATGAGGGCATGAGCGACTGTGTAATTCATGCAATTTTTATATACATTTTTCCTTAATTTTCCTCCAAAACTACACTAATGCATCTCTTATTTGATGTCTTTGGAAATAATTGCGTACATTATTGTTTCCCTCCCATAAGAATGAGAGGGAAACATGATCTTGGTGTAGATCATGTCCTTTGATCGCTAGTGTTCTTTTGTTTTTTAAGATTATCCCTTCTCTGATCCATGTTCCAAGACCACCTGATAATACAGTAGGCTGCCCTATAAATAAATAAAATTTAAGTCTGAGCTAATCAAAGGAAAGAAATTGTGAATAACTTTGCATTTATCTTCTGTTAATATGTTCACTCTAATTATTCTTGGTCCCTTTCCATTCCCACATCTTTCAAATTTGAAATAGATGATATTCATAACAATTTCCTGGACTCATTCCCTGGATATAAGTTTGTTATTTTGCATTCCAATTGCCACTAAATATTTTTAAGACTTGAGGAGATAGCAAATGCGAATTTGTGCCTTCTCCAAGTTTGTGCAAACTATTTACCAAAAACTGCATTCTAAGATAGTACTTTTAAAATAATAACATTTAGTTATAAAAATAACATGTGTGCTGTGCTGGCATTAGTTGATGGCACTGGTCCCCACAATATGTCTTGGCTCTGAAAGTCAGTTGGTGAAGTAAGAAAAGTGGGCAAGTGAAGGCTTTTTTTGTTCCATAATGCAATTGAGTATAAGATAGAACAAGCAATAGAACATAAAAGCAAGATTAAAAGTTGTTCCTTAGAATTCTGATGCCTGAAATTTGGCAGTGAAATTTCTCATACAGCAACAGAAATAATAAATCATTCATTTAACCATAATCAAATAAATCAATTTTGTATTTTTTCTTCTTTCTGCCAACAATCTTTAAATCCCGCCAATAATTTGGTTTCTCACATTCTCTCAGAATTCTTGTATCTTTATCATAGTCTTTTTATAGTTTCAGTGAAGTAGTTCCACTAAATTTTTAAAGTTATACAATTCAAACAAAGGTGGTTTCCTCCCAGTTTGGACTGGTTCTTTGAGTTCTCACAGAGGGGCAGCATATAAATCCAATAAGCAAACAAACAAACAAATAAATAAAACCAGTAGTAACTTGGCAGCCTGGGTCCCTAGAACCAGCAGTGACCCAGGCCAGCCAAACCCCTGAGCTGGTTTTCCCAGCAGTGCCATAAGCATTGCCATCTTGGTTTTAGCTTCTGCGCATGAGCAGAAACGTTTTTAAAGTACTGCGCATGCACACACGTGTGCAAACAGTATGCACCCTTGCGGCACATTCCTGAATGAACTGGCAGCAAAGAAAAGTGGAACCCACCCTGAATTCCAATTATAAATCCAATTTTTTCATCCCATTAAAAAAGATTTAGTTTTTAAATGCACCTTGAAAGTGCATTTTGGTTTCATTATAGATCTAAATATCTCAAGAATTACTTGGACCCAAAGCATCAAGCAATTCCTTTAAAGTAGCCAACTAGTGCCCTCTAGTATCCAAACTTCAAGGTCTTATCAGTTCATAATGTCAGCAAAGAAATTCTTCCCACAAGAGAGGATCCTTTTAATTAACTTCAAAGTCTTTCTTTAATTTAAATTCATCTAAACCCTTAATCCATTAAAAAAAAAAAACCTTTCTAAAATCAACACTGTAATTACCCTTTTGCTATATATTGCAACAAAGAAAACTCTTACAAAACGGTAGGCATATAAATATCTTTTTAAATACAGTGTTACCTCTACCAAGAATGCCTCTACTTAAGAACTTTTCTAAATAAGAACTGAGTGTTCAAGATTTTTTTGCCTCTTCTTAAGAACCATTTTCTACTTAAGAGCCCGAGTCCTGAAAAAATTCCCAGGAAATTTGAGAGTGGCACAAAGGCCCAGCCAGTTTCCTGCCATTCCTTCTGGCCATATCAGGCTTTTCTGGGCTGCCAGAGGAGCCTTTTGATGGAGCTTAAGGAGGCTTTGGCAATCCAGAGCAAATGAAGCATTTTCCTTTGGGCGCTTGGAGAGGGAATAAACCTCTGGGCAGCCCAAAGCGAACGGAGCATTTTCCTTTCTCTGGACACTGCCTCACAACCCCTTTTTTGGTTTTTTTTAAGCTTAAAGTTTTGGATTTTTTTGATTCCCCTCAACTCACCTTCTTCCTTCAGCAGCAACTGTCCTCCTCCTCTTCTTCCTCCGCCTCCCACCCAAATTCCGAACTTTTCTTTCTTTCTTAATGGGTTTGCACGCATTACTTGCTTTTACATTGATTCTTATGGGAAAAATTGCTTCTACTTACAAACTTTTCTACTTAAGAACCTGGTCATGGAACGAAGTAAGTCCTTAAGTAGAGGTACCACTGTATATTGGAGAGAAACTCAGAGCCAACAGCCAAACATATGATTCTGAAACTTTTCAATCTTAATAAATATTTAAAATAAAAAATAAATTCCAAAGTGACTAGAAAGTTAGTATTTATTCATTTAAAACAATAATTTATTTATTTAATATATTTAGATAGTTCATTTTATACCAATCTGTGAAAAGAAATATGAGATTTGGCTGAGCTTTTCTCAGAAAAGGATATATTAATAGTTCAGGGCATGCTGGAATCTCAGCTAATTGCAAATGAATACAACAACATCTATTTAGATGGTGCAGTGAGAACAGCATTGGTTGGAGAAGGAGGAGAATGAAGAAGTAATGGTAAGAGTGCTTAGCTAAGAGAGTTTAGATATAAAACATAAATAAATCAGGACATGCTTTATAAATCAGTGTGCGAGGAAGAGACTTCAAGTAATGTGAGAGAAGTAGTCAGCAGAAGGCTTAGGTTTTGTTCTTAGTCATATTGCAGTAACATCTTTTTATTTGCTATGGTACACAGGAATTATTATGTCAATACAACACAGCAAACGAGATCACTATGCTGGATTTTGTATTTCATCACCAGTCGGGCACTTCCCAAGCACCTAGGACTGCGTGATGTAGCGGCGAATTATGTTTGCCGATCCCAGTAAAGTGGCCTTTTGCAATTGACAGATGGAGATTTTGTCAATTCCAATGGTTTTCAAATGTCCACTGAGATCCTTTGGCACTGCGTCCAGCGTACCAAGTACCACTGGGATCACTTTCACTGGCTTATGTCTGAGTTGTTGCAGCTCGATTTTTAGATCTTCGTATTTCACTAATTTCTCTAGCTGCTTCTCCTCAATTCTGCTGTCCCCTGGGATTGCGATGTCAATGATCCATGCTTTCTTTTTCTCCATGATCACAATGTCTGGTGTGTTATGCTTCAGAATTCGGTCAGTCTGAAGTCGGAAGTCCCACAGTAGTTTTGTTTGCTCATTTTCGACCACTTTTTCGGGCTTATGCTCCCACCAGTTCTTTGCCACTGGTAAATGGTAGTTCCGGCACAAGTTCCCGTGGATCATCTGTGCCACAGCATCATGTCTATGCTTGTAGTCAGTCTGTGTGATCTTTTTGCAGCAGCTGAGTATGTGATCGATTGTTTCATCTGTTTCTTTACAGAGTCTGCACTTTGGATCATCTGTTGATTTTTCAATTCTGGCTTTGACAGCATTTGTTCTAATGGCCTGTTCTTGTGCCGCCAGTATTAGTCCTCCTATCTCCTTTTTGAGTGTTCCACTTGTAAGCCATGACCAGGTCTTTTCTTTATCCACTTTGCCTTCAATCTTCTCCAAGAATTGGCCATGCAACGCTTTGTTCCGCCAACTGTCCATACGACATTGAGTTACAGTTTTTCTGTTCTGGTCCTTAGTTTGCTTCACCTTGAGAAGCTTCCTATTGTTGACCTCCATCAATGCTGACTCTTTGCTCCCCTTCACATAGTCAGCTAATGCATGCTTCTCTTCTTCCACTGTCTGCTTCACTTACAAAAGTCCTCTGCCGCCTATTTTCCTTGGTAGATACAGCCTGTCAACATCACTGCGGGGGTGTAGTGCATGATGGATTGTCATTAATTTTCTGGTTTTCCTGTCCAAGTTGTCCAGCTCTGCTTGACTCCAGTTCACTATGCCAGCTGTGTATCTAATGACAGGTTTGGCCCACGTATTTATAGCCTTGATAGTGTTGCCACCATTCAGTTTGCTCTTCAAAATTTTTCTGGTCCTCTGGATGTGCTCTTTGCTGATCACAGTTTTCACATGACCATGCTTGATATAATCCAGTTGCAAGATGCCCAAGTATTTGTAGGTTTCTGGCTAGTGGCACTTGATGGTTTGACCATTTGGCATTTCAATGCCCTCACTTTCAGTGATTTTCCCCTTTTTCAGTGCCACTGTGGCACATTTATCCAGGCCAAACTCCATGCTGATGTCATTGCTGAAGATTCGCAGTGTTTGGTTAGTGACCGTATCTCAGTTTCTGATTTTCCGTACAACTTCAGGTCATCCATATACAGCAGATGTGAAATTTTTGGTGAATTTCTAGCAGTTTGGTAGCCTAGGTTTGTTTTCTGTAGGATGAGTGACAGCGGGATTATAGCGATGATGAATAGCAATGGGGACAAAGAGTCCCCCTGGAAGATGCCCCTTCTGATGTTGATCAGTCCATAGCTTTCATTCCCAACAAAAAGCTCAGTCTTCCAATATTATTATTATTATTATTATTATTATTATTATTATTATTATTATTATTATTATTATTATTATTATTTGGTGTGAGCTATAATGCCTCAAACAGATGCAACCTTGCCATATAGCAGGACAAAGTGACTAGGCTAAGGTGACCTCTGATATGTTACAGACATGTTATCTTCAAATGATGGTTACACAAGATAGATTTCTGTGTTTGGATTTTACTTGAAGCACAAATTTGTTTCAGTCAGAGTCTGTGCAAATACTTGTATGGGAAGTGTTTCTCATAATCAAACCTGCAAGATTAAGCCTATTTTTGTGGAAATTCATTCTGCAAGCGCTCTGAGGACATTAGGCAGGGGTGTCAAACTCAAGGCCTGGAGGCTGAATCCAGCCTGCAGGATGCTTAGATATGACCCGCAGGGCTGAAACATTGAAGGACTGGCCTGCAGTGCCTCTGCCAGTAAAACCCTCACCCCAGCCTCCCAAGATCAAACACAGCCCTGATGTGGCCCTCAATGAAATTGAGTTTGACAGCCCTGATCTAAGGCAATGACCCCTTATAAAATAAATATGCTGAGTGCTTGGCTAATAAAGGAAATAAGGCCAAGGGGAAAAAAATCAAAACTTTTTAAAATGCAAGAACCCCTCCCCAGCAATTACATCATCATGGACAGCGAGAATACAGTAACTTTTCCTTGCAAAATATTCCTCCATATTGACTGATAGCAGAAATTCCAAGCCACCTTGGCAAAGGTAAGGTGAAGAGAACTGCTAGGATCATTTGTAGTCTAGTGTGTTTAAAGTTATTACACTGTATTAGGGATCAATTTTGGAAAACAAAAGAACGGGGTGTGAGCTGTCAGCATGAAAGATCAATACAACTCAGAAAGTACAGAATGAAGCAAGCACTTTACAGTCAAGTTGACATGGACAATATAAATTTTTGTGGAGGTAATAATCTGGTTCAAGTCTAATCATGTGGAAGCTATGCTACCTGACAGCTATGGTGTTGGTTGGATATTACTGATAAACACTGGAGAGCAGAGCAATTCTCTTCCTGGTTTAAGGTCCTATCAGATTTAAGATATCTTATCATCAGGAGCAGAAGAAAGCCGGTTATAATTGCAGCTGAAAAATCAAGACAACTTCTGGAGGGAATATCATTTATATATCATTTATAGCTTCATCACTGTGGTATTCTTTCCTTAAAATTGTATTTTTAAACAGTTCCCAACATTACCAGAATACTTCCAGAGATATTACTTTTGGAATGGGTTGTAAATATATCTATTGGTTATTCCAAATGGCATGTAAACTACTTTTGGGATAATAACATAATGATCTTGTCTGGTGTAAACTTTTGTTTCTTTTGTCCAATGGGCATCTTTTTTTAAAAGAAAATATTTGATTTTGGATAAAAGGGCTGGGGGTGATGATCAAACTACCAATCAGCAATTTCCTTTCCAGAATTTATTCTTTTTAGTATTTTTCATAATGGGCTATAAAGACCTTTTAGGGTTTGGGCTGGGGTAATTGGTGTGCTCTTTGATGAATATTAGAGGAATTTGTTGGAGTCTACTTAGATTTTCTTCCTTCCTTCCTTCCTTCCTTCCTCCCTCCCTCCCTCATTCATTCATTCATTCCTCCCTCCCTCCCTTCCTTCTTTCCTTCTGGTGCTGGTTGTTCCCTGTGGTTTCTACTATATTGTCTTTATACTGTCTGCTGTATTGTGAGCCAAGCAGAGCCATTTAGAGTCAGGCAACATCAAAATAAATAAATAAGTCTAAATTAAATAGAGATGTCTCTTCTAAATTTATTTCCAAATCAGATGTTGATTTATATACATAGTTTAATCATTTCCTTAGCAAATTAGTGCTAAAAATCCTGTGCAAATCCCAACATCTGCTTCCCATAATTAATCTTTTCTGTTATCATCAGGCATGGAGGTGCCAGTATAAGAGAAGGTATAGAATCTGTGTGGCCTATGCAAGGATAATTTGTAGCCCAGCTTACAATATTGACTGTATGTCTGCATGTAATGAGTGGTTGTGTTTAAGCTAAAGACAGAACTGTAACATGTTGTAATTTAATAGAAACTCAGAATACATTATTGGGTTTGAAATTAAGCTTCCTGAGGATGTCAGTGTTTGCATTTACATACCGTACTTAAAAATGCAGGTTTTCAAGCCTTATAATTGATAAAATATGGGGATGGTAGTAGAGGCTTATGAAATTTCAGGAATTGTTTTATTTTTAAAGCATCATCTTCAGTTTTACAGAATATAAAAGATAACTAGAAGCTAGCTCTTTTTGGAAAACTCAATGTTCAGTCAAGGAAACTGTGCCATCACTGATATCCTGGGTCCAGCCAGCTAAGGAGAATTTTTCTAGTGAATTTTTTTTTTCTAAATTTATTCTTCTGAAGCATCCTTGGTAGAAGAATAAAGGAATGGCTTGCTTTCATAGTTGTGCATTAAAAGAAATGGGATTATATGGGAGAGTCTTTGTAAAGAAACAAAAGTTGAATCTCATCTATTTAGACCTCTCCGCATGCAATCAATGTATTTTATGCTTCAAAAGCTACTGTTGTGCCATATAATAAACTATTGTTTTTTTATTATAGACTGGAAGAAATACTGGCAGTTGTGGTGGCCATTTTGAATTTGCCGGCCACCATTTTAGGCACTCCAAATATTTGGAGTGTTCCATTCTGTCCGAAAGGGGACTGCTAGTACTTTAAAATGAATTGCAGCAGCTGGGAGCAATTTCCTCCCTGTAAAAAATGCAAGAACTAGTGTGCTCAAATGAGTGATTGATTCCTGATGCCACACTCCAGTTGGTTTGCTTCATGGCCAGAGCTACGGGGGCATTTGTAGTGGCCAGGAGGATGCACTGGTTGCATAGCTGGTAATCAGACATACACAATAAGTGACACTTGGCATCTGTACCTTACAGGGCCCAGCTGCTATTTGGACCCCATCCTAATTGAATCCAGAGATAAAAGGAAGGTCCTCCCCTATTATTTCTATATGAGCTCTTCCCTCCCATTCCAACAGGCATCCCTTTTGGGACATGGCAGGTTTTAGGGTCAGTATGGCACCAAAACTGACAGGCTACCAAGGACAGGCAATTTCGAGGTGCAGGTTGTTTGCCCCTTCCATCGTGCTAAGTGAGTCCATGCTGGATCCTCTGTTTTGGGGTTGGCTGGCCCTCTTACTAACTGATAGGAAGAAGAAACACTTCTGATATGTGGCTTAGGGACACCGTGTCATCTGGGCTTTCCCTAGAATTCCTGTCCAACTCTCCGAGGTCTTCACTAGATCTCTATGTCTTTCAATCCAGATAAGTGAGTCCTCATGAATGCGGACAACAGCACCTGCTGGACACTCAAGCCATTCAGCAGGGGAAACCAGCAAGGCAGGGGTGTTATTCCATTTTGTTATGGTACCCAAATGCTCAAGTGAGTGGAGAGCCATTCTCAATTTAAAATGTTTAAATTGCTGTATCATTTGTAAGCAATTCACAATTCTCACACATTTCCTCAAAGACGGACTCTGATTAGTAGATGTCAAGGGCAATCTTTTACCTGAGTATTGTACAGTGAAAGTGCATATGTGTAATTCCCAAGGTCAAAACAAAGTAGAAAAAACAATTTGATGTCCCAAAGGCCAGACCAGGAGGCCATCCACCAAGAGAATCTGTTCAGCCACCTGAAAAAACTTTGGTTGCTGGTGCTCAAAGGAGGGATATTCTCCTGTTGATCTATTGCCCTGGTTCTTGAATTTTACAGCATAGGCTAAACAGGGCTTTTGCCCAACACTATTAGATGTCAAGTGGCAGCATTCTATTTGGGTTCTCTGGACCCTTTATCTCACCATTCCCTCTTGCACAGGTTTTTTTTTTTTAATATTTTTTTATTTTTACTTTTTTAATTTTTTTCAAAACAAGACAAAACATAAACGACAAACATACAACAAAAAGTAGGAGCAAATACCGCCAGAAGTCTCCAGAGAACAACCTTTGCAAATCAAGTCATACAGACAAAGGAAAAGAAAAAAAGGGGGGGCTGTAAATCTGTACCCACCAGTCATCCATCGGTACCCGACCTGGACCCTTTTGGAAATGGTCTTTTGGACTGCCATCTGGTTGGGGTGGTGTAGGGCTTCCTGCCTGAGCAGTGGGTTGGACTTGATGACATGCAAGGACCCCTTCAACTCTAATAATAAATAAATAAATAATCTTGCAGCCTTGTCTTTCAGAGAGGATCTCTGTATATTTCACTCTGCTTGATTACTCCTCCAGCTGGATCCTACGTTTGTGCCAAAAATAAACTCCTATTTTCACAAGATCCAAGAAATACTCCTTCCTAATTTAGGGTCCTCCAACACATGGTGCCACAGACTGGGGAAGCCTGCCAGACCTAGCCCTCACTGCATTGGCATGCCCCATTCTTGGAGGTTAGCTCCACCCACTATGGAGAAGGGGCACTGATCTTACCTGATCAACCTCTTCTCATAGGGTGGAGCTATCCTCCAATCCCATCCAAAGTTAGTCTGGTCTGATCTTTGAGACATCAAATTGTTATCTTCTACTTTGTTTTGACCTTGGGAACTACACGCTGAATTTGCTATCATTTTTCATCAAAGAGGGGGGGATTAAGAAGGAGGATGAAGATATACAATTTTGACAGACTCAGGTCTTATTGGCTGAAAGGATGGTATCATCCTGTTCTTGAAGGTTAGCTCCACCCTATGAGAAGAGGCGTATCAAGTAGGACCAATGCTCCATTTCTGCAATATAATTTTTGATATAATTATTATTTGAAATTAATAATATATTCATTACTCAGGTGTAATGAACACAAACACATACCAATGCAAAATATATGAGAGAAATAAGAAGAATTTGCTATATTTCCATGCGTCTGTCTTTCACACACACACACACACACACACCGTTTGATACCTGTAGACAAACTTGCAGAGGATTCACAATTAAGTGAATGCAAACCCTTTAGGTCTGCTTTGAAAAATAACCTTTGATCATTTTCCATGTAGACCACGGATAGGGTATACAGTACACGGAGATATTATATTGATTCCTTTTTCTAGATTTAAGTTAAGATTGGAAATTTTGTAAAACAGGACATATTGTTTTAAATTTGGCCCCATTAGTTAAAGGTATTACACTAGTTGACTGGAATATTAAAAACCAATGGTGCACAGAACCAAAATCACCCCAATTCTGTCAAGAAACATAATTAGGGGAAACCACAGATAATTGAGAGAGGAACCATGTGGAAAGAATGGCCTGGGGAGTTATGTTGTATTCTGCAAGAATGAATCAGACATTATAAAATGAAGATAAAATGCTATCAAAGATGGGTTCCTAATCTACCATTCCATTTACAGTTCTCATCTGGATTTCCACTTGGTCTTTAATTGCCAAACCATTTTTCTCTGTTCACAAGGTTCAGCCCTTTGCATTTTCCCTGTGAACCAAGAACTGCAAGCTGCTAATGTTGGTTGTATAAGTAGACCTTTGTACTGATCTGTCTTCTTATAGTTCCATTATTTATGAACTGACATGACTGCTTTATGGAAACAGCATAAAGTGGTACGTCTACTTACAAACTTAATTTGTTCCATGACTAGGTTCTTAAGTAGAAAAGTTTGTAAGAAGAAGCAATTTTTCCCATAGGAATCAATGTAAAAGCAAATAATGTGTGCGATTGGGGAAACCACAGGGAGGGTAGAGGCCCTGTTTCCTCCCAGGAGATTCCTAAAGAGGCTTCACGGAGGTTTCTCCCTGCCTTTTCTGGTTACAGTTTTGGAGGCTCAGGTTTGTAAGTGGAAAATGGTTCTTGAGAAGAGGCAAAAAAATCTTGAACACCCGGTTCTTATCTAGAAATGTTCATAAGTAGAGGGGTTTGTAGGTAGAGGTTCCACTGTATAGAATCCCTTTTCCATATTATTTCTATCAGAGGATGTCTTAGATAGCCACTGATTGCTATTAAGGATGGTAAAGCAAGAGGTTAGAGTGGGATGAAATGCATATACAGTGATACCTCATCTTATGAACTTAATTGGTTCCGGGAGGAGGTTCGTAAGGCAAAAAGTTCATAGGACAAAACAATGTTTCCCATAGGAAACAATGTAAAATCGATTAATGTGTGCAAGAAAAAAAAAACACACGCAAAAATGGCGCTCCCCTGGGCACCACTGCCCAGCTGTCACCTTTTGAAACAGCTGGGTACTTCTCGGCGTTCTCCCGAACGCCGAACCCGAAAAGTTCGGCAAAAATTTCGGTTCAGGTTTGGGAGGCCGCTGAGAAGCGCCACCGCCCAGCTGTCACCTTCCGAAACAGCCGGGGGGCTTCTCGGTGTTCTCCCGAATGCCGAACCCAGAAGTTCGGCATAAGTTCAGGTTTGGCCTTCGGGTTTGAGAGAACGCCGAGAAGCACCGCCGCCCGGCTGCCCCCTTGCCAGAAGAGCCGTGGAGCTGTTGGCCGGTGGGGAGGCTCAAGCGGAGGTGGGGAATCCCAATAGGGAATTCCAGGGGTGGAGCTTTGACATCACAGAGACATCCTTCCTGGAGTCCATGTTTCAGCCGGCCAGGAAGGACGTCTCCGTGATGTCAAAGCTCCGCCCCTGGAATTCCCTATTGGGATTCCCCACCTCCGTTTGAGCCTCCCGACCGGCCAACAGCTCTGCGGCTCTTCTGGCAAGGTGACAGCCTCCCAAACGCCAAACCCGAACTTTTGCCGAACTTCCGGGTTCGGCATTTGCAGCAGTGGGTTCGTAAGGTGAAAAAAGTTTGTAAGAAGAGGCAAAAAAATTCCGAATCCCGGGTTCGTATCTCAAAAAGTTCGAAAGACGAGGGGTTCGTATCACGAGGTACTACTGTACATACATACATATGCATAAAATCGTCTTGCTTTCCTCTCCTTAAAAGTGAAGATGTCCTTAGTCAACCCTTAAATGTAGTCTGTGAAATGAAATGAAAAAACTGAAATGGGGCAATGTTGCCTCTGTGACACTGAGTGTTTAATGTGGCTGAGAGTTTCTGCATGAGGAATCTTGCTTATCATTGCTCATTTAGAGAGAATAGCAGAATAATAGAATAACAGAGTTGGAAGAGATATTGGAAATCTTCTAATCCAACTATCTGCTCAGGCAGGAAACTATATCAGTGATGGCGAACTTGTGGCACGCAGAGCCATATCTGCTGGCACGCAAGCTGTTGCCTTAGCTCAGTTTCAACGTGCATGTGTGTGTGTCGGCCAGCTGACTTTTGGCTCGCACAGAGGCTCTTTTTTGCTTCCAGAGAACCTCTGGGGAGTGGGGGAGGGCATTTTTACGCTCCGGCGTCTTCAGGGAAACCTTTGGAACCTACTGGGCCCACCAGAAGTTGGGAAACAGGCCATTTCCGGCCTCCAGAAGGCCTCCAGGGGGCATGGGAAGCTGTTTTATTCCTCCCCAGGCATTGAATTATGGGTGTGGACATGCACACTCTTTTGGCACCCAAGGGGAAAAAAAGTTCACCATCACTGCTCTATACTATTTTAGACAAATGGTTGCCCAATCTCTTTGTAAAAATCTTTATTCTTGGAGCATCCACAACTTTTGGAGGCAAATCATTTCATCGATCAATTGTTCTAATGATCATAACAATTAGAATGAGAGATCATTCTCCCCCCCACCTCCAAAGAGACACATAAATGTCCTGACTCTAATAGTACAGTGGTACCTCGAGATACGAGTTTAATTCGTTCCGGACCTGGGCTCTTAAGTCGAGCAGCTCTTATCTCGAACGACTTTTCCCCATAGGAATTAATGTAAATAATTTTAATTGGTTCCAGCCCTCAAAAAACTCACAAAGTTAGTCTAAATTATGCAGAAAGACATGTTTTTAATGAAGAAATGTACATGTACATATAAATGAATAATGAAGTTTCTTTCACTTAACTTGTAAACTTTCTTAAACTTTTAAATTTACATATGTTCAACTTCTCTGCCACCCAATCCTGTAGGACAGAGGTCCCCAACCCTTTTTGCACCAGGGACCGGCTTTAAGCGATCAAGAGAGGAATGGGTGAATGAATGGACGGAGGGTGGGAAGGAAGGAAGGAAAGAGGGAAGGGACAGGAACAGAGGAAGGAAGCAAGGAAACTTATGAAAGGGGAGAGTAAGAGAGGAATGAGTGAAGGGAGGGAGGGAGGGAGGGAAGAAGGTGGGAAGGAGAAAGAAAAGAAGAAATAGAGGAAGGGAAGGTAAAAGAGAGAAAGAAAAAGAGCAAGAAAGAAAGAAAGAAAGAAAGAAAGAAAGAAAGAAAGAAAGAAAGGGGGAAGGGACAGGAACAGAGGAAGGAAGCAAGGAAACTTATGAAAGGGGAGAGTAAGAGAGGAATGAGTGAAGGGAGGGAGGGAGGGAAGAAGGTGGGAAGGAGAAAGAAAAGAAGAAATAGAGGAAGGGAAGGTAAAAGAGAGAAAGAAAAAGAGCAAGAAAGAAAGCTGCAAGCACCCCCCCGAGCCCCCCAGGCCGGCTGCAACCTTTTAAAACACGTGCGCCGCTTCGCGGCTGTCTCCTGAAGCCGAACGCGGAAGTTACCATTTGGCTTCAGGAGACAGCTCCTTGGCGCTTGTATCTCGAATTTGGGCTTGTAAGTAGAACAAAAATATCTCTCCCCTCCCAGCTCTTATCTCGAGTTGCTCTTAAGTAGAGCAGCTCTTATGTCGGGGTTCCACTGTATATGTTTTGGGCCATTCGATTGAAAGTAATGGTGGTTTGAAGAAACAGATGGCTGGATTATATGGTATGCATTTGATTAATGTTCCAGATATAAATCCAGAGGTGGGATTCAGCAGATTCTGACCAGTTCTGGAGAACCAGTAGCGAGTAGTTTGAAGAACCAGTAAACACCACCTCTGCCCCAATCTATTCTCTGCCTTCCGAGTCCCAGCTGATCAGGAGGAAATGGGGGATTTTGCTGTATCTTTCCCCTGGAGTGGTGTGGGAATGCAGATTTTACAATATTCTTTCCCTGCCATACCTACCAAGTCATGCCCACCAAGCAAAGCCATGTCACATTCACAGAACAGGTTGTAAAAAAAATTTGAATTCCACTACTGTATAAATCTATATGTGCCTTTAATCTGATAATTCGCACTGCCCCCACCCTCCTTGCCTTTTGCAAGAGCCTCAAAACTCATTTATGTCGCCAGACATGGGGCAATTAGATCAAGCCCCCTTTCTCTGTTTACGAGATGTAATGTGTGGTTGTGAATGAATTGGCTGACTGATTTTATTATATATGGGATTTTAGTAGTAATTTTTAATTATTAGATTTGTTGTGTTGTTTTTGTATCTTGTGAGCCACCCAGAGTCTTCGGAGAAGGGCGGCATACAAATCTAATAAATAATAATAAATAATAATGTTGCACCCAGCCAAATATGTTATTTGACTAAACCCAGTGCGTGCAGTAGGGCCTGAGAACACTTTATTTTCTGATGTGAGAAATATTCATTATCATGTTGAATGTTGAATCTAAACATTTTTCAATCATATCAGTATATTACCACCTAGTCACATAACTTGAACAGCTGCATTTGAAGGAGGAGATACAGAGACTTAAGGCATTTGAGATTTAAGTCACTATATAGCTATGATCACAAGATGGCTCAAATCCCCAGAGAACTATTATGGTGAAGCTATTATGGTGAATAAAAAGTAAAGTAAATGTGTAACATATGTTTTCTGCATATTACTTGGGCTTAGATGAAACTTTAGTTCAACCTTTATTTATTTAAAATTATTGATCCATTATTAATATTGATGTGATCCAGCCTGTTAGATCTAAGGGATGCAAAATATTTGTAATATGCCCTCATCACCTCCCGTCTTGATTATTGCAATGTGCTCTACATGGGGCTACCCTTGAAGAGTGTTTGGAGACTGCAGATACTCCAGAATGCAGCCACATGAGCTGTCATAGGTATACTTCGGTACATTCATGTAACATCTAAGCTCTACAAGCTGCACTGACTATGAATTAGTCTCCCGTCACAATTCCAGGTGTTGGTTATTACTAGTGATGGGCGAACCCAACAGTGTTTGGGTTCGGCAAGTTCAGATGAACTTTATGCAAAATTCAGCCGAACCCAAACCGAACCCGAACGGGGAATCCCACCAAGAGATTCCGGGGGCGGAGCTTTGACGTCATGTATACTGGCAGGTTGCTAAGGACGCCAAGGTGATCACTTCCTGGATTCCATGGAATCCAGGAAGTGATCACCTTGGCGTCCTTAGCAACCTGCCGGTGACGTCAAGGCTTCGCCCCTGGAATCTCTTCGTGGGAGGGATTCCCCAGCTCCTTCAAAGGGAGGTCTTCACGTAAAAATAAACATTGTTATTTTTACGAAAAAGGACGCAGCAGCAGCGCTGCAAGCAAAGGGCAGTCCTTTCACATAAAAATAAACATGTTTATCTGCCATAGCTGAATTGTACTGAATGGTATGCATGTGTATTGATTGGATTGTTTAAGTTGTGGGTTTTTAATTGGGGTTTATAGTTTTAGATATTTATATTTTACTTCTTTTTATTGTATTTTTATCTTTTTTTATACTGTTGTAAGCCACCCTGTGTCCTTCGGGATTGGGCAGCATTGAATTTGAATAAAACAAACAAACAAACAAACAAACACATTTTCATATTTTGTACTAAAATGTAGCATGGTGTCTCAGTGGGACCATGAATATCAATGGATGGGTGCAAATGATATTACATGCATTATGGTATTGTCATTCAAATAACACAAATTAAGTAGTTCACACAATGACATCATGATCTGCATTATGGGTGCAGTTAGTTCAGGTTTATTTAGTAAACCATATTTGAACAAATTGTCGCACAGTATAATACAAAGCTTAATCACATAATCTGCATAATTGAGATAGCTTTTTTTAAAAAGGAAGGAAGCAGCAAGGCTTCATATTGCCTAGAAAATAATGTAACAGAGAGAAACAAACAAAGGTTTTTGCTTACCAGCTGTCAAATTTCATGCAGGCCCAGCTTGATTCATGACTCTTCAGATACTCAGCCTCCACATTTACTAACAAGAAAACATTCAAGGACTCAACACTGTGAGATAAAAGCTGGTTGCTTTAAATCATATCTGTGCAGGAGATCAACTACTGTACTTAATTATAGGAATCAGTTATGGGAATTCATTCACACAGTGGATCATTGGTGGATTGCTACCAGTTTGCCCTGATTCAGGTGAAGCCTATTGCAGCGGGGGCAGGAAGCTCCGTCAGTGGCGGGTTGTAAAATATTTTGCTACTGGTTTGTGCTCACACTTGCGCTCATGCACAACAGTTCTGCGCATGCACAGAAGCATCCTGAGCGGGTTGGCGGAGCCTGTTGCCGCTAGTGCTACTGGTTCTAAGAACAGGTCTTAATTGGGAGCCACCCACCGCTGCCGGATGTCATCACGGATGATCTGCACATGCGCAGAAGGTTCTGCGCATGCACAAAAGGGCCGCAAATGTTCACAGTTTCAAACCGGTAGTGAAGGTAAATGAAATCCACTACTGCAGTGCACTTATATGTGTATATAAGCAAGTAGCAATAAAGAAGCAACTTTCAGCATTTCTCCCAATAATAGCAATAGCACTTAGACTAAAGTGACCTAAATAATAATAATAATAATAATAATAATAATAATAATAACAACAACAACAACAACAATAACAATAACAACAACAACAACAACAACAACAACAACAATAACAATAACAATAACAATAACAATAACAATAACAATAACAATAACAATAACAACAACAACAACAACAACAACAATAACAACAACAACAATGACTGAAAAATGTATTATAGTAGAAATTTGTTGACTGCATTATGGGGACAAAATATTTTCCCGACCAAACTCCCATTGATGGGGTGAGAAGATGTCAGAAAAATATGGTGTAAACAGAAGTCATTCCCTAAACTTCAGTGAGGTTGCAGCAACTGCAACAATTTTGTTCTTCCAAAATTTTGGGCACTGATATTACCATGCTTTTCTCTTTTCTTCCTTCACAGAGAAATGTTTGCCTGTCTAATTCTGCACTGCAAACTTTTGAAAACCACCAAAATATGACAGTGAGAAGGGATTTTTTTTAAAAAAAAAAAACACACCACCACTATAGTGAGCAATGGAAACAGATGGTGGTGTGGGTTGCTGCTATATTGTACCCTTATAAAGTTGATTAAAAGCTTTTTCTTCAACAAAAGACTGTATCTATTTTGTGATACAGTGTTCCCTCGATTTTCGCGGGTTCAAACTTCGCGAATAGCCTATACCACGGTTTTTCAAAAAATATTAATTAAAAAAACCTTTGCGGTTTTTTTCCTATACCACGGTTTTTCACCACCAGATGACATCATATGTCATCGCCAAACTAATAATTTTTGCAAATAAATAACAAAAAAAATAATTATTGTTAATAAATAATTATGTTTATAAATATCAGGATCACTAAGTGTCTTATTCAATGGTGAGTACCAGTAATAATGGTGAGTAAATGGTTGTTAAGGGAATGGGAAATGGTAATTTAGGGGTTTAAAGTGTTAAGAGATGGCTTGTGATACTGTCCATAGCCAAAAATGGTGTATTTACTTCCGCATCTCTACTTCGCGGAAATTCGACTTTCGCGGGCGGTCTCGGAACGCATCCCCCGCAGAAATCGAGGGAACACTGTACTTTTTAACAGATTAACAGCGTTGGAAGGGACCTTGTAGGTTATCTAGTCCAACCCCCCCCCGGCTCAAGCATGTGACCCTACACCATTTCTGATAAATAGCAGTCCAATCTCTTTTTAAAAGTCTCAGGTTCCGAATGCAAGCTGTGCCATTGGATGATTGTTCTCACTGTCAGAAAGTTCCTTCTCATTTCTAGGCTGAATCTCTCCTTGATCAGTTTCCCTCCATTATTCCTTGGCTGACCTTCAGATGCCTTGGAAAACAGCTTGACCCTTCTTCTATGTGGGCACCCCTCAAATATTAGAACACTGCTATCATGTCTTCCCTGGTCCATGTCTTCACTAGACTAGCCATGCCCAGTCACTGTAACCATTCTTCAAATGTTTTAGTCTCCAATCTTTTGATTGTGAAGTCATTTAATATATATGAGACACAATTGGTACATATTTTCACATATGGTGGACTTGCCCAAAATCTAAGACTTATTGGAATAAGGTAGAAAAATGGTTAAAGGAAATTACAAACAAGGAAATTAAGAAAACCCCGGAATTTTTCCTACTAGGTATTACTGATACTAAATATAAAAAAGAAATATACTATTTAATAATTCATATATTACTAGTGGCAAGAATTGTATTTGCACAGAAATGGAAGGAAAAGGAAATTCCAAAAGACGAAGACGTCTTTAAGAAAATTATGGAAAGTGCAGAATTAGATATGATGACGAGAAGGTTAAATAACCAAATGGAAACAGAGTTTAATAAAACTTGGGAGAAAATATGTAATTGGTGGAATGCTAATAAAGATTATTAATGATATAAATATGAACTATAGAAAAGTTAAATTTTCCAGGTAGAATATATAGTATATTCATACTCAATGGATAAGTTTTAGTTTTATTAATTGATTGTGATTATTTTAACTACAATGATACAACAAAAATGTTGAATTGAGTAGATTTTATACCATAGTAGTATAATAAGAGGTATGTTACCAACAACTTTTATCTTTCTGTATTGATCTAATTATAATTAGTTATTCTTGTTTGTATTAGGAAGACTTCTATGCTTAGTGGAGCAATGGTAGCTCCTTTACATGTTAAATGTTGTTTGTCTTGTTTTGTTTTATATTTTTAAAAATTAATAAAAAATATTTGGAAAAAATATATATACAGTATATGAGAGACATGCATTGAGACATTCAAATTTAACCAGTGGTATATGAAAATGGGTTTATAAAAGAATATGCATCTTTGATGGAAAAGCAAACTTTCACTCTCCTTCCACAGCAAGGTTCATATCCACGGACTCTCCCAAAAAAATTGAAAATTATATTCCCCCCCCCAATGATATTAGTGTGTTATTAAGTTGGAAGATAATACTCACACACATAAACAGCTGAGCAGGGACAATTATCTTGATGGCCCTTCAGATGAGATGGCTTTGTCACTGTAATACATAGTGCATAATATATAAATAATTATACAGTATATTATAATTACTCCATCTATTAGTGTTGCCATCTGATTATATCATAATTAAAATGAAGAGAACGACTAAAGATAACATGATAACAGTCTTCCAATATTTAAGAGGTCACAGAAAAGAGAGGCACAACCTATTCCCCAAAATACCTAAAGGCAAGATCAAAAGTAATGGCTGTAAACTTATCAAAGAGCGATCCAACCTAGAATTAAGAATAAATTTCCTGACAATGAGAACATATAATCAGTGGAATGGCTTGCTTCAGAAGTTGTGGTGCTTCAAACCTGAAGATTTTGGGGGTGCGCATAAGTGCATCAGCATGTCGACCGTCCCTGTCCTAAAGTCTCCATTCGTAAAATATCATGTATTCAAAACAATGTTTATACTTCTTATATATTTATATAAATGTTATACTTTGTCTGTAATCAAATACATGTTTGACAAATAAATAAGTAAAAAAGAAAGATTTTATATTTGTCTGGAATGCTTAGACAGGATGTTGGATTAGAAGGCCTCAAAGGTAGCTTACAACTCATAATATCCAGCTATTTTGTTTTTCCACTATAAGAAAAGTAGTTTTAGTGCCTACACAAGACAGCACAGAATCTACTGTGAATATTAAGCCATATGTAGGCCCCATATCTAGGCCCTCAACAGTCGGGATTCAGGTCCGGCTACAGCACGGAAACTGCTTTGGTCGTGCTGATGGATGATCTCTGGCGGACCCGGGACAGGGGTTTATCCTCTGTCCTGGTGCTTCTTGACCTCTCAGCAGCTTTCGATACCATCGACCATGGTATCCTTCTGTGCCGGCTGGAAGGGTTGGGAGTGGGAGGCACTGTTCTCCAGTGGTTCTCCTCCTACCTCTCCGGTTGTTCGCAGTCGATGTTAGTGGGGGGTCAGAGGTCAACCTCTAGGTTTCTCCCTTGTGGGGTGCCTAAGGGGTTGGTCCTCTCCCGCTGCTATTTAATATCTACATGAAACCGCTGGGTGAGATCATCCAAGGGCATGCGTTGAGGTATCATCAGTGCGCCGATGATACCCAGCTGTACATCTCCACCCCATGTCCAGTCGGTGAAGCAGTGGAAGTGATGTGTTGTTGCCTGGAGGCTGTTAGGGTCTGGATGGGTGTCAACAGGCTCAAACTCAGCCCTGACAAGACGGAGTGGCTGTGGTTTTTGCCTCCCAAGGACATTTCCATCATTACGCCCATTACCCTGGGGGGGAATTATTGACCCCCTCGGAGAGGGTCCACAACTTGGACGTCCTCCTCGATCCACAGCTAACATTAGAACATCATCTTTCAGCTGTGGTGAGGAGGGCGTTTGTCCAGGTTCACCTGGTGCACCAGTTGCGGCCCTATTTGGACAGGGAGTCATTGCTCACAGTCACTCATGCCCTTATCACCTCGAGGTTCAACTACTGCAACACTCTCTACATGGGGCTACCTTTGAAATGTGTTCGGAAACTTCAGATCGTGCAGAATGCATCTGCGAGAGCAATCATGGGCTTCCCTAGGTATGCCCATGTTTCATCAACACTCCGCGGCCTGCACTGGCTGCCGATCAATTTCTGGTCACAATTCAAAGTGTTGGTAATGACCTATAAAGCCCTACATGGAATCGGACCAGAATACCTGCAAGACCACCTTCTGCTGCACGAATCCCAGCAGCCGATTAGGTCCCACAGAGTTGGCCCTTTCTGGGTCCCATTGACTAAACAATGTCGGCTGGCGGACCCCAGGGGAAGAGCCTTCTCTGTGGTGGCCCCAGCCCTCTGGAATCAACTCCTTCCAGAGATTTAAACAGCCCCCACCCTCCTCACCTTCTATAAAATGCTGAAGATTTGCCTCTGTCACCAGGCGTGGGGATGATTACCTCCCCCCTTCATTGTTTTTCTGACCTCTGTAGCATGATTAATTGGGTTGAGTGTGTACGAGTGTGTAGTTGTGATTTTATGATATTGATTATATTATATTAATTTTTTTAATTGACTTTTAAAATTTTAATATTATATTTGTAATGTATTGTACTATTGCTATGTTGTGAGCCGCCCCAAGTCTTCGGAGAGGGATGGCATACAAATCTAATAAATTATTATTATTTATTATTATATGTATATGTCATTTTATATTTTAACTCACTTTTTTAGAACATTGTCAAAATTAGATTGAAAAAAAGGGTACATCATACTTTAAATCACAATTTCCTTATACTGATTGTGTGAAAGAAGAGGTAGTAGAATTCCATTGGTGTGATCTTTATCCTATTTGTTTATATATATATATAGGATGGTAATTTATATATACTGTATATATTTGTCAAACAATTATAGGATGATAATTTGTATAAACCTAACATTAGCAAAGTAATGATAAAAAGTAATGATAAAAGACAATGGGACAGTCTGACAGGGATGGTAGGCACAATAATGCACTTATGCACACCCCTTAGAGACCTCTTAGAAAAAGGGAGAGGTCAATCGCAAATAATCTAAGGTTAAAGGTTTTGGGGCTAGGAGTAGAAACCACAGAGTTAGGTAGTGCATTCCAGGCATTGATTATTCTATTGCTGAAGTCGTATTTACCTCCTTTAGGGTAAAAGCTTATCTGAATAATATTAATGATGATGATGATGATGATGATGATGATGATGATGATGATGATGATAATAATGATAATAATAATAATAATAATAATAATAATAATAATAATAATAATTTAGATTTGTATGCCGCCCCTCTCCGAAGACTCGGAGCGGCTCACAACAATAGTGAACAATGTAAACAAATCCAATACTTAAAAAGACATCTAAAAACCCATACCATTAAAATAACCATACAACTCAATCATACTATACATAAACCGTATTAGCAAGGGGATATTTCAATTACCCCATGCCTGGCGACATAGGTGGGTTTTCAGCAACTTACGAACAGCAAGAAGGGTGGGGACGGTTCTAATCTCTGGTGGGAGTTGATTCCAGAGAGTCGGGGCTGCCACAGAGAAGGCTCTTCCCCTGGAGCCTGCCAGACGACATTGTTTAATCGACAGGACCCGGAGAAGGCCAACTCTGTGGGACTTAATCGGGCACTGGGATTCGTGCGGTAGAAGACGGTCCCGAAGGTATTCTGGTCCGATGCCATGTAGGGCTTTATAGGTCATTACCAACACTTTGAACTGTGACCAGAAATTAATCGGCAGCCAGTGCAGGTCGTGGAGTGTTGACAAGATATGGGCAAATCTAGGAAGGCCCACAATTGCTCTCACGGCCGCATTCTGCATGAACCACTTTGTATTGCAAATATCTCTTTCTATTCATAATTTCTCAATTCCTCTTTTAAATTATTAAAATGAAATCCCTAAAAAAAAAAAAAAACTGGCCCAAAGGTAAAAAAGGCTCATTATATTCTTGCATTAAGGTAGAATTCTAAGGTGTTTCATCAAACATCTTTTCTTTCGCAATCAAAGCATAATAAACTTCCAATTCTCCTTGAGATGTTTAGAACTTTACTTCCAAAGATGTTCTTTGATCTCCGCTTCACACACATACAAAGACCAGAATTAAAATTTTAAACATTAAAATAAAGCAAAATACAACAAAACATAATAGTATGTTACAGTTAGTGATGAGATTGTTGATAAGTGGTCAAAGTCTACCTAATTTTACAGATACTATGGCAAATGTTCAAAGAAACTATCCTACAGATCTGATAGTAACAACTGTACATAGAAGAAAATAGAATTCCCTGTATATATCAGGCAAGGAGATATAAAATTAGTCTTTATTGAAGGTACAGTATAACAGGACATGAGCTGTGGTTTCAATAGGCACTTGCCCATAGAGATAGAATCTTGGCTGAAATGGGACTTCCCCCCACCCTCCGAACTTTTCTGGGGAATCATTACAATGCACTAGGATTAGTGCCCTCTGAAATTTAGAAACAATAACATATTATAAGAATCTCCCTGGTTTGTGAAGGGTGGAGGTTGTGACTACTCAAGGAGAAATCTTGGACAGACTGTTAACTTCCTGGTCTTTAATACACTGTTTACAGTAAATGCACTATCACTAATGAATCAATAGGAACTCCTCCCTGAGGCCAAGATGTTGGGGTTTTTATGGAATAGTTCTAATCCAGGTTGATTTGCAATTATCCTCCATAAGAAGAAAACCCAGACCTGTGAGAAGATCTGTCAGGTTGGTCAGAGAGCATTTTTGATTCTCTGTGCCAGAACAACCCAGCAAATAAAGCCAGACATCATCTTTGCTTGGCACAACAATTTATACTGTATCTTCCCTCCCTCCTTCATATACTGTACATCTATTACCTTCACTGATTTGCAGAAACCAAACCATCATCAATAAAATATGTTCATCTTCCATCTCATTCCTGGGCTTGCAGAAGATTAGATCAAGAGTTTCTTTGATTAAATATTATAATTGGGCTTCTCGCAATATTCAGAACTAATTTAGCTACATCATTTTAAAAAGTAGCTTATAGTTTTGATTTCTTTTCCTTATGCTGGGGGATTCTTTGTTGGTACAGCAGTGGGAAAAGCTGTCATTGGCCCTTCAAACCCTTTTCATAAATTAGGTTTCAGAGTAGGTCCTCTTTTCCTGCTAATTATCAACTTCTTCAACACTCATAGTCCTGCAATCAAAAGGAGAGCTGTTAGTCTTTATAATTAGCAGAGAAAAGTACAAAAAAAGAGAAAAGTACAGAAAGAAAAAAGCAAACCAAACCACAAAACACAAAGCTTTAGACAACTTGACTCCAGAAAGCAACTCAAGTCACCATCAGAAAAGCTGATTTAAGAGATTGGGTTGGGGAAGCTGTTGCTAACTGCAGAATTTTCAGGGCCTGATTACACGTTTTCTTCCTCATCTTCAAAAGTGCCTCTATGTTTGAGCAGTGAGTCAGATCTCTTTTGTTATAGTTTAACATCCTCTTGATGAGACTGGCAAGGGGCCTGCCAATCTTTATAAATCCCATCTTTTCTTATGAGCTCTTTGTCAACATAGCATAGTCCAAGATTTCTTCATCTATGTAGCCAATACATAATAGCTTTTGGATCATTATATTTTATTTCACCTAACAAATGCCAAAAGTACAGGTACAACCATGTAGGGATCAACAAAAGTTTTGATGATGATGTACAGGGATCCTTCTATTTGATAAGTTTGGGATCATTTATTTTACCATGTATACTGTATTTAAACAATTGGCTGCATTATATGTCAACGTCTTCTCAGTTTTCCCCATTACTTTCAAGAAACTTATGAATAATAATAATAATAATAATAATAATAATAATAATAATAACAATAACAACAACAATAACAATAAAATAATAATAATAATAATAATAATAATAATAATAATAATAATAATAACCTGATGTGAGAAGGAAAAACAAAATGGTCAAATCTCTCTTTACACATCCTTGTTTTTATTCCATATATAAAAACACTGAAAATGGGGACAAATGGTTTTAGTAAAAAAATAAAAAATAGCAGTTTCTAAAATTCTAACATGTCTCATCTTAGCAGCAGGGTCTCTGAAGAGCAAGAATCCATATTTGCAAACTGCAAATTCTACCTTAAAAGAAGTTGGGGAACAGAATAAGTAGTTGAGCTCTGGAACTCAGAAAGAAGACTGCTTTTTAGTAAGAGTTTTGAAATCTAAAAGGAATTTCATTATTAGAATGGGAATATTTTTTACATAAAATGTGCATTTCTTGCTCATTTATTAGTTTATATACCGTATTTTTCAGAGTACAAGACACACCCTTTTCCTCCCTAAAAGAGGCTGAAAACTCAAGCGCGTCTTATACTCTGAATGCAGCTTTTTTTAAAGCCCTTTTTCCCCAGCCATAACTAGGTGATAATGATCTTCCCAGCTTTTATCTTGCAGGTTCTTTCATTGTTACTTTTTGCGAAGAATGTTTTCCAAGCCCTAAGTCTTTGCAGGGGTTTTTTCATTGCTCTAACTTGCTGCAAATCTTTCTTTCCAGCACTAACCAGGTGCTAATGATGTTCCCAGCTCTTACCCATTTGTAAGTTCTTTCACTGTTACTCTCTGTTAATAATGTTTTCCAAATCATGTCTTTGTTGGCTTTTTTATTGTTCTACTTGCCCCGAATGTTTCTTTCCAGCCCTAACCAGGTGGTAACAAGTTCCGAACTCTTACTGGCTTGCAAGATATTTCATGTTATTCTCTGCGAAGAATGTTTTCCAAACCCTAAGTCTTTGCAGGTTTTTTTTCATTGCTCTACTTCCTCAGAATTTTTCTTTCCATCCCTAACCAGGTTCTAACAATGTTCCTGTTCTGTCTGGGTCCCCCCCAGACGCCAACCCCAACCAAAAAGAGTATCCAGACACACTGGTAAAAAGCAAAGGCAGTTTATATAATTGAAAGCAAAGACAGGTAACATAAACTGTTCTTACAGACAGGAACACTATGAAGCTTCACAGAGGTTTCACGAAGGCTAGGCAATAAAACAGGATTCTTGCTGGCAAAAACAACGCTGGAGATAATAAACCCCACACCTCCCTCAGGTCTTCCAGACTTCTAGGCCACAAGCCAAGATCAGAGACGCCAAGAATCGAAGCAAGGTCACAGGACTCCCAGTTGATAACTCTCCACAAGACTGTAAGGGTGGGCCTGCCTTTTCAACCCTGCTGAGGAGAACCACACCCAAACCCAGCTGTTGCCAATTCAGGGATGGAAATACCTTTCTAATTGGCCCCGTCTTTGAGCTGCACGTCGCTGCCTCATGTCTATTATAGCCTGTGCGTCTTCATCCAATGAATCCAGGCTACTAGCTGGGGAGAGCTCCCCCCCCGGGGGTCTCAAGCTGCTCTCCCTCCTCCTCTTCCTGACATTCCTCTCCCCCGTTTGCCTGGTCCTCCCCCTCCTGTTCACTGTCCTCCTCCTCTGGGCATGGATCCGGCAGAGCTCCAGAGGGTCCCTGAGGAGCCTCAGGCTGAATCACAACAGTTCCTAGCTCTTACTAGCTTGCAAGCTCTTTTATTGTTACTCTCTCCAAATAAGGTTTCTTTAAAGCCCTAACCAGGGGATAAAATAATGTGCTGAAACTGACCAGATTAAGGATGCTAACCAGATGAATATCTGGTAAGCAGATTCTTTTTCCTATTTTCCTCCCCAAAAACTAAGGTGCATCTTATATTCTGATGCGTCTTATACTCTGAAAAATTTGGTATGTTACATGCTACCTATTACCTCAATGTGGCTAATGAGGTACAATAAAGGTATCTATTAAAAGCAGGTATAATAGCACACAAGTTAAAACAGTGATAATAAATCAGTCTGGAAAAATAAATACTTCTGGTTCTCTCCTAATATGTAAGAGAGAGTCTTTTTTCATTTCCATGGGAACTTTATTTTATATAATGGGACTCACCAAGAAGAAAGCCCAACTTGTTGATGTCAAATGTATCAGTAGCAGAACCAGTAAATGTTGATAATCAATAACTCGGGAATGAATTGGACTGAAATGGAAATGACAGTCATGTAATTAGCTTGAGCCTAAATCATGCTAATCTTATCATCCTTGTGAATTTTTGAACTGGCTAAAAGACTAGTGAAGCTCTTCAGAATAGGGTAAAATCAAATCCAAGGAATTTCACTCATTAATTCAAAATTATTTCAATTTCTGTCTGAATTGTCTTCAAGGATGCCCAGCACAGATTTAATTGTAATAAACCAGACCTGAGATAACCAGCATCATTATTTATTTTCTATATTTATTAAATGTATGCCTCCCACTGACAGTAAGGGCAGTTATTGACTGCGGACTTCAGCTGCTTTCCCCCCATATATAATCTGACTGGAAACTAAACCACTTAAGAAATATTATTCTGAGTGCAACCTGTTCCATTTTGACTACAGTGAGTTTACTAATAACTCTACATCCCGGTAACTTATTTTTCCTCTTCAGAAAAGAAAACACCAGTTGCTTTCCTTTCCTTGGACATGTCACTTGATGACTATTGGGCAGGAGGTGAGAATTAAAAACAAAGGACAACAATTTTTTGATTCATTATGTCCTTTGGTGTAGATGGGAATAAGGAAGATGGCCTTGACAGAGGTATGCAGACCATGCTTCCTAGACAAAAGGGACAGAAGCATTTTTAAAGTTCAGAAAAATATAACATTCAGAAATAACTCAGGCCATTCCTTCTTAATTAATGGGACTACAAGAAGTATAAGTTACAGCACAATTGGATTTACAAGGGTTATACTCAGGGTTGAATTGTGGAGTGCTTGGTAATCTCTGAATTTGGATGTTTGCTTGCCAATCTTTTATAATCAACAGGGAGGTTATATCAAAGATGTAAAACTTTAGACTTCATTTCTGCTGCAGTCTAGACTGGTAAAATATTTTCTTCCCAGCTTGGACAGCAAGGCAACAAGGCCAAGAAACTATCACTTTCATTATGTTCAATACATGTTAAACAAGAACACCACCATTTGCCAGTGTTAGAGGCAGTTTGGGAATGGGCACCACACATTTTTGAATGTTATAGTTTTCAGCTGGCTCAAGGAAGAGTGGATTCTAAAGTCATAATGCGCTAATCATTTTGAGGCTGTGAATGATGGTTTAGTCTTTTTCAAGATTACAGTAATCTTCTGCCATATTCCCTTTTACACTACATAGGTGCTTTTTAACTTATCCATAAAATATCTTGTTTTGGGTATAAAGTTAGTTGATGACATCAAACCTAAAATGGTGAAAACCAAATGTGACTGAGAAAAACTTCAAAAGGCTCTTTTTCAACTTTGTAGGTGGTCAATCAATTTGCAAATGCAATTCAAAAGAATTAAATAATGTACCTTGGGATAATGCACACACCTTCAACTTCATATATCTAAAGGGGCAAGCATAAGTGCACTAGTGTGCCTTCCGTACCCTGTCCAATTGTCTCTCCTATATTTTATATATCTTTTCTCCCATTCATATATCCTTCCTCTACTCTTCATTGATGTATTCTATTCTCATATCTCTTCTTCTATCCCTTCCCTGATATTTACTACTACACGTTTTTATTCTCTTTAACTTTCAATTTGTATTGGACAAAATAAATAAATAAATAAATAAAAATAAATAAATTATGGGGCCTTAGCTATTTGGTTATATAGTCAGCAACTCAATGAAAATGATTGACATTTATTGCCTTAACATAAATCTATGCGATATCTGAAAATAGTTCTCTGTTCTGTTTGCCACAATATATATATATTTCAAATTGTATAATGCAACTCGAAAAAGTACAGATGAGAATAATCATAATGAAGGGCACTTGAACATCTTCTTTGTAAGAAAGGCTAGACTTTTATAGATTATTTAAGTAAGAAATAAAGCTACCTGAGATGGACTTCATCATTCACAGCATGGGGAGAGTAAAAAAAAAGAGAGAAGCAAATAATAGCAGTAGGCATAAGTCAATGAAGGGGGTTGAAAAAAAAGATTTTAGAATCAACACATAAAACTTCACTCTTCACTAGTAATTTCCACAAAATGTGTACTTTTCAACAACTTGGAAGGTTTTTTTTAAAAGAAATGGATACATAATAGAAGATCCATCTATTAAGGGTTCTTAGTCTAGAAGATTCATATTATCCCATTTGCATGGTTGCAAATAACAATTGAGGGAGAACAATAGCAGAAAAGGAGTGTATTTCCTTCTATTAAAAAATAAAATGTTGGACTAAAATGGGCCCAGAAGAAACATTCTTAGTTTTTTTTAATGTTCTTAACTCCTTTGGCTACCACTGAAAAATGCCTAGTTCCTAGTATTTGATAATGTACTGATTGTGAGGGCAATATGCTGGCTCTGTTAAAAAGTGCTATTGCTAACATGTTGTAAACCACTCTGAGTCTAAGGAGAAGGGCGGCATAAAAATTGATTGATTGATTGAATGAATGAATAAATAAATAGCTACAAATCATTTAGGGCTTAAAAATGGGGGAAAAAATTGACAATATAACCAGCACAGAATAGTTGTAATATGATCTGTGAGTTTAGCTTCTCCAAGCTTTCCGCATCCCGAACTTTTGCCAAATTTTTGAGTTCGGCACTTGGGAAAGTGCCAGGAAGCGCCGCCGCCCAGCTGTCACCTTCTGGAACAGTCGGGGCGCTTCCGAGCGTCGGGGCGCTTCCGAGCGTTCTCCCAAACCCGAACTTTTGCTGAACCTCTGGGTTCGGGGTTCGGGAGACTGCCGAGAAGCACCCCGGCTGTTTCTGAAGGTGACAGCTGGGCGGCGGCGCTTTCCAGAACAGCCGGGGAGCTGTTGGCCAGTCAGGAGGTGCAAAAGGAGGTGGGGAATCCCACGAGGATATTCCAGGGGCGGAGCTTTGATGTCACTGAGACGTCCTTCCTGGAGCCAGCCAGGAAGGACGTCTCAGTGACATCAAAGGTCCACCCCTGGAATCTCCTTAATTTAGTTAACAAATAATGCTGAAAAGGACAGAACTATCTGATGGGATCAGAATGATGTTGGTGTTCTTCATAAGACAAATTGCAATCTGATTGCATTACTCTTAAAAAAAAGTCTGACACATCATTTGAGGTATACTATATGTGATACATTGGTTGATCATATTAAGTCCTTTGAATGTGTTTCTGCTGTTAGTAAATTGCTCCGATACATTTTTCTGTTACAAGACTTGTTTTGAATTATTGCTCTAAATAATGCTCCTTCTGCCTAAATTTGGCTCAAATCATACTTTCTATTAAATGGTATTTTTATTTTTAACACTAGTAAAGTATCAGACTCTAACTAAACTACTGGGTTGGTTACATTATATTACTATTTTATATTTTTATTTATAATTGTTTTTATAGCTGTATGTTTTGTTGCATTGTAGGTTGCTCAGAATCAACCCAAACTGCAAGATGAGTGGCATATAAATTTAGTAAATAAATGTTACTATGCATTGTAGCATATAATTGTTTCATCCAATCTAACACAGGTAATACTCATTTAGTGACCATAGCTGGGACCAACAAACTAATAATTAAGCAAAATGGTTGCTAAATGAAACTGTGACTGTGTTTATGATATTATTTCAATTTTCATTTGCTTTACAGACATAAGGAGGTGGTAAATGAGAGGATTGGTTACCAGGATCAGTTACTTTTTCATTATTGCTGCTATAACTGCAAAGTCATTATATGAGGCAGACATTAAATGTGGACTAGTTATACTTAGACTATTGCATTGATTTGATTTCTTTGGCATTTGCTTTTAAAGCAAATAAATGATTTGATCATGACTTTTAAATTAAAACTTTCCATTAGCTGAGAATTCAAAATGTTATCAACTCCTTTCCCTTTGTGAAGCTAGATTAGTCATGCTGAGAACTTGTTCCTTTGAACATTGATGGAGCCATGGGGTACAGACTCCAACAGGGCCCATTTGTTTAGGATTTATTACCAACATCAGCCTTGATAGATATCTTGCTCTAGTCTACAGTATGGTTTGGCCCTAGTTAAACATCTGTTGTTTGGTTAGCCCGTATCTACGGGGCTTATCCGGAAAATGTTACAAGACTCTCTTGGGGAATGTTTGCAGGGAAGTTGGTATTACTATTGAAGTAGACCCAGAGGCAGGGTTCAAGCAATCGGTACTTTTATTCAGCTCAGAGAACAAGTGACAGCTCAGCAAGGCAAAGTGACAATTCAGCGAGTACCGACTGACTCTGCCTGGAGAAACCGCTCCTTTTATACATTTGCGGTTCCCGCCAAAGCTAGAGCCGGCCGCGTCTGAGCCAATCAGGAGCGACTTCCTGCTTCGGCTCAGACAGCGCTAGAAAGAGGAACAAACTATTTACAGAGTTACAAGGTAGCCATTTCAGGATACAACACCCCTCCCCTCATAGTTGGACACATCCATCATGAAAGCCCTGTGACAAAGTCGTCCAATCGGTGGGGCCTCCGAGGAGCTCGCGCTGACCTGCGCAGTTCAATTTCTTCTTCGACACTGACTGTGGAGGATGGCTCGCCGCTGTTCTCCCGGCGCGGCGGACTTGGCCTGGCGGGCACAACGAAGGCTTCGGAGGACGAGGATGGCTCGGCGTCGCTGGATGGTTCCCCCTGGCCCGATAAGTCTCTTTGCGTGTTTCTTAGCTCGGGCAATGTACTAAAGTCTGTTGAAGGGGGAGAGTCCATGTCAGCGGTTTGTGGCAATTGATTTTCTGTTCGCTTCCGAATGTGGTCTATGTGTCGTTTCCACAAACGACCATCCTCTAGTTTTACAATATAAGTCTTTGGTGCATTTTGCTTAACAACAATTCCTTTCATCCAGTTTACATTTCCATCAAAACTTTTTACATATACATTTTGTCCCAAATACATTTCTCTTTCAGGTTTTACACACATTTGGTTATTATTAACACAGAACCTTGGGTTTAACCTGTCTAGTGGTGACCTCAACTTCCTTCCCATCAATAACTCTGCAGGGCTTACATGTGTGTGCGAGTTAGGGGTAATGTGTTGGGTGAGTAAGAATTGGTCCAAGTTTTGTTGCACATCCCCAGGGCCTGACCTGCGCAATGCCTCCTTTGCCACCCGAACGTAGCGTTCTGCCAATCCGTTAGCCCAGGGCGAATAAGGCGAGATGAGGGCATGCCTGACCCCTAGGCCATCTAAGAACAATTCGAATTGCCTGGCTGTTAGCTGTGGCCCATTGTCAGACACTAAGATATCTGGGCAACCATGGGATGCAAACAGTCTACTCAATACCTTGATGGTGGCACTTGTGGTTATGTTGTTCATTGCTATTATTTCCACCCATTTGGAGAAGGCATCAACCACTATTAAAAAATACTGGGACCCCACTGGGCCAGCAAAATCAATGTGGATTCTAGACCAAGGACCAGCAGGCTGTTCCCACTCAGCCGGAGTTGTTTTGGGGGGACTAGGCCGTGACTCTTGGCACGGGTCACACTTTGAAACCCAATTTTCAATATCAGCATCCAGCCCTGGCCACCATAAATGCCCCCTTGCCAGACTCTTCATCCTGACAATCCCAGGATGACCCACATGTAACATTTTGAGTACCTTTTCCCTTAGGCTTTTGGGGATGATCACTCTATCTCCCCACAACAGACAACCCTTTACATACGATAACTCAAGTCTTTTGTTTTTAAAATCACACAATTCCGGTTTCACAACATCATTTTGCTACACAGTTCACCACTTGTTTAAGGATTTGCTACACAGTTCACCACTTGTTTAAGGATTTGATCTTGCTGCGTGTGTGCAGCTACCTCTTTGGCCGTGGTTAGTGGGTTATCCTCGAGTTCTATCATTAACACATCTGTGGAAGGAACAGGGTCTTCCACTAAGTCTGTTATGGGGCACCTGCTGAGGCCGTCTGCGTGATTGATTTCCTTCCCCCCCTTGTGGGTGAGCTCATACTGGTACCCTGAGAGGAAAAGAGCCCATCTGATTAGTCTTGGAGACATAAAAGGTGGCGTGGGCTTGTTGGGGGCTAGCAGACCTAGTAGGGGCTTGTGGTCAGTGACTAGTTCAAAACTTCTTCCAAAAATATAATTGTGAAACTTCTTTACCCCTGCCACTAATGCTAGGGCCTCCTTGTCTAACTGGCTATAATTCCTCTCTGTGCTGGTCATGGTTCTTGAGAAAAATGCTATTGGGGCCTCTGTCTTATTAGGTAGAACGTGAGCTAGGACTCCTCCTATGCCGTACGGCGAAGCGTCGCACGTGAGCCTAATGGGTAGTGAAGCACTATATTGGACTACTACACTTTTAGAAGTTAATAAATCCTTTATTTGAGAAAAAGCTTCACGTTCAGTTTTCCCCCATGTCCAGCGGGCTTCCTTCTGGAGTAAACGATGGAGAGGCTCTGCTACTGTTGCCTTCTGCTTTAAAAAAACGGAATAAAAATTAAGGAGGCCTAAAAATGCCTGTAGCTCATTCTTATCTCGTGGTTCTGGGGCTTCTCTAATTGCTCTCAGCTTTTCTGTTGTGGGGTGGATGCCTTCTTTATCTATTTTATAACCTAGGAATTCTATACTGTTGGTTCCCCAGACACATTTATCAGGCTTGATTCTTAACCCTTTGTCCTGTAACCTCTTAAGTACTTCCCTTATTCTTTTGTTTACTTGTTCCTGGTTTTCCCCTGCAATTAAGATGTCATCAAAGTATGGAATGGCCCCATTTACCCCTGACAATAGGCGTTCCATAATGCTCTGGAATATTCCTGGGGCTATGCTTACCCCAAACTGTAACCTCGTGCATTTGAAAGCCCCCCTGTGCGTTACAATTGTTTGAGCGTTTGCTGTTTGTTCATCGACCGGAAGTTGCTGGTAAGCTTGCGCCAGGTCGATCTTTGCGAACCTTTTCCCCTCCCCCAGGGAGTGTAGAAGTTGTTGCACAACCGGGATGGGGTAGGGGTGGTGTTGGAGTGCCTTATTCAGGGTCGATTTGTAATCAGCGCAAACTCTTAAAGAACCATCTGGCTTCAGAGGTGTAACTATGGGAGTTTCCCATGGCCCCTGTTCCACAGGGACCAAAATACCTTGGCTAATGAGTTTATCCAGCTGTATGTCTAGTTTGGGGAGAAGCGGAAGGGGGACCCTGCGAGGTTTTAGTCTGATCGGTGGGACCTTGGGGTCAATAGAGAATGATATAGGGGGCCCCTTATACAATCCCAAGGTGGGACTGAACACTTCGGGGAACTCTTTCACAAAGTTAGGCATATTATCACAGTTTACATTACACACACCCGAAATCTCGATCCCCAACGGTTCCATCCACGCTAAACCCAGAAGAGAGTGCTTGGCCCCCGTTACAATAAGCATGGGAAGGGTACATTTAACATTCTTGAATGCAATAGGTACATTTGCTGTTCCCAGGACCGAGATTACTCCCCCTTGAAAGTCTCTGATCACCAAAGAGGTTTGATTTAGGTCAGCCTTAGACACATTAGGCATATACAGTTTAAACTTTTCCCAGGGCATGATGGTATATCTAGAGCCCGTATCCAGCTCCATTGAGCAAGGCTGGTTATTTAGTAACAGTGAGATAACAATTTTAGCCCCCTTTTTGGTTGCCGTGTTATTCACGGAAAATTGAGAGTTACCTCTATAGTAGTCGCGGTTAGCGGTTGAGTAGTTCCTTTGACCCGAGTTGCGGAACGGTCTCCTTTCTCGCGATTGGGGGGTCTGGTTTTGTGGTCGCTGGTATTGCGGTGTGGCGAATGTTTCTTCTGGTGCCGTTGCTCTGCAAGCGATGGCGATGTGGCCTCTACGGTTGCAGCGGCGGCATGTAGCGTCTCGGAAAGGGCATCGATGGCGCTGGTGATTTCCCCGGCAGCCCGCGCAGGGGGCTGGGTGAGTAGCTCTAAGGTGTCTCGGCTGGTCTTGCACCAGTAGGCAGTTGTCCCCGCTGTGAGTTGGTTGGCTGAGGTCGTCTGATTCCATGGTGCTGGGAGACGCGGAGTCAATTTTGGCAATGAGTTCTCGCCTTCCGTGCTCTTTCAATTCCCTAGCCGCTGCGTCGGCTGCTTCTGCGGTTTGCGCTAGTTTAATCACGGTTTGTAGAGTCGGCTCTTCTTCGGTGAGGAGTTTATTTCTCACTGTGCTGCTTTTCATGCCGAAAACCAAGGCGTCGGTGAGGCGAGCTTCCGGGTCTTTAAACTTGCATTGAGCAAGTACCGTTCGAAGCCGCGTTGTAAACTGGTTGATCGACTCGGTTTCCTTCTGAGCCATCATGGAAAATTGATGCCGAAAAACCATGGCCGGTTTGGTCGGTTTGAAGTGGCTCGCTAGCTTTTCCTGTAGGACGTCCCACGCTACGGTTCGTGCTTGCTGCGGTTCGGTGAGAGTTTGGGCCAGTCCACGAATTTCTGGGCCGCAGTAATTAAGGAAAATAGCCCGTCTGCGATCGGCTTCGGCGTCCTGTATTCCCGCCGCCTCGAGGAAGATCTCGAAGGTGGCCATGTATTCGTCCCAGGTCGTTTTCTCGGGATCGAAGAGTTCCGGAGCCTGGCCGATCTGGACTTTGTTCATGTTGCACGCGATGTTTCTTCCGTCCGTTCGTCGCCAGTGAAGTAGACCCAGAGGCAGGGTTCAAGCAATCGGTACTTTTATTCAGCTCAGAGAACAAGTGACAGCTCAGCAAGGCAAAGTGACAATTCAGCGAGTACCGACTGACTCTGCCTGGAGAAACCGCTCCTTTTATACATTTGCGGTTCCCGCCAAAGCTAGAGCCGGCCGTGTCTGAGCCAATCAGGAGCGACTTCCTGCTTCGGCTCAGACAGCGCTAGAAAGAGGAACAAACTATTTACAGAGTTACAAGGTAGCCATTTCAGGATACAACAACTATCGTGTAGTGGGAAGCCAGCGGAAGAAAACAAGAAGTGCCAGTGGTCAGTAGATCATCGACTGGCATTGTGGTGGAGGTTAGAGATGAGCGTCCTCATTCCGTTTCTCTCCAAGAGCAAAGTGCGCACTGTGATACACTACCTGAATGCTAAGAGCATAGACACTGCTGTGATAGGTGCCCAAGATCTATGTGCAATGGGTGCCCAAGATTTTTCTCGCTGATTGATGAGTTTTGAATTTTTTGGCTGAAGGAGAATGGGTATGGCGCCATTGTATGGATGGACATTTGCTCTCTGGAATATGATGATAAGCCCAAGTTTCATCTCCTGTCACTATAAAGTTGAGCAAAGCCTCACCTTCAATCTTGAAATGGTCAAGAAATTCTTGGGCGGCACTGGCTCTGTTGATTTTGTGTGATTCAGTAAGCATCTTGGGCACCCATCTCAGCAGCACTGGGTGGCAGCTCATCTCAGGTCCCTACCCTACCAGGTGGCCTGTCCTCTCCTGTGATCAGGTAGATTCTCTGGAATAGTTTCCCACGATTTGCCAGTTTTTGCAGGGGGCTTCCAACCTTGGTCCTTTGGTTATCCACCAATACATGATGTGGGATCTTCCCTGGGTATTGCAGTCTCTGATGGGGCCTCCTTATGAACCACTACAGTTGGCTACCCTCAGGTATCTCTCCTATAAGGTTGCCTTTCTGTTGATGATCACATTGGCTCACAGGATCTCTGACTTCTCCGTGCTTTCCATTCAGAAGGACCTATATATTTTCAATTTGGACCCTGTTGTTCTTCGGTTAGATACCTTGTTCATTTCCAAAGATAATTCACCTTTCATAGGGCTCAGGAGCTGCTCCTGCCCAATTTTTGCTTGAACCCATCTCATCCATCAGAGAGACTTTGGCAAATGCAGGATGTTTGTAGGGCCTTACACATATTCATATGCAAGACTGAGGTGCTTCTAGTGGCCTTCTTGCCTCATTCATGGGGTCAGAAGGCATCCTCCAAGACCATTGGCCATTGGATTCACATAACTATTGCTAAGGCATACGAATTTGGCTCTGCCACAGCCACTAGGGATCACAGCCTATTGATCTGCAGCAATGTTGTTGCAACAATATTGGCTGCCTTGGTAACCCAACTACCCATGGAAGAGGTTTGTCGAGCAGCGACTTGGTCATCTTCTTCTCAGTTCATCCACCACTACAAAATCAAGAAGTTCGCATTGGCAGACTTGGCCTTTGGCTGTAGGGTCCTACAAAGGATCCACGAGGAGTCTCACTGAATCGGACTTGAACTGTGCCTACCCGAGGGACTTTGAGTTTTGGTAGGTCCCATCCCGAATGCTGGCTCTACCCATGATGGAGAAGGGACATTGGTGTTACCTGATACACCTGTTGTCATCAGGAGGAATAAGCAGCCAGACCCACCCTTGAGGGGCTCTGTTCCTGTTTCCTCCTCATTTATCAGACTGTCTTTGTTGCCATTGTTGCTCTTGTAGTTGTTTGAATTTTACTTGGACTGACTTTTTCTTGGAGGCTCCTTGGCAGTTTCAGGAAGGAAAGCCTCCATGTATTTGACGTCAGTACCCACGTTGAATCCGCTTCTTCGGTCTCATCGAAGCTGGGCCCTAAGAGGGTGGATCCAGCAAAAAGTAACAGACTTGGTCCTCATTCTGAGTAGACACGGACCACCCATCCTGAATGATGACTCCACTTGATGAGAAGAGGCATATCAAGTAAGACCAATACCTCTTTTATTATCTTCAATCACCCTACATTACAGGGCAAAGAAGAAAAGAAAAGTATACTTTGGACCCTTGTTGCTCCCTAAGTTTAGTTACTTGCTAATGTTTTGATGATCATTGATAATAGAATAGAATAGAATAGAATAACAGAGTTGGAAGGGACCTTGGAGGTCTTCTAGCCCAACCCCCTGCTTAAGCAGGAAACCTTATACCACTTCAGACAAATGATTATCCAACATGTTATTGATGTTACTGGTGTTCATGTGTTTATGTATAATGTTATCTAGTTGGGTAATGAAATGTTTGCAAACAAATAACCCAGCTCAGGAAACATTAAGAATTCCATAGTTTAACACTGAGTTACTAATATTCTCTTTTAGAATAGAATAGAATAGAATAGAATAGAATAGAATTTTTATTGGCCAAGTGTGATTGGACACACAAGGAATTTGTCTTGGTGCATATGCTCTCAACGTACATAAAATAAAATATACATTTGTCAAGAATCATGTGATACAACACTTAATGATTGTCATAGGGGTCAAATAAGCAATGAAGAAGCAATATTAATAAAAATCTTAGGATATACGCAACAAGTTACAGTCATACAGTCAACATGGGAGGAAATGGGTGATAGGAATGATGAGAAAAACTAGTAGAATAGAAGTGCAGATTTAGTAGAAAGTCTGACAGTTTTGAGGGAATTATTTGTTTAGTAGAGTGATGGCGTTCGGGAAAAAACTGTTCTTGTGTCTAGTTGTCTTGGTGTGCAGTACTCTGTAGCGACGTTTTGAGGGTAGGAGTTGAAACAATTTGTGTCCAGGATGCGAGGGGTCAGTAAATATTTTACCCGCTCTCTTTTTGACTCGTGCAGTATACAGGTCCTCAATGGAATAATTTAACTGGAATAATTTAACTACATATACCTAGTCCATCAAGACACCACATGGCTCTTCAGTGTAGAAACTGATGCAAATGAAATCCGAAGAATTATATCAAATGTAGCTAATATAACTACTCTCCAATCCTAATTTGAATAATATTCTTTTTCTATCACATTATAAAACTAGTCCCAATTTTTTAAATGGGTTTGTGTTCAAGTCTTCCAGGAATTTTCAGTTCTACAAGTGTAATATATCACCTAATACAATGTGGGTTTCAGTTCTTTTTTAACCAGGTGTACAAATGATAGTTTTAATCTACATATTTATGATGCTAACATGATTAGTTGTAGAAGAAGGCCAGGAATGATGAAGATGCATGGAGTCTTCTATATAATGGAAATTAATGAACCAGTTCTTTTAGCCCTGATTACAACATGAATTTGCACAAATTCTTTAGCAATGATGTAGCATACAACATGCTGATATCTATATTTATATTTGGAATAAAGGGTGAACAATTCTTATTAAAATGAATAATTAATGGGGGGTTTCCTGTACCTCCATATAAGATTTTATTACCCTATATACATACAAGTCACCCTTTATTTGTAAGGACTAAAAGAAGTATAGGAAGGGAGGACTCTGCGATAAAGACAGTGGTACCTCTACCTAAGAATGCCTCTACTTAAGAACTTTTCTAGATAAGAACCGGGTGTTCAAGATTTTTTTTGCCTCTTCTTAAGAACCATTTTCTACTTTAGAACTCGAGTCCCCTCACCTCACGTTCTTCCTTCGGTGGCGACTGTCCTTCTCCTCTTCTTCCTCCTCCTCCTCCTCCCCAAATTCCGAGCTTTTATTTCTCTCCTAATGGAAAGAAACACACGCATTATTTTATTTTACATTGATTACTATGGGAAAAATTGCTTCTACAAACTTTTCTTTAAGAACCTGGTCACGGAACGAATTAAGTTCTTAAGTAGAGGTACCACTGTACCAAATTATATAGACAACTACATTATGTCCTACCTATAGAGGTGACCATTTGATGAGATAAATATGACACATTTACTTAAAGCTGAAGGTAAGGTGGGAGAAACATATTGGTCAGACACCTAGGGCAATATTTCTTAGCATGGTACCTTTTCATAGCAAATAATTGCTTTTCATAGCAAATAATAATGTTAGCATCATAAAAATGTAGATCAACATTATTATTTGCACACCTGGTTAAAGAAGTGAATTTTAGCAGCAAAATTACCAGATTTCAATTATGTGATTTTTGAAATAATTATGTGATTTTTGAAATAATTTGAGGGGTTGCCTGGAGAAATTAAGGATGGTAATTACAGTGATTTGCTACAGAGAAACTCTTGATTTTTGTATCTGTGGAAAACTTCAATAAAGTTAGGACCAAGAGCTTGTGGGGTTTTTTTTAAAGTGGGATATATTTTGTGCTGGGAAGGGATATGACATATCAAGTGACCTTATAGCAATGGTAGAGTTTAGTGGAAATGCCAACACAGTATAATCTTCTGTGAAGAAAGATAAATTCCATATTGAGGACCACTGGGAATGGAATAAAAATAGAACTGCTAATATCACCTTGTTCATTTATTGTTTGTAACCTTATTTGGTATATTGTGTGTGATTCTGACCGCTATATCTTTAAAAAGTATATGGTAGATATGGAAAAAAAATGCAGAAAAATATTTTATATGGTGCAAGATTGAGGTGTTTTTATTTTTTAAAATAGGTACATCTGTGAATAAGAGGGAAGCACCAGAGAGGTGTGTAGAATTTCAATACTGTAGATAGATAATCAAATCAGACTTTTATTGCAGGCATAAGGTTAGTAGAAATAGTATATACAGATAAAACAGGTAAGCCCGAAAATATAAAGCAAAGAAAAAGGCCTAAGGAGAGGCATGGAATTGGGCATGGCAGAAACAAATAGTACTTGAACAACTGTCAGACAGAAGAAACAAAATCAAACTCCGCCATAAGATTTATGTCTCAGGCACTATGAAGATGGGTGGGCTTTAATTTCCAGAATTCCCCAGCCAGCATGGGGAAATTTGGAAGTTGAAATCCACCCATCTTCAAATTGGCAATATTGAGAAATATTGGGATACATGAAAATGAGTCCCAATTTCCTGTAGAGATACCAGTGAAGGAGTATTTATTTATTAATTAATTATTTATTTATTTTGTCCAATACACAATAATACACAATGAAGGTTATAGAGGATATAGTAGAGAAGAAATACGAGATATAGGAGAGACTATAGGACAGGGGACGGAAGGCACTCTAGTGCGCTTATGTACGCCCCTTACTGACCTCTTAGGAATCTGGAGAGGTCAATTGTGGATAGTCTAAGGGTAAAATGTTGGGGGTTAGGGGATGATACTACAGAGTCCTGTAATGAGTTCCACGCTTCAACAACCCGATTACTAAAGTCATATTTTTTACAGTCTAGTTTGGAGCAGTTAATGTTAAACTTGAATCTGTTGTGTGCTCTTGTGTTGTTGTGGTTGAAGCTGAAGTAGTCTTTGACAGGCAGGACATTGCAACATATGATCTTGTGGGCAATACTTATATCATGTTTAAGGCGTCGTAGTTCTAAGCTTTCAAGACCCAGGATTGTAAGTCTAATTTCGTAGGGTATTCTGTTTCGAGTGGAGGAATGAAGGGCTCTTCTTGTGAAGTATCTTTGAACATTTTCAAGGTGTTGATCTCTGAGATGCAATATGGGTTCCAAACGGATGAGGATGGGTCTGGCAAAAGTTTTGTAAGCTCTGGTAAGTAGTGTGAGATTGCCAGAGCAGAAGCTACGTAGGATTAAGTTTACAACTCTTGAAGCTTTCTTGGCTATGTTGTTGCAGTGGGCTTTGGCACTTAAATCTTTTGTTGTTAGTATACCGAGGTCTTTAACTGAGTGGGGATTATCTGTGATAATTTGTTTATTAAGTTTGTATTTGAAGTTCTGATTCTTTTTGCTGATGTGTAGGACAGAACATTTGCTGGTTGAGATTTGGAGTTGCCATGTGTTGGACCAGTCAGAAACTGAGTCTAGGTCTTTTTGTAGGGTAGTTGTGTTATCAGTGGTGTTGAAGAGTTTTACATCGTCTGCAAAAAGTTGCTTGTGATGAGGTCGCAAAGGTTGTTGATGTAGAGAATGAAGAGTGTAGGTCCCAGTACGCTACCTTGGGGGGCACCGCTTTTAACAGGGATGGGTGTGGATAAGGAGCTTCCTATTTTGACCACTTGTTGCCTGTTAGACAGAAATGTAGTAATCCAGCTGTGGAGGGATCCTGACATGCCATAGGATTTGAGTTTTTGAAGTAGTTTGTCATGGACCACTGAATCAAAGGCTCCAATGAGCCCTCTCCACAAGGACCTATACCGTTTACATTGAAGTAGGGAAGTATCTGTGCAATGTACCACTAGGATAGCAGAAGGCAATGCATCCAACCAAACTAAAGTTCTGATGAAATTTTGGGATTGTGAAAAGTAAGAAATAAGTAGGTGTTACATATACATTTTAAAAAGCTTTCATGTGCTGGGTAAAAAGAAACAGTAATTACAATTGTAATGATTTGCTTCGGATGGCAGACACAGTTGGCTTTTCAGCATCAGTGATTACCAGTGATTATTAAGTAGATAGTTCTACTGTATTAATGCTCTGTTGATGGTTTCTCAAAGGTATATATATTGAGCCCCTGGAGGGGACAAAGCGCTTGAAAAGTTTTTAATGTCATTCAGTTTAGTCTACAAAAGGAACCCCATTGGGAGAACAAGTAATGATGAGCAGTATGCCATATGCTTCGTGTTGAAAATGTTCTAGATTCAATCTCCAGTATTTTCAGATAGCACTGAGGGACTTTTTTTTGCCTGAATAACCATGAGATGTTAGGAAAAGATGAAAAAAATGATTTCAGAAAGAGGGAAGAGCCAAATACCTTGACAGACTTGAACACTGGGCTCTATCTAAAATGAAATTCAATGTAGAGAAAAATAAAGTCCTACACTTAGGAAAGAAAAACCAAAAGTACACATATAAACTGGGTGAAACCAGGTGAGGGGGATGTTAGAGTCTTAGTGGATATGAGCCAGAAGCAGCAATGGGCTACGAGCCAGAACACTAAATTGCGCTCGCCACTGCGGCCCGTAAGTTCTTGCAGGACCAGCGTGATTTTGCTACTGCACCTGTGGAAGTAGCAAAATTGCACCCGTGTTTCAGCGAGGTTTTACCTGCGGCTCCGTGCACAATTTTGCTACCTTCACAGGTGCAGCAGCAAAATCGGGCTGGTCCAGCAAGAACTTACAGCCGCAGTGGCGAGTGCAATTTAGTGTTCCAGGTCGTCGTAGCCCACTGCTGGCCATAAGTGAGCAGTGGCATCCAAAAAAGCCAATACAATTTTAAGTTGCATTACAGAGGGATTATTGTTATTGTTATTGTTATTGTTATTGTTATTGTTATTGTTATTGTTATTGTTATTGTTATTGTTATTGTTATTGTTATTGTTATTGTTATTGTTATTGTTATTGTTATTGTTATTGTTATTGTTATTGTTATTGTTATTGTTATTGTTATTGTTATTGTTATTGTTATTGTTATTGTTATTGTTATTGTTATTGTTATTGTTATTGTTATTTATTAGATTTGTATGCCGCCCCTCTCCAAAGATAATCAAAATACCACTCTATAAAGCCTTAGTAAGATCACACCTAAAGTACTGTATGCAGCTTTGGTTACCACACTATAAAAAAGATATTGAGCCTCTATAAAAATTGTAGAGGAGAGCAACCAGTATGATCAGGGGACTGGAGACTAAAACATATAAAGAGTGGTTATATGGGAATGGGACATGGCTAGTCTAGAGAAAAGAAGGACCAGGGGACACATGAAAGCAGTATTCCAATATTTGAGGGGCTGCCACGGAGAAGAGGGATTCAAGCTATTTTCCAAAGCACAAGGGGGTCAGACAAGGAATAATGGATGGAAATTGATCAAAGAGAAATTCAACCTGGAAATAAGGAAGAATTTTCTGAAATTGAGAACATTCAAGCAATGGAACACCTCTTTGGAGCTTGTGGGAGCTTCATAACTTGAGACTTTCAAGAAAAGATTGGACTAGTGTAGGATCTATTGTTTAGGAGAGGGATTAGGATTAGATTAGATCAGAGATCGCCAACCTTTCAGACCTCAGGGACCATCAAATTCATTTTAAATCCTACAGACCACTAATATTATTTTTTAAAAGATAAATAGTATTTAGTGCAATATAAAAAATGCAAATAATTTTTCTGTGGATCACCAAAATTTTCCCATGGACCACTAGTTGGTGATCACTGGACTAGATGACCTATAAAGTCCCTTCCAATTCTGTTAATCTGAATATCTTTTTCCAGAGTTAATGAAGCTCAAGAATTAAGGTTCCTGGTAACTTGATTGGTCCAACAGGAGGATTTCTGCAGCGAAGGAAATCACTCCCTTTTTACAACCTTGTAATCCCTTAATTCAAGCACCGTTAGGCTGAATACTGCCCAATCTCATTCTTTCTTAATGCCTTACCCCACATCCCTATACATTGATGTCATCATGACGCATAAATGCTGCTCCCTCATCTAATGCAATAGCTTAATTAAAATGCTAATAGATTCAATCCCTAAACTGGCAGATTGTGATGCTCTGTAATATGTACCATGTTTGTTCAGTTCACAAAATAGAAAAGGATGGGGTTAACTGCAAGACGGTTGAAGTAGTATGTTTTCATAATGAAGTGGGCTCTGTGTTTAATTAACATAAACAGCTACAAGCAGAGGCGATCTGTCTCTTTGGATTTGACTTAAAAGAGATTGTGTGTTGCTTTAAATGTCAAGTGATTATTTAACTGTGTTTCATTTGCTTTTAGTAGACGGAAAGATATGCCATATGCTAAATAGATAAATAAATATATGAAAAGAGATGAGTGTGTACTTTTACATATTTGTTATATTGCTTTTCATTTGAAGTGTGGTGGGGGTGGGGTTTTGTTTTCTTTAACTGTCCTGGTTGCCAGTGTCCAGTTATAGAGTTTAAAATTGGTCTGAAAAAACCTGTGGAGATTATTCCTTTGCATAGTGGAAGAACACAGGGAGATATCAGCCCTAATGGCAAACTGAAGCAGTCAAGGTGAGCTAATAAATGTCTATGGAAATATCCATGCACATGATCCCAGGAGCACCCTGTTTGCCTTTCTAAAGAGCCAGTGGTCACAGTTTTGAGTATGGCATTTGAAAATATATATTAAATTACAAAATGTAAGCATATCTCAGTTCAGTGCTGAGTGCAAGGGAGTCTTTATCTAAGTTCCTTTTCATTGAGGAGGGTAAATAATGGTAATTCAACTTTTGGTATGGGAAATATTTGCCTGTCTTTTTTCTTTCTTTCTTTCTTTCTTTCTTTCTTTCTTTCTTTCTTTCTTTCTTTCTTTCTTTGAAAAAGGACACCGCAGTGGCGCTGCAAGCAAAGGGCGGTCCTTTCCGTGAAAAGACCGCCCTTTTCTTGCAGTGCCGCTGCGGCGTCCTTTCATGTAAAAATAACAATGTTTATTTTTACATGAAGACCTCCCTTTGAAGGAGCTGGGGAATCCCTCCCACGAAGAGATTCTGGGGGCGGAGCCTTGACGTCACCGGCAGGTTGCTAAGGACGCCAAGGTGATCTCTTCCTGGATTCCATGGAATCACCTTGGCGTACTTAGCAACCTGCCGGTATACTTGACATCAAAGCTCCGCCCCCAGAATCTCTTGGTGGGATTCCCCATTCAGGTTCGGGTTCGGGTTCGGGTTCCGTTCGGGTTCGGCTCCTCTGCGGGTTTCGTGGTCGGACCGGAAGACAAGATAGTTTCTTGCTGTCACGATGGACTCCGGGAGGGATGCATTTAGCCATGTTTCATATAAAAAATAATGTTGAAGGTGTCAGTGTTTAATAGGAGGAGGAATTCAGGCATTTTGTTAATTATGCTTCTTGCATAGATTAGTTTGCCATATAGTTGTCTCATGATTCATTTTCTCCATCAAATGGAGTTGTTGGATGGTAGGATGACATCATGGTGCTGTAATTGGCTGCTCCTTCTTTGATTAGTTTGAATCTTTCACCAAGTGGTCCGACGCTTCCTTCTGGCTGGGCTGGATTGCCTTTGTTTAAAAATCCTCTTCAGTATCCCATCCTCGTTGCCAATGTTGACTTTAGATACTGAAGAGTCAGGACACTGGCAGTGAGACTTCAGCTATTTATTGCTTTGTCTGCTTTTAGCGGGAGTTTAAATAGGGAGCCCTTTTGGGAAGGAGCCAATCAGAATTTCCATGCTCCACTTCCTTGTCGGACTGGAGTGAAAATTTCCCAGCTTCTCAGAACATAACAACTATCACAACCCATGTAATAGAACGTTAGGATCTGTATTTGCCTCAGGATGCCCGTGTTAACACCTCTGCTTCGCATCCTGCATTGGTTAAAACTTTGCTTCCAGAGTTTGACTCCACAATGGCATAGGATCTGATTACTTGATGGACTGCCTATCTTCTATAGCATTGATTTTCAACCTTTTTTGAGCCGCGGCACATTTTTTACATTTACGAAACCCTGGGGCACATTGAGCAGGAGGGGTGGGGCATGGCTAAAAAAAGTTTGGACAAAAAATTATCTCTCTATCTCTTCCTCCCCTTCGCTCTAGTTCTTTCTCCCTCCCTCTTTCTCTCCCTTCTTTCCTCTTTCTTTCTCTCCCTCTCCCTCTTTCTTTCTCTTCCTTCCTTCCTCTTTTTTGCTCTCTTTCTCTCTTTCTCCCTACCTCCCTCTATGTCTTTCTCTCTCTCCTTCCCTCCCTCTCTTTCTCTCTCTCTCTTGCTCTCTCTCTCTCTTGCTCTCTCTCTCTCTTGCTCTCTCTTTCTCTTGTTCTCTTTCTCTCTCTCTTGCTTTCTTTCTCTCTCTCTTGTTCTCTTTCTCTCTCGCTCGCTCTTTCTCTCTTGCTTTCTTTCTGTCTTGCTTTCTCTCTCTCTTGCTTTCTTTCTCTCTGAGCTTCGCGGCACACCTGACCATGTCTCGCGGCACACTAGTGTGCCGCGGCACACTGGTTGAAAAACACTGTTCTATAGCATATGCCTGGTCGATTTGATGTTGCAGTGTTCTCACATTCTGAGCTTTTTTCAATTAAAACTGTGACATTTATTGCAGTATTGGAAATACGACTTCTTGGTAGCAGACGCTCCTTGCCGGATTGAGGTTTCTGCTTCCACCCTACAGGTACTTTTGAAGGTTCCTGACTTTTCACTCAGCCTTTGGCAAGGGAAAGTGAAGCCCTCTTTAAATTATGTGGACTGTTCTTTGTTCCCTTCCTGGTTTGTCATTTTTGATACATTTACTTTATCTTCATTTGTATTTTTTGTTGCTTTAATATTGTAAACAAGTTGTAAGCCATTAAGAGCCACCAGAAGCCAGACAGCATATGAGTTGAATATTTTGTTGTTCTATTTCATCAACATCTGTAAAACTACAGATCCCTAATCCCTGATCTAGAGAATCAAATACTGGAATACCAATACAGTGGATCATTCTATGCTCTCAGGGTCTCTTCCATTAACTGGAATTAGCACTGAACCTACCTTATAATTTTGTAAGAGTCTAACAACAAAGACCCATCCTTATGCTATGAATTTGTGTTTGCTGTGTAGAAAGAAGGAGTTAGAGAATTGAGAGGCCGGGTGAATTAATGCCCAGCCGACATTTGCTGAAGGCGGGAACCAACTCGGCACCGCTTATCAGCTGGTGCAATCCCACGCGATAGCGCTTGAGCGCCCCAGGGTACCCTGTTGGCCGTTCGGGCATTCTGGGAAGCCAGGGGCAGGGCGACCGCCCTTTATCAGGGCCTGCTCACCACCCTGGCTTCCCTCGCCCGCCAAGCTCAATGCACAGCAAACACCCACCCACTCTCCAGTCAATCCAGGGTGTTTTTAAAGGTTGCCTGGTTTGGGGCTGAGTAGGAATTTTTTGCAATCTTATAGCATTTGCTATGGATTTTTTTCCCCGCATACTCCATCCTGGATGAGTGAAATGGATTTGTGGTTATGGGGTGCATCTGTATGTAAATAGGTTTTGATACAACAATTGGATGTATATATACTTGGTCACTATATGGCAGAAACAGGGCGGAAAGGGTATCAGTAGCAACTGTGTGTTCTCCTTTTGTAAGATGATTGGCACCCCCATTGCACAACTCATGCTTCCTCACCGGACAGAGCGGTGTGAAGGGGGTGCCCTTGGGGCTCACCGTCATTTCTGGTTCCAGGTCATACAGGGTGAGCCCTCCCACATGCTGGGTGTGGCTTTATGGGCTGGGTGTAGGCGGGGCATGCCTTAACCTGAGCAGGCATGGAGTTACGCCCATTTAGTTGCTCAAGCATGTTTGTGTTCAGGAAACTCCTCCCCATTTAGCGACCCTGCCGGTCTTTCTGTTAATATTTAATAAAGTGACCCATTTTACCCAGCTTGGCATCTGATGCAAATGTGTTCATACCTACTGTTGTTCAGCCAATAGCTGATAGATGGGATTTAAAATGGAAATTCTAAAATGCAGACAGAAATAATTGAAAACATTAAGTCAGCTTATCCTGTGCTTGATCCAGCCCACTCACATATATACAAAAGCCAGTTTACATTACACAAAATGAAATAATGTAATTCTGAATAGCATTACTTCCCATTTCAGTGCAGGGTCATAATTCTGACTCCTTCCCTGTTTCTATTAAATTGTCATGCACAGAGAGATTTGGAAGATGTAGCCATATGTGTTAGATGACTATTACACTAGGTACTTTTTAAATGGGTGATTATTCAAAATTTCAATCTTCTACTTGCAGGTTCAGAGTGGTGCAATGCAGAATTGTGAATCCACTCATCTTCATTCTGGTTAATAGAAATGTAAGCAGAGAACCATAGGCATTTTGGTACTCTCCAGATGTTTTTACCCCAATTCCTCATAAGCCTGAGCTATCACAATCAATGGTCAGAGATTATAGCAATCATAATTCAAACATCTGGAGAAAGAATGAGTTCAAACATCTGGTGGCAATGCCAAATTAGTAGTAAAAAAATGTCTTATGGATAAACACGAGAAAGAAAGAATTACAGTCAGCTGAATTGATGGTAATAGCATAATTACACAAGATGAGGATGATAGAGATTTAACAAAGAATTTACTCTGGGTTAGATTTATGTCCATCCTTTCCTTCAGGAGCTCAAGATTGTGTACAAGTACCGCTCCTCCTATTTGTCTCATAATAACTTTGTGACTCAGATTAAGCTGAAAGAGAGTCCCAAATTATCCAGTGACCTCCCACAATTATTTATTTATTTTATTTTTATTTATTTATTTGTCAAACAATTATAGATTGGTAACATGTACAAATAAACATACAGGTCTATTTATTTATATACCTGTAGATAGGTAGTGATAAAAAGTAATGATAGAAGACAATAGAACATTAGAACAGGGATGGTAGGCACAAAGGTGCACTTATGCACGCCCCTTACAAACCTCTTAGAAAGGGGGAGAGGTCAGTTGTAGATAGTCTAAGGTTAAAGGTTTTGGGGTTGGAAGTAGAATCCATGGAGTCTGGTAGAGTATTCCAGGTATTGATTACTCTGTTGCTGAAGTCGTATTTTTTGCAGTCTAGTTTGGAGAGATTGACATTTAGTTTAAATCTATTACATGCTCGTGTGTTGTTGCAGTTGAAGGTGAAGAATTTGCTAACAGGTAGGATATTTTGGTGTATGATTTTATGGATTTTATGATTTTTATGGTATATGACTTTATCATATATATATATTATATATTAAGTGTGGTCTGGAACCTGTCTCCCCCAGCCTAGTCCAGTCCCTTAATTATCACACCACATTGACTATCTCAGGTTGTAAGTACAGTACTTAGTATATATGGAATGCAGCACAAAAGCTAAACAATTATTTTTAAAGATATAAAGAATGAAAGAAAGAAATTGTTATGCTCCAGAGCAGCAGCTTGCTAAGAAAAGACCCACTTTGGAAAGGTATCAAAAGTAAGAGATTCACATTGGATTTCCACTTCATTACAGTCAATGTGCTTTACTTTTCAGGCATATCAAGTGATTTATTTTCATAGTTCACTCCTTTAGAAATTTAGTATTTTATTCTACAACTAGAGTGTGTTTTAGTATGACACCTATTGTTGGTAGGAGGCAGATACCAGTATGTAGGCTTGCAGAGTAATCTGAACATTAGAGATTTATCTTACATTGAATAGCATGAGACCACTTGGAATAAAAACAGGTTTTGGTTGTACTTGTGGCATACTGGACAAACTTTGCCTCGAATGACCAGTACTATCTTTATGCTAGTAACCCTTTCTTATCTTACTAAAAGTGTTGTGTGAAAGTTTTATTGATGAAACCATGATAGAGGCTGGAAGTCAACATCTGTGGGTCCATCTGGCAATGATGATGGCATATGGAAGATTGTGAATTAGAATGTAAGAAGAGTAAATAGCAAAGAGACTGAATAGTAAAGGCATGAACGATGAAAGGATAAAAGGGAACTCATCAAATTTGCCAATGACACAAGCTGGCAAGGCAACACCCCAGATGTTTTTTATTGTTATTACTTATAGTCGCTAATATTTTTTGTTAGTCCTTTCCCCTTTCTTTTCTAAATCCTTTGCTTTACTTTGTTTTATATATATATTTAATATAATGAAGGGGGTTTTTTTTGCAGGGGTGGGGGGTGGGCAAATGCTAAACCTAAATTGAAGAAATGCTGGAAAAATATTTCAGATATTTTATGGGAATGATTTTGATGTGTCTGAAACTAGAATGGTTACAAATGCTAGAATATTAACCTTCAAGGGAAAAAAATTGCTGGTGGAGAATCCAAGAGATTTGCAATGAATAAATAGTCCATACAATGCATAGAGATCTGAACATCCAGGATAGTTGATTTCGACAGGGGAAAAATTAAATGAAAGATAGTTGACCAAGATAGTTGATTTTAACAGGGGGAAAATTTAGTCAAATTTTATATTCAATACAAATGGTTAAAAAAAACCCTGAAGTAAGTAGAATAAAAAAAGAGTAAGGTTTGTTTAAATATTATGGTAGATTTCCTGTAGATGGAAAAACCTTGATAAGAGGTTTATTATAGATGGCATAAGTCAGAAAGTTGTTGAATTTTAAAATGTGCAAATGTTGGTAGAATGTTAGTGGGTGGCCTGTTGCAAGGAGTGAATATTTTTGAAAGAAGTGAAAAGTTCTATCTATATTTGCCCACTCATTTCTGCCCACCTTGTTTTATGAAAATGAGGGTCTGATTTGTCAGGAGAAACACTAAAGTTAGTTTCTGAAGTAGGAATGGTTTACTTAGAAGTGTGTGCATTTACCCAGAAAGAGATACACAGAAAGATTCTAGGATTAATTAATCAGTTTGTTTGTTCGTTCATTCATTTCATCAAGCATATAGATACATACAGTAACGGGCTGCTGCCTCCATGGGGCTGGGGACAAAGTGGGGTAGTAAGTTTATGAACTATTTATTGAATACTTAATAGTTTTTTATTGTCCTTCCTTTTCTAATACCTTAGTATGATCCTCAATTACTTTTAAAATAGAAAATAATTAAATAGTAAGTTTTTATCCATAAATGCTGTAATAATTTTAATCATTATCTAGAAGTGAACTTTTATAGCAATTAAAGAAGATTGTGCTACTTGCCTAATCTGTTATTATACTGAACCTTGTGGGTTCAGTACAAAACCTTAAAATGTTACTGTGCTCCTCAACAAATAATGCTATCATTTGTCCTTTTTGTGACTATTCAAATACTGTGACTTAATCAACTGAAATAGAGTCTAAGCACCTATTTGAAACTTATCTTGATCAGTAAGCCATTTCCACCCAATCACGTGACCTTTAAGCTACCCCCCAGGCACATGATTGTCAAGCCACTCCTACCTGGTCACATGGTCGGCAAGCCATTCCTACCCAATCACATGACCATCAAACCACACCCACAAAATAAGCCACGCCTACAGTGTGGCAGTAAAATTTTTGGCAGCCTATCACTGGATATATACATACAGTACATTAGGAAAAAAATACAATACGATCTAAAAATAATTAAGAACAGATATAATAAAACAAAACAGAATAAAAGAATTAGCAAATGTTGAACAACTGTTTCAGTACACTATATGAATGATTAGTACAAGGGAAGTATCCTGAGATGGTTTGGTTACACAAAGAGATGAATCAAATTGCAAAACAATCATATGAAGAAGAACACATGGTTCAAGAAGCAGGGAAAGACTTTGTGATTGAATGGATTAAATCCTTAAAAAAAGAAATGTATAAGAAAAGGCAGTAGGATGTAATAATGAATCTGAAAGCAAGAATTACAAGGATAGACACATGTGGAGAGGTTTAATAAATTGTATGGGTGTATATTTCCTTTTCTTACATATCTCAAAACTTCAATTTCTTTGATACCTTATTTTTTTCGGGGGGGGGGTATTCATGACACTGCTTACTCTAAAATAATATGTATGTATTGTGTATGTATGTATATATATATATATATATATATATATATATATATATATATATATATACACACACACACACACACACATATGTATGTATATATGCATGCATGTACATCTTTTAATCTTGCTTATTACATTCAAACAGTTGACAATAAAGTGTTACATCTATTAATATATATGGTGATAATATCTTTCTTATAAAATTGTTCTAGTTTTCTAATTAGATTTTTAATTTTCCTTTGCTTCCTTGGTTTTTTAGTTACATTCTCACAGTTATTGAAGTGACTTCCCAATGATTCACAAATAAAAGTGTATAAACTGTTCAGAGCTGGAATAGTCTATTTTGCTACAATGGAAATGTACAATGGAAAGGATAGAACTGTATTGAAGTACTTCTGGTAAGACCAGAATGGGGCATTTTCTCGTCAGAATACCTCAATTTTGAAACATAATAAATAAAGTTTGCTATGTTGCAAACTTTAAAAACTGCTATAAAAATTTATGTCATCAAATAAAGACTGAATATACCAACTATCATATAAAACAAGAAGAAAACCTCCTACACCCAAAATCCACTCATGCCTTCCATAACTTGTAAACAACAAACTTAAAGACTCTACCATTTATGGGACCAAACTTAAAGACTCTATCACTTATGGGACCAAACAACAAAGAGTATATCAATAAACAACCTCTTTAACAACTTCTTCAGCTCTGTCTTTGTGAACAGTAATGGCTCATGCCCCGCATTTCCTAGTCATACCCCAACAAACTTCAATGATCTAACACAAATTGACTTTACTGAAGAAAATGTTAAAAAATCACTACACAACCTAAAACCATCTCTATCTATCAGACCTGATAGACTGTGTGCATACTTCTTAAAAAACTCTCCTTAACTCTTGCTGAACCCCTAAGCATAGTTTTAAAAATATCTTCTACAACTAGCTCCCTACCTAATCTCTAGTCACTAGCCACAGTCCTCCCTCTCTTCAAAAAAGGTGATCTTAGCAATGTTGAAAATTATAGATCAATCTCCTTGACCTGCATCACTTGCAAAGTCATGGAATCCATCATTAACCAATCCATTACACTCCACCTTGAAACAAATAACCTACTTTCCAACAAACAATTCGGTTTCAGGAAAAAATTATCCTACAACCTGCAACTCTTACACTGCAAAAATATATGGACTACCCAAATTGACCAGAGTAAATCAATCGATGCAATCTACATAGACTTTTGCAAAGCCTTTGATTCAGTAGTTCACGACAAACTTCTTATGAAACTAAATTCTTATGGCATCTCAGGACCACTTCATGATTGGATATCAGCGTTACTGTCAAACAGACAACAGATGATCAAAATAGGTAATGCCATATCTAATCCTGCTCCAGTTAACAGTGGCGTTCCCCAAGGCAGTGTCCTAGGACCCACTCTATTTATAATTATTTATTAGATTTGTATGCTGCCCCTCTCCGAAGACTTGGAGCGGCTTTATACTCTACATAAACAATCTCTGTGACAATATTACAAGTAATTGTATTCTCTTTGCCTTTCGCAAGCTCCTTAAACCCCACCTCTGTCGTCAGGCATGGGGGAATTGAAATTTCACTTCCCCCTAGGCTTATAGAATTTATACATGGTATGCTTATATGTATGAGTGGTTCTTTAAATTGGGGTTTTTTAGATTATTTTTAATATTAAATTTGTTTTCATTGTCTTTTGATTGTTGTTAGCCGCCCCGAGTCTTCAGAGAGGGGCGGCATACAAATCTAATAAATAAATAAATCTAATAAATAAATAAATCTAATAAATAAATAAATCTAATAAATAAACTATTTAATACCTCCGATAACACTTCTACCTTTCAAAAGGACCTTGACCATGTAGCTGAATAGTCTAACAACAGGCAACTCCAAATCTCATACAACAAATGCTCTGTCCTACACATTGGTAAAAAGAATCCAAATACTAAATACACATTTGGACAAACTCAACTCGCCGAGGACCCTCACCCAGTCAAAGAGTATTCATTTGCAATGACCTAAGTGCCAGAGCCCACTACAACAGCATTGCCAAAAAAACACTAAGAGTCACAAACTTAATTCTATGCAGCTTCTTCTCTAGAAATACCGATCTACTAACCAGAGCATACAAAACATTTGTCAGACCAATTCTTGAATACAGCTCACCTGTATGGAATCCACACTGCATAACAGACATTAATACAATTGAAGGAATCCAGAAATACTTCACAAGAAGAGTCCTCCACTCCTCCTCTTGCAACAAATTACTTTACTCCTTCAGACATCAGTTACTATATTTAGAAAATTTGCAGCTATGCTGCTTCCGAACTGATTTAACTATTGTTCATAAAATCATACATCACAATGTACTCCCTGTTGACGACTATTTCACTTTAACAACAACACCGCAAGAGCATGCAATAGATACAAACTAAATGTAAATCGCTCCAAAATAAACTGCAGAAAATACGATTTCAGCAATAGAGTGGTCAACACCTGGAATTCACTACTGGACTCTGTTGTTTCCTCCCCCAATCCCAAAACCTTCAACCTTACATTATCTACAATCGACTTCTCCCCTTTTCTAATAAATCTATAAGGGGCGTGCATAAGTGCACCTTCGTGCCTTCCATCCCTGTCCTAATGTCTTTTTATCTTTTCTATCTCCATTTTATACCTATATTATGTTAAACATACCACAACACTATATTTGTATGACAAATAAATACATAAATAAATAAAAATAAAATAAGGAAGCCAAATTTGCTTCACTGAGAAACCTCCTCCTTATTGAAACTCATATATTGGTGGATAAGAGGTGTTTTGTCTTGTTTTTGGAGAGTAATTTCAGCTTTCCTCAACAGTTTAGCTAATTTTGGTATTATTCAGCCAGCGACAAAAGTGTATAATTGTAATAGGAAATAAAGCCTTTTAAATGTTATTTTCACTGCTTTAAAAAAGACTTTGTCGGTTTTGGGCCTGGATTTCAATCCCGGTGTTTAAAATCTTCCTGAAGCTAAGAAACAATCTACAGATGTTTGAAGAACTATATCGTGTTTTTGATTTTTGAACTTGCATTCTTTAGATCTCTGTTTTTTGACCTCAGCAATTTTAAACGAAGGACTTCAACTCCCAGAAATCTCAAGCCACAATTCTGAGAATTGAGAGCCATATATCTTAAAAGTTGCTGAGGTTCAGAAACACTGTTTTAGAGTTAAGCCAGCAAGAAAGAAAATATATGTGGTCAGCGCAGATGGTTATTAAAGAAAATATGGAAATAAATTGGTAAAATTGGGGTGAGCTGTGTGTGTGTTGCAGTTGAAAAGTCTTGCATTGCTGTGCAATAAAATGATACTTAGCGGAAAAACAGATAAATTCTTCAAAACCAGAAGCTGTCTATGCATATGTTAGAAAAATATTCCCACTCCTTCTTGGCAATGTTGCATGCATTTCCCTGCTAAGAGGTTTCTCACATCACATTAGAAATTTGAGTTTAAAATAGATGAAGAAAGTAATAAAGAAAAGTCAAGCCTCATCTATCAGCCCCTCATCCAGAAATGTCAGACTGGATGAGCTGGTATTGTGTAAAGATTCCACAGCTGTAGCTCATTGCCAAGAAAACAAGACAGACAGACACACAGACAGACAGACAGACAGACAGACAGACAGACAGACAGACAGACAGACAGACAGACATGATGGAGGAAATGAGACACATAACAATTTATTATAGCATCCTGATAAAAACTAATTACTTTAAATATGTGCCTTGACTTGTTTTAATGTACAAATTGTTTCTATTAAAATTCAACAAAGGCCAGTGCAGGAAGAGGGACTCTACCATGACCGGTATGCACCCTGGAAGGTGTCTTCGGAGACCTCTCGCAAGGTCTTCGTCACGGCTGATTGGATCTCTTCTATGGACGAAAAACAGGGTCCTTTCAGGTCTGGGAACAAAAAGAAGTCTGCTGGGGCAACGTCAGGACTATAGGGGTGGGAGGGGCAGCGTTGGCACTTGGTGTTTGGCCAGGAACTCACAGGCTCATAGCGTGTTGTGGCAAGGCACATTTTTCATCCATAGAAGAGATCCAATAAGCCAGGACGACAACAAGAGACGGTTCCACTAGAGAATCCTAAAGGTAACTGATAATGAACAGAGTCGATAAGATCCAAAATTAGAACCTAAAGAAGGGAGGATGAAGAAGAGGAGGAAAGTTACAAATTCTGAAATAGTTGCTAATTGCTCAAGACAATAGCTGCGATTCCACATTTCTTTTTTTTTAAAATTTACTTATTTATTATGCATAAATTAATACATACATATAATATTAATATACAAGGTACAAGTAAATGTCTTAATATTCAAATACATACAATAGGTAGAAAATAAACAGTAAGGCATGCTGGTGCAATTATGTACGCCCCTTACTGACCTCTTAGGAATTGAGAGGTCAATAGTGGAAAGTCTAAGGGTAAAGTTTTGGGAGTTAGGAGATGATACTACAGAGTCTGGTAATGAATTCCATGCATCAACTACTCAGTTGCTGAAGTCGTATTTCCTGCAGTCGAGTTTTGACTTGGATATATTCTAGGTTTGACAGTTCCAAAATAGACCCACTTGGAAGATTTATTTATATATTTATTATTGATTTTGTCCAATACACAATGAGGGTTTTAGTGGGTATACACATAGTAAAATACATGATGAAGGTTATAGAGGATATACTCATAGTAAAATATATCTAAGAAAGAATAGAAGAGAAGTTATAGGAATAGAACATATCAATGAAAGAATAGAAGAAGAGATATAGGAATAGAAGAAAGGTATAGGAGATATAGAAGAGCAATAGGACAGGGGACGGAAGGCACTCTAGTGCACTTGTACTCGCCTCTTACTGACCTCTTAGGAATCTGGATAGGTCAACCATGGATAATCCAAGGGTAAAGTGTTGGGGGTTCGGGGATGACACTATGGAGTCTGGTAATGAGTTTCACGCTTCAACAACTCGATTACTGAAGTCATATTTTTTGCAGTCAAGTTTGGAGCGGTTAATATTAAGTTTAAATCTGTCATGTGCTCTTGTGTTGTTGTGGTTGAAGCTGAAGTAGTCGCTGACAGGCAGGACGTTGCAGCATATGATCTTGTGGGCAATACTTAGATCTTGTTTAAGGTGTCTTAGTTCTAGGCTTTCTAGGCCCAGGATTGAAAGTCTAGTCTCGTAGGGTATTCTGTTTTGAGTGGAGGAGTAAAGGGCTCTTCTGGTGAAGTATCTTTGGACATTTTCAATATCCTTTTCTGGGAAACAACAATGAGTTACTGGTGTTTACTGGTGCCAGCATATTATTTTTACTGATTTCAGAGGAGAAAATAAATGGAGCTGTTGGCAGAGGACACAATTGGAGGGTGTAGCTAGAAATTGCCACTTATTAAAACTTGGAACTAGTAAACATTTGTTCCGGCAATGATTAGATATGATGTATAAGCCATGATGTTACTCTAATTTGAAATCTAGTTACAAGTTTTAACAGGGGAAGATAATTTACTTGGAGCTGAGTACCTCTTCATTGTTACATGATGATTTTGGCACTTTGAACTTGAATAGCTAAATGGTGTGGAAAAGAATCAAGGGTTTAAAAAAATTAAAATGGTATAATTCTATTGTACAGCTGGTATTAAAGGTGATGAAGGACAGCTGTGATGTATTTCAATGTGTAGGTTTCAAAGCCTTATTTGTGGGTACTAGGGATACTCAAAGACAAAGAACTGAAAGATCAGTGGCTCCAAATTTTGTCGTCCTCCCACCCCAATATCTGCATTTTTCATTGTGACTCATGCCTTAAATAACTCTTTACCCTTTGCTCCCCAGCCCCTAAATTATTTTCCTGCTTAGATTCTGAGTTTTTACTTTTATGGTTATCCATTACCCACAGTACAAATCTCTCTTCTTGTTTAATCTCTTGTCTTTAACACATCGCCTTTCCTGTGCAAATCCTTTTTTAAAAATTGGGTGATGGGGAGGAAGAGATATTGAGGCTTCCCAGGATTACAGCTCAGGAAACTATATAGTTGAACAATAATGTGAGTCCCAAGGAGATCCTGAAAGAGGGACATCTAAAAATAACTAGATATGAATAAGATCTCTCAAGGAAAGAGCAGGCAACCGGATGGGCTAATGGCTGCAAAAGAGCTAGAGATGCAATTGATTTTTGGGGGCTCAGCAACTGACTGCAGTACCTTACTTATGTCTATCTTGGAAACAGTATTGTATTTATTTATTTTATTTATTTATTTATTAGATTTGTATGCCGCCCCTCTCCGTAGACTCGGGGCGGCTCACAATACAATAAAAACAGTTCATGACAAATCTAATAATTTACAATTTAATTTTTTTTAAAAAAAAATCCCATTATTAAGCAGACATACATACAAACATATCATACATAAATTGTATAGGCCCGGGGGATATATCTCAGTTCCCCCATGCCTGACGACGAAGGTAGGTTTTGAGGAGTTTACAAAAGGCAAGGAGGGTAGGGGCAGTTCTAATCTCTGGGGGGAGCTGGTTCCAGAGAGTCGGGGCCACCGCAGAGAAGGCTCTTCCCCTGGGGCGCACCAACCAACATTGTTTAGTTGACGGGACCCGGAGAAGGCCCACTCTGTGGGACCTAATCGGTCGCTGGGATTCGTGCGGCAGAAGGCGGTCTCGGAGATATTCTGGTCCGATGCCATGAAAGGCTTGCTGAAGATCTGGACCAGCAGTTAAACTGAGTGAAACAGCTGGTCCTGGCAGATAATTTGGGTGTCTTAAAATAACATGAATATGCTCGTTATTTAATATAGTAATATGTTATATTATTTTCTATTATGGGGGAAGAGAGATCTTTAGTTTTGAACTGCCAAAATCATTGGTTAGATTATTGGAATGGATATTAAGCCCTATAATTTGAGAAAAGGAAACAAAACTATAGGCATTGGAGAACCATAGCTGAGCAGAAAGGAATTGGGACTACAATAGAGAGAGGCAGTTAAGGTCAAGGCATCAAACTCTGATGTGAGAGATTTTAGTTTTTCTATTATTGTGCAATATTTCTAAATTATGTCTTTTGGAGTGACACCACTAACACTTAACTATGACAGAAATATGTTCAGGCAACATCTTTTTTATTCTTTTGGTCTATGCATGATACTTCGACTTTCTCCCCTTCCATAGGGGACAAAGGCTATTTGTCATTCTTAACTGTAACTGCTGTTTAAGTAATGTTTTGACCCTTAACCCAACTGCCTCCAACTGCCTCCAGGTGTGTAAAATTTGATACCTACTATGTCAAAAACAAAATCAGGTGACAGTTAGTTGTAGGATCAGAAAGGGGCTTATTCAGTGGCATTTGCCAAAGAGACAAAGGGAGGGAGAATCACAAAAGCAGCAGTCTATGACTTACAATGGTACATCTAGTGACTGTTCAAAGTTACAGCAAAATTGAAAGAAGTGATTTATGACCAATTTTCATACAGCTATGGCAGCATCTCTGTGATCAAAACTCAGATGCTTGGCAACTGGTTTATATTCATGATAATTGCTGTGTCCTAGGGCCATAGGATAGCCTTTATTAACTTTTAAAAATACTTTTCATTCAGAATTTGTCACATTTAAAATCACAATTTCACTAATACACCTTTCTGATATTGGAATGTTTTTTCTTCATTCTACATTATCCTTATTAAGGCCTATTGTTTTACACATATACATTCTCACATCTTATCTACTCCTTTTACATCCATTTACACTCTAAAAAGACAATTTTTTTTCCATTTTGTTACATTATCCAATCATTTAAATATTAGTTTTACCTTTTTTTGAGCCAATCATACCATTTATTTTATAATTCTTGGTTTCCCCCCACCCTCTCTTTTGTGAACTTTTGACACACAAAGACAATAGGGAACCAGATTCACTTAAAAATATTATTTTTATTTATTTATTTTGTCCAATACACAATGAGGGTTTCAGTGTGACATATATATATATATATATATATATATATATATATATATATATATATATATGTCACATGTTTTTTTGCTGAATTTGAAAATTAAGGGAGACTAGGATAGATCTATTTCAGCCTTATTTTGGCCTCATCAGCTAGCCATACCCACTGGGACTTGAACCTGCAACCTTTGCCTTGTAAGGCAGAGAATTATCCTCTAGGCTACAGTATCCAATCCCTTCAGCTCTGCACCAGGGAAGGGTTACATATTTTGTGTCGAATCACCCTGGTGTATCGAAGGAACATCACAGCTCCTTATTTGCCTCTCGGCCCAACCCAGGGCCATTTCCAAGGCAGTTAATTTTATTGATAGCCGACAATTCTATCTATATGTGTCACATGTTTTTTTGCTGAATTTGAAAATTAAGGGAGACTAGGATAGATCTATTTCGGCCTTATTTTGGCCTCATCAGCTAGCCATACCCACTGGGACTTGAACCTGCAACCTTTGCCTTGTAAGGCAGAGAATTATCCTCTAGGCTACAGTATCCAATCCCTTCAGCTCTGCACCAGGGAAGGGTTACATATTTTGTGTCGAATCACCCTGGTGTATCGAAGGAACATCACAGCTCCTTATTTGCCTCTCGGCCCAACCCAGGGCCATTTCCAAGGCAGTTAATTTTATTGATAGCCGACAATTCTATCTATATGTGTCACATGTTTTTTTGCTGAATTTGAAAATTAAGGGAGACTAGGATAGATCTATTTCGGCCTTATTTTGGCTTCATCAGCTAGCCATACCCACTGGGACTTGAACCTGCAACCTTGCCTTGTAAGGCAGAGAATTATCCTCTAGGCTACAGTATCCAATCCCTTCAGCTCTGCACCAGGGAAGGGTTACATATTTTGTGTCGAATATATATATACACACACATACACACACACATAGTAAAATACATGATGAAGGTTATAGAGGAGATACTCATAGTAAAATATATCTATGAAAGAACAGAAAAGAAGATATAGTAATAGAACATATCAATGAAAGAATAGAAGAAGAGATATAGGAACAGAAGAAAGGTATAGGAGATATAGGAGAGCAATAGGACAGGGGACGGAAGGCACTCTAGTGCACTTGTACTCGCCCCTTACTGACCTCTTAGGAATCTGGATAGGTCAACCATAGATAATCAAAGGGTAAATTGTTGGGGGTTTGGGGATGACACTATGGAGTCTGGTAATGAGTTTCACACTTCGACAACTCGGTTACTGAAGTCATATTTTTTGCAGTCAAGTTTGGACCGGTTAATATTAAGTTTAAATCTGTTGTGTGCTCTTGTATTGTTGTGGTTGAAGCTGAAGTAGTCGCCGACAGGCAGGACATTGCAGCATATGATCTTGTGGGCAATACTTAGATCTTGTTTAAGGCGTCTTAGTTCTAGGCTTTCTAAGCCCAGGATTGAAAGTCTAGTCTTGTAGGGTATTCTGTTTCGAGTGGAGGAGTGAAGGGCTCTTCTGGTGAAGTATCTTTGGACATTTTCAAGGGTGTCTGAGATGCGATATGGGTTCCAAACAGATGAGCTGTATTCGAGGATGGGTCTGGCAAAAGTTTTGTAAGCTCTGGTAAGTAGTGTGAGATTGCCAGAGCAGAAGCTACGTAGGATTAGGTTTACAACTCTTGAAGCTTTCTTGGCTATGTTGTTGCAATGGGCTTTGGCACTTAAATCTTTTGTTGTTAGTATACTGAGGTCTTTAACCAAGTGGGGATTATCTGTGATAATTTGATTAGTCAGTTCGTATTTGGAGTTCAGATTCTTTTCCCCAATGTGTAGGACAGAGCATTTGCTAGTTGAGATTTCGAGTTGCCATGTGTTGGACCACTCAGAAACAGAGTTCAGGTCTTTTTGGAGAGTAGTTGTTTTATCGGTAGTGTTGAAGAGTTTTACATCATCGGCGAAGAGGACACAGTTGCTTGTGATGTAATCGCAAAGGTCATTGATGTAGAGAATGAAGAGCGTTAGTCCCAGTACACTACCTTGGAGAATACCGCTTTTAACTGGGAAGGGGGTGGATATGGTGCTTCCTATTTTGACCACTTGTTGTCTGTTTGACAGGAATGCTGTAATCCAGCTATGGAGGGATCCTGACATGCCATAGAATTTGAGTTTTAGGAGTAGTTTGTCATGGACCACTGAATCAAAGGCTTTGCAGAAGTCGATATAAATTGCATCTATAGATTTCCCTTGATCAAGATGAGCTGTCCATATATTTTTGCACTGGAGGAGCTGCAGGTTGCAGGATAGTTTTTTTCTGAAACCAAATTGTTTGTTAGAGAGCAAATTATTAGTTTCTAGATGGAGAGTAATTGATTTGTTTATAATTGATTCCTTGACTTTGCATGGGACGCAGCATAGTGAAATTGGTCTGTAGTTATCGACAAGAGAGGGGTCTCCTTTTTTGAAGATGGGGATGACCATTGCTTTCGACCATAGCTTAGGAAGTGTGCTGGTTCTGAAGGATTTTTCGAAAATTATGCTTAGTGGTTTAGCTATGACAGAAGAGAGCTTTTTTAGGAAGTAAGCACAAAGACCATCTGGTCCGACTGATAGAGAAGGTTTAAGGTCACGTAATGCTTTTTCAACTCGGTCTTCAGAGAAATCTACTTGGGTTAGGTCATTGAGGGAGTTTGAGGTGCGATTGATGAAATTGGGGGATGAGCCATTGCTGTTAACAAAGACAGAGCCAAAGAAAGAGTTGAAAGAGTTGTTACCCAGGATTACAGCTCAGGAAACTATATAGTTGAACAATAATGTGAGTCCCAAGGAGATCCTGAAAGAGAGACCTCTAAAAATAACTAGATATGAATAAGATCTCTCAAGGAAAGAGCAGTAAATAAGTAAGTAAGTAAATAAGTAAGTAAGTGGGTAACAACTGCAATGATTCATTTGATAACCATGGCAAGGAACATCATAAAATGGGGGGAAATGGGGCAAAAATTATATTGTTGCTTAGCATAGAAATTTTGGACTCAATTGTGGCTATATATCAAGGATTACCTCTACAGCATCATGATGAAAATCCCCCAACTTTGCTTGTGTGTCATGACATTGCTTATATACATACATACAGCTTTCTGTATGACAATGTCTACTAGACATTCCAGGCTGATATGGGTATGCCCCTTTCCTCCTAAACCACAAGTCAGCTTCATTCTGCTATTATCTCCTTAAAGAATTGAGCATTGTGGCATGGTGTCAGTCATCCATCAGATTTTTAGAAGAGTGATAAGGTTGTGTTTTTTTCAACAACTGTCCATGTGTAATTGAGAGTACTGTATGGCAAAAACCTAATGGAATCAGATTGATCTCTGATAATATAATGAGCTGAGACATAGGGAGATATCCTGAGAAGCAAAATATATGGAACTAGTCCAGGAGCAGGTTCTAACTTACATTGCCGCCAGTTTGCATCTTCCTGTGCCATGTGGGTGTGCATACATTGTGTGCCACACGGTGGCACATATGCACAGTGCTGAAAATAAAGAAGCACCCACCATTAGAACCGGTTTGGGGCCTGGCCAACCTGTGATTGTTCCTGTTTCAGCAAGCAGGGGGAAATTTCCACTACTGGTTCTGTAGAATCGGTCCAAACTGGGAACTTCTTGAGTTCAGTTAGCATTCAGTTTACCATTCAAAAGGAAATTCTGCTGATATTCATACAAGTCAACTTTGCACAAGCTCAGGGATGTCAAACTTGCATCATCATGTGACGTATAGCGGCTTTCCCCCCCTTTCACTAAATGGTACATGGACATGGTCAGTGCATGACACATCTGCCCTGTGGGCTGCAAGTTTGACAGCCCTACTCTAACTAGAATATCAGAATATCTCCAGGACCGCCTTCTGCCACACGAATCCCAGCGACCGGTTAGGTCCCACAGAGTTGGCCTTCTCTGGGTCCCGTTGACTAAACAATGTCGTTTGGCGGGACCCAGGGGAAGAGCCTTCTCTGTGGTGGCCCCGACCCTCTGGATCCAGCTCCCCCCGGAAATTAGAACTTCCCCCACCCTCCTTGCCTTTCGTAAACTTCTTAAAACCCATCTCTGCAGTCAGGCATGGGGGAACTGAGACATCTCCCCTGGGCCTATACAGTTTATACATGGTATGTTTGTTTGTGTGTATGTCTGCTTTTAATAATGGGGTTTTTAGTGTTTTTTTAATTATTAGATTTGTTTTTACCTTGTCTTTATTATTGCTGTGAGCCGCCCCGAGTCTACGGAGAGGGGCAGCATACAAATCTAATAAATAAAAAAATAAATAAAATAAATAAACTAGTTTTTCCCTTCTTCCCCTTTTTGCATCCCAAGGGATTATCTCTCATCAGTGGTCCTGGTTCAAAAGAAAAGAAGAATGACAAGGGCATTGCTTTAATTCTAGATAGATTCTTGCCACCCAATGTTAATGTGACTTAATGTTTATTTTAGGGCTGATAGTGACATGCATAGTGCCTTGTTTGGAATGAATTTTGTTCAGCATCTTTGTAGCATTATTGTGTGAAATACAAAGTTGCAGAAACAGGGTGAAACCATAAGTCTTAGACTTGGAGAAAGAGATGTTACACCCCCAGACTGTGTCTTTCTGATTTATTTAACTGTCTTTTTTATGTAAGGAATTTTGTGCAAAATTGTGTGCTATTGGCACAGATAACACATAATCCCAGCGACTGGTTAGGTCCCACAGAGTCTGCCTGATACAGGTTCCGTCAACTAGACAATGTTGCTGGGCGGGACTCAGGGGGAGAGCCTTCTTTCTGGGGGTCCTGGCCCTCTGGAATCAGCTCCCCGCAGAGATACGTACTAACCCCACCCTCCTCACCTTTCATAAGAGTCTGAAGACTCATCTATGCCACCAGGCTTGGAGGTCATTAGACATTATCCACTGGCTGATGAATGTAACTAAGGAGAAATTTCCTGACAGTCAGAGCGGTTGATCAGTGGAACAACTTGCCTCCAGAAGTTGCGAATGCTGGAAGTTTTTAAGCAGATGTTGGATAATCATCTGTCTGAAGTAATGTAGGGTTTCCTGCCTAAACAGGGGGTTGGATTAGAAGACCTCCAAGATCCCTTCCAACTCTGTTGTTGTTGTTGTTGTTGTTGCTGCTGCTGCTGCTGCTGCTGCTGCTGCTGCTGCTGCTGTTGCTGTGATGATGATGATGATGATGATGATGATGATGATGATGTATGGTGAGTTTGTTGACTGAATGTATATGCGTGTATTTTAATCGGTTTTCAGGTTTTTAGATTTTTAACTTTAATTAATTAGATTCTGATGTACATTGTTTTTTATATGTTATAAGCCACCCCGAGTCTTCAGGGTGGCATATAAATTATCATCATCATCATCATCATCATCATCAAGTTTGGCAGAGGATTGTTTAGCTATTGAATTGAGGATTATGGAATTTTAAAATTATTTTTATGGTAATGCATATTACAGTATCTTTGTAAATAAACAGATAGTAACAAGCTGTCCAAAATTCTGACTTCTATGCCACCCAATCCCAAAGGAATTTTGCCAAAGCACATTTCATCTGGAGGCAGGTCTGTGATTCTTTTTTTTTGTTCCTTACCATCTTTTGAAAACAATCAATTAATGGATTGATCCCAATCATTAGGATGTGAAACATATTTGGACTCAGGAATTTGTTTGTTTGTTAGATTTGTATGCTGCCCCTCTCCGTAGACTCGGGGCAGCTCACAGCAACAATAAAACAATGTACGACAAATCTAATAATTTAAAAACACTAAAAACCCCATTATTAAAAGCAAACATACACACAAACATACCATGCATAAACTGTATAGGCCCGGGGGGATGTCTCAATTCCCCCGTGCCTGATGGCAGAGGTGGCTTTTAAGGAGTTTACAAAAGGCAAGGAGGGTGGGGGCAATTCTAATCTCTGGGGGGAGTGGTTCCAGAGGGTTGGGGCCACCACAGAGAAGGCTCTTCTCCTGGATCCAGCCAAATGACATTGCTTAGTCAATGGGACCCGGAGAAGGCCAACTCTGTGGGACCTAACCGGTCACTGGGATTCATGCAGCAGAAGGCAGTCCCAGAGATATTCTGGTCCGATGCCATGAAGGGCTTTATAGGTCATAACAACACTTTGAATTGTGACCGGAAACTGATCGGTAACCAATGCAGACTGCGGAGTGTTGGTGTAACATGGGCATACTTAGGGGAGCCCATGATTGCTCTCGCAGCTGCATTCTGCATGATCTGAAGTTTCCGAACACTTCCTCTTACTATCTCCAGTACTTAAAATAATGACAGTGGAGGATGGATGTTCTCCCTGTATCCTGAGTATTGGTGAAGTTGATTGAGCCAATGAAAGCTCTTAGTTCTGAAGAAGCTATTTCTGTGGAATATTATAGAGAAATACCTTGGAATGAACTGGGTACATGTTTTACAGAGGTTGGTTGAGCGATATAGCCGTTTCATGACATCCGCTAGGTGACCCTGAGCACTGTTTACCAAAATGATATATATTTTCTGAGACAGAACAGAGTGTTCCAGCCATAGAGAATAATAGAATGGGTTCACACTAGGCTAGTTTCTTTAATGATGTTAAAAATTGATAATGATATTAAGCTAATCACAACTGCCTGGGTTAATGCAACATATTAAAAGTTCATTCTCATTTTTTGCATGCCACAACACATAAATACTAAGCATTCTAGGGAGGTGTGCTGCTCATAATGTTATCTCTATGTCATATCAAATCAGCTGCTGACACAGCCTAGAGCCATCTTTTGTTGTTCTGGTTTGGAAATGATGTTTTCCTTCTTTTCCCAACATAGAATTTTCTATGTAGACCCTTTGGAAAAATAGCCCGGAAGAATAATGGTCAGAAATAGCCATTTATCCTGCTTCAATTGGCTTGGCAAGGATTCTGTCCTTGCCTAATTACTGGGCACTGTGCCTTTCTGGTCATTTTGATGTTGGCAGCCAGAGATATTGGATATCTCACTTGTGCAACCTGTCCCCCGCCCCCCTATATGCTTGGACCTGAGAATATTAAGTCCGCAAAAGGCCAAATATGTAGGAAACGAAAGATGAGATAAGAACATCATCCTATCAGAGGGTAGAACAGTGTGCACTTCACCAGGCAAACAGAATTTTATAAACCCATTCATCCCTTTATAAGAACAGCTTCCATCTCCTGTCCTATGCAAATGCTTAATTTCTTAGTAGCAGCTTTGAAAAAAATGGCTATTTTTTGCCATGGAAATTGCTATATCTCAAACTTGTCTTCTGAGAAATTGAGAAATTAGTACACTATTCCCATGTCTTTCATCCTGTTAAATACAAGTTTTCACAAATAGAATTGCAGAGCAAGTGTCAGTTCTTCAAAAAAAAAAAAACCCCACCCCAAAACCCTGATCCATATGGAAAGTCTCAGGCAAAGCAAACTTCTTGGGTCCTTAGAGTATAAAAGGTCTTGTCATTGAGCATTCTTGTGGGTTCCTCAGTGGGGAAGAAGTCAAGACATATAGAACAGGTCAACCCCATCTTGATAAAAAAAATCAGGGATTGATTTTGTGATTAATTTTCTTGACAATAGATGATGTTGGGTAGTAAAGGTAATATCAATTGTTACCCTGAGACAGCAGCTAGTCTTTGTTTAGCAACTGTCCTATTTAATGACTGAAGTTACAACAATGCTGAAAAAGTAATTTTATGACTGGTTCTCAGACTTATGACCATCACAGCAATTCTACAGTCATGTGATTGAGAGTTATATTTTTCATAATTGCAAGCATTTACAACAATCATAATGACAAAATCACAAATTGCATCTTCACAGTTGGCCTCTGGCAAGGAAAATCAATGAAGAAGTTGGCAGGAAACAAAAACACAAGTTGCAATCACACAATGTCTTACTTAATGATCACATTGCTTAGTGATAGAGTTGCCCATCCCAATTATGATAATTAAGCAAGGACTATCTGCATTATATTTTGTGAAGGTAGAAACACTCCCTCAATGTATTGTTGAGTCGTTATAATGTTATCACATGTTATATAATGGCCATCTCAAAGAGCCTGTCCCCCTGTCAAATTCTATTATGGTTTTAGCATTTTGCTTAAGTTGTGCATGCTAAGAAGAGTGTGAAGATATCTTCTATTAATTCATACATTTTAATATTTATCCATTCACAATCTCTCTGCGAGTGAAAGGATGGATGCTTTTAAAGAAAAAAAAAGGGACAAACAGAAAAATATTGTACATTGTTGAATATTTATTTATTTATAAATTTATATTTATATTGCCGTCTATTTTCACATGGCGACTCAAGAATATAAAACCTCTTATAAGAATATAAAACCTCTTATAAAATATAAGAATATAAAACCTCTTAGAAAAACAATAAAACTAATAAAAGAGAGATTCATATAATAAATTAATAAAATAATGTATTAAAATAATCCCCTATCCCCTGTCCTGGTGACAATAGCTAACACGTGCCATTTAATGGGCTCCATCTTGCTCTGCATTCGGTTTATTGGTTAGGTTTATTGGATTTATATGCCGCCCCTCTCCGCAAACTCGGGGCGGCTCACAACAATAATAAAAAACAGTACAGTACATAATACCAAATGCAATGCCCACCCATCTAGTTGCAATTTAAATTAATAATCTCATAAAAACAGTATATATAAAAAAAACAGGCACACAGTCAATCAATCAACAAAACAACATGGGCAAGGGGGAGGTGTTTTAGTTCCCCCATGCCTGACGGCAAAGGTGGGTCTTAAGGAGTTTACGAAAGGCAGGGAGGGTGGGGGCAATCCTAATCTCAGGGGGGAGCTGGTTCCAGAGGGTCGGGGCCCCCACAGAGAAGGCTCTTCCCTGGGTCCCGCCAGACGACATTGTTTAGTTGATAGGACCCGGAGAAGGCCAACTCTGTGGGACCTAACCGGTCGCTGGGATTCGTGCGGCAGGAGGCGGTCTCGAAGATATTCTGGTCCGGTGCCATGAAGGGCTTTATATATTTTTATATTCCCTGGGCCTACTGGCAGAACTGGGACTTCAGCATCTTCCAGAAGAGTGTTACAGTGGGGGGCATTCTAATCCATGGAAGAATGATGTTCCAGAGAGAGGAAAACACCATGGAGAAGGCCTTCTTCTGGGTCCAGGAGGTATATCTTGTTAGGATATTGGACCCGCAACATTCCTTGTCTCCCTGCTCGGTCGGGTAGATGTGACCAGCAAGAGACAGTCCCTCAGATGACCTGATCCTAAGCCATGAAGTGCTTTGGGTGAATTTTTTTTCTTCTTCTCCAATCACGTGTACAGAAAAAAAGATGCCATTAATGTAAAATTAATTTACAATATATCATTTTTGCAATTTCGGTATACACAGATTAACCAATGCCACCTCCTTACTATTTATTTATTTATTTATTTATTTATTTATTTATTTATTTATTTATTTATTTATTTATTCATTCATTCATTCATTCATTCATTCATTCATTCATTCATTCATTCATTCATTCACAATCTGGGTCCTCATTTTACCCACCTCGGAAGGATGGAAGGCTGAGTCAACCTTGACTGAATCAACAATTTAACATCTGGACCAAAAAATAATTATTCTTAGGTCACGGGTAGGCAAAGTTGGTTCTTCTATGACGTGGACTTCAACTCCCAGAATACCTGAGCTAGCATGATTGGCTCAGGAATCCTGGGAGTTGAAGTCCATAATTCATAGAAGACTCAACATTGGCTACTCCTGACCTAGGTGATTAATCAAGACTAATCACCTAGGGAAGTGACTAGGGCACGAGTGACTGAAACAGATTCTTAGTTTCCATTCACCATTTCTGAATATATCAAGGATGAATGTATTCATTCTGCAAGAATAAGGATGGTGCTTTCTAAAAAGAAGGAAGGAAGGAAGGAAGGAAGGAAGGAAGGAAGGAAGGAAGGAAGGAAGGGGATTATCTTCATTTATAATTATGTATGCCTGTAAATACACAAATATGTATCTATTCATGAATTTATCAGTTGAGCTAAGGGGAACAGGGACTGTAGCCCCAGAGTCTGGTTCTGCATAGGCTTAGTTTCTTGTTGGAGATGAAAGTAACGAATGAAAAAAAATTCTGCTCAAATATAAAAACAAAACAAAAATGTAAGATTAAATCAGCCAGCAATGTCAGCTGAAAGCAAATAGGTACATAAGAAGTTCAAGTTGTTCAGATTTGTATCTTCCTAGACTCAAACATTCACAGGGATAGTGACTAAAGCTACAAAATAAAGACTTGCCTGCTACCAGGTGGAATGACTATGACAGATCTAGAAGAAACATTAAAGGGCAAAGACATCACACTGACAACAAAAGTACGTACTGTCAAAACCATGGTTTTTTCCCCCAGTTTTAATATACGACAGTGAAAACTGGAGCATAAGAAAAGCTGAACAAAAAACCCCCGAAATGCTTTTGAATTGAATTTGAATACTGAAGAAATTTGTTGAAATTGATAGAAGAAAAGGAGAAAAAAAGAACGCAAGATGAACAAGTCGTTCAATATGAAGCAAAATAAAACTGCTCATTGGACACACTCATAATGAAGATAATACTTAAACATGCTCATGCAAATGGATAAGTCATAAATAAAGGTCCTGAGGCTCACAAAAATGGAAGACAATTTAAAAAAAAAGTCTGACAGGTGGCTGATAACACAAGCACCAGTTTATAAGACCTCAAAGAAGCAGTAACTGATAGACAATCCTGGTGAAATGTCGACCATCAGATCATAATTTGGACCGGGACTCACTGCTCACAGTCACTCATGCCCTCATCACCTCGAGGTTTGACTACTGTAATGCTCTCTACATGGGGCTACCTTTGAAAAGTGTTTGGAAACTTCAGATCGTGCAGAATGCAGCTGTGAGAGCAGTCATGGGCTTCCCCAGGTATGCCCATGTTACACCAACACTCCGCAGTCTGCATTGGTTGCCAATCAATTTCCGGTCACAATTCGAAGTGTTTGTTATGACCTATAAAGCCCTTCATGGCATCGGACCAGAATATCTCCGAGACCGCCTTCTGCTGCACGAATTCCAGTGACCGATTAGGTCCCACAGAGTGGGCCTTCTACAGGTCCTGTCAACTAAACAATGTCAGTTGGCGGGCCCTAGGGGAAGAGCCTTCTCTGTGGCGGCCCCGACTCTCTGGAACCAGCTCCCCCAGAGATTATAACTGCCCCTACCCTCCTTGTCTTATGTAAACTCCTTAAAACCCACCTTTGTCGTCAGGCATGGGGGAACTGAGATATCTCCCCCCGGGCCTATATAATTTATGTATGGTATTTTTGTAGGTATGTCTGCTTAAAAATGGTTTTTTTTAACTATTTTAAATTTTAAATTGTAAATTATTAGATCTGTCATGAACTGTTTTATTGTGTTGTGAGTCGCCCTGAGTCTATAGAGAGGGGCGGCATACAAATCTAATAAATAGATAGATAGATAGATAGATAGATAGATAGATAGATAGATAGATAGATAGATAGATAGATAGATGATAGAATGGATAAATAAATAAATAAATAAATAAATAAATAGAAGTAATGAAACAAATAGGGATGAACTCTGCTTTCTTTCCCAGACATGAATATTAGTTGCTAGCTAGCTTTTTCACTGCAGTCCTTTATAAGACAGTGACTTTCAGCAAATCCTTCAGGACTACTATAGTTGTTTGTGTGTTACCGCTTTTGGGTGGCTGTTTTTGCTTTTATCCTGTACAGTGGTACCTCTACTTACGAACTTAATTTGTTCTGTGACCAGGTTCTTAAGTAGAAAAGTTTGTAAGAAGAAACAATTTTTCCCATAGGAATCAATGTAAAAGCAAATAATGCGTGTGATTGGGGAAACCATAGGGAGGATGGAGGTCCTGTTTCCTCCCAGGAGATTCCTAGAGAGGCCCCAAGGAGGCTTCTCCACGCCTTTTCCAGACATGTTTCCTCCCAGTAGATTCCTAGAGAGGCCCCACAGAGGCTTCTCCCTACCTTTTCTGGTTACACTTTCAGAGGCTCGGGTTTGTAAGTGGAAAATGGTTCTTGAGAAGAGGCAACAAAATCTTGAACACCCGGTTCTTATCTAGAAAAGGTCTTAAGTAGAGGCGTTTGTAGGTAGAGGTGCCACTGTATTTCAATCTGTAATTTCTAACTTTTCATGTTGTTTGGAGCATATTCAGGGCAAAAAGCCTAGAGGTCTTTGAGAAACCTAACATATTTAGGATAGCACTGAAGTGCAACTTGATAAACATGGTAGGGAGTCTAAAGACAGAATTTACAAGGAAATGATACATAGAAAATACCAATCACAGCAATTCAACTGAAGTGTGAACATATGTAAAATAAGTACAGTGACCTGCTCAATATAAATGATAGATACCAAAGCAGTCGGGTTAGTAATGTAGCATCAATTAACATGCATGGTGGATAGAAATCATTGTCTTCTGTTCAAACCCAAATGACTATTTGATGGACTACATAACTCAGAAATAATCACCTTGTAGCTTTCTTTGGCAATTCCCTTGTTCATGAATGGAAAACTTAACATCAGTAATGGAATGTCCTGATAGACTGAAATGGTCTGCTACCGAATTCTAGAAGTTGCCTTATTTGATGTCAGTTTTGTTGTTGCTTTGTTTGTTTGATATAGAATGCATGAGAGAATTTTAGGCCAATGGTGACATATAAGAGGATAAGCGATTGAATTAATACTTAGTCCTGTAAGAATGTGGCGTTTCTACTTCTTGTACTGGGTATGAATTTAGGTTTGGGAAGACTTGAGAAGTACTGGGAGAAATTCTGCATTGCAGTAATAAGCTGCTCCTATCTAGTGTTGTTCCTGGCTTTAGCTAAACAGAATTCAATCTGAATTTTGGCACTTTGGAAGTGGTGCTGGCTAATTACTTAACCCAGACTATGATTACCAAGGCAACCATTGGATAATTCTGCACCCCCTGCCTTTCAATGGGTCATCACTATCTTGTCCTGCCACTGACAGGCATATGTTTTTGGTTCTGCTCTCAAATTTCTGTTCTATTTATGAAATGAAAAAAATGATTTAAAATCTACAGGACTATTACATACAGTACATTCACCATTTCATATCACCCAATATTTTTCATATCCATTGCATTATTTGAACCATGATCCCAGGGACAGTGGTTGAGAGGTCTATTGTTTCTATAATGAAAAACGGAACTATATAATACAAGGAGACAATAGTCTTATCGTAGTATTATAGGACTAATCACCAGAATGTCAATAGCGGGAAGGAAGGAAGGAAGGAAGGAAGGAAGGAAGGAAGGAAGGAAGGAAGGAAGGAAGGAAGGAAATGTCTGGCACAGATCTGTATACAACCATATAGGTCTCTGATCTGCCTAAAAGGACCAAAGAAACCAGAAAGAACCCCAAATCCTACCTATGCAGACTTCTAAATATACGAGTAAAATTGGTTTGTAGGCCAAAAGTTAGTTAAGCACCCTTTGGAAGAGCTTACTCAAATGAATCTTTTTAATGTTATAAATATAAATTTATTGTTATTATTCACTCCTAAGGGAGGATATAATTTGTGATACTGGAACCACATTTCTGCTAACATTGGTGGTTTGACCAACCCTGGAAATTAAGAAATTTGGGTCCATACAAACCTCAGAATATATCCTTCTGTCTGTAGCGGTTATCGTGCTATCTGAAAAACGCTAAACAGCAACAAAAAGCGTGGTGGTGTGATGATGTCCATATGAAATGATTCTTAAAAAGAAGTGTGGCACTTACATTGTACACGTTTTGATGCCAAGTTAAAGACTTTCCTGTTTTGCTGACGTTTTAATTTGAGAAAACCTTTAGCCTGCAGTGTGCTTTACTAGTGCTTTATTGTATCATTAATCTGCTTATGTTTAGGATTTGTTTATTGATTTATTACAGCTTTTATATACCTTCAAATTCCAAATGGCTCTGAGCAGTTTGCAATCATAAAAGCATATACCGAAACATAACAATGTACACATTAAAAAACATACTTTCCATTCCATAAAAAATTAAGTAAAAAAATCAGAATAGAAACTAAAAACAGACTTTCAGCAACTACACAGTTAAAACAACAATGAAGCAGCCAACCAACCAATATAATATATTTGATCTATTTGCTGTTTATTAATCTGAATTCAATAGATGAAGCTGCTGTACAAATGTGGTAATTAAATTGGTTGAACAAATTACAATATAATAATTCTGGAAAACAGTCTGGATTTGGCAATCTTTGACAAAGAAGCTTGGACTATCAGGAAAGCTACAAAAATTCTCCACATTTCCCCCCAAAAAATAATTTCATTAATTGTTGGATATATACAGAGTAAAACAAAGTAGTTCTTCTTTCCAAAACAATATAGATTTTTTTTAGAGCCCTGAAGTTATTTTTTTCTCATTTTCTATTTTTTTAATGAGCTGTGTGCTGAAATCACAGATAGAAAATTGAAGAGAATTCTGGGAAAAGTGTAAATGAGATGGAAAATATGGACTTTGTATTAAAGTTTCCTGCTCATTGCTGGCCATTATTGCTATGACAGGAGTCTTCTTCAATATAGCATCTTCCAATAGGGTGCACCACAACTCTCATATTTTCTGTTCAGCATAGTCATATTACCAATTACATTATAGAAATTATAGACCTTGGTGCTGTTTGAGATTGGTTATATTCTTGCATGCATTTCATTACACCAGTCCAATGATAATGTTACTTAGTTTGGTAATGAAATGTCGGCAAGAAAGCACCCAAGTGCTGAGAACATTAAAGACTCCTCATTTCAACCCTGAGTTACCAATATTCTCCATTATTAGAACTGTAAATTAGAACTATATCCAGAGCACGTGGAAGAAAGCAGATTGGGCAAGACAGCTCTAGAACATGGTTCTGTAATTTGACCAGTGATCACTGCTATTGGAAGGTGAGACATAACAGAAGCAACTCCAGTGTAGAAATGGAACTCTGCCCCTTCTTTGTGTATCTGCATTGCAGGGAAATCTTTACTAATGGTGTCAGAGCTATCTTTCAGGCTCTTTGACTTGTTCTCGCCCTGAACAACCTCAGCTTTCAGAAAAGTTAATTTTCTATTCAGAATGTTTCAAAAAAGATTTCTTTAATTAGGAGACTAGACTAGACTAGACATTTGTTTAATTAATGAGGATGCTAGTCTAGACTAGAGTAGGCTAGATTAGAACAGAACGTGGCTTCATTGGCCAAGTCCCAATGATATTGAAATTACTATTATACTATCCAGTTCTTACTGACAATGTTTTTTCCTTAAAAACTACTTGCCTATAAATGCAATGCTTCTCCAATTTTAACGAGTGAGATTTTGATTTATAAAACTGATGTCCTACAAAAAAAGAAAGAAAGAAAATAAAAATAGAACAATTGACAGTTGAGTTGTCCATTAAATTTGGCACTAATTTTTTGGGATGACCAAAACGCCCACCATCACCCATATCCATATGCCTTGGATTACTTTGGATTTTTCTTTGCAACGAATATATTTACGGTAAATCTTTTAATTGCTCCAAGAAGAAAAATATCCCGCGTCTCAAGTTTCTGAGATCATGTACAAATCTGTGGACTAAATCCAGGTTTAAAGCAAGTAGGATGCTTGGCTGCATAGCTAGAGGTATAACAAGCAGATTAATTAGATTGGTTAGATTAATCTATAGAATGAATAGAATTCTTTATTGGTAAAGAAATTTGTCTTTGGTGCATAGGCTCCCATAAAAGAAAATATACATTTGTCAAGAATCATGAGGTACAACACTTAATGATTGTCATAGGGGTCAAACAAGCAATCAGGAAACAGTATTAATAAAAATCTTAAGGATATAAGCAACAAGCAACAAGTTACAGTTGTGGGAAGAGGTGGGTTATAGAAATGGTGATTTAAAAACTAGTAGTAATAGTAGTGCAGACTTACTAAATAGTTTGACAGTATTAAGAAAACTATTTCTTTAGCAGAATGATGGCGTTCAGGAAAAACCTGTTCTTGTGTCTAGTTGTCTTGGTGTGTAGTGCTCTATAGTGATGTTTTGAGGATAGGAGTTGAAACTCCTGGTGGAATCCATCAGTTGTAAAATAACCTGTGCAATGTTACTTCTCATATCACCTCCAACTGTCAACCAAGCTAGAAAATTTGGAGAATTCAAGTGAATTTTGATAGATCATACAACAGACCAACTTGCACTTTTAATGTAGCTATAACCTAGCATATTCCTGAACATGTTTATCCTAATATTTTTCCAGTAGCTACACTGTACATGAAACCAAAAAACAAACTGAATTGTGCTTAAATGTACAGTATAAAATCAAACTATTGAAGGTTGGTTAGAAAATTTTACTCCTTCAAAAAGCCATGCTACGCTATGATTTAATGACATATGTGAGACATATTGGGAATCCAGCCTTGGATGGGAATTCTCTCTGCAGCCTCCTTGGCTCATTTATTAGTCTATCCCAGAGATCATGATCTTTTGTCAGATATTCTAGGTCCTGCGTACTGAACCCCATCGATCAGGGTTGACATTTATCTTCAGAGGAAGAGAGATCACTCTCATGTGTGTCTTGTAAATTATATAGATTTTAAATAATTAATGGTGATGACCAAAACGCCCACCATCACCCATATCCATATGCCTTGGATTACTTTGGATTTTTCTTTGCAACGAATATATTTACGGTAAATCTTTTAATTGCTCCAAGAAGAAAAATATCCCGCGTCTCAAGTTTCTGAGATCATGTACAAATCTGTGGACTAAATCCAGGTTTAAAGCAAGTAGGATGCTTGGCTGCATAGCTAGAGGTATAACAAGCAGGAAGAGGGACATTGTGATCCCGCTATATAGGGCGCTGGTGAGACCACATATGGAATACTGTGTTCAGTTCTGGAGACCTCACCTACAAAAAGATATTGACAAAATTGAATGGGTCCAAAGACGGGCTTCAAGAATGGTGGAAGGTCTTAAGCATAAAACTTATCAGGAAAGACTTAATGAACTCAATCTGTATAGTCTGGAGGACAGAAGGAAAAGGGGGGACATGATCGAAACATTTAAATATGTCAAAGGGTTAAATAAGGTTCAGGAGGGAAGTGTTTTTAATAGGAAAGTGAACACAAGAACAAGGGGACACAATCTGAAGTTAGTTGGGGCAAAGATCAGAAGCAACATGACAAAATATTATTTTACTGAAAGGGTAGTAGATCCTTGGAACAAACTTCCAGCAGACGTGGTTGGTAACTGAAGTTAAACATGCCTGGGATAAACATATATCCATCCTAAGATAAAATACAAAAAAATAGTATAAGGGCAGACTAGATGGACTACGAGGTCTTTTTCTGCCGTCAGTCTTCTACGTTTCTATGTTTCTAAGTTATAGCCATGTGCGTGTCTGACTTTAGAGGCTGACCCTATGGAGCCAGAGATGGAAGGTCAAGGAATGGAGGTCATGGATTTACCCGTAGTGAGGAATGGAAAGGGTTATCTCTGTATGGGGAAACTCTAGTGAGCCAGCGAATGGCTTGCATCTTCCTCAGGCGCTGCGTATGCAGAGTGGAAAGACTCACGTCTTGGCAGCTGCAGCAGGACTTGGGAGTAGGAGCGTGTGCCTCTCTTTTCCTTCTCCCCCTTAATGGCTGGACCCTGAAGATTCTCATCCCTCCGACGGATTTTTCATTTGTTCTCTTTCATTCTCTCCTGCAACTCTCCCCCTCAATGCAATTCCATGTCCTGCAGCAGGTTTCTCTCTCTCTCTCTCTCTGTGTGTGTGAGTCTTTCTCTCTGCCTCTTGCTTCCCCCCACCCCCTTTCCTGGTCCATTTCTAGATGATCACTCTGCCTATTTTTCACGCTCTGCTGAGTGCTGTTCCCTCCTTTTCATGGCCCAGCTGCCTGTCTCGCTCTGCCTTGCCTCGTGAAGATTTATGGAACTGCAGTAATAAACTGTATTTGAGCGATCCTCTTTTCCGATAATCTTCGGGTGAGCGCCCAACAAGGTGGGTGTGATTTGAGCAAGCCTGCCATCATGTCCAGCTTGGGACCCCTCCCCATTGTGGTGTCAGCAGCTAGTGAGGTACTGGCAGCAGTACGGACCTAGCAGGGTTTTCTGCTCTCGTTTTGAAAGGGGAGAGAAGCTTTACCAACCTTTGCTGCAGGATCACGTTTTCTAAGGCAGCTGTATTGGTGTATGTGAGAAAGGGGCTACCACGTCTCTAACCCAGTGACATCCTCAGGTGTGTCTCCCACCCCTAAGGAGCGAAACCTCCCTTGCAGGTGGAAGGAAAATGAATGGATAAATCAGAAAATATTGGACCTGAATGCAACACTTGCTTCAGTGAAGTCCTTTGATGCATCTCTGTTTCTGGAAGAATTTTGTCTTGGCATTGATTTGGCTCTGATCCTGGTGGTGACCCAAGAAGTCTCTTCTGCACATCCAAGAAAAGATCTTGAAAACTCTTGGAGTGACACTGTTCCAGCTTGCTTGGAGCTCCTCCTGAATTATCCAGAGGGTAAGAGAAAGGAAATCTTTTCATTAGTCAGCTTGTTTGGGAAATGGGGAAAGGCCTTTCTGTTTCTATGTTCCTTTTTGTTCTTCTCGTTACCTCCATCTGATTAACTCATTCATTCTTCATTGCTACTTTTGTCCCTAGTTGCACTAGACAAATCTGTTTTGCTCTAGACCTCTTGACCTTTCTGCGAGAGATAATTAATTGCTAGGCAATCGCTTTCTCCACCCATATCCTGGTCCAAAATGGCTGCTTGGACAAAACCTGGTGGGACAGACAGGGGCAGAACTTCTTCATTATGGTCACTGACCATTGTAATGTTCAGTTTATAACAGAGCTTATAGCATTGAAATAGAAATCTATTAAAGAATTCCGATTGAAGTAGGTATAAAGGAAATGGAGCAATAAAATACTACAAACAGTGCTAAATGTTCATCAGATTATAAAACTAGATATTGGGGGGAAAACAACTCTACAATACTCAATTACAAAATGGTGTAGTCTTAAATAATCTAAAATAAGGAAGTCATGGCATGGCTTCATTGAACTCTAAAGATCCTTCCTTCTCTAAACTAGTTCAACCAGTCACATGGCTGAAGGACATTCCCACCAACCAAAATCTTTGAAGATGCCACTGATATTTTATTTCATGCTGCTATCACCCCATCATATCACCCTACCTTCCTTTATACACATACCCCACAATGACCCTTAGTGAACAGGTGTTGCTGTAGGGGTATGGGGTTCATTATATCTGGGGTATGGAGGTTTCAGGTCCATCGTGCATAGCAAACAATTAATGGGGTGCTCCTGTTTATTTAAGCTTTTAAAAATGTGAAGCTCTGGATTTCTTTTTGGGATGAATACCTAGTATTAAAGAGGCTAAGCCCACCATAATGGGAGAGATACTGGATTGAGGGTCATTGGGAGGGAGGGAGAGGGAGGGGGAGAGAGACTAACTTCCCATATTTTGTGCTCGAATTGCTTCTGGCATTGCAAACAGAATCTCAGCCATTAGCTACTGAGAGAGAAGCTGTGGGAGTGTATTTGTGTGTGTGTGTGTGTGTGGGAGGATGTTCTATAGACTGGGCAGAGCTTCAGGCAATTTGCTATTGTTCAGAGAGAAGGATGGAAACCGGACAGTTTTTGGCAGGTGGAAAGGATGGGGTGCGGAGGGGAGGAGACGTTGGCAGTGACAGAATCCAAGTGAAAAGGTAGAGTGCAGGAACTAAATTCAAGCAAATTACAGAGAGTTTTACTGTGGCTTTGAAATTTGGCTAGAGCAGCAAATGCAGACCATGCACCCAAATTTTAGATTTTGCCCATATTTCTGCTATCATCAATTTATCGAATTAGCACGTAATACAAGGTTTTTTGGATCCAGGAATATTTTCATGCTTGAGGCAGAAAATCTAAGTATCCCCCCCAAGTGTTGTCCTTCTTCCCAATAATTAACAAGGAAATAAACCTCTGGAAACCCAAGCAGATTATGCTCCATCAAACAGTTCTCTCTAGTAGTTTTAATTGTGGTCAGAGACATAGACTTTCTAATGAGGAACTGCTCTTTTCTGATGATATTTTAGGTAGTCTACCTTTTTAAAATTCTTCTTTTCACATATATTTTGTATAGTTTAACCAGATACTACATCTATACTTTTATCTTAATGTACAAATGACTGGAGCATTACCAAAGATTTTGAAGTACGGTGTCATAGTACCGAAGTTAAGCTAAGACAGTGAAGAAATATGAAATCAGGCTAAATATAGGAAGGGATAAGGTTATAAACCAGATTCACGAGTTCTAGTCCCACCTTAGGCACAAAGCCACCTGGGTGACCTTGGGCCAGTCTCTTTCTGTCTCACAGATAGGAAGAAGGCAATGGCAAACTATTTCCAAAAGCTTTGATAATAAAACTTAATGGACTTGTCCAGACAGTTAATAAAAACAGTACTTTCCACATCACTTTTAGTAGCAGTCCAATAAAGGAGACATTTGTAGCTCAAACTAGATAACATCATCCGTGTTAGTCCTAGGCCTGGCACTGATGTGTCCTAGGTTAGGTAATGAAATGTCTGCAGGAAACAACCAAGCTCTTAGACCACCAAGGACTCTTCATTAGCAGACCAACATATGGACCCACCTGCCTTGAGGATTTAAATTGACCCCAGATAGGACCCACAGCACTTAGTTCACCACATTTAAAAGTGAAATGCAGAAGTTGTGGGTAGAATCTGGAAGGCGGTTCCGGCACACTAATCATCAAGGTCTTGGGCTTTAATATTGCTATGCAGTCATAGCAATATTGCTGTCAAGCAGGCTGCTGTACACTCTCTCCAACCTTGGAGATTCCCCATTCATCTCCACCCATCATTTGACGAACTCCTTGCTGCTGAGTTTCATGGAGAAAGCTTTTTTGCATGGCTATTTCTCACTGGATCTAGGTTCACCTGAAGGCAACTCTTCTCTGCAAGATTGTCTCCCTATTCAGTTTGCCTTCTCCCCAAAATTTCAAGGACAGCAGTATCTGATGATGAGTCAGGTTTTTTTAGAATTGAGAAAAACAAAAAACAAAAGTGAGTTTATAATATTTTTCCCTTTTTCTTTGCTGTATTCTTATCTTTCCTTTTAAAATCTTTTTTTTATCTTATCAACTTTTTTACACCTATTTTTTATTTTTATTTTTTAGTTTGCATTAATATATCATTGTAAATTGTAATCTTTAATAAGATCAGTATTTAAAAAAGGAAATAAAAAAGGCTTGTTGGAATGAAGGTGGTTTTTTTTTCTGCTATGGAAAAAAAAAGGCTACAAGAAGCAGCATCCTGTTGTGTGGTTTGCACAAATGGCCTTTTAAAACTAATTCTCTTTAGCAGTCAGAAGCTCTGGCATGTTCCACTGCTGAAGCGTGTAATTGGAGTAAAGGGAACTGCATATGGATTGGAGTAAAAGGGAAAGAGAAAAGGCTCTGAACCTAGGAGCAATGCAACATGTGTGCTTAAAGAGATTCCTAAAGGCAGAATGTCGTAACTACATCTTTTCTCCCCCCTCTCACTCCATTCTTAATATCTAACAGTGTAAACCTGCAGTTCTTTAAAGCACTTGAGTAAGTTGTACTGAACTTGGTGGAATTTCAAAGTAGAGATATTAAGGCTTGCACTTTTAATCAGTTGCATTGTGAAATGAATCCGTACTGTATCTTGAAATGCTGCACTAAAACCATTGCTGACCTTGGTATAGAAGAAATGTCTGGCTCTAGTGATACCCTCCAGTGCACTGTGATGCTGTAGCTCCAGCCATCTTGTGCTTCCTGACATTCATATATGCCAGTAAAATGCTCAGCAATCAGCAACTGGTTGGGTGGATAGAATAATGATTTTAAATTATATGCCATGGAAGTGGGACGGTGTGGAACAAAGGTGCACTTTTTATCATTTCTACACATGCAATAAATATTTCCTAAATCTTTCAAAGCCATTCTGAAAAGTGTATTTGTACCATTCAGTGCTTCAAAATATAAAACTGTTTGCAGGCTATTAATTTCATTTCTCTCTTGCAAAAAGAAAGCAACTTATCAGTATAAATCACAAATAGGAATCAGAATTCTATTATCTGTATGAATTACTCAAACAGAACAAATGTGCTTGTGCTCTTATTTACTGCTTTTCATTCTGTGGTACTTTTAATTTTATTGGGCTTTCTTAGCTACATGGGAAAGGGGTATTGTTAGAAAACAACAATTCTGTCCCAACTAATGGAAACATGCTTACTTGATTTCTTTCAAGATTTCAGGAGACATTTCTTACAAACTTTCAACCATATTGTGGTAGCTGTAAAGATTGGATTTAAACGATGCAAAGGATTTTAAATTAATGGGTCACACATTTTGTGTAAAATTTTAAAAGTTAAATAAATCATAGAAGAGCCAATTTAGAAACATAGAAAAATGGAGGATTGATGGCAGAAAAAGACCTCATGGTCCATCTAGTCTGCCCTTATACTATTTCCTATATTTTATTTTAGGCTGGATATATGTTTATTCCAGGCCTGTTTAAATTGAGTTACTGTGGATTTACCAACTATGTCTGCTGGAAGTTTGTTCCAAGCATCTACTACTCTTTCAGTAAAGTAATATTTTCTCACATTGCTTCTGATCTTTCCCCCAACTCCCTCAGATTGTGTCCCCTTTTTATTGTGTTCACTTTCCTATTAAAAACACTTCCTTCCTGAACCTTATTTAATCCTTTAACATATTTAAATGTTTCAATCATGTCCCCCCTTTCCCTTCTGTCCTCCAGACTATACAGATTGAGTTCATTAAGTCTTTCCTGATAGTTTTATGTTTAAGACCTTCCACCATTTTTGTAGCCTGTCTTTGGACTCATTCAATTTTATCAATATATGTTTGTAGATGAGGTCTCCAAAACTAAACACAGTATTCCAAATGCAGTCTCACCACCACTCTATACAGCGGGATCACAATCTCCCTCTTCCTGCTTGTTATACCTCTAGCTATGCAGCCAAGCATTCTACTTGCTTTCCCTACTGCCTGACCGCACTGTTCACCCATTTTGAAACTGTCAGAAATAACTACCCCTAAATCTTCTCTTCTGAAGTTTTTGCTAACAGGGAACTGCCAATACAATATTCAGATTGAGGATTCCTTTTCCTCAAATGTATTATTTTACATTTGGAAACATTAAACTGCAGTTTCCATTGCTTTGTCCACTTATATAGTAAAGCTAAATCATTACAGACGCCTCCAGGAATATCAACCCTATTTCACACTTTAGAATCATCAGAAAATAGGTGCACCTTCCCTACCAAACCTTCCCCTATGTCACTCACAAACATATTAAAAAGAATAGGACCCAGAACACACCACTGTGGCACACCGATTGTAACCAATCTCTGCTCAGAATATTCGTCATTAACAACAACCCTCTGATGTCTATGCTTCAGCCAGCTGCAAATCCACTGAACTAGCCAATTTCAGTTGGTTTACAGTATACAGTGGTACCACTACTTAAGAACTTTTCTAGATAAGAATCGGGTGTTCAAGATTTTTTTGCCTCTTCTTAAGAGCCATTTTCTACTTAAGAACCCGAGCCTGGAAAAAATTCCTGCCGTTCCCCCTTTAATCCCGGACATCTTGGGCTTTTCTGGGCTGCCAGAGGAGTCTTTCGGTGGCGCTTAAGGAGGCTTTGGCAGTCCAGAGCGAATGAAGCATTTTCCTTTCTCTGGGCACTTGGAGAGTGAATAAACCACTTCACTGTGGTGACTCCCCCTCGCGCTGTCTCCCATACACCCAACGCAAGGTTGCCTCCCGAAACGTCTGGGCGCCGAAAGGCAAAAGGGATCACTTTGGCCCAGCTGGAGCAACTCGGCTTCAGCCAAACCGAGGAGTCACCACAGTGAAGGAAAGGTGCCAACTACAAAACGAGCAAGCGAGAGGAGAGGAAGCAGGTAGCAGCAGCAGCCACCTTTCAGTCAAGAAGTGGGAGGTTCCCCCCTCTCACCCACCTGGGTTTCTATCTCAGGTGTAGTCTATAGGAGGCAGCCTTGCGCTGAGTGTATGGGAGGCGCATGCTCCTCCTCACCGCCTCAGAGTCCTTCTTATATTTTTTTTAGGCTTTAAAGTTTTGGATTTTTTAAAATCCCCCTAACCTCACCTTCTTCCTTCGGCAGTGACTGTCATCCTCCTCTTCTTCCTCTTCCTCCCACCCTAATTCTGAGCTTTTATTTCTTTCCTAATAGGTTTGTACGCATTATTTGCTTTTACATTGATTCCTATAGGAAAAATTGCTTCTACTTACAAACTTTTCTACTTAAGAACCTGGTCACGGGATGAATTAAGTTCTTAAGTAGCACAGTGAAAGGAGTAACATTTTTCTCTCCTATGATTTTGCCAGTGAAACCCATCAAATCAACTATAGTGAAGAAAAGGGTAATGGGATGTTTCAGTATCAGTAGAAGAGGCAAATAATTCTTATTGGGATTGTTCCTGTTTGCTAGAATCCTTTGAAAAAAGATGGGAACTAACTGATGGGATTTGGTTTCAGCATGACTCTCACTCGGTAAGCTTGAGAAAGTCTTATCATCGAATTCTAGTTTGGAAGCAATTCTAGACCAATTCCCTGCCCAGGACATAAATTCTCGTGCTGTCCAAAATAAAAATCCACCTTTTGCTTGAAAATTTCTAGTGATGGAGCTATTGTTTAATAACTTTCACAATGAGGAAATTCGTCTTTATTTCCTCTTGTAGCTCCCTCTGTGGAACTTCTACCTCTTGAATTTTGTTAACCCATCCTGTATTTGATGACTGCTTCAAACTTAGTCTTTTTTCCTTCAGGCCAAGTAGCTTATTTAAACTTCCTTCATAAGATTTAACCTCCAAGCCCTTCTGCTCTTTCATCACTTTTTGCCCCTTCCAATTTCTCAGTGTATTTGTATTGTAGTTCTGCATCCAGAACTAAATGTGGTTTTCCAGGTGTCTGGCCAATGACTTATAAAACAGAAATATCGCTTTCTATGTTCTTGACACTATAACTCTGTTGATTCAGTAAAATTGCTTTAGCTCTTTTGCAGCTACAGTTTAGTTGGCGTTGGTGTTTAATTTGTGGTTTACCAAGACACCTTCCTAAGTAGTATTGCAAAGTCGTGCCACCTATCCTATATTTGTGCACCTGTTTTCTCCATCTTAGTGTAGTGCTGTACATTTCTCGCCATAAAATTATGCATTTTGGGATAGCACCAGGGGCGGGCTACTGCCGGATGGGGGGGAACGCAGTGGGGTAGCGAAAATGGAGCTCCGCCCCAGAGCACCCAATTTGCACTGAAAGATATTGAAAGAAAATGCAGGACGTTCTTCATAAGCCATGCCCACACTGTGGTAGTAAAAATTTTGGTAGCCCCTCACTGGATAGCACCAATATTCAATTCTATCCTTTTGTCTTTTAGAACAGACAATAAGCTTAATGTAACAGATATTTTGTCTTCTGCCTGTGTTGTTGCAGTAAAACTGCTTTTATAATAATTAGAATGATGTACAATTAGAGATGCAAAGGTGTGTTTCCCTGAAATAGATAATATTAAAATAATGTTTGATTTTTTTTTAAAGCATCTCTTTGAAAGTAGAGCTAAACATATGCCTTTGTCCTTGTGAATATTGGAGGTGGAATGTCATTGATTCTAATGGAAATTTTTAGACAGAAATCACAAATATCTCAAAGCATTGCACATTGTAATGCTTATACATCTCTCTTTAAGCTGGCTACAATGTGTTGGTGATGGGTGGCGGGAGGCGGGTGGGGGAAGAGAGCATTCGGTCGGGGAAAGCGCCTAGGTGGTGCAGTGGTTGGAGTGCAGTACTGCAAGCTACTTCTGCTGATTACTGGCTGCCAGCAATTTGGCAGATCGAATCTTAGTAGGCTCAAGGTTGACTCAGCCTTCCACCCATCCAAGGTTGGTAAAATGAGGACCCACATTGTTGGGGGCAATATACTTACTCTCTGTAAACCGCTTAGAGAGGGTGTGAAGCGATATATATAAGTCTAAATGTTATTGCTATCGCTATTTTCTTTAAAGCCACTAATTATTGTTCTTGACTAGTTTTATGCAAAAAATTCTAGTCAACACTAGTCGTGGTAGGCATTTTCAGGGAAGGGTTAATTTACATTTTGGGGACGCAAGGAAGAGGGTGGTAAACCATATACAAATCCTGCAGTCACAAAAACTATTTTTGGCAACGGAGCAGAAAAAAAAATAGTGCAGATGTTTTTCATTATGCAAATGAGGCCTGATTGTGGACAAAATTGCTTTAAAGCATCAGCAGAAGTGGCAATCATTTATCAGAGATACCAATGCCTTTGCTAGTTCTGGCAGTTCTAAAGCTTCCAGTCTCTCTACCCCTTCATCAACTGTCTTTTCTCTCAAAATGTGCCTTTCTGCTCTACTGCCCAAATACATCTGTATCATCAGCATCTTTTGTCCGCTATTGTGTACCTGCATCAAACATGCACCCCTCCACCCACCACCACCCTTTCTATACTGCTAGCTGTGCATTTCCTTCACCATCCATATTTAGTTTGTAACCTCCTTGGGGCAAAGAACTGTGTATTTTTTGGGTGACATTTAGCCCTAGTATGTAGGCAGTAGTACGTATAAAAAGGTAAGTCCTTCAAAATGCACCACCTTCGTGTTAATAGCATACAGACAGGGCTTTGACTTCATTCTCAACTATAGCTCAAGGCAGAGAGCCGCCTTACACCATAGCATCCCTGGGTTACTTGGGAAGATTATCTGGGGCTAATATATTCTGTTATTCTTCATAATGCATAGCTTCGGGGGGGGAATGCTACAAATTGCATACAAAGCATCTCTTGTAGCAAAGGATTGTTCCAGTATTAATTCTGGATTTTGTCCTTTTTTTAATGAAAAAGGGAATGTGGTGGCCTAATTATGGAGCACAAAAATGTATGAAATGAAAAAATAGATTGATCTGGCCTTTCCATTTGAGAAGGCACTCATCTGCTTTCTCATGCATTAGCGGGTTATTGCTAAATGGCCATTCACTTAAAGGGTAAAAGTGAAGAACTTTATTAAGAAACATTATTGCTTTCCCTCACATTATCCTGCCTGTCATAATGATGGGCATTTTGCTAGCAGTATTAGTGCTATTAATCTATTATTCCTTCCTTTTTAATTCCACTTCTTTTATTTCAAAATTCATCCATCGCTTCCTCAAACATTTCCAGAGATAATATTGCAGGATCAGGCCAAACAGCCATTAAATTCAGCATGTTATCACTGAATGTGATCAGCTAGGTGTCCTTCAAAGGCATTATAAGCATTGAAATTGTTAGTATCTTATATTGTTTGACTGCAGGGAATTCAATTATTTCTGGTTTCAAATTTAAATGCACAACCTATTACATTAATTTAATAATAAACTCATTGGAAGAGAGCTTGTCTAATATTAGTGGTTAAGGCATCATGCTAGAAACCAGGAGACTGTGAATTCTAGTCCTGCCAGAGGCACAAGGCAGCTGTGTGATTTTGGTTTGGTTATTCTCTCTCAGTCCAAGGAAAGAGGCAATGCAAAAAAGTTCTGAACTTTTGCCAAAAAAAACGGCAGGGACCTTCCCCATCAAGAGTCAGCACTGACTTGGAGACACCTTAAGCAAACCAACAAACAAATAAAACCATTCATTAGGGATTTAACACTAATATAATTAGTAATTACTTTATAGAACCCCAGGAGCTGCCTTCTATAAAGTCAACCTTTGGGGCATATTTTTTGTGTAACTTTGTGTTGTTTACAATTGTTTGGACAGAATTCAGACTATAGGGTTGTTCAGGGTTTTTTTTTAAAGGGGGGAGAATAAGGATACACTTTAGAGATAAGGATACAACTTAACTTAGGGAACAAATGCCTCTGCAAATATTTAACAAGGAAATGTATTTTCCATAGCAGAGCAGAACAAATAGTTCTTGCATGTAAACATCCTGATTTTCTCTTAAACTGTCTTCGTCTCAGTAGCTTAACTTTAAAAGAAGAGTCTTCTTATTAATTGGCTAGAAGTCAGAAATGCTAATCTGTTGCAATCATTCTACTTTTTACTTGCTACTAGTTTATATTAACATTAACATAATATTGCATAGTTCATGGTAATTACCCCCACGCCTGATGGCAAAAGTGGGTCTTCAGCATTTTACGGAAGATGAGGAGGGTGGGGGCTATTCAAATCTCTGGAGGGAGTTGATTCCAGAGGGCCAGGGCTGCCACAGAGAAGGCTCTTCCTCTGGGTCCCACCAGCTGACATTTTTTGGTCGACGGGACCCGGAGAAGGCCAACTCTGTGGGACCTAATCGGCTGCTGGGATTCGTGCAGCAGGAGGTGGTCTTGGAGATATTCTGGTCCGATGCCATGTAGGGCTTTATAGGTCATAACCAACACTTTGAATTGTGACCGGAAACTGATCGGCAGCCAGTGCAGGCAGCGGAGTGTTGGTGAAATGTGGGTAGATCTTGGAAGCCCCATGATGGCTCTCACGGCCGCGTTCTGCACGATCTGAAGTTTCTGAATACTCTTCAAAGGTAGCCCCATGTAGAGAGCGTTGCAGTAGTCGAACATCAAGGTGATGAGGGCATGAGTGACTGTGAGCAGTGCTAGTATACTATTGCTAGTATACCTAGATATAATGTTTATATACATGAGATGGGTACTAATAAGAGGGAAACTTTAGGACAGGGACAGTAGGCACGCTGGTGCACTTATTCACGCCTCTTATTGTCTTCTTAGGAATTGGGTGAGGTCAACAGTGGAGAGTCTAAGGGTAATGCTTTGGGAGTTTGTTGGTGAAACTACAGAGTCAGGTAGTGAGTTCCAGGTGTTAACTACTTGGTTGCTGAAATTGTATTTTCTACAGTCAAGTTTGGAGTGGTTTACTTTGAGTTTGTATCTGTGTGCTCATGTATTGTTGTGGTTGAAGCTGAAGTAGCCATTGACAAGGAGAATGTTGTAGAATATGGTTTTATAAGCTATACTTAGGTTCTGTCGCAGGCGGTGTAGTTCTAAGCCTTCTAAGCTTAGGATTTCAAGTCTGGTTGCGTAAGATAGTCTGTTGCAAGTAGAGAATGAAAGCAGTAATGAGTTGCAGCCAGATACAGCTGGGATTGGAAATTGAGATGCACATGTATTTCTACACCCTGTCTTCTGCACATGTGCAACAAGTGAAATCTCACATGAGGATGCTTTCGCGCACGAGATTTTGCCGATTTTTGGTGGGTTTTTTGCTTCCATGCATGCCAAATTTCATGCCAACAGGCACGCGTGTGTGTGTCCACTGGATATGTGCACTCCTGCAACAGTCCCGGAGAGCGCACCAGTAGTGGCTGGTAAGTGGTAAGAGACCTGAATGGAGGGCTCTTCTCGTAAAGTATCTCTGGACACTTTCTAATGTATTTATGTCCGGTGCGGGTTCCAGACAGATGAGCTGTATTCAAGGATTGGTCTAGTGAAAGTGTTGTATGCTCTTGTTAGTAGTGTGTTATTTTTGGAGAAGAAGCTACATAAGATTAGGTTAACAACTCTTGAAGCCTTTTTGGTGATGGTATTGCAGTGGGCTTTGGCACATGGGTCATTGGATATGAGTATTCCAAGGTCTTTTACAGAGTGTGGGTCATCTGCAAGGTCTTGTTTACTCAGCTTGTATTTGGTGTTCTGATTCTTTTTGCCAATGTGTAGGACAAAAACATAGAAACATAGAAGATTGACGGCAGAAAAAGACCTCATGGTCCATTTGGTCTGCCCTTATACTATTTCTTGTACTTTATCTTAGGATGGATATATGTTTATCCCAGGCATGTTTAAATTCAGTTTGTTTATTTATTTATTTATTGGATTTGTATGCCGCCCCTCTTCGCAGACTCGGGGCGGCTAACAACAGCAATAAAACAGTATATAACAAAATCCAATACTAAAAACAGTTAAAAACCCATTATATAAAAACCAATCATACATACAGACATACCATGCATAAAATTGTAAAGGCCTAGGGGGAAGTGTATCTCAGTTCCCCCATGCCTGGTGGCAGAGGTGGGTTTTAAGCAGCTTTCGAAAAGCAAAGAGGGTGGGGGCAATTCTAATCTCTGGGGGGAGTTGGTTCCAGAGGGCCGGGGCCGCCACAGAGAAGGCTCTTCCTCTGGGTCCCACCAAGTGACATTGTTTTGTTGATGGGACTCGGAGAAGACCCACTCTGTGGGACCTAAATGGTCGCTGGGATTCGTGCAGCAGAAGGCGGTACCTGAGGTAATCTGGTCCAGTGCCATGAAGGGCTTTATAGGTCATAACCAACACTTTGAATTATGACTGGAAACTGATTGGCAGCCAATGCAGACTGCGGAGTGTTGGTGTAACATGGGCATGTTTGGAAAAGCCCATGATTGCTCTCGCAGCTGCATTCTGCACGATCTGAAGTTTCCGAACACTTTTCAAAGGTAGCCCCATGTAGAGAGCGTTACAGTAGTCGAGCCTTGAGTTACTGTGGATTTACCAACCACATCTGCTGGATGTTTGTTCCAAGCATCTACTACTCTTAGAACATTTGTTGTTGAGATTTGGAGTTGCCAGATGTTTGACCATTCTGACACAAAGTCAAGGTCTTTTTGAAGGGTAGCAGTGTTTAGTGTTGAAGAATTTTACATCATCGGTGAAGAGAACGCAGTTGCTTGTAATATGATTGCAAAAGTCTTATTATTATTATTATTATTATTATTATTATTATTATTATTATTATTATTATTACTTAGATTTGTATGCCGCCCCTTTCCATAGACTCGGAATATAGAATATGAAGAATGTTAGTCCTAGTACGCTACCTTGGGGTACATTTCTTGTGCAGAAAAAAAGTCCTATTTTTATGACTTGTTGAATCTTCAAATTTCCTCAATCACTTCTTCAGTGAAGTCTTTCCTGATTTATCTTGATAGGGAATTTGATATCACACATTATTCAATGACACAATGTTGTTTGTCAATCCATAAAAGGTCAAGTGGGTTTTGCATATGAGATCCACTTTTATTTGCATGAAGACTTGTTCATTAATTTTGCATGTTTCCTTTAGATAATTAGCTCTGATTATAAAGCACATTTCCCTTATCATTCATATTTTGGTATCTATTGTATCTCTATATTATTATATATTATCTCTAGCCCAAAACACTCCTATTTTTATATCAGGAAAAACCAAGCACACATTTATTTAGGAAAAAATGTTTTCAAATTTTATCAACCTAGATAATTGAATCCATTAAAAAGGGAGGGGCAGATAGAGCTCATGAATTGATGTAGGAGGTTCTTGATCTACAATCCTTGATGGATGCATCTAGATGTGAAACATGGCAAGTACAGTAGTCCTCAGCTTACTATTCTTTGTTTAAAGACACTTTGAAGTTTCAATGGCCTTGGGAAAATGGATTTACAACCCATCCTCAAAATTAGCACTCTGTAGTCATGTGATTGCAATTTGGATACGAGGCATCTAGCTCACATTTATGATGATTGCAGAGTTTTATAGTCATATATTTCCAGCTGGCTGCTGACAACCAAAATCAATTAAAAATGCTGGATTTGCTTAATGATTGTATGATTCACTTAGCGTCCATGGTGTAAAAACAGTCAAAAAATTGAGTCCAGGTGCATTTACAATTGCATCAATTTAACAATGGAAATTCCAGTCTCAATTGTGCTTGTACGTAAAAAACAATTTGTAGTTTGCCTCGTTTCTTTAATTCATATTAAAGAAATATGAATTTAAGCAACTGTTGTGCAGGACAATCCTATATATATATTGAAAAAGTGGGGAAAAGGCAAAAAGATATTTTACTATAGAATAATTATGCTCATTTCCTAGTTTTCATGTATGTGTCCTCTGATAGGCTTTGAAACTAAGCATTTAATTGTACCTTTTGTATATGTGCTTTTATATACAATTCCTATCATTCTTCATTTTCCAATACATATGCCTTCGTTTTTCTCTTTAATTCAGAAAAGTGCATCGCAGTGCAGGCAGGTTGTATTCAAGCAGCAGTCTAATTTTAGGAAACTGCAGTGTCTCCTGCTGCTAAAGGGTGTGGTTATAGCCTTGCTTTTCTTATTGCTAGGAATTGCCTGCTGATCAGCTGAGTAATGTCAGAGACATGGGAAGGAGGTTAGAAAGTTAATTCTGCCCCATTAAACTAATGTTGTAATTTTTGCTCATTAAGGTTAAGGGGGGAAAAAGCTTTCTAACTGAGTATATAGCAATATCTATATGATTTGGCTTAGTGGATTGGTTCAGAATAATTGAACTGGGGTAGTATGTTGAAAGACATACTGAGTATCTCCTCTACAACCTTCATCATGTATTTTACTATGTGTATACTGTATAGATATATACCCACTAAAACCCTCATTGTGTATTGGACTAACTAACTAACTAACTAACTAACTAACTAACTAACTAACTAACTAACTAACTAACTAACTAACTAACTAAACAAACAAACAAACAAACAAACAAACAAACAAACAAACAAACAAACAAACAAATAAAAATATACACTTGCAATTCCACCTTCTTCTCTTCCCCCTGTGTCACTGTCAGTTGCTTCCCGGCAGTCATTAGAATAGTGTGCCTCTAAAGCAGAGTTAGTTAATTAACTTTCCCAAGTGGCCACATAATAAACTGGGACTGTTGTGAAGAGCTAACCCAATAGAGCTGTGAAGATATGTAGGCATGCATGCATATATGTACACTGAAAAAGAAGGAGTTGCCTTCAAAATAAAAGTGTTGCAGTATAATGCACGCATAGCGTACATTTATTTATATTTGAACTCCAATTGAACTCACATGGGATGGACCAGGACAGCCAAAGAGGCAGAAGTGGCCTGGGAGCCATAAAATGCCAGTGAGGTCTCTCAAGGCAGTGTTCTAATCTAATCCTGCGTAGCTTCTTCTCTGGCAATATTAATCAACTAACCAGAACATACAAAACATTTGCTAGACCAATTCTTGAATACAGCTCACCTCCCTGGAACCCATGCTGCATATCAAATATCAATACGAGAGAGAGAGAGTCCAAAAATATTTCACAAGAAGAGTTCTACACTCCTCTGCTCGCAACAGAATACAGTTATTTCACCACACTTGAAATTTTGGGCTTAGATAGCCTAGAACTTTATCAACTTTGTTCTGACCTAAATATAGTCCACAAAATCTTCCTACCTGTCAACGATTTCTTCAGCTTCAACTGCAACAATACACATGCACAAAATAGATTCAAACTTAATGTAAAACATTCCAAACTCGACTGCAGAAAATATGACTTCAGCAACAGAGTGATCAATGCCTGGAATGCACTACCTGACTCTGTGATTTCTTCCCCAAGCCCCCCAAAATTTAACCTTAGACTATCTACAGTTGACCTCACCCCATTCCTAAGAGGTCTGTAAGAGGCATCACCATTGTGCCTACCATCCCTCTCCTACTGTCCTATTGCCTAATTTACCTGTACCTACCTTGTTAATGTTTATGTTTACATCAATACCGACTACCTTGTACATGCTTGACAAATAATTAATTAAATAAATAAACAAACAAACAAACAAATAAAATCTACTCTAAAGCCCCTCTCCCCTTTCTCATAGCCAATATAATTTTCCAACTTTGAAAAATAGACCTTTCTTGTAACCTATTTCAGTTCTGGAATTTGAAACTTGCATCTCCTATGACTTAAGTGCTATTGGCAATTGTGTTAGTCCACCAGCCTCCAGAAGAGGCTTTCTAAAGCTGTTTTCTTATCCATCCAACAGTCCAATGTAGGATACCAACTTTGCTGTTGTTTCTAATTTTTTCCTCTTTTGAGCATCTGGATGCCAACTGGCATTTCAAAATTAATTCTTGACAAAGCTGCTTATCTTGTGAGAGTAGTTTCTTCACTACAGCCACAGGGAACGATCCAAGTCAAGAGCAATTCTTCCTCTCTATCCAGATTGTGATTTTATCTTGCCACCTTTTTTATGAAGGCTTTCATTCGTTTGAACTCCATTTGAGAAATCTGAAAAGGGAAAACACCCATAATCCAGAAAAGAGTAAATGCAAAGTGCAAAAAGAAATGGCTGTCATTTTGATGTTTACAGAAAAAGTAAGGGGACAGGAAATTGAACAGTTGAGAATTGTTATTCTCAAGTAAATGGGGCACAGGAGCTCGGTGGTTAAAAAACTAAGCTCGTCAGTTGGAAAACTGACAACCCAGGTTCAAGACCTGAGCGTTGTGTGATGGGATAGCCCACATTATTTGTCCTGGTTCCTGCCCACTTAGCAGTTTAAAAGCATGCAAATGTGAATATATAAATAGGTCCCACTTTGGTGGGAAGATAACAGCATTTCATATACCTCAGTGTACAGTCATCCTGTCTACATGATAGCAGAAATGTCTTTGGATAACTCTGACTCCCTAAGCTAAGAATGGAGATGAATAGTCGAAAGAGTTGGATATGATTGGACAGAGGAAATCTTTACCTTTATTCTCAAATAATTGGCAAACAGATTTTTGTCTTTAACAAACAGATGTGACAAATTCATTATTATTTGTAAAATAGTGGTCAGGATTCTACAGGATTTGCAGGATTCTATAGCTCCTAGAGCCAGAAATTACTAGCACACGTGCGAGGGAAACCTAACATTTATTGCAGCCCCATAGTAATAGAATGCATTAAAATGCAATCTGTAATAGAATTCAATTTAAAGAAAACAAAACATTTGACAAAAAATGTATGATATGGAAATACAGTGGTCCCCCGATTATCGCGAGGGTTCCGTTCCAGGACCCCTCGCGATAATCGATTTTTCGCGAAGTAGCGGTGCGGAAGTAAAAACACCATCTGCGCATGCGCAGATGGTGTTTTTACTTCCGCGGCAGCAGCGAGGAGCCGAAGATTGGGGTTTCCCCGCCGCCCACGCACACCGATCTTCGGCTCCTCGCTGCTGCCGCGCCCGCCGCTTGTCCGCCCGCCGCTTGTCCACCCGCCGCTTGTCCGCCGCCTGCCTGCCCGTGCGCCCACCACTTGCCCGCCCTTCGCCTGCCCACGCCGTTCACTCGCGCCACTTCCCAGCTGAGTCCTGAAGCCAACAGACTTCAGGACTCAGCTGGGAAGCGGCGCTGGGGTCTTACCGGCCGCCCACGCAAAGGGGAAACCTCGGCTCCTCGCTGATGCCCGCCGCTCGCCCTCCCGCCAGCAAGAGGGGGAAGACCCAGGGAAGCCGCCCAGCAGCTGATCTGCCCGGGGAACGCAAACTCCACCATCTACGCATGCGTGGCCATAGAAAAAAGGGGCGCGCATGCGCAGATGGTGTTTTTACTTCCGGGTGGAAAAATCACGATATAGCGTTTAGCGATGATCGAGATCGCGAAACTCGGGGAGCACTGTAGCTAAAAGCAAACTAACTTGAAGGACAACTGTCTGGCACAAGTATCCAGGAAGAGAAATTGAGTTCAAAGTACTAAGTGTTTATTATATATTTCCTGTACACAAAAATCTAGTCTAGTAATGGTGAAACCAAATTGCTGCTAGATAAGGGTCAATGACATTAACAAGTGGTGGTAGTGGGCTTGGATCGCTTGTGTCTATGTAGCAATTCTAGACTGATCACATATTTATCTCCACCTCAGGCTTAGCCTGCTTATCTTCTATAACAACAGGCATAGAGGTTCATGTTTAATCTGGTGAATCTATATAATTTAAGAGATGAGTTTGACTGAAAGTGTAAAAATAGAACAATGCTTCTTACTCACTTTTTACTTTATCACCATTAAACTTTAGCTGCATCTTTCCCCGTGAGGTAGTCTAGGTGGGTGAGGCAAATAAATTCTCCCTACTGGAATAAAAATGAAATTATAACTATTTTAGAACCCGTTAAAAAGTTTGCTTCCATCCTTTCCACCCATCCATTCTGCGCATCCCAGTTTCCTGCCTTAGCAATATTAAAGATGGATAGCCTGGTTGTAAGAAGACAAACAATAAGTATACCTTTAGTCCAAGAAATATCAAATAATTTGTAGAAATGTGATATAAGCAGGTTGTTATTTTGTTTATCTTTCCAGTTCTTAAATCCCATAATTTAATAGGGATTTTTTTTTCACTCTTCAAATGATCCACTTAATAATTACCACAAGAATTTTCAACTGAGTCCACAGATATCCTGCATATCAATAAATCCCCACTAATGTCCAATTTGTTTTGCTCCTGTGGTAAATAGCAGAGCCACCATAATTTGTCAAGTTGAAGGGTGGTTATCCTACTTTTAAAAACCATCATATAATTTGAGCTTTAATGCACGAGGGCTATTTCAGAATGTGGCAGAGATTCTAAGACACCCACCTTTGGGATATTATAGAGATATAGGAGCAAGGACAACATTATTTATTCATTTTTTTGTTTGCATCCTGCCTTTATTACTTTTTTAAATAACTCAAGGGACCAAGCATGTCTAATACACTATCCTCCTCCTATTTTCCCCACAATCAACAAATAAGAAAGAGGGAGGGAGGGGGAGAAAGAGAGGGGGGGGAGAGAGACTAGACCAAGGTCACCTTTAATGGCTAAGGTGGGACTAGGTCGCCCAATTTCTAGCCTGATTTATTTGTTTGTTTGTTTGTTTGTTTGTTTGTTTGGTTGGTTGGTTGGTTGGTTGGTTGGTTGGTTATTTAGTTAGTTAGTTAGTTAGTTAGTTAATTAGTTAGTTAGTTAGTTAGTTATTTGCTAAATTACTTACTTACTTACTTACTTACTTACTTACTTACTTACTTACTTACTTACTTACTTACTTACTTACTTACTTACTTACTTACTTACTTTATTTGTTTTGTCAAGTACATATGAACATAATGGGGATTCAAAGTCATTCAGAAAATATGAATCTGAGATCCAAGATGGGGCCACCGAAGGCTGCCTTGGTGAAATGCTGTCTAATGTTTTTTTTAAATAATAATAATAATAATAATAATAATAATAATAATAATAATTATTATTATTATTATTATTATTATTATTATTATTATTATTATTATTATATCCTGAGACTCACTATGGACTTCATACTCATGAGACCATCTGCTAAGAATTAAGGAATGCTTCTTTAAGGAGCAGCTTTCTGTGATCTCACTCCAGCCCCACCTCCCCTTTACAAATGCAGAGGAGATTCTAACTCAGGAAGAAGTAATTTCCCTGGAACTATGAATTATATAAAAAAAACCAAATGGAGGAAATAAAGAATAAGTAAAAGGGTGGGGATTTTAAACAGGTGAAGGAATAGGAGAAATAACCCCCACCCACCCCCAGCCTTCAATCTTCCTAACCAGCTTGTGTTCACTTGCTAATAGGATGGATGAAATACTCCTTTTAAACAGATATAAATTCTGATTTTTACAATTCTGCAGCCCTATGCTTCTCTGAATCCTGGTTAAATGAACCAATTGATAATCAATCCCTGATCCTGCCTTTTGCCACCAACAGGTAGTTAGGCTACTCTCCCACTCCCCATTCTTGATCCTGATTGTGGGAGGAGAAATTGTTCAAATTTACATGGATACTTGAAATATCATTGTCTAACACCATCATGTTGGAAGAGTAATACCTGATTTAAAAAATCCAGCTGGTAGCACCTTGTAAGGGCCCCTTTCCAGGGCTACAGGAGAAGATACAGAGGTAGGCTGCTGCCCAGATTGGGGGGGGGGGGGGGACAGTGGGGTAGCAAAAATGGAGCTCCACTCCAGAGCACCCAATTTGCACTGAAAGATGTTGAAAGAAAATGCAGGGTGTCCTGCATAAGCCACACTCACAGTGTGGTAGTAAAAATTTTGGTAGCCCTTCACTGAGAAGATGCTCTATGGATTTGAAGGCAGAAGAGGGCTCTACGCCCCAAATGCTAGATAAAGCGATCAAACCATCTTCTAGGAGAAGGGAAACTCTGACTCCAAACCTCCACTGAAAAAGATTTCAAGAGTAAACCTTGAGGCAAAATCCAGAGCCGGAGTCTTGGAAGCAGGTCATGACTGTGTACAGTCACGTTCTGATAACTCCTGCCACACAGCTGGAACAAATCATATTGGCTTTGCCATTGCTTTGAATTATTTCAGAGACATGGAGAGAGGAGATATGCTACTTGGGTAACAGTCTTCCTCCATGCTAACCTAGCCAGGCTTTGTGCTCTGGAGAGGATGCTCCAGCATTGTAACAGCATTGAAACAACAAGGAAAGCTGGTTATAAATGGCTTGCTTGATTGGCGTAAAGTGTGACACCAGGGGCCACTTTCGAAGGTCGTTATGTCTCATTGGCATAAGGACAAGCAGATTGATAACTTCGTACCATGCAACAACCATAAGAAAACTTTAGCCCTAAAGTTGGGCACCTGGAAAGTTCAGACAAAGACCCTCATTTTGATGATTTTTATTAGTGATTTGCAAAAAATGATGTACACAAGACCCCTGTTATTGCTATGGGACTGAGCAGACTGCAAATGGGCATTATTTCCCTTCAAGAGACAAGGTATCAGGCTCAGGATCTGTTAAGGAGAGAAACTTCTTGTTCTTCTGGCAGGGAAAACCATCAAATGGGACTAGGGGATATGGGGTGGGCTTTGCAGTCAAAAACATCCTACTAGGATTCATCACTCCACCTGCTGCAGGGAACAAGAGAATTCTGTCCTTGCAGCTCCATTCACAAGCAGGGCTGGCTGGTCACTCTTAATTAGCGCATATGCACCAACATTATCATCTTTGGTAGAATCTAAAGACAATTTTTATTTATTTGTTTGTTTGTTTGCTTGCTTGCGTATTTACTTACTTACTTACTTACTTACTTACTTACTTACTTACTTACTTACTTATTTATTTATTTAAATATTTTTGTATGTATGCATGCATGCATGCATGCATGTATGCATGTATGAATGTATGTATTATTTGTCAAACATATATAGGATAGTAGTAATTTGTAAAAACATAACATAAGTAAAAAGTAATGATAAAAGAGGACAATAGGACAGTAGGACAGGGACGGTAGGCACAGTGGTGCCCTTATGCACGCCCCTTGCAGACCTCTTAGAAATGGGGAGAGGTCGATTGTAGACAATCTAAGGTTAAAGATTTTGAGGTTTGGGGAAGAAACCAGGTAGTGCTTTGCAGGCACTGATCACTCTATTGCTGAAGTTATATTTTCTGCAGTTGAGTTTGGAGAGGTTTACATTTAGTTTGAATCTACTACATGCTTTTACAATGATCTGGCTGCCATTATCAAGAAAGTTCCTGAGAAAGAATCATTGCTTGTCCTTGGTGATTTTAATGCCAGATCTTGGCCAACTTGATAGGTCAGTTTGGCGTTGGAAGAAAATGCCCTATGCCTGCTGGAGTTTTGCTGCTGCTATAGTTTCTGGTTAGCAACACATTCTTTAAAACAAAGCCTCAACACAGAGTATCCTGGAGACATCCAAGACTGAGGCACTGGCACCAGCTCGTCTTGATTCTTCTTGATTCTTCTTCCCAGTATTACAATCACACATAGGTGTCAGGGTGGTGATTGTGATACAGACCACTCCTTGGTATGCAGCAGAATAAAACTGAAAACAAAGAGATTGCATCACTCAAAGAAGTAAAGAAGAGCACAGATTGACATCAGCAAGACTTGCAACCAGGGCAAGGTGGAGGAATTTGCACAAGCAGTAGAGGAAACACTTCCAGACCCTGCTGAAGCAAACACGTTCAAAAGATGGGAATATTTCAAGAATGCTGTCTATAACACCACCTTGTCAGTATTTGCTAAGGAGATCAGAAAGACAGCAGATTGGTTTGAAACCCATTTAGATGAGCTGACACCAACTATTGAGAAAAAAAAAGGGAAGCACTAATTGCATATAAAGCCTGCTCCAGTGCATGCAATCTACAGGTTCGGCGAGTTGCTCATAGCAAAATCCAATAGGTCACCAGGAGATGTGCTAATGATTATTGGTTGCAGCTTTTCCCTCGGATCCGGATAGCAACAGACACAGGGGATGTATGATGGCATCAAGCAAGCCTTAGGACCAATACAGAAGAAATCTGCCCCTTTGAAGTTTGCTACTGGCAAGGTTATTCAGGACCAAATTCATCAGATGGCATGCTGGGTGCAGCACTACTCCAAGTTAAACTCCAGAGAAAATATGATAACCGATGAGGCATTGAATGGCATTGAGTGCCTGCCTGTCTTGGAAGAGCTTGACAGTGAGTCAACTTTAGAAAAACTAAATGCGGCTCTGGACTCCCTCGCCTCCGGCAAGGCACCCGGGAAAGATCCCTGCTGAAGTTTTGGAGAGCTGCAAAGAGATCATCCCCACAGAACTGCATGAAATTTTCTGTCTTTGTTGGAGGGAAGGTGGAGTACTGCAGGAAATGAAGGATGCAAATATCATCACACTGTATAAGAACAAAGGTGACAGGGGTGACTGTAACAATACACTCTCTTCTTAGTGTAATACGGAAGCTGCTTGCCCATATTGTATTGAAGAGGCTTCAGGTGCTTGCAGAGAGATTTTATCCAGAATCATGGTGTGGATTCTGAGCCAACAGGTCCACTACCCATAAGGTATTTTCTCTTAGACAGCTGCAGGAGTAATGCAGGGAACAAAGACAGCCACTTTTAGTAGCTTTCATATGATGATGATGATGATGATGATGATGATGATGATGATGATGATGATAATTTATTAGATTTGTATGCCGCCCCTCTCCGAAGGCTTTTGACTTAGTTAGTAGGGACACTCTTTATAAAATTATCCCCAAGATCGGATGTCTATCCCAGTTCTTCAACATCATCAGGTCCTTTCATGAGGAAGTGAAGGGCACAGTAGTTTTTGATGGCTTAACATCAGATTCCTTTGACATTCAAAGTGGAGTGAAACAGGGCTGCATCCTTGCACCAACTCTATTCAGGATCTTTTTTGCTGTCATGCTTTTGGAACTGCAACAGAGGGAGTCTATCTCCAGACTCCCTCTAGCCTCTCTAGATTGACAACAAAGTCTAAAGTCCAGCTGAAATGCTTACTGAATTTCCCCTTCGCTGATAGTGCTTCAATTACTGCCCACTCTGCAGAAGACCTTCAACGACTCATGGACTCTTTTAGCAAGGCCTGCCAAGATTTTGGATTAATAATCAGCCTGAAAAAAGTCATGGGTCAGGACATGGATTCATTTCCTATATTATAATCTCTGCACAGGAACTGAAGGTCATCCATGAATTTGTGTATCTCAGCTCAACCATTGTTGACACACTCTCTCTAGATACTGAGCTGAATATTTGTACAGTGATACCTCGTCTTATGAACTTAATTCATTCTGTAACGAAGTTTGTAAGTAGAAAAATTTGTAAGATGAAACAATGTTTCCCATAGGAATCAATGTAAAAATGAATAATGCATGCAAATCCATTAGGAAAATCCCAAACTTTAGAAAGGAGGCGAACGGAGGATGGGGAGGAGCAGTGAAAGAGGGTGGGTGGAGGGAGCAAGGCTAGCAGGGTGCTTGGAGAGGCAGCGAAAGGATGTCTGGGAAGGAAGAAAGGCAAGGGGGGTTGCCCCTCCCTTTTGTTCCTTTAAACACACCCTTTCATTGCCACTCCAAGCACTCCATTCGCCTTGTTTCTTTCACACAAACTCTTTAGCTACCTCTCCAAGCCGCTCCTCCCTTTTCTTTCTTCAAACACACCCTTTCATTGCCACTCCAAGCACTCCGTTCACCTTGTTTCTTTCACACAAACTCTTTAGCTCCCTCTCCAAGCCACCCCTCCCTTTTCTTCCTTCAAACACACCCTTTCATTGCCACTTCAAGCACTCTGTTCACCTTGTTTCTTTCACACAAACTCTTTAGCTACCTCTCCAAGCCGCTCCTCCCTTTTCTTTCTTCAAATACACCCTTTCATTGCCACTCCAAGCACTCCGTTCACCTTGTTTCCTTCACACAAACCCTGGCAATGGAAATCCGGAGGCGGGGCATCCCAGCAGCAGCGGCTTGGGTTAGTAAGGCAAAAATAGTTCGGAAGAAGAGGCAAAAAAATTTAAACACCGGGTTCGTATATCGAAAAGTTCATTAAAAGAGGCGTTTGTAAGATGAGGTATCACTGTATTGGTATACCACATTTTCTAAACTCACAAAGAGAGTGTGGCTTAACAAGAAGCTGACGGAACACACAAAGATTCAGGTCTATAGAGTCTGCATCCTGAGCACACTCTTGTATTGCAACGAGTCTTGGACTCTTTATGCATGGCAGGAGAGAAAGTTGAATACCTTCCATATGCACTGTCTCCAAAGCATCTTTGGCATCATCTGGCATGACGAAGTTCCAAATAGCGTAGTCTTGCAACGTCCAGGAATTTCTGGTATGAATACACTATTAAAACAGCGACATTTATGCTGGCTTGGGCATGTTATGAGAATGGCCAGATTCTGAAATATCTCTTGTATGGAGAATTAGTGCAGGGAAAGTGCCCCAGAGGGAAATCATTAAGGAAGAAAAGATGTAATTCTTCTATGTTTTTAAAAGTGATACAGTTATAGAGGCCTATCAGTTAAATATAGTGTGTAGCTTGCTTTGGTACAACAATTTTGTGCAAGGGATTTTTAAAAATAGGTGTTAGAGACACCAGAGTAGAGGAGCACTGTTGGGTATATAATTACCTTTTAATTCATACCACCTTTCAATAACTTTTCAAGTCCACAAAATGTTGTGGTTAGCTCTGGCCCTGCTCCTGCCCCAAGGACTGTGGATGTGGGGGAGACATCCACATGCTGCAGGCCTGTTTTGCCCCCGGTGGAATCTGTTGATGAAGGCTCCTCTGACCAAGAAGACATGAGTGACAGAGAGGAAGAGAGTGTGGCAGACAGCTCAGAAGGAGATCAATTATCTAGCTCCTCCTTGGATTCAGAACAAGAGTTAATGATACAGCCACGCATGCGGAGAGCGATGCATAGGCAACAACAACTGCGAGATTATTATCAAAGAAAATGAGGCCACCTGTGGTTGGGTGGGGCTGTGGTAATTAGTGAGGCTGCTATAAATAGCAGCCTGTGGGTTTGGCCATTGTGGAGGATTATCTGATTGTTGTGTTTCGTGACTGCTTTACTGACTTTGACTTTTTGTGTGCTGATTTCCCCCTGCTTTGAAACTAAACCAGAGCAAAGTGTGTTTCACTTTGTGAAAGAATAAGGACTGTGAATTGCCTCACAGCTGCAAGCTAAGTATCACAGAACTGATAAGGGACTTGTGCAAATTACCAGTTTGGTTGGAGATGAGTGCTCTTTGCTATACCAAAAGAGGGCTTGGTTTAAGTGAATTTTCATTATAAAGAACATTGTTTTGAATTTTCAAATGTGTGTGTGTCTGAAATTGGTACCTGTGCATTTTTGGGAGGATTCTACCAGAAAGCCTGACAGAACAACAAAATAAGTAAGACAACAACAACAACAACAACAAGAAGAAAAGCAATGAAACAATCATCAATAAAACTGCTAAACAAAATAGAATGAATTAAACAAAAATCAAAACTATTAAAATTCAGCTGATAGAAAAATGGAAAAAACCTATCAATTTGACAAAGAAAAATGTTTATTATTCTTTTGTGAAAAGGATGTTCAATATGAACTGGGCATCTCTCAATAATAAATACAAAATTCAGTTACAAGCGTATACCAAGAAACAACAAAAACATATTGCAGCATCTTAAACATTTAGCAGCATTAGCTTTTGTTGACTAAGACCTTTTATGGCAAACATGCCATAATAAATCTGATGAGAATTTTAGGGCCCAAATGACCTTCTGTTGTTCCTGTTGCAATAAAGCGACATAACTACCCTTCTAGTGAATGCTAGGAAAAGTTTTCTATGGAACATATTCAGGGAAGCCATGGATGAGTGGGAAAAGATTTCCACATCAAAACCTCCAACTATGATGTTCCTTTCTTCAGCCCTACCTTAGATTGCACGTAAGAAGGCTCTGGAGGTGGTGGTGGTGGAATCAAGTAAGACTAATGGGAATCCAATTTCAGAAAATCCAGAATTTCTGTCCTCTTGATCTGAACTTCACTGACAAAGAATGAATTTCTTTGCCTTGTGCAGTGCATTAGGGTGCTTTGTAGCTTTACTCCACATAGAGGTAAGAAGAAGCAAAAGTGAGAACAATCCTACTATATCTGCACTTATTGTTATGTATAACATAACAGACTATAGACTGTAGACTATATTTTCTCTAATTTAATGCTTTCCAGCTATTTTGAATTCTACAGACAAAGACTCTGTTGTTTCTTCCCCCAACCCCAAAATCTTCAACCTTAAATTATCTACTGTTGACCTCTCCTCTTTTCTAAGAGATCTGTAAGGGGTGTGCATAAGTGCACTATTGTGCCTACTGTCCTTGTCCTTCTGTCCTATTATCCTTTGTATCACCTCTTTATACTTGGTTATGTTAATACAAACTTTAATTCTATACTTGTATGACAAATATATAAGTAAGTAAGTAAGTAAGTAAGTAAGTAAGTAAGTATGTATGCAAGTAAGTAAGTAAGTAAGTAAGTAAGTAAGTAAGTAAGTAAGTAAGTAAGTATTTAGGAAGTTCTTAGACTTCAAGTCCAGCATATCTGGAGGATACATGGTCTACAGTTGACCATGTGGAAAGCATTCCTGGCTCACCCTTCTTTCACATCACATTTGATCCAGTGGAAAAATGCAAAAAATTTTCCCTACCGGTTTTGTGGGCATGGCTTGGTGGGTGTAGCAGGGGAAGGACACTGCAAAATCCCCATTCCCTCCCCACTCCTGGCAAAATCTCCATTCCCACACCACTCTGTGGCCAGCCAGAGGTGGTATTTTCTGGTTCTCTGAATTACTCAAAAATTCTGCTACCGGTTCTGCGGAATCTGCCAAAATCTGCTGAATTTCACCCCTGATTTGATCTCATTTTAAGAACCAGTGTAATATAGAAATTAAAATGTCTCAAGGACCTTGGAATCTCATTAGAGTATGGAACTGACTGTAGGTCAATTCCTGTATATCAGACTTGCTTGCTTGCTTGCTTGCTTGCTTGCTTGCTTGCTTGCTTGCTTGCTTGCTTGCTTGCTTGCTTGCTTGCTTGCTTGCTTGCTTGCTTGCTTGCTTAATTACTACCTACCTTACCTACCAACCTACCTACCTTACTTACTTATTTACTTACTTGCTGGAATAAAATAAGGGACTATCTCTAGGCCCATTGAGTTGAGCTCCCAAAGAAAATGGGATATAAATGAAATTAAACAAACTAGATAGGTCAGTAAATGCCTCTTTCTGCTGTTTATTTGTGTTGTTTTTCTTTTGTAACTATTTATATCTCTCAGTTCCAAGGCTTACTTTACACCTCACGGCATTTTTATTTTTATGTTTTTAATGAACATTTCTAAATTAAGAGTCCCTAAATGTCTGAATTAAAATTGGAGGGGCATTTCGCTGTTACACCTGAAAAAGTTTATGTTTGGAGTGTAAAACTTGGGCACAAAATAGACTTGATGTTCTATGGATGAATGCATTAAATGACATCAGATTTTTCCCCTCCCTCCCTCCAACAGTAGCAACTCTTGAGATGTGAGAGCGTAGTGTTCAAGGCTAACAGGCAATCTTCTCCTTCCCCCATGTCACATCTCTATTAAAAATCACACTCCCCCACTATGATTTAACTGTGGGAGGGAAATTTCCATTGACATCAGTGGGTACCTTCTTCCACCCTAAATATTTACCTATTTGCAGGGCAGAATGGAAAAAAAAACCTTCCCATTTCTCTTCACCTTTTTGAATTTTTCATTTGTGTTTTATCATCCACTTAATAAAAAGACATGGTGGAAGTTTATTAATTAGGAAAGAAGTGAAACATGATATCATGTAATGATGTAGCAAAGAGTTACATTATCAGTTATTTTTGTCCACTATAACGTTTCTTTTATTTCTTCATTATTCCCCCCTCCGATACTAAGAAATTATTTTCTGAAAGGCAAAATAAAAGTAGGATTGTAAGTGAGTGCTGGCAATGACTGGAGAAATTTTTAAATTCTTTTTCAGCTGTCAATATCTAGATGACTTTGGGCAAGGCAGATTGTTATAAAGTAAAATCGTTAACTCATAGCTAGAACCATGAAATGAAATTGACAAGATTTTGGCCAATTCCGTATCCATTTCTCTTTATGAGAAGATCATTTTCAGTGGATTGGTTAAGCTTGTCAGTAGGACGATAGTTGGACAGACACATAAGCAGTAAAATGTATGTGGGAGTATATTGTATATGACATACTTTTGTATCTGCAGTAGAGTGATGAATGGTGGTTTGGGGGAGAAAGATGATAGCCAGAGCTGGATTTAGATGTAGTGAAGTCCTAAGATAAGAAATTCTCTAGAGACACTAGTTGGCAAATGCAACAGAGAATAAGGCTGTATGACAACTAAATTTGGCAAGAATAGCAAATAAGATGCATAATAAAACCATCACAAAAAGAGGAAGTGTCCTCTTTGAAAAGAAGGTATTAATGCATGCAAAAGTGTTTCTTAATATTGAGATTCATGTGAGCCCTGTAGAAGAACTTAGTTTACTTTCATGAATGAATAGAATAGAATAGAATTTTATTGGCCAAGTGTAATTGGACACACAAGGAATTTGTCTTGGTGCATATGCTTTCAGCGTACATAAAATAAAATATACATTTGTCAAGAATCATGTGGTACAACACTTAATGATTGTCATAGGGGTCAAATAAGCAATGAAGAAACAATCAATATTAATAAAAAATCTTAGGATACAAGCAACAAGTTACAGTCATACAGTCCTAAGTGGGAGGAAAAGGATGGTAGGAATGATGAGAAAAACTAGTAGAATAGAAGTGCAGATTTAGTAAAAAGTCTGACAGTGTTGATGGAATTATTTGTTTAGTAGAGTGATTGCGTTCGGGAAAAAACTGTTCTTGTGTCTAGTTGTCTTGGTGTGCAGGGCTCTGTAGCGACGTTTTTAGGGTAGGAGTTGAAACAGCTGATGTCCAGGATGCGAGGGGTCAGTAAATATTATGTAATTATAATAACAGTATATCAAATGAAAACAATCTAAAATTTTGAGAGGCCTCTTCAGATTTTGAGTCCCCAAACCTCTTCAGTTTATACCTAAATCTGGTTTTGTTTAGAGTAATGCTGTTTGGATTGAAAGACCTCTGACCCTTCTCTAGATTATGTTCTACAGGAAATATGCATTTGAGGGACTGATGGAACATACTTTAATATTGATAGAAGAGAACGTTTGTACCTCAAAGTTGGACTGTGGGTTTGTTGGTGCTCTCTGGCAAAAATACTTCCTCATCAGCAATCAACACCCAGATGAATATAGATCAACACCAAGATTAGCACTAGACCAACAATCAAGAAGCAAACAGTATCCCAAATCAAGAAATCACCAATTCGGACAAATAAGCAACAGCGTAATCAAGGAACCACCTCTTCAACACTGACAAGGCAAGCTATTAGTATAGAGAAATAGAGCCATGAAAGAAGATAAAGGCAGCTATGTTGAAAATAGAGCTTTCAGAAAGAGAGAAAAGAAGACATTTTTGGAACAGCTAAAAGATGGGAATATTGCAAGCCTAGTAACATTGAGACAGCCACTTCAAACAAGCAAGCAAACAAACAAATAATGTGCCATATTAGAATCTGCTATTTGCAGTGTGCAGATAGATTTAGAATAATGATTAAATCCTAGCCAAACTTGCTTAATGTGCTTAACTTTGTTATGCAATTTTTTTACACATAAAATTTCAAAGAAAAAATGCTTAGCATGAAGATTATTATTATTATTATTATTTATTAGACTTGCATGCCGCCTTTCTCCGAAAACTCGGGGCGACTCACAGAATAAATATAGAAACAAAGTGTACAAAACAAATTTAGTACATTAAAAAACTACAGCTAAAACCCCTATATATTACTAAATCAGACAATCTAATCACACCATGCGTCACATTTATTGGTCAGGGGGGCAAGGTCTAATTGCCCCAGGCCTGGCAACATAGGTGGGTCTTAAGACTCTTGTGGAAGGCAAGGAGACTTGGGCAGTATGAATCTCTGGGGGGAGCTGATTCCAGAGGGCCGGACCTCCCCACAGAGAAGGCTTATTATTATTAATAATAGATGATCTTCTTATTATTATTAAGGCAACCTTTTTTATTCTTCAGTGCAGTCTAGCAGATCTCCAATATTTTTACTGTCTTGTTTGACCCTTTTTTACTGTCTTGTTTGACCCTTCCTTCTACCTCCATATTTCCACACAGTAAAAGCGTTGTTTTTTTCTCTTAGTATTACTAGTTCTTATTGCAGCTCTAGCTGAAGTTCTCTATTAGAGCAAGTGGATATTTTGAAAGCGTATATTATTGCAGATGGCTATTTTGACACTGAGCTAATGCTATTCTTAGGAGATGAAATCAACAAACTAAAAATAGGATCTTGTGGATTTTGTGACATTCAAATATTTGCAAAGGATGTAAAATCAATGTCAATATATTGAATATTTGAAGTTATACTAATTGTTGCAATAATCTGCTTGATCAAGTTCTGTGGTATCATATATAGCAAGCTGCACTACATATAGATAGACACATTTATTGCACCCACAGTTAATTAATCCACAGATTAATTATGGTTTTCTTAACTGAGATTAAGTGAATAAACCATAATTGGCATGGATCATTTACCACTTTTTCTTTTTTTCTTTTGCAAATCACAGTAACAAGATGCACAGGACACAAACAACCATAAAACTATTTCCACCTGTGGTCTTACAGCAGGTGTGGTTGGTAAAAATACTAGAATGGTTCTTGGTGCAAACATACAGGGAGATGGGGGGAATGAGGGAAAGAGAGAGATATTAAATATTTTCAACTTTGAGTGATCAAATTTGGTTTTGGCCTTTTCATTCAAATTCTTAGAAGATTTAGGCAGAAACCTTAAAATCTTGAGATTTTGGGAAATCTTGTATGATTTCAGCCATTGCATTAAAAAAAAATTGGAGGCTGTAGGCATCACCTGTAGTCAAGAATCAGTGTTTGCAGGCCCAATACTGCCAATCCTTGGTCTATATGAATGTCTTCCAAATCTTTCAGGGGATATATAAAAGTCCACATTATTTTGTTTAAGTTTGTAAAAATAAATATCTAATTTAAGTGGAACTACTTGAAGCATATATAACAGTTTTGGAAGGATATTCATTTTAATGATGGATATGTGACCTAGCAATGATGCTTGTAGATTTTCCCATTTTTTAAAGTCAGACTTTATTTGTGACACCAAATTATTATAGTTGCTCTCTTTTATCATTGAACATTTATTTATTTGTTAAGTTAATGCCCAGATATTTAATTTTCTTTACTACTTGTAGGCTCCATTCTCTTTCTAATTCCTTTTCTTGTCGGGTTGTCATATTTTCCATTATTATTTTTGTTTTTGTTCATTTTAAGACCTGCTATCGGGGACTGTTTCCAGTGGGTACTCTAGAATAAAAGCTAGGTCATCCCGTGAACACCTGTAATTTGTACTCTTCTGTTTTAACTGTAGTTCCTTTAATGTCTGAATTTTCTGGAATTTTATTAAGAAATAATTCTAATTTAATATGGAAAGCAGAGGTGACATGGGGCAACTCTGCCTAACTCCTTTTTGAATCTGGAACTTTTTGGTTGTATTTCCATTTGCCCCGGAAGCGGAGTAACGACACTGAGACAGAAGATGGATTTTAATATAGGGTCACTTTATTAAATTAGCATAAATTTAACTAATGGGGCAGAAATTCCTATCAAAACATTCCTAGGAAACTATTGGGCATAACTCCTTGCTGAACCAGGTGAAGGTAGCCACTTCACCTGGATCCGAGCCACGCCCATAAGCGTGTGGGAGGAGCTCACCCTCCAATTCCGGAGAGAAATTGGATCCGGTGAGTTCCATGGGCATCCTCTCTCCAACCCCCGAAGTTGTACCAACCTATAGCTCATTGGGAGAGGTGGCCCATCATCTTTGAAAAGATGCCCAAAAGGAGAACGCGCAGTTGCTCCTACTGCCCATTTCCGCCCCTAACCTGCCAACCCCAATGACCAAAGGGAAGCCAAATTGATCAAATGTATATCTACATTGCTCCGCACCCCCTAACCAGTCCATCCTTAGCGTCAGTGTGGAATAGGTGAAAAAACAGCCGCCCCCATAGGAGAGGCCACAAAAAATTCCTATTCAGTTCCAAAATGACCCATCTAGGCACACTGTATGATAGAGGATGGTGGGCAGGTGTTTGCTTTCAGGATGCCCAGTGGAAAAGGGAGAGGCCCGCTTTGGGCTGCCCTTAAATAGGGCAGCCTAGAACCTCCCCCTGGTGTCCAGGAGGCAGCGCGCTAGCTTGGCATGCCACCTAAAGCTGAACTTCCAGTTTCGCCAGAAACCAGAAGTTCGGAGCTCCGCAGAGTTCCGGCAGCATCCCCCAGCTCCGGGGGCAATGTTGGCCGGCGTTTTAAGATGCCTGCCGTGCATTTATTATCAAGTTGGCAGATTGGGAATAGTATACAGTAGTCCCTCGCTATATCGCGCTTCACCTACTGCGGCTTCACTTCATCGCGGGTTTTCAAGAAATATTAATGAGAAAAATCATTCATGGATCTTCGCTGGTTCGCGAGTTTCTGAGGAAGTTGATCGGCAGATTTAAACAGCCCGCGAAACTCGATCGGCAGGTTTTTCAAAAAATATATATCTAAAATTGTAAATACTGTATTTAAATACTGTATCTAAAATAAATACTGTGTGTGAAGGGTTTATAAACACTTAAAACAATGAAAACATACCAAACAATTACAATATAAATACATAAATAAGTACTATCAGTCGATAAATTCCCCATCGCGGATTTCACCTATCGCGGCCGGGTCTGGAACGTAACACCAGCGATAGGTGAGGTCTTACTGTATAGCTTTTTAAAAATTTGGCACAAAATTCCATTTTTTGACTTAACAATTTCATATATATATTTCATATTTTGTCAAATTAATTTTCATTGGTATTGGTATTTTGCTTGATTTGTCGGCCACTAGATTTTTTTCTAGATTTGCTGGTGTGATTTGGTTACAAACTTTATTTATTCTTCTGTAGTTTGCCCAATTTCTGATTTGACAATGACCAGAATGCTGATCTAAGATCATCGTTTTGCACTAGAGTTTCTTGAAAATAGATAACATGTTCTAAGGTATTGTAATGATCTTTGGGAATAACCTTGGGAGACAGGAAAGTCACATTCAAGGTAATAATTCAGTAAGAGGCAGATTAGCCTGAAACAAAAACATGCACATGGCAAATGTCTCACCTGTAAAGGCAGGTGAGAAATGTGCTTTCAACTTGCAAGATTCTGTTACTACAACCATAAAGAAGAATTAGCTCATCTGGGTATTCTTTATGACTGGACTACCGTGTAGTCCTAGTCCTACCGTCCTACCGTGTTTCCCCGATAGTAAGGCAGTGTCTTACTTTCTTTTTACCCCCAAAAGCCCCACTATGTCTTACTTTCGGGGTATGTCTTACATTGGAAAGGAGGCGGGCGAAGGAGGGCGCAGCTCCGGACCCCCCCCTTTCCACCCCTTGTCGCTCGAGACAAGGGGCAGCGAGGCAGGGGAAGAGGCGGTGGCTTCCGAGAACATGTTGCTGTTATTTCGTTGACAGAAAGCCTGCAGCGAGGCACATCGGAGCAGTAAATGGAATTACTACTCGGGATACAATCTTGCGCCCGGAGCGCCTCTTTAGCCCCAAAGCTGTTTCCCTGCAAGTGAGCGGATGTGCACCATCCCCGGAAGCGAGCCAGTTTATGCCCTGGAAACCAGCTACTCTTCCAGCCAAGGCACCTTTTGAACTGGGAGAGACCCCCACCACCTGGCAATGCACAATGGCCCTCCTTGCTCTCCCTTCTCCCCCACCCCACCGCAAGGTTGGGCTTCTCCACGCGCTTCTGTTCAGCCCCAACTCCGAGCGAACCACCTTCCCTCTTTCCCCAATGGAGCGGCGTTGCAAAAAAAACCAAACACATCTTACCTCTCCCCTTCCCCCAACCCCGGCCTCTTTCACACAACCCGACCCGGAGAGAGCGCTGGAGACGGCGCACGATTTGCAGAAGTTTCTCCTTTGTCGGGCGACAAGGGGTGGAAAGGGGGGGTCCTTTCAAGCGGCGCTGGGCGAAAGAGGGCGGGCGGCCAGCAGCAGAAGGCGAGAGGTGCCTTCTTCTCCGGCTCTCCAGCAGATCGAGCGCGCGAAGAAGCACCTCTCACCTTCCGCCGCTGCTGGCCGCCCTCTTTCGCCCAGCGTCGCTTCGGAAGCCGCCGAACGCCGTCAGGGGGGCGCTTGACGACCGCCTCTCCGCTCGCCAAGTGGCAGTCGCCAAGTGCCCCCCTGATGGCGTTCGGCGGCTTCTGAAGCGACGCTGGGCGAAAGAGGGCGGCCAGCAGCGGCGGAAGGTGAGAGGTGCCTCTTCGCATGCTCGATCTTCCGGAGAGCCGGAGAAGGAGGCACCTCTCGCCTTCTGCTGCTGGCCGCCCGCCCTCTTTCGCCCAGCGCCGCTTAAAGGACCCCCCCCCTTGGCTTCTGCTGGGGGTGGGGGGGTCCGGACGCCCCCTTCTTCGGCTCTCTGGCATATCGAAGAGCGGAGCGGGGAGAGCCACCTGGCAGAGCGCTTGCAGGCGGTGGCGGGGGGGGGAACACGGCGGGGGGGGGACGTATGTCGAGGTTCTACAGTCTCTTCATACCGTGATTCCCCGAAAGTAAGACATATGTCTTACTTTCGGGGTATGGCTTATATTAGCCGACCCCCCTGAAACCCCCCATATGTCTTACAATTGGGGAGGTCTTACTATCGGGGAAACACGGTAGAACTTCAGTGAACTTCCCTCCTTGTTTGAGTTATAATCTCAATGAAGCAATAGTTGGCTTGGCAGAAACTCGTAAGTCATTCCTGTTTTATTTCTGTTTCTAAGGCCATACTGCCTATGCTTTTCTCCTTCCTATTTACTACTTGTCATTCCAGTGTTTTACACTCAAGCAATACATCTTGTTTGCATATTCTGTCAATTTCAGATTAAACTTAGCCATAAAACCTGCCAACCTCTTTTTCAACTTCAATGATTGCACCATCAACCTGCATAACCATCATATTAAAGGGTTGCCCATGAAGTTTAACTGTTATTACTAGTCATTGATTGCTTTGTGCCCAAGTCCTGTCTTTGATATCCTTCCTGACTATGAAAGCAATGTTTTTGGTGGGGGTTGGTTTTTTGGGTCCTTAGTAAATAGTATGAACTGACTGAAAATGTCTGATTTCAATACAATTTGCTGTGCTTAAGATGTGTGCAATCAATTCACTTTATATTTCAGTGGCTTGACTATTCTTATGTTCATTTTTCTTATATTTTATGTCCACAGTCTACTTCTATTGCTTCACATTTTTTAAATTCATAGAAGCAATATCAACTAGACATCCCAAAGGCTTTAATCTAGATGCATCATCAATACCATTAACATTCTGCTCTTCCTCACTATCATATTGAATATCATTCACATTGAGGGGCCCATTAGTTAGCGCAATGTCGTCAATCACTTTCTTGCTCTCTTTTTTAATCTGTGTGGTTTTCTTAGTAAAATACAATAATGGTTTACTTTTGCCTTTCCCCACATTATAGCCCTGCCTCTAAAGCAATCATCTATCTACAAATCTCCAATATCTTTTTATATCACTACTACCATGTTTTCCCGAAAATAAGACACTGTCTTATATTAATTTTTGCTCCAAAAGTTGTGCTACGTCTTATTTTCGGGGGCTGCCCTATATTTCTGAAATAAGACAAATTCACAGGCAGAAAAGCTGACACACCCAAAGAAAGTGTACCGTACGATACACTGATTACGGTACGGCACCCACCCACACAAACGACGGCACTTATATGGTACAACAGTATACTCCTGCTATTGCAGCTTCCGGCCACCAGAGGAACTACAGTCTACGCACTGTAGTGGAGACTGTAATGGCGGTGAGACAGCAGCAGACTGTGTCTGCTGTACTGGACGGTACAAAGCGATGGAAGGGGCCAGCAGGGGATGCCACATTATTACGGTACCGCTATGAACAGCTTTGAATGGTACCGTATGTTTTTCCACTGTACCGTATGTAAACTTGACTATGCCTTATTTTCGGGGGGTGCCTTATATTAGCAAATTCTGCAAAACCACTGACATGCCTTACTTTTGGGGTACGTCTTATTTTCGGGGAAACAGGGTATCATTACAGATGCTGTTTATTTCAGCAGGGGAGTTGAGATGATGGGTGGTTTATGAGACTTATGGATCTCCCCCTCCTCATTGGGATGAGTAAAATTATTTGGGATAGAAATTCGGGTGTTTGGGGGCCTAACTCTGCTGTCATAAGAGCTGAATAAGTGTTCTCTTTGAGGAAGCAGGTACTAAAGTCCAGTGTTCCTATTTTAAGAAATAGTGTATTTCTTTACTTCAGAATAGTACTCCTTACAACCTCCTTTCCTATAAGTAATCTACATTTTGTTTTTATTTTCTTTCAGTTTTTTCTTTCTTTCTGTATTTGCTGTTTCAGAATATTTGTCTGTCTTTGTCCACTTCCGACCTCTTCTGCAGGGTACTTGGGCCGTCATCCTCTATTAAGGTCTTTGGACCATTTATGTTTTGATTTAGCTCCTTTGGAGCAGTTTTGATGTCTTTGTCAACCCCCCTAGTACTTGTCTTGCTTGTTATTGTCTTGTCTTTTTTCAAGGATGACGGCCTTTTCTACCCCTATTTCCACAAACGTTTTCATCCTAGAAATTTCCTGGAAATTTTGGAGTCAAAAGTGATAGGAATGAACTATTTGTTCCTCAATTTCTAATCTATTTTGGCCCAAACCTAAAATCTGCAAAAACCTAAAATCTGCCCATGACTTCAAAAATCAGAAATACATGTGACATTGTGCAGAAGCTGCCTGCATCTTGGAATGAGAATGCAAAATAAAATGTTTCATTCCATGGGTGAGATAGTTACTTTCCAAAATGAAATTCACGTGAGCAGCTAGTTGGTGTTCTTTCTGGCTTGCCCTATCCAGGATTCAGAGTGACGATCTAATGTAAGAGAAACCTGATTTAAACTCATGGTTGATTTTTCTTAATTTTTCCCCTTACTAAATTTCTCCCATCAGGCATCCCTCTTCCTTTTCTTTATTATTGAGATAAGTGGAAAGATGCCCTGACTCCTTCTCTGCTTTCCTTCCCTCCTCCAAAATTTGCGTAGATCCTGAGAGGACTAGCGCCCACATGATCTCAGCAGATGATGCAGAATATCCACGGGAATACCGCACCCTGGGCAACGGCACACGCCGCTTCTCCAACGTAGGGTTGGTGCACACCTCAGAACGTCGTCATACTGTCATTGCTGCCCAGAGTCTAGAAGCCCTCACAGGGCTGCAGAAGTCTGAGATGGAACGCAAGAGGGATGCATTCATGGACCACTTGAAGAACAAATACCCACAGCATGCCTTAGCAATTCGAGGGCAACAGGACAGGATCCGGGATCAGGTAAGAGCAGCTTTTCTCTATCAGAAAATTATTTTTCTCTTGACAACAGTAGGATTGATCCAGTCCTGACAGATTTGCAAATAATGTTTTCCTAGACTAATGTTTCTTGACAATTTTAGAATGTGTGGACCTCAGTTCCCAGAATTCACTAGGCTGCATGCCAAGATTGAGAAACATTGCCCTAGACCAGGGTAAGTAAAGTTGGCTCTTCTATGACATGTGGACTTCAACTTCTAGAATTCCGGAGCTAGCATGATTGGCTCAGGAATTCTGGGGGTTGAAGTTTACAAGTCATAGAAAAGCCAACTTTGCCTATCTCTGTCCTAGACCAAACCGGAAATGTTATCTGGATGCTTTCTTGTATATACAGCATTCCTGTTTCCTTAAAGCCCAAGTTTATTGAGATGTGTTCCTGACAATGATGTAAAATTGATGTGTTTTTATCCAATGATTAAGATTCCACAAATTATCTATATACTGTATAGGTAGATAACTTAATTTCCACAGGATGGATGGATAGATGGATGGATGGATGGATGGATAGATAGATAGATATAGTCCTTAACTTACAAAAGTTTATTTAGTGACCATTTGAAGTTACAATGGCACTGGAAAAAGTGACTTAAGACCATTTTTCACACTTGTGACCTTTGAAGCATTGCCATGCTATTTACATTTGGATGCTTGACAACTAGCTCACTTTTATGATAGTTGCAGTGATCCAGTTAACAAATATGGTAAGAAAAGTCATAAAATATGACAAAAGTCATAAAATATGACAAAATTCACTTAACAAATTTCTTGCCTGACAACATAAATGTCAAACTCAGCTCAATTATGGTTATAAATCAAGCACTACCTGTACCACAAATTTAAGTATATTTCAGATTAGTGTATTCTTGAGAATATATATTATAATTTAATGAAAACATTGCCAATATACAATTATTTTGAAGTACTCTCACGAAATTATGATTTCCCAGATTTTTTTAAAAAAGAAATTATTGACACTAATTATTTC